>NC_143152.1:8677573-9345189 GCF_041381405.1 Jatropha curcas | reverse complement strand
CTAAGATGCATGAGCAAGAAAGAGGGAGAAGAAATAATAAAGAACGTCCATGAGGGAGTTTATGGTACTCATTTAAGTGGCATGAGCTTAGCCAGAAAAATCATGAGGCAAGGTTATTTTTGGATGCAGATGGAAGGTGATTGCGTCAATTATGTGCGTCATTGCAAAGCATGCCAATATCATGACAATAAAAGCCACTTACTCGCTGTTGAACTCCATCTGACAGCTCCCTCTTGGCCTTTTTCTGCATGGGGCATAGATATTATCGGAAAAATGATGCCAGCAGCATCGAACGGCCATCAGTATATATTGGTTGCAGTGGACTACTTTTCTAGATGGATTGAGGCTATATCTTACAAAATCTTAACCGCCAAACATGTGGCTAGATTCATTGAACAGAACATTTTCTGTCACTATGGCGTGCCCCATCACATAGTTACAGATAATGGTTCTCATTTTCAAGCAGATGTTGGTCAGTTGCTTTATAGATATAAGGTTGAGCATCACCACTCTTCTCCTTATCGCCCTCAGGCTAATGGTGCAGTAGAAGCTGCGAATAAGGAGATTAAAAGAATCCTATCGAAGATGTGTGAAAGGTACAAAAGCTGGGTCGAGAAACTTCCTTTCGCGCTTTGGGGGCATCGCACTACCTTCAAATCAGTAAATGGAGCCTCTCCCTTTGAACTTGTATATGGGATGGAGGCAGTGTTACCGATAGAGCTCGAAAAGAAGTCTCTCAGGGTTTTGGTAGAAGCTGGTCTGACCGAGGAAGAATGGGTTAAGAAGAGATACGAGGATCTAGCGCTCTTAGATGGAAGAAGACTGAATGCTCGATTCCAGGATCAGATGAGAAAGAGAAGGATTGCTCGTTTCTACAACAAACGGGTACATCCAAGGGCTTTAAAGAATGGAGATTTGGTATTGATCAGATTATTGGATCATGAAGCCCACAATCATCCTGGTGGGAAATTCAAACCCAACTGGCATGGACCGTTCAGAGTTCAGAAGCTATTAGCCAAAGGTGCCGCTGAATTAATTACCATGGAAAGGAAGCCTGTCAACTGGATTATCAATCAGGACCAAATGAAAAGATTCTATGCCTGAAATGATGATTTCGATTGAAAAAAAAGAGAGAGAGAGCTAGGTTGAAAACCCGAAAAGGCGGCTTAGGCAAGAAAAAAGCTCGCTAGGTTGAAAACCCGAAAGGGCGGCCTAGGCAAAAGTTAGAGCATGAATAAAAATAATAAAAACAAAATTTTCGGGATCAACGCATGGTGCTTAGTTTAAATGCGAAATCTATGCCATGCGTTCATGACAGATTTGTGATTGGTTGCTCAATGCCATCAGCTTGACTTGAAGGAGAATAGGAAAATGAGTGGTCCGAATAAATGACCATTGTATTAAAATAAGTTTTCTTTACTTCTGTATAATGTTGAAAAGAAGTAAGATTAATAAAGGATTTGAATTTCAAAATTTTTCTTCCTTTTGTTCCGGGGTTATGGTCAAAGAATGCAAGACCTTCCTCTCTGATTATCTGCTTATCCGATTGAGATTGACTCATCTGGTTTAAAACGTTATGACTGTTGGTCTGGCTTAAGCAATGAATTCTTTTAAACACTGATCAGAAGGATGAACACCATTTTCTCAGCGATTTCCCTGGAAAGATCAATATAAAACCATGAATAAAACCTTAGTACTCATATAGGTTCATGCATACATAAAGGAGTTACATATGTTGTTTTTGTTTGATTTGTGCAGGTAATAAAATAGTCAGCCCATTCTTTGTTGTTTCCAAATGTAAGCTTTTATCTTTACAGAATAATTTATTTTTATGAAGCTTTCATTTATTAACCCGGGGGCGGGAGGCCCAAATAACTAACACAACAAATGATTTCGAAAGAAAAGATTTGTAGTCTTTTGTTGATTCATGTGTGCAGAAAGCAGGAATTAATAAAGACAGAGTCATCGGAGTCATTAATTGAAAGAAAGCAGTACATTAAATAAAAGCTCATGGCCTAAGCATAAAAGAAGACAGAGAAGAAAAACAACAACAACATTTTTATTCTACTAGAGGCTATCATCAGATGCCAATTTTCATAGAACCCAGCATCATCATGGGGTAAAGAACCAGTTGACATATGCGGGTGTCACAATATCCTGCATCATTCCTTCATCTAAGTACCTAGTGTTTCGATTTTGCCAACGGTCAGCCAAATTGGTCAACAGATGCGGCGTTATCAGACCACTTTCAAAGTTGTGGACTCGGGGAACACGCTATATCATCCCGTACTGACGGCTGATCCTATCTGGGAAATAAGCCATGGAACGGTCTAGCCTGGCATACAACACATAGTTGAGGTTCATGCTTCCGGTAGTGACCAGTCTGATCCCCCACCAACGACAAGTCCACCGAATTGTAGGGTTATCCCCAAAATCGAAGTGTCCTCGAGTTCGAGACCGAAAATTGGCAGGGCCATAGGTTGGAATCAAACGAGCTGGGATCGGAAGAATCAGGCTTAACTTGTCTAGAGCCAAGGCTTGCAACAACATTGGACAACTGCGATGATGAACATTGAAGTTGGTGATGTGAAGGGCGATATCCCTGACCCAACACATCGTCTCTCCCATAATCATCATGAAGACAGTATGATGATACATTTGCATGTCACGAACAACTAGCAGAAGTCGGAAATCTCCAATTCCAGGTTGGCGATTCTTCATGGCATACACATTCAATAGCAAGAAACAGCAAGCTCGAATCCAAGAGGGATCCAGATCCATGGACAGAACCTTACTCAGAAAAGGCTCCAAAGGAAGACCTTGATCTGTGTTTATGCCATCAGGGAGATAAACCGGACACAGGGTCACAATCTCGGATAGATCATACCTAGGGCCTGGGGGCGAAGTTGAAGTTTCGTCTTGTTCAGGATGATGATCCATCACGGCACACATTTCCTCATAGGTCGGAGTTACTTCAGAGTCTTCAAACCAGAAAACCATGGTGTTAGGATTGAAGTGTGTGACGAGCCAAGACAAGAAGCCATGGTCGGGTTTTAAGTCTTTGAAATATTTCAGCCAAACGAGTTCGATCATAGGAGGAATTTGCCATAGGTCGTCAGGGATGGATTGGACGAAGGATGAGACTTGGTTTCTGAAGGCCATGAAAAAGGATTATCTAAGAAACGGATTTGCTTTGAAATGCTGGAAGTGAAGGAGACGTAAAGGGAATCCTCCATTTATAGAAGTGTAAAGGGCCTAATGAACGAAATGCCATCATTATTCGACCTGATATCTACTGTCAATGGTGGGTGAAAGGGCATTTATGCACCAATCGCTCCGGTAGTTGGATATTTAAGCTCGCATTAATAAGAAGGACAGTTTGTATAATGAGGAGGTTGAGTCTTTATAACCGCATTAACTGCCCTCTCAGGTAAGTACTACGATCCACTTCTGTTTATGAATTGATTTTTGTCGTATTTCATTTTAGGTTCATTATTTTATTCTTTATTTATTTCATTTTATTTCATTAATTCATTTACAATAAATTAGTTCATTGACTGCTAACGAGGTGGACCACTTTTGTGAATAAATGGGACACCGCTATTTTGTGTTTTTGTGTTTGTGTTTTGTTTTTGCAGGAATAAGATCTCACAGCTGTAAAATATAAACATGTATGATAATGTAATAAAAGCAAAATACTGTAAAAAATGTAAATGATATCATAAAATTAACCAAACTGTACAATCATCCTACAAACTACAAAACGTTCAAAATGTTCAAAAATGGCTGAAACATGGAAGAAGGGCTACCGACGCCTCCGGCTCGGACCAGCAGCCGCCTGAGGGGCGGAGACGGTGGTGCATCATCGAAAGAGGAACTGTCATCGTCCTCCTCGGAGAAGTCTAGCGGGATACCCTCCACCTCTAGCCTCGTCCGGAGCCGATCCACCTCCATCTAGAGTTGGGCCATAGCGCCGGACTGGCTAGACTGGTGCCTCCGCAGTCTCCCGATCTCCAAATCCTGTAAAAGCAGACGTATGTAAGAAGGTTTGTAAAGAATAAGAAGCAAAAAGGTAAATGTGTGTAAGATTCGTACCCGCTCATGATGCTCAGAATAGAGCTGGGCGATGAAAGACCGAGCAAAGCCAAATCTCTGGCAAACCTCCAGGTATCTCTGAGCAGGCACCTGCAAGCACAAGAAGATGTTCAAAAAAGACTCATTCAGGTAAAACATTCTTAACTTTGTAAATTCAGTTTATTACTCACATGTGTGGTATGCTCAGGATCCAGCTGCGGTAGTGGAGGAGCCTGCCTGAGATCAGCAGGAATGATGACGCCCGATCCCAGGCCCAGACCAGGATCCAGCACCACCTCCATGCCCGGTGGGAACGGAACATCGCCCAATACGACCCCCGCCGGTCCAGTCAGAGCAGCAGCCGCCTCTGCCTCAGCTGCAGCCTCACCTCTATGATGGGCCGCTGTCTTATGCTTCTTCCGCTCCTGCGACAACTCACAGAGGAAGATACTAAGTCAGTTGATTAAACAGCTGAAGAAAAATAAATAAGGCTGAAGATAAGAAGATCACCTGGGTGTACTCCAGGATCTCTGGAAGCCGAGCCTGCATCCGAGTGGAGAAGTAAGCGGGGTAGTCACCAGCCGACAGAAAGTCACCAGCTGCGGAGCCCTCGTACTCCTCCTCCCTATCCTCTGTAGTCATGCCCTCCAGCATGCACATATGGCAAGGAGGAGCATGAGGCACTCGCCGCTGTGTCGGGGCCACCGAGATATCAAAGACTCTCTCCCCCAGGAAGTACTGGTCAAGCCAGTACCCCTGCAGAAGGAGTCTAGATCGAGTGTGTAGCTCCGCGACCTCGCGACCCGGATAAGTACTCCAGGCTTCTCCCTCCCAGGGAGTCAGAAGTAGCTGCAAAACAGATGAATCAGTACTTATACAGTAAAAGAGATGGGAAATAAAGCTAAGTTATTTAGAAGGTTTTCGTACTTACATCAGACAGCGACCTATCGTTAAGGAAGCTCCTCCAGTACTCAGGATCCTCGGTACTGACATAGGTATGGTGGCAGTGCGCCAGATACCGAGGGATCCGCCGAGACTCAGCAGGAGTGTCACCACTCGAACTGCCTGGGTAGATGCGGTACTCATAAGCCCATACCTGCAATAAAGATCACAACAATTCGGTGTACAGTTGAACAGTTGAAAATAAAATGACAAGAAAGAATTTACCTCCAGTGGCCGGATGAACTGCCAGTTCGACTCACCACTACCACGGGTCCAGACATGCAGACCGTGATAGAGATGAGCCAAAGCTAGAGTGGCCCAATCGAAGGACCCGACCTGGCCCAAGTCCCTCAGGCATACTAGCACTGCTGGATCTCCCTTATTCTAGGAGGTGCATAGTAGCTGAGACGAGATAATATAGAAGAGAAAGGATCGAGCAGCCTGGTCCCTCTCCTCCTGAGTATAAGCAGGGGCAGCAGGTCGGGCCTCCACTGGCAACTCCCTCCATGCCGCCAGCCTCGTCCTGATCCTCTCAGCCCAGAACCGATAGACAACCTCATATGACACGCATCCCTGCGCGGTGTACCTGGTCTGGGTGGTCACACCAAGCAAGGAGCGGACCAACTGAGCTCCGAGTGTAGCGGTCTGGTACCAAGCGTCCAGGGGAGCGACTGGACCAGCAAATCGAAGACCCGTGATGGCAGCATAATCCACCGGTGTGAGCGACATCTCCCCAAAGCCAAACACGAACGTGTGGGTGCAGTCGTTCCACCGCTCCATCAGCGCATACCGCATGGCGGGTGGAAAGCGAGGCTGTGTGCGGCGGAGCCCCGCAGCATAATCGCTGAAGCTAGCAGCAACGACCCGAGCACGCATGGGCGGGTCCAGCAGATCCCAGAATGCCGATGCGTCAGTGGACGATCCACCCGAGCGGGCCTTGCCCAGATCAACCTGTGTAAGCAAAGTTTCAATTTAAATAAATATTGGATTGACAATTATTTATTTTTGTTCTATGACAGGGAAAATTAGAAATTCTAGTCTCGAGTTGTATTGTAGCTGTGTCACGCATCTACATAGCCGCATCACGCGTCTACACAGCTGCGTCATGCAGCTTGCCCAAGTTGCGCACCCTGAAGAACAATTGTGTCGCGCACCTCAGTACCTACGTCACGCAACTCCACAGCTGCGTCACGCAACTATTTAAAGTTTGGCATTCTAAGAATAGATGCGCCACGCATCTCCACAGCTGCGCCATGCATCTCAACAGCTGTGCCACGCAACTGTTCAAGGCCTAGCCTCGTTGACGAACAGTCGCGTCACGAAACTGTTCTTCCAAAGAACAGTTGCGTGACGCAACTGTCGCAGGTACGCAGAAAACTAACCTATTGATTCAAATTCACTGTGTCTGTGTTATTTCTATGCATTTTTTCAGGGCAAAATAAGTCACAGGGAAGATGGCATCAATCATTCATCAACAATTCAAGCATTTAAACGCATGCAAGGGGTGAAATCCTAAGTTCAGGAAAGCTAGGGTTCTCTGGCACCTTGAACAATTGCGTCACGCAACTGTTCACGCAGGAACAGCTGCGTCATGCAACTCTTTCCTGCGTGGCGCAACTGCCGGCGCATGCACAGACTAAAATTTCAAATAAATCAACCAACTTTAAGAATTGAAAGTGAGAAAATTGAAGAAAATTTTACTTACCTCAGTCTGAAAGCCGCGCATCCGGCTAGTCTCGTAGCGCACCGGGAACTCGGTATCCGGCAACGGGAGAAGCTGCAGCGGTCGCATCCCTGAAGTCAGCGGATTTCGGCTGACCGGCACCGGCTCGCCGTCAAAAGTCGGGATATCCGGGATCGCTCCTAAGGTCTCCATCTCCGAAGTATAGGCGGAAGCAGGGATTTCAGAAAGTTATGACATTGTTTTTTGGTTGAAAGTTCAGAGAATTCTCAGATTGCTTAGGGTTTGAGATAAGTGAAAATGAATTGGTTAAAGAAGAAACTTATAGTAAGCGATTGGGCCCAAGCCCACTTCTCCAAGCCCAAAGAAGGGGCCCATCATCTTTTATCAAGCACGCAGGGTCTGTACAGCGCATCTAACGCCTGTAACAACCCGTTCAAGCAATTTGACGGCGGTATGCGGCCCGCACACTTCAGCAATTTTTTCCACTCACCGCACAGTGGGCAGGAGCATCAAATTGCCCAGATGACCCTCAGGTAAGTTTTCTTTAAACCACTACATCAGGAAGGGTATACCTGAAAATTCAGACTCAAAATTTTTTATGTCTAAATTTTTGCTAAATTTTTGCAAAATTATTGAACCAAATTTTGACAATAAATATTGAAAAGTATGCCTAAAAAGCTAATATTTTTGGTCCTAGATCGAAATTCCGGACTGGGGGCAAAAGTATAATCTTTTGCCCTGATGCAAATCCTTTATTTTATGATTAATGCATGGGGGCATGTGATGTCCCAACTTTTTCTAACAAAAGGCAAGGTCTGTTTGTACACAGATATTGCTCTTTTTCTTGTGAACAATTTTTCAGGCCAATCGGTGATGGTTTTTCGAAGCTGATAGGGTCCACCGAGCAGTGATGGTGTATTGCAAAGCTGTTCAGATTAATTCTTCTACTGATTAGTGATGGTGCATTGCGAAGCTGATCAGAACAATTTCAACCTTCAAATAATGATGGTGTATTGCGAAGCTGTTTGAACTCTCTTTCCCGGTCAATGATGGTGAATTGCAAAGTTGACTAGGGCAAAACCAACGTCTTTCGAGCCGATCAAACCGAGTCTCGAGGATGTCTCTACTGATCCGATTGGAGCCGACAAAAGCCGATCAAACCGAGCTGAGTAGGTGGCCAGATGATCAAATTAAAACCCTTCAAGCCGATCAAACCGAGCTTCGAAGGTATCTTCATCAAACCAAATTTTGGATATCACTACTGATCCGACTGGAGCCAACAAAAGCCGATCAAACCGAGCTGAGTAGGTGGCCAGATGATCAAGTCAACTTAACATCTTTCCAAGCTGATCAAACCGAGCTTCGAGGATGGTTGTCAGATTGAAGGCGCTTCAATTGACCACTTTAACATTAATTATTTATACAATTAATGATAGAGTGGGGGGGCAAACTGTTGACGCGTAATTTTATGCCCCCACCTAACCCGGTGATGATATAAGGATAAGGAACAAAGAAGCATGGTCAACCAGAAGCGTTTTCAACCAAAAATTGAATCAAACCGGTCCAAAAGGGTCTGACCTGCGCTAGGGTTGCGTCACGCAGCTATAAACTGCGTGACGGCACTAGTAGTTGCGTCACGCAACTCTAACCAGGCTGACATCACTTGGACATGCCCGTGTAATAGTCTGCACTGTTTGTATGGATACGCGGCAACTGTACGAAAAGTAAGCTGCGTCACGCAGCTCGCGGGTCTGTCACGCAACTGCTACCTGCGTGATGCAGCTTTGTTCTGTTGCCCTACCCATATAAATACAACATTTTCATTTCTAAACGGGACTTTTCTCATTTTTTCTCTGGACTTTGGCATTTTAGACTGATAAAAAATATTATTGCGGCTAGGGTTTTCCTTAAGAACTCTAGTGAGTAACCTTGAGGAAGACTAAGCCATTAGAAAGATAGATTGAAAACTTAAAAAAACACAAGAAGGACATAAAAAGAGAAAAAGAGAGAAAAGGAAGAAAAGAAACGTTCTTATTGCTAAAACTTGGTGCTAAACGCTTTTGGGATCGTGAAGTCTTGTTCCCAAATCATCTAAATCATATGCAATCCTGGAATCTAAGGGTTAGGTAATCATCTAAACCTTCCTTTTTATTTTTAGTTATTTATTTGTGAAAAATCTTATTTTCTTAGTATTTGGTTAGTTTGGTGTTGATTAAACAACATTTTGCCCATTTCTGAGTGTTTCTGAGTTATATTAAACATCTGTTAATAAAAGAACACGTAAAAAGAATAGTTTGAAAGGTAGTTACGGACCAGAGTAGTTGCGTCACGCAGCTACTACCTGCGTGACGCAACTGTTCATGTCCAAAAGACCTTGACTTTGCTTGGACCACCTGCGTGACGGAACTGTTCGTGGGAGTAGTTTTTACTTCGTTTTTATATTTTTACTTAATGTTATATCTTAAATAAATAATTAATGAAACTGAAAATTTTAATAAGGTCACGGACAGTCGTGTCACGCAACTGTTCTTCATAGAACAGCTGCGTGACGCAACTATTCTAGGGTTCCAGAATACTTTTTCTTTATTTTATTTTAATTGCATGACATTAAATAAATGTTTAATTTTAATTCAAGAAATGACCAATAATGGGCAGATTGTGTTCTAATCAAATCAAACAAATTAATTTACTATGATTTTGAGATTTTAGGATTTATTATTTATATTGTTGAAATTATATTATTAAATTCGGCTTGTGGCCCTCCTTTAACCATAAGGCAAGAGCGGGTCTTTTAATTATTTTTGCTATGGGTGGATGATGGATGTGATGATTTATTATGAATGCAATGAATGAATCTATTTGGGGCGATTAATTAATTTTCCACATAGGAGCTCAGTTCGATTTAATCTAGTTGGGTTTAATTAAATAATTTGGCTTTTCTAAAATAAAATCAATTAGAAATTGTAGGTTAAAAGAGGTCGATTTTCCGGGCGTCGGCTTCTAACGGGCCGACGTACCTAATTCGCTTACCTAGAACCGCACACGGTTTGCCTGACCAGTTTTTCAAATAATTGGCCTTAAATAAAAATTGGGTTAAATGTAGTCATTTTTGTAAATTAAAATCGGAAACGGTCCCATTGCCGAAATAATGGGTGGCGACTCAAATATTTTATAAGACCGATTTATCAGCACCGCGTTTCTCATAAGGTTTTTAACACCGTTTTCCAATAATTCTAAACAAATAAAAAAGAAGTTTTCCGAGATCATTTTCCGGGGTTTTAAAGGATCTCAACTCTCCATCATAAACACAATCATTAATAAAATGGGTAATTAGGGAGGGGCGAAAACAAGTCTTTAATATATATCTAAACTTTTTGAGGAAGTTTTAAAAGTAATAGCTTTCCCTCATAAAGTAGTTTTTGAAAATTGAATAAGATGCTGATTGGAATGATATTTCTATAAATGTGGAAGCTATTAATATTCTTCATTGTGCTTTAGATGCAACATAATATAACAAAATGTCTGGATGTAAATCTGCAACAGAAGTTTGGGAAAAATTTAGAGTTACCTATGAGGGTACAGATAGAGTGAAAGAATCCAGAAGTAATATCCTTTGTATTGTAACGGCCCAGCCCATGTGTGATATTGTCCGCTTTGGGCCACACAGACCCGCACGGTTTTGTTCTTAGGGGAAATGGGAAACTTCCTAGGAGGTCACCCATCCTAGGATTTCTGTTAAGCGAGCACGCTTAACCCTGGAGTTCTTCCAACTCTCCAGCCATTTCACCACCAAAAGGCCTCTCTCTCAATATCTGAAGTACAATTCTCAAATGGTAATCATGATTCTCTATAGTCCGAGAATATACCAAGATGTCATCAATGAACACAACCACAAACTGATCTAAGTAAGGATGAAAGATCCGGTTCATTAAATCCATGAACACTGCAGGAGCGTTACTCAAACCAAACGGCATTACCAAGAACTCATAGTGACCATAACGTGTCCTGAAAGCAGTCTTAGGTACATTTGATTCCTTCACCCTTAGCTGATGATAACCTGATCTCAGATCTATCTTCGAGAATACACTAGCTCCTCTCAACTGATCAAACAAATCATCTATCCGAGGCAATGGATACCGATTCTTCACAGTGACAGCGTTTTTCGCAAGTGTACGAAATCGCAACAAGTAATATAGAGTAAGAGAGTATCGTATCCACAGGGATTGTTTATCAATTACCAAAATTATGTTAACCTATTATTATTTAGATGATGATAAGAGAGATTCGCTGTAAGGTAAATAAAATTTAAAGTAAAATAGAAGAGATCAAACACAAAATTCAGGTGAAAAGAAATCAGAGGATTAAGCTACTAGGGAATTTGATTTCACTTAATTCTATCCAGCTTATTCTATTAGTTTATTAATCAACTTTAATTGTTCAAGTAGGAGAAACAACCCTAAAGTTACTAACAAGCTCTCTCGATTTATTGTTAGCTATTCTAATCCAGTTTAATTACCTATCTTTAATAGTGAAATTAAACATAAATCAGATTATTAGGTTTTGTGGTTGTTTTGTGAGTTCACAACTTAATACTTTATTAACTTATGAAAACCCCCCCTTCAGTCAAACCATATAGCTTCCGTATCAAGTTATTATTCTCAAGTAAATTATTATCTTTTTCATATCAATAACCCTTCTCCCGAATGTGATTATTGAAATAGCTCAATCCACGGGAAATAATTTCTGCCTGGAAGCCTTAAGCACAATAATAAGTTATAACAAGAACAAAGAAAAATAAATCTAATATTATAAACTGTAATCGAATTAAATTACATCAAATCCCTAGTATAAGAGTTAGCTAGACATAGTAATTAAATTAAACTCAATCATACTTGAATCATTCATCATATTTAAAGACAGTCAATAAAGAAAGAAACAAGATGAAGAGTTTAGAATAAAAACTGTATCACAGCTATGTTGATGGCTTCCTTGAATCTTAGCACCATTATTTGATGCTTGAAATCTTTGAGAGAAAGAATTATGTAAAGAAATTGCATAAAAAACGAGATCCCCTGTTAAGAGAAGTTCCTCTCTTTATATAAAGTTCCTGAAGGCAAGTCTGACTCCTTTTAGGAAATAGAATCCTTATTTAGTGCAAAATCCTTTATAGGAGATCATGACTGTTTAGGCTCTTGATTTCTTCTTGATTAGGACTCCTTTTCCTCCAAGAATAGGTCCAGGTCTTGTTTAGTGTGTTTAGGAAACTCCCTGAAGTCGGCCCATGTGAGAAAAAGCTTGATTTGCGTATTAAATTCACGCTAGTTCCGCCTGCACAGCACGGGCGTGCTTCATGGCACGGGCTGGGTGTGCTTTAGTCTAGAAGTCTGGCTAGTGAAGCATGGGGAGTGCTAGGTAGCACGGGCTAGTGAAGCACTAAGGCACGGGAGTGCTACAAAGCACAGGCAGGGCGTGCTTTTCTCTGGAAGTCTGCCTAGAGTTGCCATGGGCGTGCTATGCTTGACACGCCCTGGTCCCATTGTGGCACGGTCGTGCCTTTTGACACTCCCTGGCTGTGCTCTCTTCTGTCTCTCCTTTGGTTTCCTTGGCTTCTAGCACGGTTGTGCCTTTTAGCACGGCCTGGGCGTGCTAGAGGCTAAGTGCCTTGTATTATAAAGATCTTTTCTGCGCCAAATTCCTACAATTTTCTCTTAGATCAAGCGGATTAAAGATCAAGGAAGCTTTTGAACACAATTATATTAAAAGTGATTTAAAATCAAATTAAAGTAATAAAAGCTTACTAAAATTCTAATAAAAACAACTTGGACAAGACTTACCCAATTACTGTCTGAAATTGGATAAATGATGCCGGCATCTAAGAGTTTGATGATTTCAGCCTTGACTACCTCCTTCATGTTTGGGTTCAGTCGCCTTTGATGCTCGATTGAAGGTTTGTAGTCTTCTTCCATCAAGATTTTATGCATGCACACACTCGGGCTTATTCCTTGTAAATCCGAGATAGACCACCCTAATGCTTTCTTGTGTCTACGTAGAACCTTCAACAACCTTTCCTCCTGATCAAGTGTTAGGTGAGAAGAGATAATAACAGGAAAGGAATGGTTCTCTCCTAAGAATGCATGTTTTAAATGAGATGGAAGTTGTTTTAGTTCATGCTTAGGTGGTTCCTTTTCTTTTCCATTCAGGATGCTTGGTTCATTAATGTTATTTTCGACATGTGTGAATACTCAAATTTTGAGGCTCAGGGGAATAACATGGTATGTGAAACTCTTTAAATGGAGGAAAGCACGCCTGCTACAGTACCGTGCCATTTGTTTTGACTTTGCTACTTTAAATTTGACTTTGCTGCAGCAACTGTGCAAACAGTCCGGCCGGACCGGAGGCCATTTTGGACATTTACTGGAAGTATGCCAATATGGTACTTAAAACGTCCGGAATGTCACGAGGATCGCGGAACAGGTCCCGGAATATTTTTCTGAGACCCGGAACTCCCGAAAACTCCTCCGGAGTGAAAAAGCCCAAGTAATCGCGGCCGAGCACGGTGGCTCCGGCCACCGTGGCACCTGCCACCGGCACCGGCGGCACATACCGCCGGACCGCTGGCGGCACCTGCCGCCGGCACTGCGGCACCTGCCGCCGGTGCCGCCGGCGACCCGTTTTGGCCTATAAAATGGCCTCTCCCCCTTCATTTTTTGACACCCCTGTCTGTGTTGACGGACGATCTTTCTCCCTCCCACGCTCCTTGCGATTTCTTTACCGCTTTTTACATTTAATTTAATTTTTATTGCATTTTTGTTGTGATATTTGAACATTAAAATTAAACAAATTAAAATTAATTAATTCCCAAGCAAGGAGCTTAATCTGGAATTAAGAAGCGGTTTCCGATTAAATCAGGTACGTAAACGAAACTCTGCCTATTTAATTTTAGCACTTCATGCATGCTTCTCTTCTACTCCTAATAATTCTACAACTGCATAAATGCATCCATGTCATCATTAGGCAAACAAATTGCCTCAAGTAAATGAATTTAAGCTAAATGCCCGGTTAATTAATAATCGTGGTAATAAGCTTAAACCCGACAATTTTGGCTAAAGAGCCTAGTTAATTAATAACTACGGTTCAACTGCCTTATTTTCAACAAATCCGGCTTAAGTCCAATTAATCAATAATTGTGGCTAAAAGCCTTAATCAATCACGTTTCGACAATAAATTGTGATTAAGCTCGAACGCCCGATTAATTAATAATCGTGGCATTAAAGCCTAAATCGCACATTTTGGCAAACTAATTGCCTAAAACAACACATTTCGGCCAAAGGCCCTAAAATCAACCATTTTGGTGACAATCGCCTAAATTACACATTTTAGCAAACGAATTGCTTAAATCAACACTTTTTGGCCAAAGGCCTTAAAATCAATCATTTTGGCGACAATCGCCCAATCAACACTTTTGGCAAACAGATTGCCTAAATCAACACATTTTGGCTAAAAGCCTTAAAATCAATCATTTTGGCGACAATCGCCCAATCACATCATTTTGGCAAACAGATTGCCTAAATCAACCATTTTGGCTAAGAGCCTTAAAATCAACGACTTTGGCGACAAATCGCCCGACAACCATTTTTGGCACGAATGCCTTAAAACCAACATTTTTGGCTACGAACGCCTAATCGAATCAATCGATCCTTTGGCAAAATGCTTAAACGAACATGCACGAAGCATACACACACTCATGCATTAAGCATACACCTTCAAAGCCCTTCAAAGAAGGCCTATCGAACTACGTTGACTTTGATCTTCCATTCAAACGGAAGTACGTAGGTACGTTAGGGATTTAACCCCGAGCGGCAAGTCAAAATCACTCAAACATTTCATTAATCCATCATTCACCTTGCAAAGCATTCATTCATCGGTTAGTTTATCAGCATGACATAGTCTCGGGATCCACCTCGGGTTTGCAGACTGTGCCTTAAACATTGGGATAATTAATCTAGTAACTAGGTTAATTAAAAATTGGAGTCACTCAGGGTTTTTTCCTAGTTTACCCTTAAATAATTAAACAAGGTGGCGACTCACACACATCACGTGCATTTCTTCCTTAGTCACATGCATCCATATGCATTTGATGTTTTGGGGAGGGGTTCACAACATGCAAAGTGCTTTCCACACATTCATCAACAACATAAATTAGGAAACAGTCCCCATAGTCCATAGGAAGTTTACAAGATTTAAGTACATCAAAAACAATCTCTTCCTGTCCAACTCTTAAGGTCAACTTACCCTCATAAACATCAATTAATGCTCTTGCAGTTGCAAGAAAGGGCCTTCCCAGAATTAGAGATCCTTCCCTGTCCTCATCAATGTCAAGAATAACAAAATCAACAGGAAAGATGAATGTACCTACCTTTACAAGCACGTCTTCTACAATTCCTCTAGGATATTTAATTGAACGATCTGCTAATTGCAAAGACATCTTTGTTGGTTTGAGCTCTCCCATACCTAGCATCTTAAAAACTTCATAGGACATAAGATTAATGCTAGCACCTAAATTTGCCAAAGCTTTTTCAAAGTCAAGATTACCAATGTTACAAGGGATAGAAAAACTTCCTGGATCTTTTAACTTTGGAGGCAATTTGTTTTGGATAATTGCACTGCACTCCTCCGTTAACATTACCGTTCCTTGATCATCAATTTTTCGTTTCTTGCTCAGGATATCTTTTAGGAATTTAGCATAGCTAGGCATTTGAGCAAGAGCTTCAGCAAAAGGAATATTGATTTGAAGCTTCTTAAACACATCCAGAAACTTGAGGAAGCTCTTGTCATCTTGTGCTTTCTTTAATCTTTGTGGAAAGGGAATAGGAGGAACATAGGGTTTTACCTTTTCTTTTTCCTCTAAGTCAATGATAGGCACCTTTGGTTGTTCTTTTTCTTCCTTTGGTAGTTCATCTAATTGTTTGCCACTCCTCAAGGTGATAGCTTGCACTTGTTCTTTTGGATTCTTTTCAGTATTGCTAGGTAACGTACCTTGAGGTCGAGATGCCATCATATTTGCAAATTGCCCTAGCTGAATTTCCAAATTTCTTATTGCAGCCTGCTGGATATTATGGTTTTCCCTGGTTTCATTCATGAATTCCATGTGTGATTTGGAAAGAGCAGTGAGGAGGTCATCATGAGATTTCTTTTCTGGAGGATGGAACCCTGGTGGTGCATTCAAGGCATTGTTAGGATTACCATAGGATAGATTAGGATGATTCCTTAACCTGTTATCATATGAATTTGAATAGGGGTAATTCTTTCTTCCTTGATTCATCACATAGTTCACTTACTCCAAAGTTTGTGGATTTAAAGAGTCCATGATGCATTCCCCAATTCCATGTTGTCCATTGCACCTATCACACATTTGCATAACAGATTTACAGGATTAGTAGTTAACATGTCCAATTTCCTTACCATGTTATCTACCTTGGCATTAAGTGCTGTAATGGCATCTATTTCATAGACTCCTGCGGTTCTTCTTCTTTCAGAATTGTTTTGGCAGTGGCTGTTGCTTGCCATTTCCTCTATCAACTCATACGCTTCATCAATTCCTTTCTTTTCAAAGGATCCACCTGCAGCTGCATCTAAAGTAATTTTGATGTTAGGAGATAATGCATTATAGAAGGTTTGTACCTGTAACCACTTGGGCAAACTGTGATGTGGGCACTTTCTTAACAAGTCCTTGAATCTTTCCCAAGCTTCATACAAGCTCTCTTGATCATGATGAGCAAATGTCATTATTTCATTGTGCAACTTGGTGGTTTTTGAGGATGGAAAGAATTTAGCTAGAAATTTTTGAGCTAATTCATCCCATGTTGTAAAACTTCCAGCGGGACATGATTGTAACCATGATCTAGCTTTATCCCTAAGAGTGAATGGGAAAAGTCTTAATTTGATTGCACCTTCAGAAACACCGTTTTGTTTGAAAGTGTCACAAATTTCCAGAAAATTGGTGATGTGAGCATTAGGATCTTCACTAGGCAACCCCCCATATCGGATCGAGGTAGAGAGCATTTGGATAATTGCGGGTTTAATCTCAAAGTTATTAGCTTCTACCCTAGGTCTAGTAATACTTGAGGTTGTCCCATTCAGATTAGGTGTTGTATAATCCCTTAAGATACGGACCGGATGTTGAAGTGGTGGCCCGACCATGTTTTCATTCTTGTTTTCATTTTCGTTGGCCATGTTTGCCTGTTGTTCGAGTTTTATTTCTTGTGTTTTTCTTGCAGCGTTGAGCCTTCGAAGAGTTCGTTCAATTTCCGGATCAAAGATTAGAGTTTCAGTATTTGTATTCCTTGATCTTTTTTGCATAAAACAACCTGGAACAGTACTTAAAAGAAAATTAAATAAAAGAGTGTCTAAATTAACAATAGGGTAATTCGTATTGATATTGATACGCCAATCCCCGGCAACGGCGCCAAAAACTTGACAGCGTTTTTCGCAAGTGTACGAAATCGCAACAAGTAATATAGAGTAAGAGAGTATCGTATCCACAGGGATTGTTTATCAATTACCAAAATTATGTTAACCTATTATTATTTAGACGATGATAAGAGAGATTCGCTGTAAGGTAAATAAAATTTAAAGTAAAATAGAAGAGATCAAACACAAAATTCAGGTGAAAAGAAATCAGAGGATTAAGCTACTAGGGAATTTGATTTCACTTAATTCTATCCAGCTTATTCTATTAGTTCATTAATCAACTTTAATTGTTCAAGTAGGAGAAACAACCCTAAAGTTACTAACAAGCTCTCCCGATTTATTGTTAGCTATTCTAATCCAGTTTAATTACCTATCTTTAATAGTGAAATTAAACATAAATCAGATTATTAGGTTTTGTGGTTGTTTTGTGAGTTCACAACTTAATACTTTATTAACTTATGAAAACCCCCCTTGAGTCAAACCATATAGCTTCCACATCAAGTTATTATTCTCAAGTAAATTATTATCTTTTTCATATCAATAACCCTTCTCCCGAATGTGATTATTGAAATAGCTCAATCTAGGGGAAATAATTTCTGCCTGGAAGCCTTAAGCACAATAATAAGTTATAACAAGAATAAAGAAAAATAAATCTAATATTATAAACTGTAATCGAATTAAATTACATCAAATCCCTAGTATAAGAGTTTAGCTAGACATAGTAATTAAATTAAACTCAATCATACTTGAATCATTCATCATATTTAAAGACAGTCAATAAAGAAAGAAACAAGATGAAGAGTTTAGAATAAAAACGGTATCACAGCTATGTTGATGGCTTCCTTGAATCTTGGCACAATTATTTAATGCTTGAAATCTTTGAGAGAAAGAATTATGTAAAGAAATTGCATAAAAAATGAGATCCCCTGTTATGAGAAGTTCCTCTCTTTATATAGAGTTCCTGAAGGCAAGTCTGACTCCTTTTAGGAAATAGAATCCTTATTTAGTGCAAAATCCTTTATAGGAGATCATGACTGTTTAGGCTCTTGATTTCTTCTTGATTAGGACTCCTTTTCCTCCAAGAATAGGTCCAGGTCTTGTTTAGTGTGTTTAGGAAACTCCCTGAAGTCGGCCCATGTGAGAAAAAGCTTGATTTGCGTATTAAATTCACGCTGGTTCCGCCTGCACAGCACGGGCGTGCTTCATGGCACGGGCTGGGTGTGCTTTAGTCTGGAAGTCTGGCTAGTGAAGCACGGGGCGTGCTAGGTAGCACGGGCTAGTGAATCACTGAGGCACGGGCGTGCTATAAAGCACAGGCAGGGCGTGCTTTTCTCTGGAAGTCTGCCTAGAGTTGCCATGGGCGTGCTATGCTTGACA
Organism: Jatropha curcas; assembly: GCF_041381405.1. Classification (NCBI taxonomy): domain Eukaryota; kingdom Viridiplantae; phylum Streptophyta; class Magnoliopsida; order Malpighiales; family Euphorbiaceae; genus Jatropha; species Jatropha curcas. The sequence continues at coordinate 9,326,642 of NC_143152.1, read as the reverse complement.
CGCCCTGGTCCCATTGTGGCACGGCCGTGCCTTTTGACACTCCCTGGTCGTGCTCTCTTCTGTCTCTCCTTTGGTTTCCTTGGCTTCTAGCACGGTTGTGCCTTTTAGCACGGCCTGGGCGTGCTAGAGGCTAAGTGCCTTGTATTATAAAGATCTTTTCTGCGCCAAATTCCTACAATTTTCTCTTAGATCAAGCGGATTAAAGATCAAGGAAGCTTTTGAACACAATTATATTAAAAGTGATTTAAAATCAAATTAAAGTAATAAAAGCTTACTAAAATTCTAATAAAAACTATATTAAAAACACTATAAAATTTACACTTATCACACAGTAACTTTGTTAAGTTGTTTGTAATCAATACACAATCTAAGTGATCCATCCTTCTTCTTTACAAACAATACTGGAGCACCCCACGGAGATACACTAGGACGAATAAAACCCTTATCAAGCAACTCTTGAATCTGTATCTTTAACTCTTTCAACTCAGCAGGCGCCATCCGATACGGAGCAATGGACATCGGTGCAGTACCAGGCATAACCTCAATATCAAACTCAACCTCTCTCTCAGGAGGTAAACCAGGCAACTCCTCTGGAAACACATCCGGAAAATCACATACTGTGGGTATATCATGGACACTAGGAGATTCTGACTCTGGAGCAAGTACACAGGTTAAGTAGGCCTCACAACCATGCTGGATCAGTCGTCTAGCAGTAGAAGCAGAAATAACATTAGAGAGGTAATCCGACCTCTCACCCACAACTACAATCTCCTCACCAGATGAAGTCTGGAGTGTAATCCTCTTAAGTCTACAATCAATCATAACTCCATGTCTAGATAACCAATCCATACCCAATATCACATCAAACTCCCGGAAAGGCAACTCTATTAGATCTCCCAGAAACACATGGCCATAGATTACCAATGGACAATCTCTATACATCCGATTAACTACGACACTATGACCTAAGGGGTTAGTAACCTCAATACCATGCTCTAACATATCAGCATGCATATTACCCAATCTACCCACATGTATGCATAAATATGAATGAGTAGAGCCAGGATCAATCAAAGCATATACAGAAATATCAAAGAGAGAGAATGTACCAATGATAACGTCTGGGGCATCCTGCTCCTCCCTAGTCCGGATAGCATACGCTCTAGCAGGTGCTCTGGACTCAAGTTTTTCCACTGTCTCTGAAATTGGCCTCTGACTCCCAGTGCCTCCTGTATCACCACGGCCTCTGCCTCTGCCTCTCGAAACATAAGGAGCCGACCTCCCTACCTGAGGAGCTGCACTAGCCAAAGTCATTGGGTAGTCTCGAAGCAAATGCTCTGTAGACCCACATCGAAAGCATGCCCCAGAAAATCTCCTACAAACCCCGGGATGCTTCTTTCCACACTGAGTACATGTCGGAATATCAATCCATGTAGCACCTCCACCACTAGCAACAGATGTGGTCTGTGGAGCTACTCTGCCATGAGTACCCTGTCCATGTCTCTGAATCGGTCTAGACCAGGTCTGTGATGAACCTCTATGCCTCTTACTACTAGACTGAGCTTCAGAAGTCTGTCCAGATACCATACCCTGAAACCTCTTTTGTTGACCCTGCTGACTCCGTTGCCTCCTAGCCTGCTGCTCATTCCTCACTTCCTCAAGCTCTAAAGTTGCCTTCACTAGGGAAGACAATGATGTATGAGGATGAGCAACCAAATGCATGCGATATTCATCATGCAAGCCTTTCCTGAAGCGCTTGCATCTATCAGACTCAGTAGGAATCATCTCAGTAGCATACCTACTCAACCGGATGAACTCTATAGGTGGGCGGTTTCAAAACATGTGTGAGGCCTTTTGGTGGTGGAATGGCTGGAGAGTTGGAAGAACTCCAGGGTTAAGCGTGCTCGCTTAACAGAAATCCTAGGATGGGTGACCTCCTAGGAAGTTTCCCATTTCCCCCAAGAACAAAACCGTGCGGGTCTGTGTGGCCCAAAGTGGACAATATCACACATGGGCTGGGCCGTTACAATTGGTATCAGAGCCGAAGCCTCACTCCTCTGGCCGGTGGTGGGGCAAACCTCAGCGAGGACGCTGAGTCCCCAAAGGGGGGTGAGCGGTGGCTGTAGTGACAGTGCACTCACAGTGCACTCACCTTAGGCGAATCCCACATCGGTTAAGTGCGAGAGGGAAGTGATGTACCTATAGGTGGGCGGTTTCAAAACATGTGTGAGGCCTTTTGGTGGTGGAATGGCTGGAGAGTTGGAAGAACTCCAGGGTTAAGTGTGCTCGCTTAACGAAAATCCTAGGATGGGTGACCTCCTAGGAAGTTTCCCATTTCCCCCAAGAACAAAACCGTGCGGGTCTGTGTGGCCCAAAGCGGACAATATCACACATGGGCTGGGCCGTTACAGAGTTTTTATAAGTTCTAATCTTGCTTCATGATAAATTTGTTATGTTTAAAACTTATATTTTGTTGACATGCATAAACTTAGGGAGAGCACATGTTTTTATATTTGATAAATTTATTGGTTTTGTCATCAACAAAAAGGGGGAGATTTTTGGCTCAAGGGTCAATTTTATCTTGAGATTTTGATGATTATGCAAAACAAATAAATTTAATATTCTTGTATGTGCTAAAGTTATTGTATGCAAATTTTTAATATAGAAATTGCTAAAGAAATCAAGCTCCTACAATCCAAGATTCTTTAAAGACCTTGAGGATTTTTGAAGATCTTTTAGTAGTTAGTATCTTAGGAAATTAATGTAGAATAAAGAGAATATTCTTTTAGAAGCATAAAAATATTTTTATCTCTCTTAAAAATCATTTTAAGATATTTTCGTAAATCGCCTTAAAAAGAAAAGTCAAATCTTTGCTCTTTTAATTCCACTCACCTAAATGCAAAAGATTTTGGCAAAAAATTATTTTTGGCAACAAATAAATAAGATTTACATACACTATCTTTTTTATTTTCACAAAGTCAAAGATATTCTTTAAAGCAAAGGATCAATGTCTTTTATAACGGGATTTTTATTCCTATTACAAAAATGTTTTTTCCTTCTTCGAAAATGCGAGGTTTTTGCAAGAGTAAAAGTCTATTGATTAAAAGTTTTAGATCTCAAAAATCTCTCTCTTCAATCTACCTTTATTTCTTTTCATCTATTTGCTTCAAGAGATATCTTTTTAAGAGAAAAGAAAACTGGTAACAACTATTTCTAAAGAATAGTTCTGAACTTTCTTTCTGTTTTCAAAATCTGTTTTCTATTCTTCTTGTGCTTATAATTGCATTTCTCTCTATCTATATAGATTCTTGTAATCTATTGTAGGCTAGAGACTTTTAAACGAAAAAAATTTGAGTAACAACTTAGGTGAAAAGTTGTGTAGTAAAAGGTTATCAAGCGACATTCTCCTTGTATGAGATTCTAATATCTTGATTTGAGTTTTTTATTCTCTGTAAAACAGAAAGGGTAGAAGTTGACTAGAACCTTTAGAAATCTAGTGAGACAAAGTTTAGATTTAGGTGTTGAGCTATTTCCTTGTAAAGTTGGTTTGTCTCTAACCCTTGAAAAGAGATAACATAGTGAATAATCTCAAGATGAGTCTTGGGGAGTGGATGTAGGTGAATTAGTGCCGAACCACTATAAATCTCTGTGTTTATCTTCTTTCATTTTCTGAAGATTTGCTTGATTATATTTTGTTTACATAACCGTTAATCTTTTCAGAAATGCAAAGTTATTAATGAGTTTCTGTTTCTAAATGTGAATAAGCTTTATGTTTATGAAACATTAGAACTCTGGATTTCTGTATTTTGATTATACCAAGTTCTAATATATCCTTTTATATTCAATATAAATCACAATCTAAGTAATAATCAGTTTCTAATCTTGCATAAGTTTTGTGAAGCAGTTCTTAACGCAATAATTTTTTTCATAGAGTCCTTCTAATCTTGCAACAGCTTTGTGAGAAAGTTCTAAACTTAATAACTGACTCTCACAAATACTTTCTATTTCCGCTGCAACAGAATTCTAATCTTTAGTTTTTCAAAGTTAAATTTTAAAAAATCCAATTCACCCTCCTCTGGATTGTGCCATACATAAACGGGACCCACACTTTTTTATTACCAAGAAAAAATGAAGTGTTTTTTTAATTTATTTTTGTGTACTTTTTTATTAATGAATGATCAGAAAAAATAAGAAGAAAGTAAATGTTTTTTCGGAAAAACTTATGTTACTTATTTTTTTTTGGATATAAAAGAAAAATAAAATTAATAGAGGAAAGAAAACACAGAGAGTAAAGCGTTGTAATTAGAAGCCAATTCTTCAAAATGATCATTTTTGTCAAAGCGTAACTCTAAAAGGGAGGGAGAGTTTATTGAATTAAAAAACTAGAAAATATGGAATAAAAAAATTAGGCCTGGCCAATTCATTGAAAACTGATATTTTTCGGAACTAAATTTAAGAAAAAATAAGAAGCAATTAAATTTTTTTTGGAAAAAAACTTATGTTACTTATTTTTGGATATAAAAGAAATATAAAATTAATTTTTCTCTAAAAATTTATTTTGATGGTTTTTTTATTTTTCCTTCTAATTTAAAGAGAAAATTATTGAAATTCTTTTTCCTTATTTCCTTTCTTATTTTTAAATAAAATAGTTTTTGCTTATTAATATTAGTTTAATTTTCTTTTCCTTTTTATTCCATATGACATTATCTGAAAATATAAAATAATTTATCTTTTTATAATTAATTGTTGGCTCAAGGGTCAATTTGTTATTTCGAGATTTTGATGATTAAAATAAAATAAATAAATTTAAACTATATTATTTGTGCTAATATCATTTTATGCAGATCTAAATATGGAAAATAAATAAACAAGACAAATTCCTACAAATCCAAGGATAAACAAAGATCATGAAGACCATTGAAGATCTTAGTGGTTAGCCTTTTAGGATATATTGTATGATAGAGAGAACGTTCATTTATAAGTACAAAATTAATTCTTCTCTCTTTTTACCAAAAGTATTTTCGAAAAATATTCTCTTAAAAATTAAAAGTTTTTCGTTCTTTAATTCTCTTACCAAAAATGAAAGAGATTATGTCTTAATCATTTTGGTAACAAATCACTTAGAAAAAAACTTTTCTTATCTTGGAAAAATATCTTCATAAAGATTCGAATTTTACTCACTTAACTAAATTAAAGAGACTTTGTCTCAATCGATTTTGGTAATAGAATAAATCGAATAAAATCTTTATATTTTTACTCTCGGAAATAAATTTTTAAGGAAAACTAAAATCTTGTTTTTATTTACTTACCTAAATAAAAGAGATTTTGTCTCAATTATTTTTGGTAAATGAATACTTTGAAAAACATTTTTCAAATCCTTATTTTTAAAAATTATGTTTTTAAAGGAAAGTTTAATCTTCTCTTATTCGCTTACCAAAAAGAAACGATATTGATTCAAAAGAATTTTTGGTAACAAAGATCTCTGTATCTTCTAAAAATGGAAAGTTAATATTCTGATTTGAAAAAGAGATCTTAATTTCTAAAAACGAGATTCTCATCCCTCTCTATAAAAGGCGTCTTCTCTTTAAAAAGACGTGGAGAAAAAGGGTTTTTTTTTTTTAAAGTATAAATCCATCAATCAAATCTTTAATCTCTCAAAACTTACTCTTAACCCCCTTATTTTTTTTCATCTTATTACTTCACGTTTTATCTTTAAAAGAGAAAAGAAATTTTATAACAACTTCTTTTGAAAAGCAGTTCTGATCTTTAAAACGATTATCTAATCTTAAATACTATTTTTCCTATGCTTATATTTGCATTTCTGTCTATCTATTTAGATTCTGTAATCTTTTGTACTTAGGTTTTTATTTGAAAACATTTGTGTAATAGCTTAGGTGAAAAGCTATTGTGAAATAGTTATCAAGCAACCTTCTCCGTGAGAGAGATTCTAATGTCTTGATTTGAGTTTCTGTTCTCTGCCAAAAATAGAAAGAGTTGAAATTAACTAGAACCTTAGAAAATCTAGTGGGACAAAGGGTAGATCTAGGAGTTGATCTATTGCCTTGTACTATTGGTTTATCTCTTACCCTTGAAAAGAGATAACATAGTTGAGGATCTCAAGATGAATCTTGGGGAGTGGATGTAGGCGAGTTAGTGCCGAACCACTATAAATCACTGTGTTAATCTTTTTATTTTCTGAAGTTCTACTTGATACTATTTTACTCACACTTCTGTTTATATTTTAGAAATGCTAAAGTTGTTAATGGTTTTGATGTTCTAAACTGGAATAAGCTTTATCTATTACTGAACATTAGAACTTTGGACTTTTGCATAGTGAATATACCAAGTTCTAAACTGTTCTTCTATTTTCAGTATATCTCACTATTTGGGTTTTAATCAGTTTTCTAATCTGGCTTAGAGCTTTGTGAAGCAATTCAGAATCCAATAACTGTCTCTCACATAGTCTTTAATATATATCTAAACTTTATGAGGAAGTTCTAAAAGTAATAGCTTTCCCTCATAAAGTAGTTTTTGAAAATTGAATAAGATATTATGAAGCATTTCTAATCTATAACTGTTTTATACAAAGTCTTTCTATTTTCTATATATAGCTTTGTGAGGAAGTTCTAATTTTAATAACTTACTCTCACAAATGCATACTTTTTCCGCTGCAACAGAATTCTGAGTTTGAATTTAAAAGTTAAATTTTTGTTTTTTAGAAAACCCAATTGAACCCCCTCTTGGGTTGTGCCATACATATACGGGACCCACAATTTGGTATCAGAGCTTCGACTCTTGACTTATCGAAGCTTAACAGCTTGAGAGAAAGATCTCATGGTAGCCCCACTTCCTCTTACATCTTTAGAAGGTCAATCTATTTCTGGACTACCTTTGTTCAATGGTTCTAATTACTCTTATTGGAAAACCAGAATGGAAAATTTCATAAAATCAGTTGATATAAATTGCTGGAGGAATGTCATTATTGGTCCTCATATTCCTATGAAAACTATAGAAAATGAGAGAGTTAGAAAAACAGAAGAAGAATATAATGATGCTAATTGGAATGATATTTCTATAAATGTGAAAGCTATTAATAGTCTTGATTGTGCTTTAGATCCAACAGAGTACAACAAAGTGTCTGGATGTAAGTCTGCAACGGAAGTCTGGGAAAAACTTAGAATTACCTATGAGGGTACTGATCGAGTGAAGGAATCCAGAATTAATATCCTTTGGAGAGAATATGAAATGTTTAGTATAAAAGAAGGAGAAACTATTGCTGAATTAAATTCTAGATTTACTAATGTAGTTAATCTTTTGAGAACTCTTGGAAAGGAAATTTCAGAAGATGAGCTTGTTAAGAAAATCCTTAGAATTCTACCTAAAAAAATGGAATTATTATGAATTACAAAGAGACTCCCGTTACTTATGATTACTTGATAGGAGCTCTTATTTCAAAAGAGATGAGATCTTCTTTGACTGTAGAAGATAAGAGAAAGAAAGGACTGGCTTTGAAAGTAGTTTCTAGTGAAGAAATTTCTTCTGATCTTGATAGTGTTGATTTAGCACTTGTTGCTAAGAAATTCAAAAAGTTCTATAAAAAGAGTGGAAGGTCATAGAAAAAGTTTATTAAAAAGAACTTTCTATCTAAAAATAGCAACTTACCTAAGAAAGAACCTTCTAAAGTGGTTTGTTATGAATGCAACAAGCCCGGCCATATCAAGCCCAACTGTCCTAAGCTGAAAAAGAAGTCAAAGAAAGAAAAGTTGAAGCAGGCATTCGTAGCTACTTGGAGTGATTCAAATGTTTCTAATTCTGAAAGCCAAAGTGACCAAGAAAAAACTGCAAATATTTGTCTAATGGCAACTATCAATTCTGACTCTAAGGAAATCAGCACTCTGACTTCAACACAGAAAGTTGAAAGCAATGAAATAGATGCAACGGTCCAAAAATCTGAAAAAAGCAATGTAAGTATTTCTGAACCTAAATCTGAAAATGATCTTCTAGATACTTATAATAACCTTTGCACTGAATTTGAAAAGCTTATTAAAAAGCATAAAGTTCTAAAGAAGGATTTCAGAAAATTAAAAACTGAATGTAATCATTTGAAAGATGCTTTTTATCAAGAAGTTACATGCAAAGATCTTATCATAGAGACCAAACATCTTAAAAATTGTAATGATAAATTTTCTGAAAATCTGAAACACTTTGAAGAAAAATGTAAGAATCTGAATTCTGAAAATGAATCCTTGAAAACTGATAATAGAATTCTAAAATCAATTTCAGAATCATTTTCTAAAGAAAGGACAAGTTATAGCTATAATGGCATTTCTAAACAGAATCATATTTCTAATAAGAAAAATGTTGTTTCTAATGTTGTGACTTTAGAACATCAGAAATCTGACAGTCTCAACAGAAAGAAAAATCATAGTAAGCTGAATACACCTATTACCACTAACCCTCCAGGACCCAATATGAGTTGGGTACCTAAATCTGCTTGATCTTTTCAGGTGTGCCTAAGGAGTGAGCTGAAAATAGAAATGTGGTACATGTACAGCGCTTGCTCTAGGCATATGACTGGTGATAGAAAGAAATTCACCAGATTAGAAAAGAAAAAGGGAGGTACAGTAAGCTTTGGAGACAAAGCAAAAGGTAAAATCATTGGTATTGGTGTGGTAGGTTCTAATCCTTCAATAGAAGATGTATACTTAGTAGAAGGATTACATTATAACTTGTTAAGTGTGAGTCAGATTTGTGATAAAAATAGAAGAGTGATCTTTGAACCCTCATACTGTGAAGTTCAGAATATGCATGACAACAAAACTTTATTTGTTGGAAAAATGTTTGAGAATATATACCTAGTAGATCTCTCTGATATGCATAACCTAGACGTATGCTTAGTTTCTATTGATAATTCTAGTTGGTTATGGCATAGAAGACTTCGACATGCATGCATGCACCTTATTTCTAAACTGTCTAAGAAAGACTTGGTTCGAGGTTTGCCAAAGTTGAAATTTGAAAAAGATCACATTTGTGATGCTTGTCAATTGGGCAAACAAACCATAACATCTTTCAAATCTAAGGGCATGGTTTCTACTTCTAGATCTTTAGAATTACTACACCTTGATTTATTTGGACCTATTACTCCTTCTAGTCTTGGAGGTAAATTCTATGCATTTGTTATTGTAGATGATTATTCTAGATTCATCTGGACACTCTTCCTTAGAAATAAGGATGAGTCATATGACGTGTTTGTTCATCTTTACAAGAGAATACAAAATAAGAAATGATACATGTAACGTCCCATTTTTTCCTGTGTTTCAATAGTAGTTTACCGGTCTGTGAATAGTACCACCGGTCCGGAAGTTGGTATTATTTTTGGTCCGGAAAAATTACTATTTATATTTTATATTTTATTTAACATTTTTGGAGCATGTATGCATGGTTTTTATGGGTAGAAAGTAAGTAAGGAATATTTTTTGGAGAATTTAGATACTTAGTGAATAGTGAATTATGGTGCTATATTAAGTAAGGAAATTTGAGCAATTATTTTTATGGAGGAAATTTGAGGAATTATTTTTATGGAATAAATTAGAGAGTTTTGTGGAGATAAATAATAATTTGAAGGAATTTAATTGGAGAATATTTGGAGAAAAGACCAAAATACCCTCCAATTTGGAGAAAAGACCAAAATACCCTTTAGTTGCTTTATTAAAGGCAACCATCAATTATTGAGCAACAAATTTTACCTTCTTCTTCTACTTACACGTTTCCTCCTCCTCCTCCTCCTCCTTCTTCTTCTTCTTCTTCTTCCTTTTCTTCAATTCTTACTTAGTAAACACTTAGTAAACACATCAAATTCACCCATCCAACTTGATTTAAGTACTAAATCTTAGAGAGTGAAGCTAGAGAAGTCATTTTTGGTGATTAATTTCAAGGAATTTGGTGATTTTCCTACTTGGGTCAAGTAAGTGATTTTATGATAAGTTAATTATTTTTGGGTTTAGAGTTGTCTTTTAGCATACACATGCTTAATCATGCTCCAATTACTTCTTTTATTTGTTTTCTTTGTTTGATTTTGAGTTTCTTACATGTAGAGGGTGGAGAGCCTTCTAACAAAGATAAGGGTAAGATCAAAGCTTGAGAAGCTTTGATTAAAGCTTGTTAAAGCTTGTTTTGAAGGTTAGTGTTCATAAACACACTTACCTTACTCAAATTTTTGATTTTGTGCCTTTATGCTCTCATGTGTATATTTTGGGATTTTGTATGAAATGATTGATTTGTTGAATTTTGGTTGCAATAACATGCTCTTGGGTGATGTTTGATGAGTATTTATGTTGTGGTAGACATTTCTCCCTTGTATCTTTGTTGCTCATGTTCCTTTCATGGGTAAAGTAAGCTGAATTTGGGAAAAACGTGTTTTTGAGTGAGATTAAGAACCATTTTTTGATCCTTTCTAGTTTCTATTTGTATCTGAGTCCTTGATAAAGGTTGTAGGTCTATCTCTTAGATTTCCAACCCATCCTCTTGTGTCCAATTTGGAGATACATAGCTCAACTTATGGCTGAAACACCCAAACTGACTCTGTTTGTGTCGGGCTACATGCATCACTGAATTGAGTGCCCATTTTGACCACTATAATGACATGATTAGGTTTTGAGTTCTTCATAAAGGTTGTTTCCCTGTGTCTTGAGAATTTCCTCGTTCTATATTGGTTTCATTTGAGTGTTTGGTTAAGTAGGAATTCAATAAACATTGGACTTGGTTTTGCTGAATCAGGTCTGGTCTGTTAGTTTGTGTTCCTAGCTTTGTTTTGTTATCTTCCATATCGATCTGGGTTGTGATCCCTTCATAACATTTGTAGGCTTTTGTCTTAGCTTTCTAATGACTCTGATTTCATTTAATTTGGAGACCCATAACTCAAGTTATGTTTTAAAAACACAGCAAAGATCAATGTTACTTTTATGCTGGAAATTTTCTATGTTAAGTCATTTTGTTTAAGTATGAGAATTTTTATGAATTACTTAAGTTTAAATTAAGTTTTTATTATGAGAAGACTAAAGAAAATGAATTTTATGAGAAATGTTTTTGGGCTCTGTTGACACGTAATTTTATGCCCCACCTGACCCAATGATGATACGAGGGCAAGGGATAAGGTATCACGGTAAACCAGAAGCATTTGAACCAAAAAAATTGAACCAAACCGCCCAAAGGAGCCTGACCCGTGCTAGGGCTGCGTCACGCAGCTAGTACCGGCGTGACGTCACTTCTAGTTGCGTCACACAGCTCTAACAGGGCTGACACCTCTGGCGCGCGCCCGTGCAACGGCCTGTACTGTTTGTATGGATACGCGGCAACTGTACGAAAAGTAAATCGCGTCACGCAGCTTATACCCGCGTGACACGACTATACTCTGTTGCCCTAGCCATATAAATACAACATTTTACAGCAAAAACGGGACTTTTTGACATTTTTTGCTCTCATTTCCTCTAAAAGACAACCTTCTGAGATTAAGTTTTTGATTAACGACTAAAGCTTTTCCTCAAGAACTCAACTGAGTAAACTTGAGGAAGATCAGGTCATAGATATTCTAGGTTTAAGATCAAAAAATACAAAAAGGATAAAAAGAGAAAAAGAGAGGAAAGAAAGAAAAAAAGAAAAAACGATTTTTTTTTTTTGTGAAAAAGTTGGGTGATCACGCTTCTGGGATCGTGGAAAATTATACCAGTGCATGCAATCCTCAAATCTGAGGGCTAGGTAACGATTCTAACTTTTCTTTTTCATTTCTAATATTCTATCTCTTAAAAATCTCATTTTCATAGTATTTAGTTGACCTATTATTGATAAAACGTAAGTTTACCCATTTTTGAAATGTCACAACCCATTTCCATGGACCGGACCGGCACTAGGACCTGGGTGGGCTTAAGGCCCCCGAAGCCCGTAGTAAGCCTGTATTATTTAAAACTCGCATTCTATTCACAATTGTGGATTCAGGCCCAATAATTTATTTCACATTTATATCCAAATAATAAATGTCTATACTCTATTTATTCATTTACAACCTAGTCGGAATACAATTGCAGAACTCTACTCCATAATTCACTAACGTTTGCATTTACATATTCAATACAATGATTATTACTTGCATCGATCCGTATCTCGCTCATTCGATTGGACTCCAAGATTCTTCTTTCCATCTATTACCTGGGGAGGTTGGAGGGGGGTGAGTACTAGACTCAGTGAGTAGGATTAGATAACCCTCTCACCCCACACAATTATACAAATGCAAAATATTTTCATGTGATCACCCGTTTAGTTATATAATCATGCAATTTGTCACACAAATGGCAATACAACAGCAATCAGAATTATTATCACCTTCATATAATCATATCACGTGGAAATTAGTCAGTGGAGTCACCGAAACCCCCGATGAGCCGTCCTCCCACATGGCCCATCCTCTCACGTGTGCACCAGGGAGCCGATCCCCCATTCTGGCAGACCGGTCTAATCCTCACTTGACCAGCCCTCTCATTGTTTTTCCATTCTCTCTCTTTTTTTTTTCTTTTTTTTTTTATACCAACAGGAGGCAACCCGGTCGTCTCCATCAAATCTAGATCATCAGGCTCTCACAACAGGAGGCCACCCTGCGGGCTGCGATCAAACCTAGATTATCCGGTGCGCCCAAATAAAGAAGCCAACCTGTGGTTAACAGTAACGGTAACAATAGGTGCACACGGGGGCGCCGATCTCCCATTTACCCGGCTAACAGTAATCAGTATCAGGATCCATATACAGTAACAGTCTCACAAACCCATGGTGACCCACTTCATCCCAATTCCACACAAACAAGGCACAATAATATCACAGCACAAGTAATCAAGCAATATTTAATATCAACAGATAGTGCATCACAATATGGTGATAATGCATGATAACATTTAGCCGTGAATGCATGAATGCAGGCGGATGAGGTGAATTATCTAACACTACTCACAGTTCTTTATTGTCCTCTAAGGGAACTGCTTTTCTAGCCACATGCTTCGAGCCTTTGTCCTTGCATTTTGGAGTTTTATAAACCTTTAACATAAACAATAAAATTCTAAGTAAGAATTCATATTCGTTTACTAATTTTGGTTACTAGTCATTTAATTCACTTATTAATTTAAACTTTATATATTTATGATTATATATTGTGTTTCCTTATTTATTTATCACTCTAATAATCTTATTCTATATTTTTAATTTCTATAAACAATTTAATATCTATAAATAATTTAATTGCTATAATTAGTAATTTCGGCAGCATTTCCCCTAAAATTCAACTATCCACCAATTAACTCAATCAATCATTTTATCAAAATTTCACAGTCCACCCATTGGGTAATCAATCAATTTAACTTTTCCCTTCCTCCATCTGAACATCAATATCCACACTACCTTACATCCATAATTTATAAATTAATGTTACCTACCAAATAATCTACCTTACATCCACATTTAAATTCCATAAATTTATTATTATCAAATTTTCCTAATAAATTTATGTAATACTAGAAATAAATTTAATTAGTCAACACTAATTTAAATTAATTCATCTACTCACAATTTACTTAAATTAATTAACCAATCGAGATTACGTAAATTAAATCAATTAACTAAAATTACTAAAATTAATTAACTACAATTAAATTAATTAGTTAAAAATTACTAAAATTAATTTAATTAACTAAAAATTTACTAACATTAATTTATACCGCAAAAATTAATTAGTTTTTGTCGCAGATTGCTAGATCGAGCTTTACGCGTGCCGGATTGAAGCTACGCGCACTAGGACTGCAAGCAGATGGCCGGAGTCAGGCTGGAGCGGCTGGACCACCTGAGATTGACGCTAGAGTTGAGCTGCAGTGGTGGCGCTATGCGATCTGGTGGCGGAGCAGCTGGTGGCGCAACTGCAGGCTCGACGGATCTGCTCATGGAGGTCAGCGGCGCGCTGGAGCTGCAACAAGGCTGAGCGCGCGGAGGAACAGTAGCGGAGCTGTGGCGGGGTCGCGAGGAGTAATGATCGAGCGGAGGAGAACGACTGTGGCGCGCAGCGGAGTCCGATCGAGCTGGTGGAGGCGCGAGTTGCTTCTGCCAGCAGTGGAGTCTCAGGCGCAGGAAAGAAAAGGAAAGAAAAAGAAAGCAGAAAAGAAAAGAAAGAAGAAGAAGAAGAAAAGACCAGAGGTGGCGGCTCGGTGGTGGCAGTGACGGTGGTGGACTGGAGATGGCGCAGAAAATGGCAAGGGGAGGGTGAAGTTTGCGCTGGATATAGAGGGGAGAGGCTTCTAGAAGTGGTTTGGGCTGATTCGGATCGATTTCGGTTCGATTCGGCCCAAATCTTGATTTTTATTTAATTTTTCGATTTATAATTGATTTTCGATTCGGTTTATCATTGTACAAATTATTAATTCACATTTAAATATTTAAATACATTTTCCACGCTGTCAGCTTATTAAATTTAAATGAAAAATCTTTGAAAGTAAAAATTCGGGTTATTTCATGAAAGTTCCTGGATTGATTTTAATCGCTTTTAATAAAAAAAAATGTAGAAAAGGGTAGTTTGAAAGGTAGTTGCGGACCAGAGCAGCCGCGTCACGCAGCTAATACCTGCGTGACGCGACTGTTCATGTCCAAAAGCCTTTAGTTTGGGTTGGACCACCTGCGTGACGCAGCTGTTCGCGTACTCAGCTTCTATTTTGTTTTATACTTTATTTAATGTTTCGCTTTAAATAAATAATCAATATGTTTGAGTATTTTAAATAAATCATGAACAGTTCCGTTACGTAACTAGGAGTTCCGTCACGCGACTGTTCTTCATAGAACAGCTGCGTAACGCAACTATTCTAGTCTACAGGACCTTAACCAGAGTTCCGTCACGCTACTATTCTTCATAGAACAGCTGCGTGACGCAACTATTGCAAACCCCAGAATATAAGATAAGAGCTGCGTCACGCAGCTTATACCCACGTGACGCGACTGTGTTCCAGTTCCAGACATTTTTTTATTATTATTTTGTCTTAACTTCACTTTATTAAATAAATGTCTAAGCTTAATCCAGGAAATAATCAATAATGGGCAAATTGAGTTTTAATCAAGTTAAGTCAATTAATCTGTTGTGATTATGGTATTTTGAGATTTAATATTTGTTATCTCCTTTTAATTATATTATTAAACTCGGCTTGTGGCCCGCCTTTAACCATAAGGCAAGAGTGAGTCTTTTAATTTAATTTGTTATATATGGTGGATGGATGGTGGATGTGATGTTTAATTTATGAATGAATGCAATGAATGATTTATTTGGGACGATTAAATAATTTTCCACATAGGAATTCGGTTCGATTTGTTCGGGTTGGGTTTAAATAATTAGCTTTTCTAAAATAAAATCAATTAGAAATCGTAGGTTAAAAGAGGTCGGTTTTTCCGGGCGTCGGCTTCCAACAGGCCGACGTACCTAATTCCCTTACATAGAATCGTACTTGGTACGCCTGACCAGTTTCTCTAAATAATTTGGCCTTAAATAAAATGGGTTAAATGGAGTCATTTTTGTAAAATAAAATTGGAAACGGTCCCATTGCCGAAATAATGGGTGGCGACTCAAAATAATTTATAAGACCGATTTATCGGCATCGTACATCCAAAACGATTTTTATCACCTTTTTCCAAGACAATAAACAAATAAAAAGATGTTTTCGGATCCTTCCGGGGTTTGGGATTCTCGACGACAATAGATTGGCGACTTCATTGGGGATCTGCTTCCATTAATCCCCGGTTATTTTTAATAAATAATTTAATGGTTGCAATTAGGAATTGACTCTAAAAAGACTACTATTTCTAAATAAAATTGGTTAGAAAAGCCGACGGAAAATTATTAATCGTCCGTATATGTTTAATTGCTTTCCTTTTCCTTCTATAGGATTTTTTGCATTCATTCGCATTTCTCTCTTCTCACCTCATTCTACCCGTATCACCCTTCGGTACTGGTGTTAAGTTTGACGGTGGATCTAGCCTAAACCTTGCGTTTGAGGTGCATCCATCCGAGAATTAACATTACTACCAACCGCAAGCCTAGTACCTTAAAGGTGCGTTAAAAGGAGTTGTGAATACCCAAATTTTGAGGCTCAAAGAGCCAGTTTTCCCGGACTGCAAACAGTCCGCCCGGGCCGGAGGCCATTCGGAAAGTTCACCGGAAGTGTGCCAATATGGTACTTGAAATGTCCGGAAAATTACGAGGATCACGGAATTGGTCCCGGAATATTTTTTGGAGGTCCGGAACTTCCGAAAAAACCTCCAGAACAAAAAATAGCAGAACCACCGGCTTCGGTGGCTCGGGCCGCCGGACCCGGCAGCCCAGGTCGCCAGTCCCGGCGGCCCAGCTGCAGAGCTCAGGCGGCCCAGGCCCCCGAAATAGTCCGTTTCGCCTATAAATACAGCCCCGGTGTGACCTTTCAACTCACTCAGTCTGTGTTGACGGACGCTCCTTTCCCCTACGCTCCTTGCGATTCTTTACTGCTTTTCTGCATTTTAGTTTAGCTTTATTGCTTTCTTGCTTTGTTAAGTGGTCACTGAATTTAAATTAATTAATATTCCCTTAACGAGGAGCTTAACCTGGAGTTAAGAAGTGGCCGTCGATTAAATCAGGTACATAAACTAAACTCTGCCTATTTAATTTCAGCACTTCATGCATGCTTCTCTTCTACTCCTAATTCTACAACTGCATAAATGCATTCACGTCATCAATTTGGCAAATAATTGCCTCAATTAATTAAGTTCAGGCTAACATGCCCGGTTAATCAATAATCGTGGTATTAAAGCCTAAAATCCAACAATATTGGCCAAAAAGCCTAGTCAATCAATAACTATGGTGAAATTGCCTTTATTTCGAACAAATCCGGCTTAAGTCCAATTAATCAATAATTGTGGCTAAATAGCCTTCATTAAACACGTTTTTTCTTGGCAATCAA
This sequence comes from Jatropha curcas, assembly GCF_041381405.1. Classification (NCBI taxonomy): domain Eukaryota; kingdom Viridiplantae; phylum Streptophyta; class Magnoliopsida; order Malpighiales; family Euphorbiaceae; genus Jatropha; species Jatropha curcas. The sequence goes on along the minus strand of NC_143152.1, from coordinate 9,309,642 downwards.
TTGCCTACATTGCAACTCAGTTAATCACTTTTGGCAAATAAATTGCCTATAAAGTAAGATTAACTACTTTTAGCGACAAATCACTTAAACCAATTTTTTGGCAAAATGCCTTGAATAAATCAGTCTTTTGGCTTAAAGCCTTAAATTAATCAATTTTGGCGACAATCGCCCAATAATCGTCTTTTGGCAAACAAATTGCCTAAATCAACTCATTTTGGCTAAAAGCCTTCAAATCAATCAATCTTTTGGCTAAAAGCCTTAAATCAATCAATTTTGGCGACAAGCGCCCAATCAAACACTTTTGGCAAACAAATTGCCTAAATCAACCTTTTTGGCTAAAAGCCTTCAAATTAATCAATCTTTTGGCTAAAAGCCTCAAAATCAAGCATTTTGGCGACAAACGCCCAATCAATCAATTTTCGGCAACAAATTGCCTAAATCATTCTTTTTGGCTAAAAGCCTTAAATCAACACTTTTGGCATCAAATGCCTAAAAATCAATCAATTTTCAGGCAGAATGCCTAAACAAAATGCACGAAGCATACACACACTCATGCATAAAGCATACCCATTCAAAGCCCTTTAAAAAAGGCCTATCGAACTACGTTGACTTTGATCTTCCATTCAAACGGAAGTACGTAGGCACGTTTGGGATTTAACCCCGAGCAGCAAGTCAAAATCACATAAATACTTTCATTGGTCCAATTGCATCATTTACCCTGCAAAGCATTCATTATTTTGGTTAGTTCATCAGCATGACATAGTCTCGGGATCCACCTCGGGTTCGTAGACCATGCCTTAACATTGGGTTAATTAATCTAGTAATTAGGTTAATTAAAATTGGCACTTAGGGTTTTTCCTAGTTTACCCTAAAATAATTAAACAAGGTGGCGACTCATACATTCACGTGCATTGCTACCCTTAGTCATATGCATCATATGCCTAACATTTGGGGTGGGGGTTCACAGGAGTAGGCCCAACAAAGCTCGAATCCTATTTGCAGAACCCAGACTTTGTTCAACCCAATAAGACCAAAGCCAATGCATATAGTTAAAAGCCTTAGTTACTTCCCCTAAGGTGCACCTGATTCTGTTTGCTGTTGTTATACAGCATTCATTTTCGAGAGTTTATAACGTCAATCTCAAAACCCCCGGTTGGTTGTCGAGATTAGACCAATTCCTAGGAAACAGATGTCGGAATTTTATACCAACGGAATCCGTGTGTAGGAGAAAGAAGGTTGGAAGGCATGCATTTCCCAACTCCCGTTCGCCTGCTTGATATAAACTGTACATATGACGTGACATTCATGCATCACGTAACATTTTCTTTTTCAGCCATGCATTAATAAGAGCTAATGTTCAGTATGGACATTTGACCTTGATCTTGAGACTGGATTTCAAATTCGTTTTGAATAATATTATGCAATCACTTATAGTGAATCAATACCCAAAAGAAAAGGGAGTTATAAGGGAGTTACGATTCCTTTGTATTGTCACATTTCTCGCATTATCTGAAAATAAGTGAGTAAGAGATTACAAAATTTGTAACAAAACAAAACGAGATCCTGCTTGGGACCATATGTTCCAAGGCAAAAAGTAAGGATGCAACAAAATAAAAAGAAAAAGAGATATTGTATTTGAAGGAGACAATGATCCTCGTTCTCACCTGTCCGAATTTCTCTGAGTCTCTCAGATGAACCGGTACAACGAGGAAGATGTTTTGCGAGCATTCCCGCAAACATTACACAAAGACTATCGAAGATGGTATGATGGTCTAGATGAAGAGGTTCAGAAGAATTGGATCAAACTGCAGACCGCTTTTCTCAAGCATTTCAAGACTGAGGAGAGTGATGAGTTCAGTCTGCGTGATCTGGAGAGTTTGAGACAGGGGAAGGACGAGAGCTTTTCCCACTACTACTGGAGATGGAGAACTAAGTTGTATAGAGTTCAGACAAGGCCAAAAGACAAAGAGCTGATCAGAATCTTCAGCAGGAGCCTATTGCCCTTCTTTAAGGAAAGGATGTTAACCCAGCCTCTTACTGATTTTTCTTTAGTTCAAAGTGCTGGTTTAAACATCGAGGAGCTGTATAAGGAAGAAAAGAAGAAGAATAGAGGGTTTGGCAACTACCGGACTTCTTATGGTGACAGAGGTGCCGGAGGTAGTAATCAGAACCAGCCTGGGAGCAGTAATGCCATAGTGCGGGCAGTTAATGAAAGAGCCAGAAGAGAGTTCACCGATTTAGGAAGACCCTTGAGCACAGTGCTAAGGTCATGCATCAAGAACGGGGTACTGTCAAAGCTGCCAGTCGACCCGACTAAACCCGTGCGAGGGAGATATATGGACAGAAATTGTGATTATCATCAGTGCAAAGGGCATTCAACTGATGAATGTTTCAAATTGAGGCACGATATTCAAGATTTGATTGACAGTGGGAAGATTACGAAGCCTTCCGACAAGAGCAAGCCAAGTACCAAGAACAACCCGCTTCCCCAATATCAGTATAATTATCCATCCCGTAAGACTCAATCGGGTGGATTAGTCAACGCGATTGGGAGTGGATTACCAGAAGAAGTGGTATTGGCGGAAGCAGAATGGGAAGAGCGGATGTGCGCCATGTTGAACATATGGGATGACTGTAGTAGCGATGAGGAAAGGAAGGTGCCATTAAAGATCGAGATCGAGAAAAGCATCACGGTGCAGGTGGGTGATGTACCAGAGGATGAAGATGAACAGCTCCAGCTTGCCATTCAAAAGAGCTTAGCCGACCAAGAAGAACAGTGGTACTACAGCAGTGAGGAGGAAGTGAACGAAGTAGGTGTTCAGAGCTTGACCCGGAGTGGGCGAGTATACAATCCTGAGAGCAGTATGCAGGCTAAGGGAAAAGAGGTTGTTGTTGATGGAACGAAGAAGAGAATGATAGAGAAAGGCGGAGAGGAGCCGAAAGAGAAAAAGAAAGAGGAAGAGGAGCCAAAGGGCAAAAGAAGGTTGTTGAGGTTGGAGAAAGCAGTCAGAATAAGGCACCTAGTGGGGTGACCGCCAGTTCAGTACTGAGTCAGTTGCAGAAAACAAGAGCAGATATTTCGATATGGGATTTGCTAATCGCATCCAAGGAGCATAGAGAAGCTTTACTTGAAGCCATGACTTTTGTCAGAGTGCCGGCTCGAATTCAAAGTGTTGATATGATCAACGTGCTACAATGGAGAATAGGCGAGGTCACTTTCTTTGACTCAGATCTCCCACCAGAGGGAAGAAACCACTGTAAGCCACTGTATATTCAGATTGCCGTCAATGGACGTGATACCAGGAACGTGATGATGGATAATGGATCAGCACTGTGTGTATGCCCGTTGAAAATGCTGTCTAAGTTTAAAATTGAAGAGTCTGAACTCGAGCCATCAAATATGGTGGTCAAAGCTTATGACAACACCATGAGGAATGGAAAAGGGACCTTTAAAGCGAAGATATCATCAGGAGCCGTGGAAAGCTGGGTAGATGTGGTTGTGCTTGACATCTTAGCCGACTATGCTCTTTTGTTAGGAAGACCCTGGCTCCACCCTTTGGGCGCAGTTCCGTCCACTTTGCACAGAAAAGTAAAAATTCCGTGGGGTGCAGATGTAGTGACAGTCAATTCGCAAGAAGATCTAAGTGTAGCAACGGTGGAAGGTTTAGAGTTGGCGGTACCATTATCGGGTTTTCAAGTGGCAGTAATTGATGCACCCACCACCAAGAGTAAGAGTGCAGTGAATACAATGAGTCCTTTTTCGAGAAAGATGATGAAGAAGATGAATTACCAGTATGGCAAAGGCTTGGGTCGAGAGCTGCAAGGAAGGTTTGAACTACTCTCATCGGCATTGGGACAGCAGGACAAGCGCGGATTGGGTTATTCTGAGAACCAGAAGAAAGAGAAGTATGAGATTCGGTCTCCGGTCAGAGGGTCGAATATGAATCATATCTTCTTTGTTCCACAAGCTGACGGAGAATTCCAAAGTAGAGGAAAGACTTATCCCGGCTTGGACATATTCATGACTGATTATGAGGAAAAGCTGATCAGGTCCCCTGAACCTTCCTTGGAACAGCTGGTGGATGGAACTGAGTTTATGGTGTGTATGACGGAAGCAAGCACCGAATCTGAGTGGTCAAAGCGGATATCTGAGTTTGAAGATTTTTTGGGGATTGGGGATGAAGCTTCAAAGTTGGTGCAAGAGCAGAACGCCAAGGCGCGGATCCTCCAGTCAGTTCTAGCTGCTGAAGATGCTGAAGAGGCAGAGAGGAAGGTGTTGAAGATGAAGCTAGCTGAAGAAAAGATAGAAGCTACCCCGGCGGAAGGAGAAAAAGGCACAGATGCCGATGAAGTGATTCAGGCGATAAGAGATACTTGTAAAGAATGTTTTGAACAGGCAATTAATCCTGTATTTTGTTTTTCTGATCCTTGTTTTGAGAACAATATGGATGGTTTTCCTCTTTTATTTCAATCAATGGAAGTGAACTTTGACTATTTATTTTCTTGTTTTCCTGATTGTCACGTTCATGGCATTGATTATACCACTCGCATATTTGACATAAATGCATTGCATCATTTTGCATTTAATTTAAGCACCACTGAAGACCCTAAAATAATTGAAATCGGATCAGACTTTAAACCTGAGCTCAAACAGGATCTTCAAGAATGCATCAAAAGAAATTCAGAGGTATTTGCCTAGAGTTACGCGGACATGCCAGGGATCGACAGATCAATAGCAGAGCACTTCATTCCCACTGATCCGAGTGTTAAGCCAGTAAAGCAGAAAAGGAGAAGGGTCAGACCAGAATGGCAAGACAAGATCAAAGCTGAAGTCCAGAAGCAGTTGGATGCAGGATTCTTAGAAGTAGTTCACTATCCGGAATGGTTGGCGAATATAGTCCCGGTATTGAAGAAAGACGGGAGGATAAGGGTCTGTGTTGATTACAGGGACTTGAATAAAGCCTCACCTAAGGATGACTTTCCACTTCTGCACATAGATGTTTTAATCGACAGTGCTGCCGGAATGGGATGTTACTCTATCATGGACGGATTTTCCGGATACAACCAGATATTGATGGCATTAGTGGACAAGCACAAGACGGCCTTCACTACGGACTTCGGAACATTTGTTATAGGGTAATGCCGTTTGGACTGAAGAACGTCGGGGCAACATACCAGAGAATGGCTACAACATTATTCCATGATATGATCCATAAAGGGTTGGAAGTATATGTAGATGACATGGTGATCATGACAAAGACGCAGGAAGAACATGCGGAGATTCTGGAGAAATTCTTCGCACGGGTCAAGCAATATAACTTGAGACTCAATCCCAAGAAGTGCGTATTCGGAGTAACGAAAGGGAAGTTGTTAGGTTTTGTCGTAGGACCTAATGGGATTGAGGTTGACCCAGACAAAATAAAAGCCATTCAAGATATGGAACCAACAAGAACAGAACGTCAGGTGAGAAGTTTCTTAGGTAAAATTCAATACATCAGCAGGTTTATTTCTAGGTTATCCATCACCTGTGCTCCAATTTTCAAGCTGCTAAAGAAAAACCAGCCAGTTAAGTGGAACGAAGACTGCCAGAAAACCTTTGACCACATAAAGAAATATCTGATGAATCCACCGGTGCTTAGTTCACCAAGACCAAGAGAACCTCTAATCTTGTATTTGTCCATAGAAGATACAGGAGTTGGAGCGATGTTGGTACAGCCGGACGCCGCTGGAGTAGAAAAGGCAATCTACTACATCAGTAAGAAACTACTGCCCATCAAAGAGAAGTACAATCTGATAGAAAAAACGTGCATGGCAGTAGTATGGTCAATAAAGAAGTTGAGGCCGTACTTTGATTCCTTCAAGATCACTTTTGTCTCCAAGATTGATCCTTTGAAGTATCTACAGAGAATTCCTACTCTAGAAGGACGATTGTCTAAATGGTTAATTCAGATGCCCAGCGTGGATACAGAGTTTGTAACAAAGAAGATGGTCAAAGGCCGGGCTGTAGCAGAGTTCTTGGCAGAAAATCCAATTACAAGTGATGAACCTTGGGAATTGGAATTTCCAAATGAGCACCTACTATGTGTCGAGACAGGGGCTTGGAAGTTGTACTTTGATGGATCGGCCAACAGAAATGGAGCCGGAGCTGGTATTGTGATAGAAGCACCTAATGGCGAAGTTACCACAATGTGCAAGAGACTGTTGTTCCCGGTCACTAATAACATGGCTGAATACAAAGCATGCATGATGGGGATGGAAGCTCTCCTTGCATCCGGCGCTAAGGAGGTCGAATTGATAGGAGATTCGTTATTGGTTATTTAACATGCTAACGAGAGATGGAAGGTAGAAGAAGAAAGACTGAAGCCCTATGTTTAGTACTTGTTGAAGAAAGCAGCACTATTCGACAAGATCACTTTCACTCACATAGGAAGAACCTATAACAGAATTCCAGATGCCTTGGCAAACTTAGCGTCGGCTTGGCAGGATTTGAGTAAAGTTCCGAAAAAGCCATTTATCATTACCGCAGCCAATATCCCGTGCTATAAGGAACACTTTGTGAACCAGGTAGAGTTGGAGGAAGAACCATGGTTCACGGATATTCTGAGGTATATGAAAGACGGTACTTTTTCTGATGATGCTACAAAAGAAGACCGTGCAGTTCTCAGGAAAATGGCTTTAAATTATGTTCTGACCGACGGTGAACTTTACAGAAGAACATGGGATGGGATGTTGTTGAGATGCGTGAGTAAGAAAGAGGGAGAAGACATAATGAGGAAGGTGCATGAAGGAGTTTGCGGTACTCATCTAAGTGGCATGAGCCTAGTAAGAAAAATCATGAGGCAAGGGTATTTCTGGATACGGATGGAAGGTGATTGTGTTCAGTATGTGCATCATTGCAAAGTTTGCCAATACCATGATAATAAAAGTCACTTACCTGCTGTTGAACTCCACTCGACAACTCCTTCCTGGCCTTTTTCTGCATGGGGTATAGACATCATTGGCAAAATCTCACCCGCAGCATCGAATGGCCATCAGTACATATTGGTTGCAGTTAACTACTTCTCTAGATGGATTGAGGCTCAATCTTATAAAACTTTAACCGCCAAGCATGTGGCTAGATTCATTGAACAGAACATTTTCTGTCGCTATGGTGTTCCCCATCACATGGTTACAGATAATGGATCTCACTTTCAAGCAGATGTTAGTCAATTGCTTTATAGATACAAGGTTGAGCATCACCATTCTTCTCCTTATCGCCCTCAGGCTAATGGCGCGGTAGAAGCTGCGAATAAGGAGATTAAAAGAATCCTGTCAAAAATGTGTGAAAGGTACAGAAGCTAGGCTGAGAAACTTCCTTTCGCGCTCTGGGGGCATCGTACTACCTTCAAATCAGTAAATGGAGCCTCTCCTTTTGAACTGGTATATGGAATGGAGGCAGTGTTACCAATAGAGCTCAAAAAGAAGTCTCTCAGGGTTCTGGTAGAAGCTGGTCTGACCGAAGAGGAATGGGTCAAAAAGAGGTATGAAGATTCGGCGCTCTTGGACGGAAGAAGGCTGAATGCTCGATTCCAGGATCAGATGAGAAAAAGGAGGATTGCTCGCTTCTATAACAAACGGGTACATCCAAGGGCTTTAAAAAATGGAGACTTGGTGTTGATCAGGTTATTAGACCATGAAGCCCAACATCATCCTGGTGGGAAATTCAAACCCAACTGGCATGGACCATTCAGAATTCAAAAATTACTAGCTAAAGGCGCTGCTGAATTAGTCACAATGGAAGGGGAGCCTGTCAATCGAATTGTTAATCAAGACCAAATGAAAAGATTCTACGTCTGAAATGATGATTTCGATTAAAAAATAAATAAATAAATGCTAAGTTGAAAACCCGAAAGGGCGGCTTAGGCAAAAATTAAGCTCGCTAGGTTGAAAACCCGAAAGGGCGGCCTAGGCAAAAGTTAGAGCATGAATAAGAATGATAATAAAACAAAATTTTCGGGATCAACGCGTGGTGCTTAGTTTAAATGCAGAATTCATGCCATGCGTTCGTGATAAATGTGTGATTGGTTGCTCAACGTCAATTGCTCAATGCCATCAACTTGACCCGAAGGAGAATAGGAAATCGAATAGTTAGAGCAAATGACCATTGTATTAGAATAAACTTTCTTTACTTCTGTATAATGATGGAAAGAAGTAAGATCAATAAAGGATTTGAATCTCAAAATTTTTCTTTTGTTCCGAGGTTGTGGTCAAAGAATGCAAGACCTTCCTCTCTGCTTATTTTAACAAAGATCGATTCACTTGGTATAAAATTTGCTGGCTGTTGGTCCCGCCTAAATAATGAAAACCTTTAAGACATTGATCAGAGGGACGAGCACCATTTTCTCAGTGATTTCCCCGGAAAGATCAATATAAAACCTCGAATAAACCTTAGTACGCATATAGGTTCATGCATACATAAAGGAGTTACATTTGTTATTTTGTGTCTGATTTGTGCAGGTAATAAAATAGTTGTCCCATTCTTTGTTATTTCTCAGTGTAAGCTGTTATCTTTATTAAATAATTCATTTTTTATGAGCATTTCTTTATTGACTCATGGGGCAGAAGCCCAAATAATTAACACAACGAATAATTTTGAAAGAAAAAGTTCGGTTGCCTGGTGTTGTCCATGTGTGCAGGAATTAATAAAGGCAGAAACAACAAATTCATTGATTCAAAGAAAGCAAATACATTAAACAGGAGCTCAAAGCTCGAGTTCAAAAGAGGACAGAGAAAGCAAAAGACAGCAATTTATTCTAATGGGGCCTATCAACAGAGGCCAACCTTCACAGAACATGACATCATCACAGGGCAAAAAACCAGTTCACATACTCAGGTGTCACAGTGTCCTGCATCACTCCTTCACCTAAATACTTGGTATGTCGATTTCGCCAACGATCAGCTAAATTGGTCAGCAGATGCAGCGTCATGAGACCACTCTCGAAGTTATGAATTCTGGGAACACGCTGTATCATACCATATTGACGGCTGACCCTATCTGGGAAATAGGCCATGGAACGGTCTAAACTAGCATACAGCACAGAATTGAGATTCATGCTTCCAATAGTGACCAGCCTAATCCTCCACTAAGGACAAGTCCATCGAATGGTCGGGTTATCCCCAAAGTCAAAATGTCCTCGAGTCCGAGACCGAAAGTTGGCAGGACCATAGGTTGGAATCAAACGAGCAGGGACCGGAAGAAGAAGACTTAACTTGTTTAAAGCCCAGGCCTGCAGCAATATTGGACAACCGCGATGATGAACATCGAAATTGGTGATATGAAGGGCAATATCCCTTACCCAGCACATCGTTTCTCCCATGATCATCATGAAGACAGTACGACGGTACAGTTGCATGTCACGAACAACTGTCAGAAGTCGGAAATCTCCAATTCCGAGTTGGCGGTTCTTCATGACATACACATTCAACAACAAGAAGCAACAAGCTCAAATCCAAGAAGGATCCACATTCATGGACAGAACCTTGTTAAGAAAAGGCTCTAAAGGAAGGCCTTGATCTGTGTTTATGCCATCAGGGAGGTAAACCGGACACAGGGCCACAATCTCAGCTAGATTATACCTAGGACCTGGGGGCAAGGCCGGAGTTTCATTTTGTTCAAGATGATGATCCATCACGGCACACATTTCCTTGTAGGTCGGAGTCACTTCAGAATCTTCGAACTGGAAAACCATGGTGTTAGGATTAAAATGAGTAATGAGCCAAGACAAGAAGCCATGGTTAGGTTTTAGGTCTTTGAAATATTTTAACCAGGCAAGTTGGTCCATAGGGGGAATCTGCCATAAGTCATCAGAGATGGATTGGACGAAGGATGAGACTTGACTTCTGAAGGCCACGGAAAAGGATTATTCGAGAGACTAGTCTGTGTTGAACGTTGAATGTGAAGGAGGTGTGAAGTGAAGCCCCCATTTATAGAAGAGTGAAGGGACCGATGAGCGAAATAACGTCGTTGTCCAACATAATGACCACTGTCAAAAGTAGTTGGAAGGACAATCATGTATGGACAACTTGGGTCGGTGAGCATTTAAACCTGCATTGATCAATAAGAAGGACGATTTGTATAACGAGCAGGTTGAGTCTTTATGACCACATTAATCATCCTGTCAGGTAAGTACTACGATCTACTGTTGTTTAGTAATGGATATTTGTCGTATCTCATTTTTAAATTCATTATTTTTATTCCTTATTTATTTGCTTATTCCATTTTTAATTCATTTATTTCATTCATAATAAATTGATCTATGGACCACTAACAAGGCGGACCGCTTTTGTAAATAAACGGGACATCGCCCTTTTTTTCGTGTTTTTGTATTTGTGTTTTATTTTTGCAGGAACAAGACTTCACAGTTGTAAAACATCAACACATACTACAATATAATAAAAGCAGAATATTATAAAAACATAAATAATATCATAAAAATAATATAACTGTACAACCATTTCAAAAAAAAAAAACTAATAAATATCCAAAATGTTCAAAGATGTCAAAAAATGGATGAGACGCGGAGCAGGACTACCGCCGCCCGCAGCTCGGACCGGCAACAGCCGGATGAGGTGGAGATGGTGGCGCATCATCAGAAGCAGAGCCATCCTCATCCTCATCGGAAGAGTCGAGCGGAATCCCCTCTACCTCCAATCTCGTCCGAAGCTGGTCCACCTCCGCCTGAAGCCGGCTCACGGTGCTAGACTGACGGGACTGATGCCTCCGTAGTCTACCGTTCTCCAACTCCTGCAAAAGCGGACATGTGTAAGAAAGTTCACCAAATAATAAGAAGCAAAAAGGTAAATGTGTGTAAAATTCATACCAGCTCATGCCGCTCAGAGTACAGCCGACCAATGTAGGATTGGGCAAACCCAAACCGCTGGCAGATCTCCTGGTACCTCTGGACCGGCACCTGCAAACAAGAAATATCCGTTTAAAAGACTATTCAGGTAAAGTACTTCTAACTTTGTGAATTCGGTTTATAACTTACATGTGTAGTGTGCTCAGGATCTAGCTGCACCGGGGGAGGAGCTTGCCGAAGATCAGCAGGAATGACAATGCCCGATCCCAACCCTAGACCGGGATCCAGCACTACCTCCATACCAGGTGGGAATGGCACATCACCCAGTACTACACCGGCCGGTCCAGCCGGAGCCGCCGCACCACCCGCCTCAGCCGCTGCCTCTGCTCGGTAGTGAGCCGCAGTCTTATGCGTCTTCCACTCCTGCGTTAAGTTACAGAGAAAATGATGGTATCAGTGATCTGAAACAGTGAAAATAATAATGAAAGTAAATAAGGCAAAAGATCAGAAGGTCACCTGAGTATACTCGAGAATCTCGGGAAGCCGCGCCTGCATCCGAGAGGCGAAGTAAGAGGGGAAGTCACCGACGGATAGGAAATCGTTCGCCGAGAAGCCTCTGTACTCTACCTCTAAGTCCTCCTGGGTCAAGCCCTCCAGGAGACACATATGCCGAGGAGGGGCATGAGGCACCCTCCGCTGTGCTGGAGGCACCGGAGTGTCAAAGACTCTCTCTCCAAGGAAGTACCGGTCGGCCCAATAACCCCGCATCAACAGCCTCGACCGGGTGTGCAACTCAGCCACCTCCCAGCCCGGGTAGGTCCTCCAAGCCTCGCAATCCCACGGAGTCAGGGACAGCTACAAAAAAATAAGAAATCAGTAATTGGTGCACATTAAAATAAAAGGAGATTCAACTGAAGAAGATAAGCTAAATGGTCAGATTTTCTTTCGGTACTTACGTCGGACAGCTCTCGGTCATTAAGGAAGCTCCGCCAGTACTCAGGATCCTCGCTACTGGCGTAAGTGTGATGGCAGTGGGCCAGATAACGAGGAATCCTCCTGGACTCGACCGGAGAGTAGCCACTCGGACCGCCCGGATAGATGCAGTACTCGTAGGACCATACCTGCAGTTGTTTTCGCCGAAATCCCAACCCCGGAAGGATCTCGAAAAAACAATCTTTTTAATTTGTTTATTATATTATTATTGTTTTGAAAAAAGGTGATAAAAAATCTTTTTGGATATGCGATACCGATAAATCGGTCTTATAAAATCTTTTCAGTCGCCACCCATTTTTTCGGCAATGGGACCGTTTCTAATTTTATTTTATAAAAGTGACTCCATTTTAAACCCAATTTTATTCAAGGCCAAATTATTTAAATGACTGGTCAAGCGAACCAATGCGGTTCTGGGTAAGGGAATTGGGTACGTCAACCCGTTGGAAGTCGACGCCCGGAAAACCGGCCTCTTTTAACCTATAATTTCTAATTTATTTTATTTTAGAAAAGCCAATTTATTTATTTATTTAAACCCAACCTGAGTAAATCGAACCGAGTTCCTATGTGGAAAATTAATTAATCGTCCCAATCAAATCTAATTATCACATAGCAATTATTCAAATCAAAGCAATTAAATCAAAGCGATCAAACCAAATAAATAAAAGACCCGCTCTTGCCTTATGGTTAAAGGCGGGCAACAAACCGAACCGAAAATATTAAATGAAATAAATAAATGAGCCGCTCTTGCCTTATGGTTCAAGGCGGGCAACAAACCGAACCTAAAATACATTCTACCCGATTTAAATCCAACCCATAACCCAAAATCATGCATATTTATTGTTTAACACTAGAAATGCAAATTGTTAATAAACATGCAAATTAATCTTAAATATAAATAAATCAACAAACTTAATTTTATTTTTCATTTAAACATAAATTGTAAAATTCATATAAATAAACACATAAAATTACATTTTAGTATTCTAAGTTTAATTAAACTGTGATCTGTTCATAATTGGGCACTTTCAAATTTATTTAAGAAATTAGATTTTATTTTCGTAGAAAATTTATTATTATTTTTTATTTTTTTATTTTTCTGGAAAAATCGATGAACAGTCGCGTCACGCAGCTGTTCCTGGATGAACAGTTGCGTGACGCAACTGTTCTTGATGAATAGTGATCAGTGAACAGTGAACAGTGAATAGTGATCAGTGAACAGTGAATAGTGAATAGTGATCAGTGAACAGTGAATAGTTGCGTGACGCAACTGTTCTAGGATGAACAGTCGCGTGACGCAACTGTTCTTCCAGGAACAGTTGCGTGACGCAGCTGTTCTTGGATGAACAGTTGCGTGACGCAGCTGTTCATCCAGGAACAGTTGCGTGATGCACTGTCCTAGCCCAGAATTCATTTTTAAATATTTTATTTACATTATTTCTTGCTTAAATATGATTTAAAGACATATAAAATGGCCAAATATGAACAGAACATGATTTAAAGAAACTTAGATTACTAAAACCACAAAAATATTACTAAAATCACAAAAATGTATAAAAAATACAAAGAATGTTAAGGAAATTACCTAATCCTCAGATTGATGCTTGCAAATGGATCAAATCTCTTAACAAATGATAGTTAAGATTTTCAGAAGCTTTGTATCCAAGGATTTAAATGTATTTTCTTTTATCTTTTGATTTTTCTTTCTTTTTATGCTTTGATGCACCTAGAAATGATATCTAATGGCAATTTTCCTTCAAATCAACTCATAAGAGTGTTTGGAGAAAAATATGGCCGCAGAGGTATGTTTTTTAGGGTTTCAAAATTGTCTTTCTGTTCTTTTTGTTCTTCTGTCCTTTTTTTTTCCCGTTGTTCTTTTTTGTTCTCCCCTTGTTCTGTGAGAAAGAGATGTATTTATAGGGTAGGTCAGGACACAGCTGCGTCACGCAACTATAGCTGCGTGACGCAACTGTAGCTGACTATAGCTGCGTCACGCACTGTAGCTGCGTTACGCTACTCATTTGTTGAACAGTGAAGAACAGTTATGAATAGTGATGAACAGTTATGAATAGTGATGAACAGTTGCATGACGCAACTGTTCGTGGATGAACAGTTGCGTGACGCAGCTGTTCTTGCGTGACGCAGCTATGACTCAGCCAACTATTCAACATCATTTTTAATTTAAATCCTTGGATTAAAAGACTTCTAGATAGCATTAATCCATTCATTTTACATCCTCATTTCCTCATTGGATCAGGCGGGGCATAAAAAACACGCGTGAACAGCAGTAGAGAAAGAAATGATATCAGTAAGTTGAACAGTTGAGAATGACAATAAAAAAAAATGAAGGGTGAAGAGTGAAGGAATGTTACCTCCAGAGGCCGGATAAACAGCCAGTTCGACTCACCGCTACCACGGGTCCAGACATCCAGACCGTGATAGAGGTGAGCCAAACCGAGTGTGGCCCAATCGAAGGACCCGACCTGGCTCAGATCCCGTAGACATGCCAGCACCGCTGGGTCTCCTTTATTCTGGGAGGTGCACAGCAGCTGAGACGAGATGATGTAGAACAAGAAGGACCGAGCAGCCTGGTCCCTCTCCTCCCGAGTATACGAAGGAGCAGCACGTCGGGCCTCCTCCAGCAACTCCCTCCAAGCCTCCAAGCGGGTCCTGATCCTCTCGGCCCAGAACCGGAAGACCGTCTCATAAGACATGCACCCCTGTAAGGTGTACCGCGTCTGTGTAGTGACACCGAGTAGAGAACGGACCAACTGGGCCCCGAGCATGGCCGTCTAATACCGAGCATCCAGTGGGGGAGCTGGGCCAGTGAAGCGAAGGCCTGTAATGGCAGTATAGTCCACGGGTGTGAGAGTCATCTCGCCGAACTTGAACACGAAGGTGTGCGTGCAGTCGTTCCACCGCTCCATCAATGCATATCGCATAGCGGGCGGGAAACGAGGCTGGGTGCGGCGTAACCCTGCGGCATAATCCCCGAAGCCAGCGGCGACGACCCGAGATCGCATAGGAGGGTCCAATAAGTCCCAAAAAGTGGAAGCATCAGTGGCCGATCTACCCGAGCGGGCCTTGCCCAGATTAACCTGTAAGGAAAAAATGCAATTTCAATAAATATGATACTAACAATTATTTATCTTCTTTTATGGCAGGAAAAAAATGAAAAGACTAAATTTCGGTTTGAACCATAGCTGCGTCATGCAACTACAAAGCCGCGTCACGCAGCTTTGCCCAAGTTGCGCACTTAGAAGCATAGCTGCGTAGCGCATCTCAGCACTCGCATCACGCCACTCCACAGCTGCGTCACGCAACTGTTTGAAATATTTTGCCTTAAGAACAGATGCGCCACGCAACCACGAAGTCGCGCCACACATCTCGGTAGTTGCGTCACGCAACTGTTCAAGACTCTCCCTCATTGACGAACAGTCGCGTCACGCAATTGTTCTTCCAAAGAACAGCTGCATGACGCAACTGTCGAAGGTACGCAGTAATTCAATTTCAACCTAATTTCACTATGTTTGTGTTGTTTTCATGCAATTTTCAGGGCAAAATCAAGTCGCCTAAGAGCTACCAACAATCAAGTGTCAACAAATCAAGTTCTAACGTAATAAAAGGGGTCAATTCCTAAAGTTCAAGGCAAACTAGGGTTTCTGGTGCATCGAACAGTTGCGTCACGCAACTATTCACACAGGAACAGCTGCGTCACGCAACTGTTCATGGAAGAACAGCCGCGCCACGCAACTCCTACCTGCGTGACGCGACTGTTGACGCAGGCATAAACTCAAACAACAATTCTATTGCTACAGCTACGGATCAAAAGCGGTAAATAAATAAATAAGAGAAAGGAATTTTTTTACTTACCTCAGACTGAAAGTCGCGCATCCGGCTCGTCTCGTACCTGACCGGGAACTCCGTACCAGGCAACGGAAGAAGCTACAACGACCGTGTCCCGGGGGTCAGCGGATTTCGGCTCACCGGCACCGGCTCGCCGTCAAAAGTCGGGATATCGGGAAGGGCCCCGAGGGTCTCCATCTCCCGAGTGTAAGGAGAAGCAGGGATTTCTGAAAGATGAGACATCGTTTTCGGTTAAGCAGTTCAGAGAATTTTCAATCGCTTAGGGTTTATGAATGAGTGAAACTGAATCGGTTATGAAGAAAGATACTCATAGTAAGCAAGTTGGGCCCAAGCCTACTCTTCCAAGCCCAAAAGAAGCATTGGGCCCGTCATCTCCTTTCGAGCCCAACAGGCCCACGCAGCCCATTTCAAAAACCCACAACGGTCCACTTCGGCAATTTGACATCGATGTGCGGCTCGTACACTTCAGCAATTTTTGTCTACTCACCACACAAGGGGCAGGATATCAAATTGCCCAGATTACCCTCAGGTAAGTTTTCTGCCAACCACTGTATCATAAAGGGTATACTTGAAAATGCAGATAAAATTTTTTGCTAAATCGTTTATGCCGAAATTTTTGTTAAAATTTTTGCAAAATAATTAAGAATATGCCTACAAAGGTGGATATTTTTGGTCCTAGGCCGGAATTCCGAACTAGGGGCAAAAGTATAACCTTTTACCTTAATACGAATCCTTTTTCATAATTAATGCATGGGAACATGTGATGTTCCAATATTTTTCTAACAAGAGGCAAGGTTCGTTTGCATACGGATATTGCTCTTTTTCTTTTGGTGAACAATTTTTCAGGCCAACCAGTGATGGTTTTTCGAAGCCAATAGGTCTTACTGATTAGTGATGGTGCATTGCGAAGCTAATCAGGACAATTTCAATTTCCGATCAGTGATGATGTGTTGCGAAGCTGTTCGAAATTTCTTCCCCAGTCAATGATGTTGAATTGCAAAGTTGACCAGGGTAAAATCAACGTCTTTTGAGCCGATCAAACCGAGCTAAGTAGGTGGCCAGATCAAAGTCCTTCAAGCCGATCAAACTGAGCTTTGAAGACTTTATCATCAAATCAACGTCTTTCGGGCCGATCAAACCGAGCCTCGAGGATGTCTATTCAGATTCAACGGAAGCTGACAAAGTCGATCAAACGGAGCTGAGAAGGTGACCAGATATCCAAACCCTTCAGGTCGATCAAACCGAGCCTCAGAGGTATTTTCAAAGCTAATCAAACCGAGCTTTGAATTCATTCACATATTTGATGGAAGCAGACAAAGCCGATCAAACCGAGCTAAGAAGGCGTCCAGATGATTAACTCAGCACCTTTCCAAGCCGATCAAACCGAGCTTCGGAAGTAATTGCCTGATAGAAGGCGCGTCAATGGACCACTTTAACATTAACTACTTATACAATTAATGATAAAGCGGGGGGGCAAACTGTTGACGCGTAATTTTATGCCCCACCTGACCCGATGATGATACGAGGGCAAGGGATAAGGTATCACAGTAAACCAGAAGCGTTTGAACCAAAAAAATTGAACCAAACCGCCCAAAGGAGCCTGACCCTTGTTAGGGTTATGTCACGCAGCTAGTACCTGCGTGACGTCACTTCTAGTTGCGTCACGCAGCTCTAACAGGGCTGACACCTCTGGCGCGCGCCCGTGCAACGGCCTGCACTGTTTGTATGGATACGCGGCAACTGTACGAAAAGTAAGTTGCGTCAAGCAGCTCACGGGTGCGTCACGCAGCTTATGGGTGCGTCACGCAACTTATACTCGCGTGACGCGACTATGCTCTATTGCCCTAGCCATATAAATACAACATTTTACAGCAAAAACAGGACTTTTTGACATTTTTTGCTCTCATTTCCTCTAAAAGGCAACCTTCTGAGATTAAGTTTTTGATTAACGACTAAAGCTTTTCCTCAAGAACTCAACTGAGTAAACTTGAGGAAGATCAGGTCATAGATATTCTAGGTTTAAGATCAAAAAAATACAAAAAGGATAAAAAGAGAAAAAGAGAGGAAAGAAAGAAAAAAAGAAAAAATGATTTATTTTTGTGAAAAAGTTGGGTGACACGCTTCTGGGATCGTGGAAAATTATACTAGTGCATGCAATCCTCAAATCTGAGGGCTAGGTAATGATTCTAACTTTTCTTTTTCATTTCTAATATTCTATCTCTTAAAAATCTCATTTTCATAGTATTTAGTTGACCTATTATTGATAAAACGTAAGTTTATCCATTGTTGAAAGTTCCTGGATTGATTTTAATCGCTTTTAATAAAAAAAACGTAGAAAAGGGTAGTTTGAAAGGTAGTTGCGGACCAGAGCAGCCGCGTCACGCAGCTAATACCTGCGTGACGCGACTGTTCATGTCCAAAAGCCTTTAGTTTGGGTTGGACCACCTGCGTGACGCAGCTGTTCGCGTACTCAGCTTCTATTTTGTTTTATACTTTATTTAATGTTTCGCTTTAAATAAATAATCAATATGTCTGAGTATTTTAAATAAATCATGAACAGTTCCGTTACGTAGCTAGGAGTTCCGTCACGCTACTGTTCTTCATAGAACAGCTGCGTGACGCAACTGTTCTAGTCTACAGGACCTTAACCAGAGTTCCGTCACGCTACTGTTCTTCATAGACCAGTTGCGTGACGCAACTATTGCAAACCACAGAATATAAGATAAGAGCTGCGTCACGCCGCTTATACCCGCGTGACGCGACTGTGTTCCAGTTCCAGACTTTTTTTTTTATTATTATTTTGTCTTAACTTCACTTTATTAAATAAATGTCTAAGCTTAATCTAGGAAATAATCAATAATGGGCAAATTGAGTTTTAATCAAGTTAAGTCAATTAATCTGTTGTGATTATGGTATTTTGAGATTTAATATTTGTTATCTCCTTTTAATTATATTATTAAACTCGGCTTGTGGCCCGCCTTTAACCATAAGGCAAGAGCGGGTCTTTTAATTTAATTTGTTATATATGGTGGATGGATGGTGGATGTGATGTTTAATTTATGAATGAATGCAATGAATGATTTATTTGGGACGATTAAATAATTTTCCACATAGGAACTCGGTTCGATTTGTACAGGTTGGGTTTAAATAATTAGCTTTTCTAAAATAAAATCAATTAGAAATCGTAGGTTAAAAGAGGCCGGTTTTTCCGGGCGTCGGCTTCCAACGGGCCGACGTACCTAATTCCCTTACCTAGAATCGTACTTGGTACGCCTGACCAGTTTCTCTAAATAATTCGGCCTTAAATAAAATGGGTTAAATGGAGTCATTTTTGTAAAATAAAATTGAAAACGGTCCCATTGCCGAAATAATGGGTGGGACCGATTTATCGGCATCGTACATCCAAAACAATTTTTATCACCTTTTTCCAAAACAATAAACAAATAAAAAGATGTTTTCGGATCCTTCCGGGGTTTGGGATTCTCGACGAAAACAGGCTCTAATATACTTGGTGTGGATTTGATGCATGATTTGATTTTATTATGTATGATGAGTATGCTCGGCATTTGATGCCATTATGATAAGAAGCTATGATCATATGCTAGGCACGTGGGTGTCTTATGTTAGCGCGGACGCGCTCTATATGTTATGATAAGGTTGGCGACCTAAGGCCATTATGAATAAGCTATGAAAACTTATCTGCTTCTTTTTCTCCTAAGTGTATGTGAGCCCTTGTAAAATATTTTTAAGGAAGTGAAATAAATGAGATCACATTATGTTAATAACTCTTAGTTTACCATAATGTATTTATGATATCAACTGAATTTTTAAAGCATGATGTGTTGGTGTACATATGTAATACATGTTCAAATTTAATGATTTTATGTATATAAATGATTTTTAAGTATGTTGTCATCACAACATTGGTTTGTTGTGTTTATGAGCACCACTGAGTTTTATACTCAGCGCGTTGATTTTATCACGCGCAGGTTGGAGATTGTGCTTGCTGCTTAAAGACCTGAAGAGTAGCATCAGAGTTGAAGAGATATTTTGGTAGTTACTTAGTAGTTTTTTTGTAACTAAGAATTATGGCATGTATAAGTATTACATTTTTGGAGACTGTATTATTTAATTTATCACTTAAGCATATTGTTGTAAATTATTTTGGTGTATATATATTGGGAGATAAACTTGGACTTATTTAATGGTTAGAACATTAGAAGTTGATATGTTTAAATGAATGTATTGAATTGATGAATATTATAATGTTATTGAGGATATGAAATGATAGAAGTGCTATTGTGTTGTTATTGGAGTTTGATGGGGTTTGGAGTTTGGATTTGGGAGTGCTTTGTATTCATATGTTTGGCAACTTCTATTTTTAGGGGAAACTCTTGTAGTTTTTCTATAAGACTCTCCCAAATCATTTTCAAAACAAAATATTCTTACTTGCTAAACTTATGAATACTAAGTCACTTCTAATTCATAATATGATTGTATGGTTTATATGTAGGTTAGGACGGTGCGTCCGGCACCGAATGTGGCATCCAACGTCGGTCTTTTGGGATCGGGCGGCGGGTGTTACAAACTCCCCCTGAATAAGTGCAATATAATAGCTGTGGGGATTAGAGCAGAACACAGATTTAGAAACTGACTTTAGAATTAGAAATGAGTTCTACAATCTAACAATCAGAGCATGCAAAGCATATTCTGGTCACAAAAAAATTTGAACAAAAAACATCACAAATCAGAACATGATAAGCAAAAAGATTAAGTACTCAAATAAATATATTGTGTTCTTCTCTAAGTACTCAAGCATCAAATGTACTATGTTCTCCTCCTTTTTGTCATCATGAAAGAGGGTTAGCAAATCAGAGCAAAATAGAGATAGGAATAAAAATAAACAGCGTAGTATAAACAAACCTAGAAAATTTTAAACAGAATGCAATAAAACAAACTTCAAACACAAATATAAAATAGAGTAAAAAAAGTGTTCATTAAACAAAACAAAAACACATAGCAGATTATATAAGTCCAAAAGAAACACATAATTAGAATAGGTTGGGAAGGAGTCACTAGGGTTCTGATTTAGTTCTTGACCTTTTAGAACTCTTGAGGTTCTGAGCATGTGAGGTCTCAATTGGATTCTCAGATGTATTGGAAGAAGGATGCAGAGGAGGTTTTCTTTTATGAACTTTGTGTCTCCTAGCAGTATGCTTAACTCTTTTAATCTTTTCAGAAGTAGGAATGTTGGGCGTAGCCTTAACTTTGAGAGTAGCAAGTCTTCTCTCATTAACATTCTTCACTTTTTTCATAGACTCAATAAGAGACTAAGTGTGTACCACCACAGCCTTGTATGCTTGATGGCCTCATCAAGTTCCCTGTTGTGCTCTTTAATGAAATCTCTTTCCATTTTGTTCAACATTGCCTCTCTACTCTTCTGTGCTAAAATGTATTCTAAAGTCCTCTTGGCTTAGTTTCAGGCTCCTTTTCCTCTTCATCACTTATTTCTAATTTCTCAATTTCGGCATCACTAGCATCTTCAACTACCACTTCTTCCTCATCCTTTCTAGTTGTCTCAGGTTCATTGCTACCAAGATCCACGAAATGCTCTTTATCTTGAGGCGCTTCAGTTTCGATTTCAGCTTCCTTTCCTTTCTCTTTTTCTTGTTCTTCTTTTTTTGGTTCTATTTCTGATTCAGCTTCTTTCCCATTTTCTTTCTCTATTTCTTCTCTTTTCTCTTTTTCTGCTTCTTACAATTTTCCTTTTTCTTTTTCTAATCTCCTCTTTTTCTTCTTACCCTCAGCTTTCTCTTTTTTCTAAACTTAATTTCTCTTTTTCTAAACTAGCTTTTTTCTTCTTTGCTCTTTCTTTCTTAACTCTTTCTTTTTCTAAAACCTCTTCTTTTTCTTTTTCTTTCTCATCTTCTTCATCTTTCAATTTCAAAGAGTTGCTATCTAATTTTGAAACATTGTAGCACCTCTTCTTTTCCAAATCTACTCCTAGAAACTCAAAAATAGGAGTCAACACCACACTGACAGGCTTTTTCGCAAGTGTACGAAATCGCGACAAGTAATAAAGAATGAGTAGAGTATCGCCCCACAAGAATTGTGTACCAAGAACCAAAATTTTGTTAACTTACTATTATTTAGACAACAAAAAGGAGAATTATTTTAACGAAATTCTAAATGAGTAAAAGAGAAAAAAAAGAAATCAAGTAAGGCAATTTGATGAAAAGAAACCAAGGATTAAAAACTACTAGGGATTTTGATTTCACTTAATTCTATCCAATTTATTTTATTAGTTTGTTAATTAGTTTTAATTGTTCAAGTAGGGGAAACAACCCTAAAATCACTAATAAGCTCTTCTGATGTATTGTTAGCTATTTTAACCCCGTCTAATTACCTATCTTCCAATAGTACAATGAAACATGAATTAAATCATTAAGTTTCATAGTTTGTTTATGAATTCATAACCTAAGGTCATTAACTTATGAAAACCCCCCATGAGTCAAACCATATAGCTTCCACATTAAGTTATTATTCCCATGTAATTTATTACCTTTTTCATATCAAAAACCCTTCTCCCGATAGTGATTAATGAAATAAATCAATCTAGGAAAAACTCTGCCTGGAAGCATTAAGTTCAATAATAAATTATACTTTGAACAAAGAAAAGCAAATCTAGTATTATAAATTGGAATCGAAATTAAGCTACATCAAATCCCTAGTTTGAGAGTTTAGTTCGACATAATAATTAAATAAAACTCATTTAAATTTATAAATAATTCCATACAAAATGATAAACAAAAAAGAGTTTAGAAATAAAATCTAGTCAATGATCAGCTTGAGCAGCTTCCTTGAATCTTGACACCAACTTGAATGCTTGAAGTCTTAAAGAGAGAGAACTATGTAGAAAATAATAGAACAAGAGATGGAATATACAATGAATGGATCTTCTCTTTATATAGACATTCTAAGGAAAACTTCGACTTCGTTCAGGAAATAGAGGTCTTAATGAGTAGGAAATCTTTTGGAGATAGGAAACTGTTTAGGCTTTTAATTTCTTCTCAATTAGGACTCTCCCATGCATCTAAATAGGATTTGATTGGCATGTCAGGAAAGTATCTGATGTGGGCCCATGCAAGTGATAGGGACTAGGTTGGCGTTCTCGGCTCAAAGCAAAACTTGATCTTCAGCATGGGTGTGCTACATTACACGGGCTGGGCTGGCTATAGCCTGAGTTCTAAGGAAATTTGTAGCATGAGCATGCTGGTTTGCACGGCTAGGGTGTGCTAGGCTCTGAGTTACCAGGATGGATGCAGCACGGGCCGTGCTTAGGTGAGCACGCCCTTGAATCGATATCATTCTGCGGCACGGGCATGCCAGATAGCACGGCTAGGGCATGCTAGGCTCTAAGTCTCCAACCTAATTTTCCTTGAATCCTGCACGGGCGTGCTGAGTTGCACGGCCAGGGCGTGCTAGCCTATGAGAGTTTTTCTTTACTTTGCTTTTTTCTGTATCAAAAATCCTACAAATTGCTTCAAGATCAAGTGAGTTATGTTTCAAGGAAGCTTTGAACAAAAACATAACTAAAACTAAATAAAAACTAATTAAAGTGATTAACACTACTGAAAATCCTAACAAAAACTATATAAAAAACACTATAAAAATGACATCTATCTTATACCAAAGGGCAATTTCTTGGGATTGCTCTGCATCTTATCACAAATAGCATAACATAGATTAAAAGGCTTCTTTTCAACTATATGCCACATTATGGACAATTCAACCGGATTAACATAAGTGAGAGAGCCGCTCTTAGGATAGATGTAGTGCACAACAAATTTGTACAACCACTTCATATTCTTATGAAGATTAGAGCATTCAATCACACTTTGTTTTTCGACAGATCCCTTTCTAGTAATTTTTCTTATAAATTCGTCCTTTTTGTACTCATCAACCATAGTGGTTTTCTTAATTTTAGTTACCCTAGAACCACTATTTGGAATTTTGTAAATTTTGCTCGGGTCTGTGTAGAATAACACTCTAGTTTCTCCATCAATTCTCACAGAAAATACTTCTGGACTAGTTACTCTCAGAGACCCATAAAATTCTTTAACCACATTTACACAACAAGGTTTATTCATAGATAAGAACTTCATCTACCCTTGAGCCCTCAAACAACTCTCTAAAAACAAACGCTGGTTTCCCAAAGAAGTTTCAATCAATCATATAAGAGCGCATAAGAGAGTTTGGGGATAGGACAAACTTACCTTTGCAATAAGAAATAGAAACCTTTTCTTTCGCTTTTTCTTTTCCTTAGATTTCTCTGGTTTGCTTCTCGATTTCTCTTTTCCTGAACTCGATTCTATTACCGATTTCTTCAGTTCCGACTCATGCTTTTTGTACTTCTTAGTTAACTTCTTGAGAAATTTTAATTCTTCATTAGTCATAGAATCAGAGGAGGAGGAGGAACTGGATTTGGTCATATCTCAGGTTTTAAAACAAAGGAGGATTAGGGTTTCGTTGTGAGAGAGAGATAGAGAAGAGCAAATGACGTTTTGGTAGAAGAAAGAGAAAGTAATTAAGAGAAGTTATGATTTCACGAGAGAGAGAGAAATAACTTAAAAGGGAAGTTATGTCAGAGGCGTGGCAGAGAGAGAAACAAAAAAAATAATGATTTAAAATAAACTAAACTGACTTATGAAAAACCCTAACAAGATTCAAATAAACGAACTGACACACACAGTTAAAAAAATTTATCGCTAAAAATAAAATGAAGTGAAATAAAATAAAATAAAATAAAAATGACTGTTTTGATTTGTCTAATAAAAATAGAATTTGATGTAGATTGTGACATTAGAATTCCACATTAGAACCTTATTTAGCTCTTTTAGACACAAAAACGTTTTTCAAAGAAAATCACACAGAATTGAATTTTAAAAACATAACACAGAACATGTCTTTCAATCTCAAATATAGAAAGAATATAGAAAATACACACAGAGTTCTAAAGTTAAGTGTTTAGAACTAACATACTCAATTCTCTTCCAATTAAGTAGAATCGGCTTTTATTTAAAGGTTTAGTGAAAATATCTGGTAATTGCTTTTCTGTAGGGATGAACTCAACAACTATATCGCCTTTTTGGACATGATCACATATTAAGTGATGTTTGAGTTCTATATGCTTGGTTTTAGAGTGCTGAACTGGATTTTTAGACAAGTTGATAGCTTTTATGTTGTCACATCTGATTCGAACTGTTTCTAATTTCAAACCATAGTCTGCCAATTTTTATTTGACCCACAGAACTTGTGCAACACAGCATCCAGCAGCAATGTATTCTGCTTCCGTAGTAGAGAGAGTAACAGAAGTCTGCTTCTTGCTAAACCATAATACAAGGGCACTACCTAGAAACTAGCAAGTTCTAGACGTGCTCTTTCTATGTATTCTACTCCCTGCAAAATCAGAATTACTATACCCAACAAGATCAAATGAATCATCTTTATAGCACCATAGACCCAGATTAGAAGTTTCATAAAGATATCTTACAATTCTTTCTACAGGAATTAAATGAGATTTTTTGGGACATGATTGAAATCTAGCAGATAAACAAACATTAAAGTGAATGTCAGGTCCACTTGCAGTTAGATATAACAAAGAACCAATCATAATTAATATCCACATCCTTTCCATTTTCATCTTTTTCTAATTTTGAGGATGGGCTCATCAGTGTGCTACATACCTTGGCATTCTCCATTTTGAACCTTTTTAACAGTTCACGAGTGTGCTTGCCTTGATTTATGAAGATTCCATTGTCACATTGTTTGATTTGAAGTCCAAGGAAAAAGTTTAATTCTCCTATCATACTCATTTCAAACTCACCCTTCATAATCTTAGAAAATTCCTAACAAAGAAGGTCGTTAGTAGAACCAAAGATTATGTCATCAACATAGATTTGCACAACTAGAATATCAGGTGCTTTATTTCTAATGAATAGTGTAGTATCCACCATTCCTCTAGAAAAACCATTTTCTAACAAAAACTTACTTAATCGTTCATACCAAGCTCTAGGAGCTTGTTTTAAACCATAAAGTGCTTTAGTAAGTTTGTAAACATAGTTTGGTTTATCATAAACTTCAAAACCAAGTGGTTCTTCTACATACACTTCTTCATTTAGAAAACCATTTAGAAAAGCACTTTTCACATCCCTTTGATACAACGTGAAGTTTTTAAAATAGGCAAATGCATAAAGCATTCTAATGGCCTCAAGTCTAGCAACTGAGCAAAGGACTCTTCAAAATCCATGCCCTCTTCTTGGTTGTAACTTTGAGCCACTAACCTTGCTTTGTTTCTCACAACATTACCATGTTCATCATGCTTATTTCTAAACACCCATTTTGTTCCAATAATAGAATGATTTTTAGGTCTAGAAACAAGTTTCCAAACTTGGTTTATCTCAAACTGATTTAGTTCTTCTTGCATAGCAAGAATCCAACTTTCATCATTTTGAGCATCTTCTAAATTTTTAGGTTCTAATTGAGAAACGGAAGCAACATTACCAAAATATCTTTTAAGTTGAGCTCTAGTCATCATCCTTTTTGAAGGGATGTCAATAATGTTCTCTTGAGGATGATGCTTGTGGAATTGCCACTTTTTTGGTAATTCAGAATTCTCATTTTCTGTTTTTAGCATTTGACTTTCAGTTACATTCTGATCTTCATGTTCATTTTCTGGTTCAACCTGATTATCATCATTCTGCTCATTTTCAAGCTGTTCTAGTTGTTCGAACTGTTCATTCTGCTTTTCTTAATTGAAATCCACCACATCATCATTTTTTAAAATTCGAGAAGTAGAATCAGATTCATTAAAAACAATATGAATAGATTCTTCTACAACTAGAGTTTTCATATTAAATACCCTATATGCTTTATTATTACTAGAATATCCTAGAAAAATTCCTTGATAAGATTTTGCATCAGATTTAGTAAGGTGATTTTTCTTATTATCTAGAATAAAACATTACACCTAAAAATGTGAAAATAACAAATGTTTGGCTTTCTACCCTTGTGTAGCTCATATGGAGTCTTTTTTAGTTTAGATCTTACCAAAGCCCTGTTTAGAATATAACAGGCTATGTTTACAGCTTTTGCCCAGAAGTACTTTAGTAAATTCACTCAGCATGGGTCTGGCCATTTCCTGAAGTATTCTATTCTTACGTTCCACTACTACATTCTGCTAAGGTGTTCTAGGTGCTGAGAAGTTATAAAAGATTCCTGATTCATTGCAAAAAGCATCGAATTTTTTATTTTTAAATTCTCTTCCATGGTCACTTCTAATTGCAGAGATGTTGTAGCATTTCTCATTCTGTATCCTTTTACAAAGATGAACAAATAGGTCATATGACTCATCCTTATTTCTAAGGAAGAGTGCCCAAGTGAATCTGGCATAATTATCAATAATAACAAGTGCATAAGATTTACCTCCAAGACTAGCAGGAGTAACAGGTCCAAATAAATCAAGGTGCAGCAATTCTAAAGGTGTAGAAGTAGAAACCATGACCTTAGATTTGAAAGATGTTTTGGTTTGCTTGCCCAATTGACAAGCATCATAGATGTGATCTTTTTCAAATATCAACTTTAGGAAACCACGAACTAAATCTTTCTTTAACAATTTAGAAATAAGGTGCATGCTTGCATGTCCAAGTCTTCTATGCCATAACCAACTAGAATTGTCAATAGAAACTAAGCATATGTCTAGGTTATGCATATCAGAAAGATCAACTAAGTAAATGTTTCCAAATATTTTTCCTACAAACAGAGTTTTGTTATCATGCATGTTCTGAACTTCACAATAAGAGGGTTCAAAGATCAATGTTCTATTTTTATCGCAAATCTGACTTACACTTAATAAGTTATAATGTAATCCTTCTACTAAGCATACATCTTCTACTGAAGGATTAGAACCTCCCACACCAATACCAATAATTTTACCTTTAGCTTTGTCTCCAAAGCTTACTGTACCTCCCTTTTTCTTTTCTAATCTAGTGAATTTCCTTCCATCACCAGTCATTCGCCTAGAGCAAGCACTATCCATGAACCACATTTTTGTTTTCAGCTGACTCCCTAGGCACACCTGAAAAGATCACGCAGATTTAGGTACCCAACATGTATTGGGTCCTGGAGGGTTAGTGGTAATAGGTGTAGATTCTTTTATATTCATCTTGCTATGATTTTTCTTTTTGTTGAGACTACCAGATTTTTCAAAGTGCTTTTGATGTTCTAAAGTCATAACATTAGAAATAGCATTTTTCTTAATGGAAACATGATTTTGTCTTGAAATGCTATCATATCTAGAACTTGTCTTTTCTTTAGAAAATGATTCTGAAGTTGACTTTAAAATTCTAATCTCATTTTCAAAGATTCATTTTTAGAATTCAAACTTTTACATTTTTCTTCAAAGTGTTTTAGATTTTCATAAATTTTCTCATTACATTCTTTCAGATGTATTATCTCTATAATAAGATCTTTGCATGTAACTTCTTGATAAAAAGCATCTTTCAAATGATTACATTCAGGTTTCAACTTTCTAAAATTCTTCTTTAGAACTTTATGCTTTTTAGCAAGCTTTTCAAATTCAATGCAAATGTTATTATAAGTATCTAGAAGATCACTTACAGATTCAGGTTTAGAGATACTTACATCGCTTTCATCTTATTTTTGATCTGTTGCATCTGCTTCGCTGCTTTCAGCTTTCTGTGTTGAAGTCAGAGTGTTAATTTCTTTGGAGTCAGAACTGATAGTGGCCATCAGAAAGATATTTGCAATTTCCTCATGGTCACTTTGACTTTCAGAATTAGAATCATCTAAGTCACTCCATGCAGCTATAAATGCCTACTTCAGTTTTTCTTTCTTTGACTTCTTTTTCAGCTTAGGACAATTTGGCTTGATATGACCGGGCTTGTTACACTCATAACAAACCACTTTAGAAGGTTCTTTCTTAGGCAAGTTGCTATTTTTAGGTGAAAAATTTTTTTTGACAAACTTTTTCTGCGGCCTTCCACTTTTCTTATAAAACTTTTTGAACTTTCTAGCAACACGAGCTAAATCATCTCTATCAAGATCATAAGAACTTTCTTCACTAGAAACAACTTTCAAAGCCAGTTCTTTCTTTTTATTATCTTCTACAGTCAAAGAAGATTTCATCTCTTCTGAAATAAGAGCTCCCATCAAATAATCATAGGTTACTGGAGTCTCCTTATAGTTCATGACAATTCCTATAGAATCCCATTTTTGGGTATAATTCTAAGCATTTTATTAACAAGTTCATCTTCTGAAATTTCCATTCCAAGAGTTCTCAAAGGATTAACTATATTCGTGAATCTGGAATTTAGTTCAGCTATAGACTCTTCTTCTTTCATACCAAACATTTCATATTCTCTCCAAAGGATATTAATTCTAGATTCCTTTACTCGGTCAGTACTCTCGCGGGTAACTCAGAGTTTTTTCCAAACTTTCGTTGTGAACTTACATCCAGAAACTTTAATATATTCTGTTGGATCTAATGCACAGTGAAGAATATTGATGGCTTTTGTGTTTATAGAAATGTCATTTCAATCAGCATCAGTATACTCTTCTTTTGTTCTTCGAACTCTTATATTTTCAATAGTTTTCATAAGAATATGAGGACCAGTAATGATGTTTCTCTAGTAGTTCATATCAACTGATTTTATAAAGTTTTCCATCATGGTTTTCCAGTAAGAGTAATTGAAACCATTGAACAGAGGTTGTCTAGAAATAGATTGACCTTCTAAAGATATAAAAGGAAGTGGGGCTGTCATAGGATCTTTTCTCTTAAGCTGTTAAGCTTTGGTAAGTCAAGAGACAAAGCTTATGTATGGCACAACCCAAGAGGGAGAGTGAATTAGGTTTTCTAAAAATTTGACTTTCAAAAACTAAAGATTAGAATTCTGTTACAGCGGAAATAGAAAGCATTTGTGAGAGTCAGTTATTAAGTTTAGAACTTTCTCACAAAGCTGTTGCAAGATTAGAAAAATGATTATAACTTAGATTGTGATTTATACTGAATATAAAAGGACATATTAAAACTTGGTATAATCACAGTACAAAAATCCAGAGTTCTAATGTTCCATAAAGATAAAAGTTATTCACGTTTAAAAACAGAAACTCATTAACAACTTTGCATTTCTGAAAAGATTAACAGTTATGTAAACAAAATATAATCAAGCAATACTTTAGAAAATAAAAGAAGATAAACACAGAGATTTATAGTGGTTCGGCACCAACTCGCCTACATCCACTCGCCAAGGCTCATCTTGAGATCCTCCACTATGTTTTCTCTTTTCAAGGGTAAGAGACAAACTAGCTTTACAAGGAAATATATCAATACCTAGATCTAACCTTTGTCCCACTAGATTTCTAAAGGTTCTGGTCAACATCTACCTTTTCTGTTTTGTAGAGAACAAAAAACTCACATCAAGATATTAGAATCTACACAAAGAGAATGTCGTTTGATAACCTTTTACTACACAGCTTTTTACCTAAGTTGTTACACAGAAGTGTTTCGTTTAAAAGCCTCTAGCCTATAACAGATTACAAGAATCTATATAGACAGAGAAAAATGCAATTATAAGCACAGGAAGAACAGAAAATAGATTTTGAAAACAGAAAGAAAGTTCAGAACTATTCTTAAGAAAGTTCAGAACTATTCTTCAGAATAGTTCTGAACTTTCTTAAGAATAGTTATGAACTTTCTTTTCTTTTAAAAAGATATTGTTACCAGTTTTCTTTTCTTTTAAAAAGATATCTCTTGAAGCAAATAGATGAAAAGAAATAAAGGGGGGTTCAAGAGAGAGCTTTGAGAGATCTAAAACTTTTAATCAATAGACTCTTACTCTTGCAAAAACCTCACATTTTCAAAGAAAGAAAAAACATTTTTATAAGAGGAATAAAAATCTCGTTATAAAAGACGTTGATCCTTTGCTTTAAAATATATCTTTGACTTTTTGAAAATAAAAAGATAGTGTATGTAAATCTTATTTATTTGTTACCAAAAATAATTTTTTTGCTAAAATCTTTTTTATTTAGGTAAGTGGAATTAAAAGAGCAAAGATTTGACTTTTCTTTTTAAGGCAATTTGCAAAAATATCTTAAAATGATTTTTAAGAGAGATAAAAATATTTTTGTGCTTCTAAAAGAATATTCTCTCTATCCTACGTTAATTTCCTAAGATACTAACCACTAAAAGATCTTCACAAGTCTTCAAGGTCTTCAAAGAATCTTAGATTGTAAGAACTTGATTTCTTTAGCAATTTTCATATTAAAAATCTGCATAAAATAACTTTAGCACATACATAGCAGAATATTAAATTTATTTATTTTGCATAATCATCAAAATCTCAAGATAAAATTGACCCTTGAGGTAATAAAAATTTTGGTTAATTAGCTTGGTGTATGGAGTAGTCTCATATACTAAGAGTTAAGTTGCATAGACACAAGACACGAGATATGAGAACATACGCGATACGATAATTTTTTAAAAAGTAGGACATACATACGCTTAGGAAACACTATACTAAATAAGTACAATACATTGATATTTTAAATAAATAAACAATCATTTATAATAAATTATAAACATAAAATAAAAAAAATTAATTTCTTATTTCAATATAATTAGTTAAATTCTCAAAATTATTATCACTATTGAAAAGTATACTAATAATGTGTGTGCATTTTTTGATGCAGGTCATACTAGGGTGTTAAAATAGATTATGACACGCAAACACGATTCGCTTAGCACATGAAATAAATGTTAAGGTTAAGGTTAAACAAGTTCTTGTCATAAACGAGCACCCATTTATGACACGAATATAAATATGTCGTATCACAGATTGACACGCGGGTTAGGCGAGTGACCCGTTTATTTTAGAGTAAAGAGCCAATCTTAATGTTAGATATAAATACTCCAACTAAAACCTATTTAAATTTTATTGTTGTATTACTTTTTTATTTTAGTTATGAACCTTGAAGAATTTATGCATTTTGTATATGAAAATCTATTTTTAAATATGATTGGAGTTAAATAGATTAAAATTTAAAAATATTATAAGCAGGTTAAGTGGGTCATATGCAAGTTAACACGACCCATTTGACATGTTTATGATATTAAGCGGGTGATACGGGTTGTATATAGATCAACACAACCCACTTAATCTATTTATAATATTAGGCGTGTTAAATGTGTCGTGTTCATATCACTTGCCTAATTTTTGTGTCGTGTTCATATTGATAAACTTAACACAATTATTAAATTGGTCGTGTTCATGTTGACCATAATCTTATCGCGTGTTAAGCGAATCCGTATCGAACCTGACACGCCACCCATTTTGACACCCTTAGGACATACCATGCATGGCTTTTGTTAATGCATACCTGGTAAAAGGTTTCGCTGAATACTTAAGAAATACATCTTAACATTAGAACTTTTTTTTAGCATAACTCAATGAAATATAATTTTTTAATGCATTTCACGATCATTTTATTATACAATTTTGTTATTTTTGAATAATGTTATAAAATTTTATTTTATTATTTAATATTATTCCGCATATCGTGAGAGTTTTAACACTAGTAATAATAATAATAATTTTAAAGTTTAACTTTAAAATTTGTTCATTCACTTCTGAAATATGGTTGTATGCTTATACATATCCTATTATTACATTTTAATTTTATTGAACATGTGGTTCTAAAAAAAATAAGATATTAACAATAATTTATTTTATTATTCAAATCCGGAGCCCTTGCAATTTGCAAATTTATACTTGTATTCTTTCCTGAAATGTGTACTTCATACCTTACTCACCCGACCTCACCTAAATCAAAGGCCCAAATTGATTTGGCCCAATCAACAGATTATCCGTTTCTTCTCACACATACTAGAAACGAAAATGCCCTCCACGTTGCGGGCAAACGGAAAGAGAATTAGATAGCCACGTGCCGGATGCCCTGAACGTTCTAGCTTATTCTGTGCTATCTCTAATCCATTATCTAGCGCCTTCCAGAATTAAAAAATCGAAATCCTTGTTACTATATAAAACCTATCAGCCCCATCAAGAACTCGCAAAATCGATGATCAGTGACAAGAACTAGAGAAAATGAAACCCATTGACGAGAAGAAGGATAAGGTGGTGATAAGGGCAGTGTCCCATGACGAAGAAGGAAGGAAAAGAGTGGAAAAGACAGAGCTACATACGCACAACAAAGACACTATCAAGTACGTCGAAAAGAAGCTCATGGACAAGGGTGTTCACCGCATGGACAGGCATCCGGTTGACGGGATCGGTGGGATACGGAAACCGCCGCCCAAGTCAGGACACGGTGGAAAGTACACGTGGGAAGGACCTGAGGACATGGCGGAGAGCGAGCTGGACGCGGCGCCGCCGGCGATTGATGAGAAGGATCCGAACTATGTGGATGAGGAAAAGGAGGAGAAGCTACTGAGAGGAGAAGAGGGTGAATTGGTTGTTGGAGAGGTGGAGGTGGCTAAAGAGGCAAAAGAGGGAGTGGCAAGAATTGAGGTTGATCCTCACTTGAAGGTTTAATTTGTATATTTGTGTTGTTTTGGTTTTGGTTTCCTTTGACATGAAAAATGTGTAATTCAGGTGATGAAATAATTACTAAATTAATTTGAAAAAAAATATTCTGTTAATTTGATTTCTTTCTCTCCGTATTGTTATAACTATGTCCATTTATGGTGCCGCGAGAAAATATTCTAGACTGAAATTAAAATTAAGTTACACACAGGGACAGCGACGAAATGTCTAGTTATGGTGAAAGTTGTATTTTTAATAATTTATTTTTGAGAATTAAACTTATGGATTTGAACAATTAGAACAGAAGGAACGACGAAATGACGTATTTTCTTAATTCAAATGACTTCATCACTTCCCTATAGCGTCATTTCTAATTAGGAAGGGGCGAATTTCAACTTAAATTCGCCTTTTTAGGACTACATACGGGAGCCTCATCTCTTGAAGTTGATTCATTAGCCTCTGGAACCCAAATAAAAGAGAGCGCCATTTGCGAAACTTGAACCGGCCTCAGCCATTTCTTCTGGAATTTAGCTAGATTTCTAGCTCTCCTATAGCCCAAGTGACCATTGAAAAACCTTCTAGCTGTCTTTTCAGAAACCTCACTCTGGCACTAGACTGAACCATTCAATGAAAGAGAGAGCCAGCGAGCTAGTATATCCAATCTCAGCGGGCTTAACCTCCACGAAGTCTTAAGTTAGGGAACATTTCTTTAGAACATGAATGACGCTCTCCCAACTGTTAATCTTTTTGTAGTATTTGTAATTCAGATTTTTAATTGTTTTTGAAAACTTATTTGTAAAAAATAATTTTCTGAAGAAAAACATTGAACTTCGGTAGTCATTAACATCCTATGTTTTCATTTTTCGTTTAATCTTCTAATAGCGGAATGTTAGACTATTTCGGTAATTGGGTATATAAAATGAGAGGGACAGCTTATGAAAAATTGAAATTGGTTGCTTTTGATTATAGCTGATCTAAAGAACTTTTAGAGGTGTTATGCTTGAGTTTATTATAGCTTATTAGACACTGATCTTATTGATTCAGATAAAAAAATAAGTCTGTTTTGTTTTTTCTTTTAAAATAAGCAGTTTATATTTGAATATAAAGAAAAAAATTATTTTATTAAAAAATAAGTTCAAAAAGCTAAATTTTCTTAACTTAGGAAGATGTATAGCTTGTTTTTATCAGAAGATAAAAATATCTCTACCTAATATTTAAAATTATAAATTATATCCTACTTTGTAAAAGGAACTTTATATTAGATATAATTTAACGTTATATATTATTATGTTCGGCTATATATTTCAAAAATAAGATGATATCATTTAACTTTATATTTTATATTTTGACTTTACCATTCCTTTTGGTATAAATGAATTAAAACTATGGAATTCATTTATAAATGAATTTTCATGTTTTGTATGCTTACTTTAGAATTTCATATAATTAAGTATGGAATGAATTTATAATTGAAAATTTATTTGCTTTTGTTTTTTAATATTCTTGAAATAATAATTTCACAAAGATAAATAACAAACACCAATTATATTTTTGTCATGCTATATAAATCTTTTTCATATTTTTATCAAAATAAATATATAAAATGCCAATTAGGTGGTGGTCTGGTTAGTCTTCTCGCTTATGTGAAGAGTGAGAGATCTTGAGTTCAAGTCCTCTTTGTACCTTATAGTATTATTTCAATCATAAAAGTCTCCAATGAATATTATATATATGTAATAAGAAAATATTTTTCTAAAAAAATAAATTTTTTCAAATTGTTTGATAAAATAAATAAGTTAAATACGTGAAACAATGACTTTGTGGAAAGAGAAGAGTAGTTTTATCATAAAAAGTTGAATTGCTTAGTTTTGTGCAATTCATTTGCAAATCTCATCTATTTTTATAGAATTTGGTGTAATTATGTACAATTCATAGAATTGAAATCTTATATTATTTTTCATTTCAAACACAATTTTTAAATGCATTCCATAAAATTTTGTGAAATTCATTTGTTTCAAACAAGAGATATTTTTATAGTGAATAGTTTAAGTTAATAAAAACTATTTTTACTTTACATAATTAATTTATGACATTCATCATTAAATTAAATTTATATCATTTATATTATTTACAATCATATTATGCTAAATAGTTAAATAATAAATTAAATTTATATATTTGAGTTTATCTTATATAATATAATGTTAATTTTATTATTATGTACAAAATATATGAAACACCCCGTAATTTTATTTTCAAAACTATAGAATTTTATTAAATCAAAAATTTGAATTTTTGACAGTATGGACCGTAAATAGTGAACAATCTTAATTTGATTTCAAGTTTTGCAAATTGAGCCCAAATCCAAATATATTGTCGAAAATTTTGAATGAGAACAGTTAAATTTTTGAGTAATAATATGAAAGTCCAGCAATTAATCTATTTTATATATATATAAATTAATTTTCCTAAAAATCAACTATGATTAGTAACTATATTTTTATTTTTATTTAGTTAATGGAGGAAATGTTATGAAACCTAATTAAAATAATTAAAATAAATTGAACCGGACCCGAAACTCAAATTGATTTTTCGAAAACCACATGAATAATCCGAAAACCAAGTGAAAAACCTGCAAATAGAGCAAAAATCAAGCCAAACCGTTGAATCAGATCAAACCGGCTCGAATCGAACCAGAATGATCTAGAAACCGACTTGGTTTCTTTATCTTCCTCTCTTCTCCTTGTTCTTCTCCAGTCACGCGATAGCCTCCTCCTCCCTTATTCACTGCGTTTTCCGGCCATCAGCCACAGATTCCGACAACCAAGCACCCTAACTGCAAGTGCTCGACGATAGGAACCCACCTATGGTCTCCGTTCACGCAGTAGAAGCCGGAAACGAAAGGAATCATGCTCGAAGTGACGCTGCCCTCCGATTTCTCTTCTCCGGCGATTCTCGCCGTTTCGGGCAGATACAGCCGACGAGAGGACCTTCGATCGACTCCTCTTGGTCTTGCGCGTGTTTTCCATCCCTTGGTTCTGACGATTGGGCTCCGGTGGTGAAACCACCATTGATGGCGGCATTAAGCTTCGGTCGGCGTTGGTTTGGGCCAAACGGACCATAGACTCAACAATTGGAGCATGGATTTGAGTTCTTGGTGAAATTTTGATTCTAAAGGTGTATGAAGTGCGTGATTCTGGGCAATAACGACTTTCCGGCCACCGTGCACGGCGGCTGGTGGCGGCGGTCTGGCGACCGACCGGCGAAACTCCGGCGAGGCCCCGAGAGACAGAATTCTCTTCTCTTCGCGCTGATCATGGAATCGTAGCCTGATTCTCAATTGGTACGTTCTAAGACCAATTTCCTCATTTTCGGTATAAATTATAAATTAATAATTATTAGTTAATTAAATTGAATTTGAATGAATAATCAATCAAATATAATTTTGCTAAGAATCAGTCAGTATAATATTGATGTAAGCTAATTTAGGAATTTTAATAAATATTGATAGGGGAGAGTTATAATTTAAGGCTTAGACAAGTAAATAATTATAGAGCAATTAATAATATCATTGGATCATGCTTGGAGGTTAATATAAACTGTTAATTAATTGATTTGGAATTATTAAGTGTATAAATGTGAGTGTGATGGATGACAATGTAGCCTGAAGCGAATGGGTTGATTCAATTGACTGCCCGATGAATGGGCTGTGTGAATTGAGTAATCGAATGATTGATAAATAAGGTTATGGCGGACGGGATGAGTTGTTGTGAGTTGCCCGACGGATGGGCTGTGTGTATTGATTGATAAATATATAATTTTATTGTGATATTTAAATAGGTAGATAGTCATATTTCTAGGGGATGTTCTGCCGAAATTTCGATAGAACCTAGATTAATTCTATAATTTGATACATAATAAATAAAGTGCTCTAATTAATTATTTATTATCATTATTAATCATTTAATTATTCCATTATTTATTTATTTATTTTCATTATTATTGTTTATTATTATTATTTATTTTATTATTGTTGTTTATTGTTACTGTTATTTATTTATTTATTTGCATTTGATTTTGGATGTCTAAATTGTGCATTGCATTACGAAGTTTAATTGATTAACATGCTTGCATTTAATTGCAATGCTTGATTAATTGTATTGTGATAATGCTATGCATTGTATGTGTTGAATTGGGATGAAGTGGGTCACCATGGGAATGTGAGGATGGTCTACCGTCGGCCATGTATGGGGAGATCGGCGCCCCCGTGTGCACCTACCGTTACCGTTACCGTTACCGTTAACCACAGGGTGGCCTCTTGATGGTATGGAAAAGAAAAGAGAGAATGGAAAAACAATGAGAGAGCTGGTCAAGTGAGGATTAGACCGGTCGGCCATGTATGGGGCATCGGCTCCCTGGTGTACACGTTTTGAGAGGATGGGCCATGTGGGAGGATGGCTCATCGGGGGTTTCGGTGACGCCACAGACCAATTTTCACGTGATGTGATTATATGAATATGTTAATGATTGTGAGTGCTGGTGATATGCCATTTGTGTGACTGGCTGCGTGAGCATATAACTAGTCGGATGACTAGATTGATATGTTTACACATTTGTGTGACTACGTGTGTTGTGCAATAATTATACTCCTTAGAAAACTCACATGTCTTGTTTAAATTTTCAGAAAGTAAGTTTCTCTTTAATTTTGTTTAAGCTATGTTTCTTCGCCGCAGGGCTATAAAGAAATTTTTCTAGTTCCATAATTATTTTGCTATGTAACTATATGTATAAGAAGCTATGTATATCAAACAGTTAGTGACTCCGCAGTTGTAGAATTTGCGTACAATTAGTCGTGTATTAACATGGACGATATAATTATGTGAGCCCATATTAAAAATGTGATGTATTGTTAATTGGGCCCGAACTGTGGAATGTTGTAGCTGATAAATTTGGGCCGAGATTTAATTAAATCTTGAGGTTTATTTTCTATACATATGGGCTGAATGTTTCAAATTATATCGAGATAGTAAATTTTTAGTGTTTCAGGCTTACTACGGGCCTCAAGGGCCTTAAGCTTATCTGGGCCCTAGTGCCGGTCCGGCCATAGAATCGGGTCGTGACAATATATGACATAAAAAAATATAAAAGATCAAATATGTAAAAAAATACACTCATTAAAATTATTCAGATATCTTATCTATTAAATAATTTTATTAAGCAATAACCTCTTAACCCATTACGTGATCAACTTCCTAAATTGCAAGTCGTGGATGTGAACTATGGATAGCATTAGAGTAACTCCAATGTGATTGTGAGATGTGGCTTATATGGCATATTAAATTGAATATGTTAATAGTAATGTGGCTATAAGTCTATTTGTAAATATTAAATTTAAAAAAGGGCTCTCCAGTGTATTCTAATCAAAATATGATTTTACGATGATGTGTATTATTTTTTTAAAATCATATCTGATGAAAATAAAAGAAAATAAGTTGAGCGTGAGAAGTTTTAGTGTTAAAGAAGATGGTGGAAAAAGAAAATAAAATTAATAGTAAAAAAAAATTAAATAGCTGAGTTACATTGTTTAACAGGCTTTCTGAGTGGTTCATAGTGTCTACTTTTTTTTTTTTACATGCCAGCTTTACAGATTGAATAGACAGTAGTATTGGAAAAGATATTGTTGTTCAACTGTCTATTTTTCTGATTTGGCAATTAGATAAGCTACAATCCACAATTCTGTGTAAAAAAAAGTAGACAGTGTGAACCTTACCCTCTATTTTCAAAAGATTTGTTAGATAATGTAACTCAGCTATTTAATTCTTTTTTTTTACTATTAATTTTATTTTCTTTTTCCACTATCTTCTCTCACGCTCAACTTATTTTCTTTTATTTTTAAAAATTAAATACATATCATCGTAAATTTCCATTCTAATTAGGATATATTAAGGAGTCCTTTTTCATAAATAGATTTATAATCACATCACTATTAATATCTTTTATTTAATATACCATATAAATCACAACCCACAATCACATCGGAGTTATTCTTAGCCCGCCTTGTGTTGGATTCAGCCACATAAGGCTTCATTTGGATGGGGTTAGGAAAGCTATATTAAATGTAAGGTAAGAAGAGACAAGGTAAGGTACAGTTTGGGCTATAAAGCTGTTGGTTCCAAAAGTGACCAGACCAGGCCTTTTAGGTCTTGCGTCTATGAGGCTGCCAAGCGGATGGGTAGGATAGTGCCAATTAACAAGGCCGTGAGTTGTTTGGTTTGTCTTGGATTTCCCGTATCATTTACAGTATTATCACCCACTGTTTATACGAGTTTGTGGAGTGCCTCCAAGTAAAATAAATTTTCTAAAATATTTATAGTCTTATGTTATTTTTACATTATGTATAGTATATACAATTTGTAAAATATTTACACAGTTGGGTTCCTAGGCCCAAGTGGCCTTTGCCTGATTTGTCATTTCCTACATGAGCTCTAATCTTGAGCTTTCTGCCCTTAACATTATGGGTCTCTCTGGTAGACATGCCTTTAAAGGTCTATGTGCATTAATTGAAAGCCAGCCTCGCCTATTTAGCAACATACTTCGCAGGGCCGAGCAAACTTCGGAAAAAATTCGGGAAACTGCACCAAATTGATTAATTTCGGTTACTTGCCTCAATTTTTCAGTTTTTAGAATGGTTACGGTTTCTGCTTTGAAAATAATTTGATTTGTCAATGTGGCTCAGTTTTGGAAAAAAAAAAAAAAAATCTAACAGTTAAAACAGCGGAACCACAAGTAACACGTTGATAGGCTTTTATTTGTTTTGATCTATATCATTTTCACATGGATAATTATATTGGTGTCTAAACTTTCACTTTTTATCTATTTTGGTGTAATAGTAATGATTAAGTGTCTGAATTTATAAAAGTTTGCAATTAAGAGTCTTTGAATGATATGGCAAATCGAAAAAATAATGTGCTTATGTACGGCTCATGTTTAATGACATGACAAGTGACTTGGTGACAAATTATTGGATTTTTGCCATGTAATGCGTAGCTGATGTGGAATTGGCCTGAAATTCCCGTTATAGCCTCCATTAATTGCATTCTAACAACCTCATTCCTAATAAAAAGAATTTTTTTTACATTGTAGGTAACCACAGAACCCTAATCAATATACATATATATAGCAAGTATTTTTTCCGAATAAGTTGACATGTGACATTTATTAAATGAATGC
The DNA here is from genome assembly GCF_041381405.1 of Jatropha curcas. Taxonomy (NCBI): domain Eukaryota; kingdom Viridiplantae; phylum Streptophyta; class Magnoliopsida; order Malpighiales; family Euphorbiaceae; genus Jatropha; species Jatropha curcas. The sequence continues at coordinate 9,269,099 of NC_143152.1, read as the reverse complement.
TCTTACTTCCTCTCGCAACATAAGATTTTTAGTGATGACACGTAGGATTATAATACTATATAGAATTCTTAAAATTTGATAGTGTCTGCATAAAATTTAATTATTAGTTATAGTGTTATATAAATATTGATATTAATTATCATTTAATTATCATAATTAATACATATTAGTAAATAATTATAATTATTATAATATTATAACCTATCTTTCTCAATTAAAATTACATAATATTGGTTTTAATTGTCATTTAATTATCCTATTAATACGTATTAAATAATTAATATTATTATAATATTATAACCTATTTTTTAATTAAAAATTATCATAATTTTGATGTTGATTATCATATTAATATGTATTATGAGTTATCTTTTAAATTAATGATAATATATTGAATTGTCATTAGTTGCTTATTACTATACTATAAATAGAGAGAGCTTTTTGAGGTTTGGTAAGATTTTTTTTTTAATTTCAATAATTCTTATACAATTTCTTTTCGACATTGATATATGTTTCCTTTTCTAATTTATATTACTCTATAAAATTAGGAAAAGTTTGATAAATAAAAAAAAAAGCAGTTTATACAAAATTATCGTTAAGAATGATATATGTACGGTTTATACGAAATTATCGTTAAGAATGATATATGTACGTCTATGATTGAATTTCTATTGTCCATTTTATTTTATTTATTTCATTATTTTTAATACCGTCTAAGAAAATTTATTAATTCAAAAATAAATTAAAGTCAATGATTTTTAATATATATTTCATTTTCTTTCAATTTTATTATAGACATTAATTTTTATATAATTAGTCTAATGTTTTGATTTTGAAATAGATGTTCTTTAATTTAAATAATTTTCAACAAAATTAACAAATATGAAATTATCAATAATTTAAATTATATATTTTAAAATATTATTACACTATCTCTAAGATAATAGATAAGATATTTATTATGCATAGGCATGCTGCTAGTCTCCTATATTTTGATTCAAATGCAATTAAAATCATTTTCTACATCTTTTTAGTGGGTAATCAGGCATTAGTTAGATGGTTATTGAACAGAAAGTAAACAAAATGAAGAATTTGTGTATTTCTCCTCTATCATCAAAGTCAGTACAATGGGTGCTATTTATATTTACAAGTGTGATGTATTTCCTTACTCTAGAACCTATTGTATTGTATACTATCTCATGTAACAGAATTACAGCTGTACAATATGGGTTAATGGGTTAGTTGGATTTGTTACACGGATTCGGGTTAAGTGAAACAGGTATGGTGTGTGGGTTTAATATAAATACAAAATGTTATGTTTTAGTTTTAGGTTTTCTGATTTTGGTTAGAACGGCAGCTTCTCGATTCTTCCTTTTTGCTTTACTACTGATGTTGGCCCTTAGGCTGTTCATACTCATTCACGCCCCCCTCAAGGTGGAGCTGGGGTAACGAAACCAAGCCCAACTTGACAGTCATCAGCCGAAATCTAGAGATGGGTAACAATTTGGTGAAGAAGTTAGCGAGTTGTGACTCTGAAGGGAGATGCTTTGGGTCGATAAGGCCAGCTTGAATATAGTGTCGAGTGAGATGGCAGTCGATGTCGATATGCTTTGTGCGCTCGTGATAAACAGGATTGGCGGCAATGTGCAGCACCGCTTGGTTGTCGCAGAATAAAGGTACTGGCGTTTTTACTTTTACCCGCAGATCTATTAGTATTTTGTCAATCCAAATGATTTCGCACACTATATTAGCCATGGCTCTGTATTCTGCTTCAGCAGAAGAGCAACTGACCACCTGTTGTTTTTTTATTTTCCATGACACGATCGAGGAACCCATGAATATACAGTAGCCTGTGAGTGACAGTCAAGTTTCAGGGCAAGCCCCCCAGCCAGCATCATAGTATGCTTGAAGATCAAGCGTATATGAAGTAGAGAAGAACAATTTCAAAGCTGTTGTGGAGGCTAAGTAATGGAGAACATGAGAAGCAGTTACCATGTGACCCTGACAAGGGTTTTGCATGTGTTGAGACAACTGCCGTACTGAGTAAGTGATGTCTGGTCTGGTGAAGCTCAGGTAAAGTAGTCTCCCCACTAACCTTCTGTAACAGTCTGGTTCTGTGAGTAATGGTCCCATGTTTGCTTGAAGCTTTTGACCTTGTACTAATGGCGTGGATGAATGTTTTGCTTGCCGCATGTTTGAATCTAACAGCATGTCTTGAATGAATTTCTACTGTGATAAGTAGATGCCATCAATAGACCGTAGGATTTCAATTCCCAAGAAAAATCTTGCATCACCTAGGTCCTTTATAGTAAATTTAGAGTGTAGAAACTCCTTAATGTTGCATACAAGTTGAATGTTAGGCCCAGTAACTAAAATGTCATCCACATAGACAATAAGCACTAGAAAGTCACTATCTTCCCTTTTTGTGAATAGGCAGTGGTCATTCACTGACTACTGAAATCCGTACTAGAGCAATGTGTTTGTCAACTCCTGGTTCCACATTCTGCCAGCTTGCTTAAGTCCATAAAGTGACTTAGTCAATTTGCACGCTTGGCCTGTAGAAGCCTTAGAATAGCCAGCTGGAGGTTGCATGTAGATATCTTCATCAATATAGCCATGTAGGTAGGCATTGTTAATATCAAGTTGATGAAGAGTCGATTGATATTTAGCTACTAGGGCAAACAGGATCCTCAGAGTCACCATTTTAGCAACAGGAGAAAAGCTGTCATTGTAATCAATGCCCAGTTTTTGACTAAACCCTTTAGCAACCAGGCGAGCCTTATACCTGTCTACAGTCCCATCCTATTTGTATTTGACTCTGTAGACCCATTTGCATCCAATGGCCCTTTTCCCTTTAGGTAACTTAGTTAAGACCCAAGTACCATTGTCTTCTAAAGCTTTTAGTTTAGTTTGCATTGCTTGCACCCAATTTTCATTAGAAATAGCATGATTATATGATAATGGTTCATGAATTTTGTTGACATTAGATGCAAAAGATGCATATGGATGTGAATAGGGTGAGTCGGGTAGGAAATGTGTGGAATTTGAATTTGCACAATTGGTTACATAATCTGTCATCCAAGCTGGTTGCCTTGAATTTCTTATGCTTCTTCTAAGTGGTTGAACTGGTTGTTCTGGTTGTAAAGTCTGAGCAGTTTCTGTCTGGTTATTTTGTATGTATTGTTGGTGTTCTGGTTCAGGTGTTGTTGTAGTCATTTGTCTTGTTTGGTCAAGGGTAGTCATATTTTCATATGTTGCTGGTATTGTGGTTTCAGGTATAGTGTTTGTGTGTTTTGGAATTTGTTGGTCATTGTCATCTAAAAAGTCTGGTATCTTAAATGTACATGACTCAAGAGGGGTGTTGTGATGGAAGGGGTAAACTGTTTCCTTGAACACAACATCCCTTGAGTAGAAAATCTGCTTAGAGTGCATGTCATATAGCTTGTAACCTTTCTGTTGAGCCCCATAACCCAGTAACACACATGGTTTAGCTCTAGGATCATACTTGTCTTTGTGTGGTTTAGTATTGGTTGCAAAACACAGGCAGCCAATAACTCTTAAGTGTTTCAGGTCTGGTTGTATTTGGTTTAGTTTTTCAAAAGGGCTTAACCATTCTAAGAGTGCGGATGGCACTCTATTGGTTACGTAAACATTAGATAGGAGAACCTCAGACCAAAAGGTCTTAGGAAACTTAGCTTGAAATAGAAGGGCTCTCCCAATGTTCAAAATTTCTTTATGTTTTCTCTCCACTCTCCCATTTTGCTGTGGAGAATAAGGGCAAGATAGTTTATGTGTAATTCCTTTAGAAAGGAACAATGTCTTTACTACATGATTCACAAACTCAGTGCCATTATCAGTCCTTATTGTTTTGATTCTGGTATGAAACTGGGTGTCTATTAGGTTAGTAAAGTGGTCAAGAATTGAATGGACTTGTTGTTTATTTGGTAACATGTAGGCCCATGTGTATCTACTATAGTCATCCACTATAGTAATCATGTATCTGTCACCAGTTAAAGAAGTGATAGGATAGGGTCCCCATAGGTCAATATGTATTAAATCAAACATGCCTTTAGCAATATTACAACTTGGATAAAATGGCAATCTTTATTGCTTTGCAAGAGGGCAAACATTACATTCAAAAGAACCACTGTTTGTATCTAAATTTATTACATGATTTTGTCTAGCCATAGAAATATGACCCAATCTAAGGTGCCATAACAGGTTCAAATGATCATCATGTTTAGTACAAGTAAGTAAAGCTTTAGTAGTAGTAATAGGTACAAAACACTTCTTATCAAGAAACTATAAGCCTCCATACAACTTGCCAATAGCTACTACTTCATCAGTCTGCAAATCTTGTAACAAACAGTGGTCAGGTAGTGTTTTCACTGATAGTGCATTGTCCTTTGCACGGGCTGATGCAGACAACAAATTGCATTTGAATGTTGGTATATATAACACGTCCTTTAATACCGGTCTATCATGTATTATGACCTTGCCAACATGCGTTATAGTTCTGGTGGAATTATCAGGTAGAGTTACTGTTCTAGGTTTAGGTAATTTGGTTAATGTATGAAACAGATTATGCATGTATGTCATATGATCAGTTGCACCAGTGTCAACAATCCATGGAACTAATTCATACTTATCATGCACATTATAATGAAATGAAAGATAATACCTGCAAAACTGACTGCATTAGCTGTAGGTGTATCCCCTGCCTTATCATCATACTGCATCTTGCCTTTGATTGCACGCTGGACCTCCATTCTCACCATTCTGGATACATCATTCTCATTGTCTCTTGAGTTAACAGTCAATTGTTCATCATCTACTTGTCCATAATGTGCTTGAGCTTTCTTCTTCTTTTTGAGTTCAATAAATCAGTCTGGATAACCAGTTAGTTTACAACAAGTCTCTTTAGTGCGGCCAGTCCCATTGTAGTGATCACAGTGCTTGTCAGCTTTAGATCTGGATCTATTACTTGTATTTCTGCTGTTGTAGTTTGATTTTTGCACATACATTGCACTGCTATTCTCACTTGAGTCATAGATTGCAGTATTCACCTCACTTTGTTTTTCAACACTTAGTACCATTGAATAGGCCTTGCTCATGCTTGGAAATGGATCCATAAGCAGAATTTGATTTTTAACATTGTCATATGTATCATTCAGTCCTAAGAGGAACTGCATAAGTTTCTCCTCTCCATCCAGATCTGAGGCTGCTCTCACAACATCACAGGTACACCTTTCTGCAATTCCACAGGTGCATTTGGGAATGGGCCTTAAACAAGCCAACTCATCCCAAAGTTTTTTCAATTTAGTGTAGTAATTGGCTACTGTTTGGTTACCTTGGATAGTTACTGAAATATCTTTCCTTATTTGGTAAATCATAGGTCCATTAGATTCACCATACCTGGTGGTCAGTTCATTCCAAAGATCCTTGGAACTTGGATAATACAAAAATGCCTCAACTAGATCTTTAGAAATAGAGTTCAAGATCCAAGATGTTACCAGATTATCGATCCTCTGCCATCTCTTTCTCAATGGAGATCTAGCTGCAGGTTCCTGTTCTTCACCAGTGACAAATTCATATTTGTCCCTAGCCTTCAAGGCTATGGTCATAGATCTGCTCCATGACAAGAAATTCCGGCCATTCAAGGAAATATTAATGAGGTTTGAAGCTGAATTTTCAGATGCAGAAACCTTATAAGTCTCTGATTCAACATTTGTGTTTTCATTGTTTTGATTATAAGTTTCTGCCATTAATTTCAGGAAAGGAAGCTTGAAGAAAGCTTTAGAACTTCAGATATCAGAGGAGGCTCTGATACCATGAACAGAAAGTAAACAAAATGAAGAATTAGTGTATTTCTCCTCTATCATCAAAGTCTGTACAATGGGTGCTATTTATATTTACAAGTGTGCTATATTTCCTTACTCTAGAACCTACTGTATTGTATACTATCTCATGTAACAGAATTACAGCTGTACAATATGGGTTAATGGGTTAGTTGGATTTGTTACACGGATTCGGGTTAAGTGAAATAGGTATGGTGTGTGGGTTTAATATAAATACAAAATGTTATGTTTTAGTTTTAGGTTTTTTGATTTTGGTTAGAACGGTAGCTTCTCGATTCTTCCTTCTTGCTTTGCTGCTGATGTTGGCCCTTAGACTGTTCATACTCGTTCAGTTATGAAGAGTAAAGTACATCATTCTGGAAAACTAATGGACTCTGCTATCACCAAATGGGAAATTAACCATTTGCAGGAAACAAACTAAATTAATTAAAATTCAAATAATTATTAAAAGAAAATTGATCCAGAATAGATAAATTCTTTACTTGATTTTTGTACTTATTTGTTTCCTTTAATCTTGAACCAAGCCTTTGCACACGGTTTGTGAGCAGCAGCCAAATCATATTTACATAAGCAGCCCAATTCAATGGGGACTCCTGATTCATGGGTATTGCCTTCCAGACCCAAATGGCAAATCCTACAATCTCTCTCTACCTTAGCCAAATGCACTTTTATCTCAACTACTCCATTACCATTTTCAATCTCCACTTCTACAGAGTAATCAGACACAGAAGATAGCCGCTTAGAATCCAAAAGAAGACCGTCGGTAATCTCAGGATCAGATACACAAGCAAAACCGTAATCGTTATAAGAGCCATCCGTCGTCGAATAAAACTGAGAGTAGCAAGACCCATCATCTTCTGCATCGGAAAAACTGGTCCCATCACTTCCCGCGATGCAGCGGCGGTGGCTTCCCGATTGCAAATCGACATTTGACATCTCCGGAGCTGACATTTCTAAATTTTTAGGGACTTGGGTTGTTTTTGTCTTCTCTTTTTTGGGTTTAAAAGACATAGAATCGAAGTATTTATAGTTTGAAGCTCTGAGTGATTTAAAGAAGTTAAAGAAATGGGTATTGGATTAGGTGACTCTACAACTCCATTAATGCTTGCTTTCGCTAACCAAAATCAAAAGCTTTAAAAAAAGAAAAGAAAAGAAAAGAAACGAAGAAAACAACCCAACAAATAATAAGAAAAAAAAAGAAATTATTGAAAAATGATAAATGGGTCTTTAATGGTGTAAGACAAAGACTTGTGCTTTTAAAGATATAATCAGTGAAAGATACCTAATTGTAAAGTTTTATAAATTTAAATAATTAATTATTATTGTTTTAGATGAGACATCAAAATAAAAAAAATGAATAAAAGTTCAGACAGTAAAAATATAATTATCTCTACTTTATTTGTTTTGTGTTGTCTCCTATATTTCGCAATTCTACTTTCATTTTTTCCCTTTTGATTTTCGGATCACTTTAGCCTTAGTAATTAGTTAGCCACCCTCTTCTTGTCACCATTACTTGTCTCAACAGTCGATTTCGATCAATTTAGCGACTTCAGTAGCGAGTTTAGAAAGTGAGAGAGAAAGAGAGAGATCCCTGGTTCTAGATCGCCGGTTGGAAATCAATTTCTCTGACTCATTCTTGCATTTTGGTGAGCAGTTTACTCAATCTTCTCTTTCTAGTGGTACAAATTCCTTTACTTTATTTGAAGCTTAAAGGCTTGACGTGAATTAGGATAGCTAGGGTTCCTAATCTACTGTTCATGCAAGTAAATGAGAGAAATCTTGATTTATTTTGCAAATTGATACTATCAAACAAATTCTTCAAAGGTAAATTTAAGTTGAGAAATTAAAAGATACTTTGATGTTAATTTTTTCTGTCCCACTTTTTAGTTGCATAAAAAACCAAATCCTTTCATGCTCAGTTCCGTCTCCCAAAAAAGCCCAATACAACATAAATTTGGCAGGTGTTTGAAGATTTAGATATTTATCTCCACTTTTTAGATATTTATGCTCTTTATTTTTGCTAGTTGTCCCTTAAAATGACTCTTCCCTTTCTTTTCCCACATCAATCGCAAATTCATTTCATTTCCTTTCAATTTTGAGTCTCTCTCCACCACTCATGGCATTAAAGGATAAGGACGACCTCCCTCTTTCGATGACCCACCATTTTTGTTTTGTTTTGTTTTGTTTCTTTTTTTTCTTTTTTTTTTTTTTTTTTTTTTTGGTTTTGCAGAGTTTTCAATGTAATTTTTGGGAAATTAATTGAAAAATTTTATCAATTTAATGATGTAAGTTGGATGAGTGGCTACCAAAGTGAGATTCCTCCATTTAATTGGGAGTTTAATGGTGTTTAATTGACTTCTATTGGAATTGATTTCTCTTATTGGTCATGGAGAATCATCACAATGATCAAACTAGTCTTTTTTTTAAGTTTTTTTTTCATGTATTTTTTCGTTGGTTTGATGTTTTTCACTTTGTAACTTGATGACCATCCGTTAATTTGTTTCATAAATTTTTCCGGTAATAGCGCGAACATCTTGATAGTCAATTTTACAAGTGCATAAAATTATAACAAGTAATATGGTAGAGAGCAAATTATCTTTTCTTATAACTATTGTATACTAAATATCAAATTTATATTAAGTTATTATTATTTAAACGATAATTAATAAAAATCTTTGAAACATTAAAAGAAAAGAAAATTATCTTTTCTTATAAGTATTGTATACCAAATACCAAATTTATATTAAGTTATTATTATTTAAACTACAATTAATAAAAATCTTTGAAACTTTAAAAGAAAAGAAGTAAAAATAAAGTTAACTTAAAGAAATCAATTGACAAAATTGTAAAAGAAATTCAAGGATTGGAAACTACTAGGAATTTCGACTTCAATTAATTTTATTCAATTTATTCCATTAGCTCGCTAATCTATTTAATTGTTCATGATAACAAAATAACCATAAAATCATTAATAATTTTTTTCAAGAATTTTATTAATTATTTTAACCTGATATATTCAATTACTTATTTCTCAATAGCTATAATCAAATATTACATCTGTTCCATAATACTTGTCATATTTGAGAAAATAGTTTGTTCCACAATACTTGTCACATTTATAGTTTCAAGAAGTAATAAATTTTTTTTCAATGTTTACCCTTTGTATATGATCAATAAGTATTACTCAAATTTAATGGTTTTTTTAGAGATTAGTATTAAATTAAGGGTAATATAGTTAATTTACTAAATAATTTATTATAACTTAGACAAATTTAATGGTTTTTTTAAGGGACATAAAATTCCAAATATGACAAGTATTATGGAATAGAGGTACTATAAATTAAAACATCAAGATCAATGGCTATTTTAGAAAACCTTCTGTAAGTCAAATGCTAACTTTCACATTAGGTTGTTATTCTCATAAAATTTGTTACTCCCTCCATCTAAAAAAAATAGTTCCACCTCTTTTTCACACAAATTAAGAGTGGGTAGTTAAATTAGTTCAACCATAACATTTATTCTTCTTTTTTCATATGGATAATTGTTGTTGGCTCAAGTTGATCCTAGATCATTGAGCACAAAATGTCCAGTTTATCCTCATATATCCATGCAAAATGTCATTTATGTCCCCATTAAAAATTGATAGAATTTATACATATTTGAAATTTGAATTTCAAATCTGTAACTCTCTTCGTTAAATAATCCTATACAAAGCAGCAAGTGGGTTACATTCCCCAATGCACATGCTAGGCTTTTGTTTTCCTATTATTAATTGTTTTCCTTTCATTTTTTTTATTTTTATTTTATATATATATATTTTTTCATCTCAAAAAAAGTCTACCATTTTCATTGCTCTCTTAATTCTCCGTAAACATTTTCCTCTTCCTAAAATGGACGCTTATTGCAGCAAAAAAAAAAAAAAAAAAAAAAATCAAAAGTTTATGTAGTTTTTCATGAAATAAAGCCTGTGATAAATAATGCGACATATAAATTGAAAAGGCTAATTCAATTACTCCACGATAATGTATTGGATAACATAATTTAAGTTGAATATATAGTAAGCTCACTAAACTTATGTAATGGATGATAGTAGTAGATTTTTGAAAATTTTGTTAAATGGACAAATGATTTAATAGCATAATCTAGTACTAATATAGTTTGAATGATTTAGATACAAATAATAATGCATGTTCCTTTCATGATATATTTTTATATAATTTTATATGACAAATAATACAAATGTGTTATTCCAATTAGGGTTCATCAATACCCACAACAAATGTTATATATTAGTTGTTAGGGTTAAAATGAAAGGGTATGTGCTCTTAGCTTGGATGGCACATGTGCAGGCTGCCTGACTTGGTTACAAGGACTGGTCCTAGGATAAATTCCTCTATGTGCCATTTTGAATATACGGAGACAACTAAGTTGCTAATTATTGGTTTTGGTAAAAATTTAATGCATTAATGATAAGTCATTAACATTAATCTTTTTTCTTATAGCATTAGTGATGATGACTTTACTTCCCACCAAAACTCATCTACTTTCCCTCCCATTTATCCCTCCAAAACCACCCAAGGTTATAAGTGTCTTTTTGAATGTCATGATCCAGGATCATTATGAGCCATTTAACACTGCCCTTTCCATATATATTCCTATATTAATAATGTTTCGATTAAATTTTGGAATTGTTTAGAGTTTTTCAACAAAAATTTAACATCTTGGCACATGTTTCAATTATTTTATGTTTACATTTCACTAAATATTTAATAATTCTATGTAAATTAATTATTAACACAAATTATATTACTCCCTCCGTCTCAAAAAGATAATCCATCTTTCTTTTATGGTTTGTCCCAAAATATAGTCCATTTTTCTTTTTCGCATTATAGTTAATCCTTACATTGTCTATTATACCTCTATTAAATTTTATCTTATTTTCAATAACCCTCATTAAATTCTTACCTATTATTCAAATATAATATTGCTCATGTGTTATTTAAGATGGATATAATAGAAAAGTTATATAAATGAAATTGTCCTTCAACTATAATAATTACTACTTTTTTAATCTGTGTAAAAATAGAAAGTGGACTATTTTTTTGGGACGGATGAAGTATAAAGGTATTATAGGAAAGTTAACAAAAGACTATTTCAAAAAATGAAAATGAGACTATTATTTTGAGACACCCATTAAGGAAAGTGAGACTATTTTTTTTTTAATGGAGGAAGTACGTTTTTTTATCAAAAGTCTTTCTTTCGGTAGTAATTATTGAAATAAATCAATTCAAAGGATAAACTCATTTTGTAAGCATTACGCACCATAATAAGTTTTATTATTAACAAAAAAAAATCAAATCTAATAATATAAATTGAATTTAAATATAAGTTATATCAAATCCCTAGTAAAAGAATATTAGTTGAACATCTTAGAGAAATCGAACTCAAACAAATTTGTAATCAACATAATAAAAATTGAAAATAAAAATAAGAAGATTTTAAGAATAAAACTCGGTGATGCTTCACTTGCTCCTTGAATCTTAATATGTACAATCTATCTCCCTTGAAACCTTGAAGCTAAGAGAATTTGAATGGTATAAAGAATATGAAAATGTAGAACCTCTTTTCTGTGACACGGACTAGGCAATTTAACGTGGTCAAAATTGAAATAGCTGAATACATAAATTGCTCCCTGAACTTGCGTATAAAAATTTTGTGGCCTCCTATACTTTCAAAATAACCTTGTGGCCCCCTAAATTCTACTTTCTGTAATATATACACACCTGGTCACGTCATAAAATGAGAAATGAAATATATGCGTGAAGTGAGCGAGTAAAGTGAGATAACAACATCTTACATGTATACCATATCAGGACACTTGCTCATTTCTCTTGTTACCAAAAAAAAAAAAAAAAAAAAATTGCTCACTTGTCTCTCAATTCACGATTTTGTACCGATAAGATACAATTATATGAGCCTCACAAGGCCGGTGGGAAGAATTTGTGGAACTGGGTTTGTTGGTTCACATTGGTAGATCATCTGATCAAAAGAGATACACTACAAAAAAATCGCTAAATTGCGACCGATAATTCAGTCAGAAATTATGAGAAATCGGTCGCTAAATGGACTTAACAACCAATTTGCGACGTACATTAATCGTTCGAAAAAGTGCTCGTCGCAAATAATTTTGTGACCGAATGACTAAGCGGTCGCAAATTAGCGACCGACTAATTGGTCGAAAAATTATAAATATCAGTTGCTAATTTTTTTCATGTTTTCCTTTTGAAAGTCTGTCGCAAATTGGTCGCAGATTGTGTTGGCCACAATTATTAAAAGTGGGCACAAATCGGTTGCAAATTCTGAAAGTGATTGGTTGGTAATCTGTCGTAAATTTAAATTTAACGGCTATAATTTTGGTTGCAGTTCGGTTGCTAATCGGTCGCAAAATATAATTATAGGCAAAAAAAAATTTAATAATATTAAAAATCATAATTTTTCCACCTGTCAAAAATCAGCATATATATACATCATAATCATAAGCATCATCATCAAGATCACAACACAATAACAATATAAGAATGGAATTGTTAATGTATGTACTATACAAAATATGAAAAAATCACAGAAATCTAGAAAGGTCCGAAATCAAATCTACGAGATCAATCCTCTGTACGATCCAGTGTCGTAGCATCGACAGGAGTATCTGCTGGATGTGTCATAGTGTCGGCAGGATGACCAAGGTATCGTCTGCAATATTGGGATCAAGAGGAGACGATAGTGATTAGAATGGGATGTTAGTGATTCACCTCTCAAATGGATACATCCATCTATATTGTACTAGTCCTGCTACACGACATTCATAGGGCAAATGAACTGGCTGATGCTCCATAGAATTAAAGAAGCTGGGCGGAAAAATTCACTCTAATTTGCATATCACTATTGGATTTCTCGCGCTAATTGGTCCACATCATCGCATCGGATAACAGTTATCGTCAAATCCTTGAAAAAGAGACTCTATTCTACCATTGCTTCCCAAATTTTCCTTGGCAATAATTCCCAGAATACCATAGGAATCAATCTTAGTATGAACACATGACAGTCATGGCTTTTCATGCTGAACAATTTATATTTCCTCATGTCGACACATGTACCCATATTTGAAAAGTATTCATCTAGAAACCTCAATGATCGGACCCATTCGCATAATACTTGCCTTTGGGGTTTATCTAAAGAATAACATGCCTTTGGAAACTTTCCAGTAAGTACAGATTGCTCGAGTTCTAGTCGACAACAAATTTCCTTCATGTCTGCTCTCGCTTTTGCATTATCCTTGGATTTCCCCTCAATGTTCATGACAGTGTTGAATAGATTTTCAAACACATTTTTTTCTATGTGCATCACATCAAGGTTATGACGGATAAGAAGTGAACTCTAGTATGACAAATCCCAAAAGATGCTTCGCTTTTTCCATCCACTATTCCTGCCAATTCTACCATTTACCTCTTCTGCACCTAACTCTGTAACTTTCATAAGCCCCAGATCTTCAATTTCTTGTAATATTTTAGCTTCAGACTTCACAGGTGTAGGGGGATCGGCAATAGTCGTGTTCTTTCTAAAGCATTGTCGATTTTGACTCCAAGGGTGAAATTCTGAAAAGAATTTACGATGACAAACAAATCAACATTGTTTACCTTCATTTTTTAGTGTAAATGTATTAGTGTTTTCCATGCAATGAGGACAAGCCAATTTGCCTGCCGTACTCCAACCAAATAACATTCCAAATGCTAGAAAATCACTAATGGTCCAAAGCAAAGCAACTCGCATTATGAAATTCTAGTTGGCCGAAATATCAAACGTTTCAACCCCATACTCCAATAAATAATTAAGTTCGACAATCAAAGGTTGTAGAAACACATCAATTTTGTATTTTGGATTTTTAGGACCAGGTACAATAACACACAACAACATGTATTCATCTTTCATACACATTGAGGGTGGTAGATTATATAGTGTGACAATGACAGGCCATGATGAATATTGTTGTCCTGATTGGCCAAACGGCTGAAACCCATCAATACAAAGCCTTAATCTCACATTTCTCATCTCAACGGCAAACACAGGATGATTGTTATCAAAGTGTTTCCAGGATTTAGAGTCTGACGGATGAGCATTATACCATCCTCATATTCATGCAAAGCATACCACCTCATGTGTTCAGCTGTCGCTTTAGATGCATATAAACCTTTGAAGGCAAGGAACAAGAGGGAAATAATACATCTTCTTGAAAGCCTTCTCTCTTTGTACTCTACCAGTCCCTTGACCCCGCCGTTGATATCTTGGAAAATTACAAAACTTACATTCTCTTAATTAGGAGTCAACAACCCAATATATCATATAATTATTTCGACAACAATCAATCTTTTCCACAGGTAGTCTTAATCCTTGAACTAATTTTTTTATCCGGTAAAAATTATTTACCATCGAATGGCCTTCAGGCAACATTTCTTTTGCTAACTGTACAAAATCATCGTAACACCTTTCTGAAAAATGGTGCTCCGCTTTTATGTGCAGCAATCGTGCCACTACAGATAGAACTAAATGATTTTTGCATCCAGGCCACAGTCCACTGTTAGCTGCACTCAGCATGTCAAACAATTATTGTGCTACATAGTTTAGCAATTCCTCCATATTGTCCCAATGGAATTCTACTCTACCCGCATCGATTACCATATCATTACATCGATTACCATACTAAAATTGCATAAGCTGACCTTCTGAACTTACAGAAATATAGTGGCCTGACCCATTGGAAACTCGAGATTCACCGTGATGTATTCATTCGTAATAGTTTTCCACGAACTCATTTTTGCATAAATGAAGTTTAATTGTATCGATATCTAAGAAGGCTCTATTTTGACACTTCTTTTGATTACATGGACACCTCAACTTATTACCATCCATACAATTGGGATTACCAACTGCAAACTGTATAAACAATTTCAATCCTTGCAAGAATTCTTGTCTTAAAATCCCATTATCCTCGTACCTCCAGTACATCCAATTTCGATTAGTTCGCATATTTTTTTTTTTTTACGTAATTAACACTCTGTTTATAAAGGGCAAATTATATGTAATTGCATTAGTCCTAAATCATCCTTAAAACATACCAAAAGTAATGTTCCATTTACATTTCTAACTTACTAAGTTTATTCTATAAAAAGGGTAACTATATATATGTAAACTCACTAAGGTTATTATTTCTCACTAAGGTTAACTAAGAGTAACTAAGTATACGATTCGTCATGTGCAGTTTTTAAAAAATTTTCGGTAGCACTTCGGCATAACATAATCAAATCTCAAGTCAAAACACTCATATAAACACTTCTATATCATCCCAATATTCTCTAAAGTCAAAATGGCCACTACTAGGCCTCTAACTCAAATTGCATCATTCATGTGATTTCCACTCAAATGAAAACACAAATCAACATAAAGTAATTTGAAAAAAAAACAAATTTCAATAAATTTCAAAAAATAAATCAACATAAAGCGATTCTCTTTTTATTTTAATTTTAATTTTAACTATCTCAATATTTAGAGTTTTAACATCCCTAATTAAAGCTTCAATTGAAGAAGAGAGATCAATTAGTACTAATTATATACCTAAGTTCATTAACAAATTGTTCTAATTGTTGTAGTTGTTAAATTAAGTAAATTAAGCTGGTCATTTACTCTTGTCGCACGATTTGCCTTAAATATGGACACATACATGTACTAATTAGGGGCTACAGCATATGTTCTAAAATGAAAAAGCAACCATAAGATTAATTATGATTTGGGATTATAGGTCTCAAAAAAATTGAAAATGATATATGTAATTGTTGTCAAAAATGAAAAGAATCAAACAAGACATGAACTGCATTATACTTATTTATGGTTAATTGTTAGGTTTTTTTTTTTTTTTCCTTTTGATTCCCAACTGTAAACTGCTTATCCAAAAACTTTATGGATGTGATTATATAAAAGCACGTTTATCCTCCTACCATTTAAAGTTGAACTTTTGTCGAAGATTTGATATTTAATTACTTAATCAATCAGTTGCCATCAAGATGTATTAATGTACATAATTGAGGTTTTTTTTTTTTTTTTTTTTTTTTTTTTTTTTTTTTTTTGTATAAGCTAAATATTAATTTACATAATATGGACATATATATATATATATATATATATATATATATATATATATATATATATATATTGGTATAAACTACATATCTATCCCAAGCAGACACTTTTTTTTTCTGAAAAAAAAGAGTTAATTGATTTCTAATTCTATTGCAGGGAGAAGAAATGCCTAACTTAATCATTTCATATTAGCAAAATAGGCCAAGAAGTAAAATGATTGAGCTTATCATAATGAGCTTATAATAATTTATGCTCATATGGAACAGAAAATTATCCAAAAAATAAAACATTTGAAAAAATTATCCAATTTATACTCATACGCTGCCTTTGTTTTTTTCTTGTTTATTTATTGACTATAGTCTTTTTTTTCTACTGAAAACCTAAACTTGCTATCAAATTATTTGTAAACAACCTAAACCTGCTATCAAAACTAAACCTGCTATGGCATAAACAAAAGAAAAAACAAAAAAAAATTACGTTAATAATAAAGGCTTACCTTTTCCGCAGAGCCACAGAGGAGACGCAGATGAGACACAGATGAATGGAGGACGACCGTCAACCAAGCTGTCCCCTTTTCCGCAGTGGCTTCTCTAGTGACCCTCGCTGCAACAAAGAGGAGACACAGTTGCTGGAAACGGAGAAAGAAGGGGAGAGGTGCGCTGCGATCGCGCCCAAGGCGACCAAGGCGTTATAAAGCCCCACGTCGGTCATAATAAACTGAAAAATCGATTACAATTTTTAATCTTGAGATGACGTTTTGTATTCAAAGAAATTGCAAGCCACTTGCGACCACCATAATCGGTCGCAAAAATATCGATCGCAAATCTATCGCTAATCCCTTGCAAACCAGAAACTAAAATTGGCCATAAACTGCAGTTCGCATTTTAGCAACGGACTATGAAACAGTCGCACATCTATAAAAAAATCGATCGCAAATTCATCGCAATTGAGTCGCAAAATAAAAACCAAACTGATGGGGTTATTAGCACTAGAATTTGCAACGGATCTGTAATCGGTTGCAAATCCGTCGTGAAATTTGTCGGGGATTGATCGCAAATCCGTCGGTGAATATTAAATATCTGTAACTTCAATATTCATCACAAATGGTCGCAACATCATCGCCATATTGTGACCGACACGGTCGGTCCCAAAATCACATTTTTTTTGTAATGATAACAGTGTCATCATCGTCGACAATTTCTTCATCGGTGCTTCCTCATTACATTCGTCGGAATCATATCAATCAACCACTTAAAGAGAAAGAAACTCTCTCTCTCTCTCTCTTCTCTCTCTCATACTTCATTTTTCCATTAAATTTCTTTTTGTCTCATGTGTTTCTCTAAGCAACAACTCCCTTCTAACTCCCTGTATTTTTCACCTTCTAGAGTATTTTTCAGAAAAAGCTCAACCAAAGGATAATAATTTCAAGTTCTTTCAAAAATCTTGAAAAATAAATATTATCAACTACAATAAGATAAATATCAATAAACAAAATTCAGTAATTACAAAGACATATCCATTAAATAAATAAATTAGAGAAACTTAATACCCAAAAAATCGCTGAGTTCTAAAGAACAAAAGAAAGAGATATCAATTGAGCCGACCACATTCAGAGGTTGTAAAGGAGAGAATCGAGAGGCAGGGAGTATGAAAAAAGAAAGGAAAGATATATAGGGAAAATATGTGTATTTCGAAAGGATTCAAAAGCTTTGCTTTGCTCTCCAAAAAAAGAAAAAAAGAAAAGAAAAGGAAGACTAAAGAACGAAAAAAAATAGAAAATAAAAAACAAAATCATAAACAAAAGAAAGAAAATATTACTCACCTGAAAGATGATGTGGGTGATCTAGAAGATGAACTCGGTGTGTACAGGCAGAAGAGCATTTGAGTCAATGTTGTTACGCTGCCTTAATTGCACTAGAAGATGAAAGCAAGTGACGGATGATCGATGAAGGGTATTTGAGGGAGCAGTAGCAAAGAGGAGATGTTTATGAAAGAAAGAGGGTAGGGATTTACTTACCGAAGGAGAGATTGTTTTGGACTGAAACGCTGCCATTTTAGAATGGGCATTTTAAAATCAAGTTATTGCTATTGGAACAACAACCCACTGAGCATTAACCGCTTAAGGCGCTACTGTTAGGGCAATCTTTCTTCAGAGTACCAATAACACTAGGGAGAAGGAAGCATGAATTTCGCGGTGAAGGCATGGAGCAGTGGCAAAGCTTGAACAAGAGTTCTCCGATCGTCGGCTGTCGATTTAAAAAAAAAAAAAAAAAAAAGAGTACGGAATCATGGATACTTTCTGCAGTTTTTGGAAGTTTTAGGAAAAAGAAAACAAAAAGAAAGAAAAAGATGAGATGGCATCCACCGTGGTAATGTAATTGCCAAATATATTGCTATTAGTCCACATCATCACGCATGTGATTCACTCAATGTTTTGATTCTCGCTAGGTGTTTATATATTATAGAAAATAGAATTTAGGGGGCCACAAGGTTATTTTGAAAGTATAGAAGGCCACGAAACTTTTATGTTAGCTCAAGGGTTAATTTTTATCTCGAGATTTTTCATGATTAAAGCAAAATAAATAAATTTAATTATTTTATTTGTGCTAATATTATTTTATGCAGATTTAGATATGGAAAATAATAAACAAAGCAAAATCCTACAAATTCAAGGATAATCGTAGATCATGAAGACCACTGAAGATTTTTAGTGGTTAGCTCTTTAGGATTTGTTGTAGGATAGAGAGAGTGTTCATCTACAAGCACAAAAATATTTCTTCTCTCTTTTTCAAAAATATTTTTGAAAATGTTTCCTTAAAAAGTCAAAGTTTTCGTTCTTTAATTCTCTAACCTAAAATGAAAGAGATTATGTCTCAATCATTTTGGTAACAAAATTTTTGGAAAAAGAATTCACATTTTCGAAAAATATCTATACAAAAATCTTATTCTTATTCACTTACCTAAATGAAAGAGATTTTGTCTCAATTGTTTTTGGTTATAGAATATTTCGAAAAAGATTTTTTGTTTTTATTTTCGAAAACTAATTTTTAAGAAAAATCCAAAATCTTGCTTTTATTTACTTACCTAAATGAAAGAGATTTTGTCTCAATCATTTTTGGTAATAAGATATTTCGAAAAAGATTTTCATATTCTTATTTTCAAAAATTATTTTTAAAGGAAAGTATAAAAGATCTTGACTCAAAGAATTTTTGGTAACAAGATCTCCGTATCTTCTAAATTTGGAAAGTCAATATTTTGTTTTGAAAAGAAGAGATTTTACTTTCTAAAATGGGATTCTCATCCCTCTCTATAAAAGGCGTTTTTCCCTTTAAAAGACGCAAGTGTTTTTGTTTTAAGAGTATAAGTCAATTGATCAAATCTTTTATCTCTCAAAACTTACTCTCAACCCCCTTATTTTTTTTCATCTTATTACTTCACGTTTTATCTTTAAAAGAAAAAAAGAAATTTTATAACAACTTCTTTTGAAAAACAGTTCTGATCTCTAAAACGATTTTCTAATCTTGATTATTGTTTTTCCTGTGCTTATATTTGCATTCCTATCTGTCTATATAGATTCTGTAATCTTTTATTGATAGGTTTTTATTCGAAAACATTTGTGTAATAGCTTAAGTGAAAAGCTATTCTGAAATAGGTTATCAAGTAACCTTCTCCGTAAGAGAGATATTTGCATTCCTATCTGTCTATATAGATTCTGTAATCTTTTATAGATAGGTTTTTATTCGAAAACATTTGTGTAATAGCTTAAGTGAAAAGCTATTCTGAAATAGGTTATCAAGCAACCTTCTCCGTAAGAGAGATTCTAATGTCTTGATTTGAGTCTCTGTTCTCTGCCAAAAATAGAAAGGGTTGAGTTTAACTAAAACCTTAGAAAATCTAGTAGGACAAAGCGTAGATCTAGGAGTTGATCTATTACCTTATACTGTTGGTTTGTCTCTTACCCTTGAAAAAAGATAATATAGTTGAGGATCTCAAGATGAGTCTTGGAGAGTGGATGTAGGCGAGTTAGTGCCAAACCACTATAAATCACTGTGTTAATCTTTTTATTTTCTGAAGTTCTGCTTGATACTATTTTACTCACACTTTTGTTTATATTTTAGATATGCTAAAGTTGTTAAAGGTTTTGATGTTCTAAACTGGTATAAGCTTTATCTATTACTGAACATTAGAACTCTGGATTTCTGCATAGTGAATATACTAAGTTCTAAACTGTTCTTCTATTTTTAGTATATCTCACTATTTGAGTTTTAATCAGTTTTCTAATCTCACTTAGAGCTTTGTGAAGCAGTTTAGAATTCGATAACTGTCTCTCAAGTAGTCTTTAATATATATCTGAACTTTATGAGAAAGTTCTAAAAGTAATAGCTTTCCCTTATAAAGTAGTTTTTGAAATTGAATAAGATATTGTGAAGCAGTTCTAGTCTATAACTGTTCTTTACAAAATCTTTCCATTTTCTGCATAGAGATTTGTGAGGAAGTTCTAATCTTAATAACTTACTCTCACAAATGCCTATTTTTTCCGCTGCAACATAATTCTGAGTTTGATTTTAAAAGTTAAATTTTTATTTTCAGAAAATCCAATTCACCCCCCCCCCTCTTAGGTTGTGCCATACATATACGGGACCCACATTTTATCCACAAGTTTAAGGGGCAATTTATGTATTCGGCCAAATGAAAATCCAACAAACTTAAGTAGCACGGCTATGCCATATAGCATAAGTAGGCCATGTAGTAAACTGTCTCTACTATAAATGTCTTTTTTTCTTGCCGTTTTCAAGCTTCAACCTGCCTTATTTGTATGTGGGGAAAATTCCTAATCAATTCTAATAAAAATCTTCTAAAACAAGCTCAAGATTATATAAAAAAAAAGTAAAATTAAAAATTAAATTAAAACATAAATAAAAACCACCTAAAGTGATTAAAAAAACTACCAAAAATCCTAATAAAAGTAAGTAAAGATAATTATAAAAATTAAACCTATCAATTTTTATCAATAAGACAAACTTGTGTAGCATTCTTACTCAAAAGTGATTAGAGCTATGATTCCAATGTTTGTGTGGTGCCTGCCATTGGTTGATGATGGAGGTAGAATAAGAGTGTTAAAAATAACTTTAATATAGCTTAGATCTTATAGTTCATAGAATTTGTTCAATAAGAATACACAATAAGCAGAAACGTACCTTGATCCATAACAGCAGACTTATGTTATGGTTACCTCGTTGCGGCAATTCGATTCTCACCGTAACAGCATATCTATGTTTTTTCACTCTGGCCTTTTGTCCGTAAGTGCTCTCTTAATGGTCAGAGAATTATCAACAGCATGAAAGTTTTCTTTCCATGCTACCTCAAACAACCTATCACCGTGTGTGTTTGAGGTAGCCGTTACCCTCTCTTAACCTACATTGTTGATTTCCTTAATCTTTCATAAAGCATAGGAAGGGTATTAAAACCCTAACTGGTCCTTATCCATTAAGCCCAATAACCTTTATCTTGGGCCACCTTAATTAGAACCAGCCCTTTAATTACATGGGCCACATATAGATCATTAAATAATTTAACAATCTCCCACTTGGCCCATGTGCATTTCTTAAATCTATCATGTTTACCTTAATTAGAATTAAAATGATTAGATTATGGCGGTCACAAGTCATTAATCGACATGATTCCTTCCATATATCACAAACCACCTCAATTCATAAAACTTTAATGGAGAAACTATTTAACAAACAATACATTGTTACAATCAACATCATTGTTATCTCACCCAAACCAGTATTGTATACATCTATAATGTGGATAGCACATAAATAAGCAAAACACATCTTTAATTGAATTCATAAGTGTCACAATAATATGAGCAAAACAACCATATGTATATATATATACAAGTTTAAACATCATGCTAACAAGAACTTATCTATAATATCCATTCTATCAACATGGTCAGTGAAGATTTTAGGCGGTAAGCCTTTAGTTAGCGGATCCGCTATCATCAGATCAGTACCGATATACTCAATTGGCACCTTATGTTTTTGCACTTCTTCTTTCATAGATATGTACTTTAAATCCATGTGCTTTGCACCCTTAGAGTACCTATCATTCATAGAGAAGAAGACAGCTGTGAAATTATCACAGTAAATTCTCAACAGCCTAGCCATACTGTCAACAATGCCTAGACCTGAGACAAAGTTCCGTAACCACAATGCGTGAACAATGGCCTCAAAGCATGCCACAAATTTAGCCTCCATCATGGAAGTAGCAATGACAGACTGCTTTCCACTCTTCCGTGATACTGCTCCTCCAGCTAAGAGAAACAAGTAGTCAAATGTAGATTTTCTCAAATCTACACAACCGGCATAGTTTGAATCCGAGTATCCCACCACTTCTAGATGGCTGGACTTTCTATAAGTGAGTATATGATCCTTAGTGCCTTGTAAATACCTAAGTACTTTCTTTGCAACTTTCCAATGGTCCATCCTGGGATTACTTTCATATCGCCCTAACATTCCTACTGCGAAACTAATATCCGGTCAAGTACATGTTTGAACATACATTAAGCTCCGAACCACTGACGCATATGGAATAGACTCCATCTCTTTACGTTCCAAATTATTCTTAGGACATTGCATTTCGCTGAACCTATCTCCTTTCCGAATTGGAACTATTCCTACGAAGCATTTTTCCATTCTGAATTTCTCTAATAACTTATCAATGTGAGTTCTTTGAGACAATCCTAATAGTCCTTGTGATCTATCACGGAATATTTCTATCCTTATCACAAAGGATGCCTCTCCCATATCCTTCATTTCAAAGTTCTTAGAGAGAAAACCCTTTACATCATGCAACAACCCAACATCATTCGCAGCAAGAAGAATGTCATCAACATATAGGACTAACATGATGAACTTGCTCCCACTGACCTTCATATAAATACACTTGAATTGGATTTTCAATCTGAATCTCTTGAACATTCACTTTACGTGGTTCACTACTCTCACTAATTTGGCCATTTTCAATAAACCGTTCATTACTAGACTCTACAATTCTCGTACCATGGTTAGGACAATAAAATTTGTACCCTTTTGACTTTTTCAGGATATCCTATGAAAAATCCACTAATCGTTCTAGCATCAAGCTTCTTTTCATATGGATTATATATCTTGACTTTTGCTAGGCAACCCCAAACATGAAGATGTCTTAAACTAGGTTTCCTTTCCGTCCACAGTTCATAAGGGGTCTTAGGAACTACTTTGCTAGGAACCCTATTAAGTAAGTATGCAGCAATCTTTAATGCATGCATCCATAATGATAAAGGTACAATACAATTATTCAGCATACTCCTAACCATTTCCATAAGAGTACGATTCCGCCTTTCAGCTACACCATTCTATTGAGGTGTACCCGGCATTGTGTATTGCACACAAATGCGACTACTTTCAAGGAACTTTGCAAATGGACCTAGACATTGTCCATTTTCATTAAATTTACTATAATATTCACCTCCTCTATCAGATCTCACCACTTTAACTTTTCTATTTAACTGCCTCTCTACCTCATTAATTAATATCTCAAGGATATCCACTGATAGAGACTTTTCATGCAGCAAGTATACATAACCGTACCGTGAGAAATCATCGATAAAGGCAATAAAATATTTTTCACCACCCCAAGAGGGAACATCAAAAGGACCACATATATCAGTGTGTATAAGTTCAAGCAATTCACTGCTTCTTGTGGCTGGATTCTTTAATATGTGCTTAGTTTGCTTACCTTTAATGCAATTTATACACACGTCCTAGTCAGTGAAGTCCAATTGAGGTAAGATTTCACCTTTCACTAACCTCAAAATCTTTTCTTTGGATATATGACCTAACCTTTGATGCAACAAGAAAGCAGAATATTCTTTATGTGCACTACGTATATTATCTATATTATGTTCAACATTAAATAGGGATTCAATAAATTCAATATCAAGATTGAAACGATACAAACCATCAATCAAAGTACCAGAACCATAATAGTACTTATGTTTGTATAACGAAAAAACACCATTACAAATCTTAAAACTGAAACCAACATTATCCAACCTCCCTACAGAAACTAAATTTCTAGCACATTTAGGAACATAGAGACACTTTTCAAGATCCAGATAATAACCAGTGTCCAAGATCAATATATAAGTCCCAATTCCTTCTATTTGTGCCTTCATTCTGTTCCCCATGTATAGGAACTTTTCAGTTTCGTTTATGGGTTGGATCGAAAGGAATCCCTGTATAATATGAGACACATGAGTTGTTGCACCAGAATCTAACCACCAGGTATTATTAGGCACTTCAATAAGATTTGATTCAAAACATACTGAAATATAAAGTATGCCTTTCTTTTCAAACCAAATCTTCCTTTTAGGACAGTCCTTCTTGAAGTGATCATTCTTCCTACAGAAGTAGCACTTCAACTCCTTATGGAATTGGCCCTCATTAATCTTCATTGGGGCACTGTCCCTTTTCTTACCTTTCTTCTCTAATTTGTCGTTGCTGCTACTAGCTCCATTATGAAATCTGAGATTGATAGTGTTCTTTCAATTTCTTCAATCTCCTTTCCTCTTGTATCAACATGGCCTTGATTCCCTGAAGGTTCTATTTTTCCTTGAGGGTGTTGTAATTCACCTAGAACTGACCAAACTCAAGAGGAAGTGAGTTCATAATAAATGGCACTAAAAAGGATTCACTCACACCCATTCCCATTGATTTCAGTTTGGCTACCAAATTCTGCATGCCGGTCACATGATCATGAATGGATTGTGACCAATCAAATTTCTTGGTTGTTAGCTCACTCATCAAGGATCCTACGATGGACTTGTCAGCTATGTCCGATTGGGAGTATTCCTTAATTTTTAGCATGTACTCTCTAGCATTGTCTATTCTAGGCATTGATGGCTTAACATTTTCAGCCATTGCCATCCTCATTAAGTTCAAACTTAGCTTGTTAGTCCGCTCCCAAGCCTCATAATGGGACTTGTCAGCTTCAGTCTCTGGTCTCTGTAATGGCTGCTGGCTTTTCAGATACTAATGCCAGATCCAAGTCTAGACCTCCTAACTGATAATGGATTTGTTCGGACCAATCAACATGGTACAATCCATTGAACTTAATCAATCCAGTGCCCATAGCAAACATGTTAAAAGAAGCTGCAACATTATACATATACTCATACGTTAATACTTTGAGTAAACATAAATGGATTCAAACAAATAACAATATTAAATTATGCATTTAAAATTACCTTTGGGTAATATTTAAATGCATAGCTTTAATCAATAATGATGCTAAGAAGAAAAATACTTTAACAGACTTTCATTGAGGTCGAGCAACTTGTGATCCTTCATGCAAGTCAGAGAGAAGCACGGCCGCGCTTCACTACGGCATGCCCCATGCTTCACTCTGGAAGTCAGGGCATGCCCGTGCTCATTGCAGCACGCCCCGTGCTCATTGTAGCATGCCCCGTGCTTCTCTCTAGAAGTCAAAGCACGCCCGTGCTCATTGCAGCATGCCCCATGCTTCTCTCTAGAAATTAGGGCACGGCCGTGCTCATTGCAGCACGCCCCGTGCTTCTCTCTAGAAGTCAGTTATGTTTTTTTTTTTATTATTCCTTTCAACTATTCCATAATGCTCCATACAATATGCATGTTAACTTTGGATATACATTCATATTAATTTATACAATCATAAGTCTCTTTAATGCCATTGATTGTAATTAATGGTCTACCTTTGGGTAACCTAACAAATTATAATCAATAATCTCAATTGTTCAATTTTAACTTTCATGTCATTTAACGGCATCACACATACATGAACAATTGAAAGTTGCATAATCAATGTCTAAATTAATCCAAACAAGGCCACTTTGGTGACTAACAAGTTTTCTATTCATTAAACATTGATATGCAAGACTTTTATGAGATTGAATTAAGATCTCAAAACTTTAGCGACATAACACAATAAGATCATAACCTTCCTTTTTATAAATATAAGCAGAATAATTTATAAAGCATAAAAAAACAAACAGTTTTCAATCTCTATAATTTTGGCTTCGTTTATACTAGATAAATCAACTTCACAATACAAAATTAATTTCTATTAATTAAGCCAAATAAAACACTATCAAACAAATCTAGAACAGGGACTAGGCTCTGATACCATATGTTAAAAATAAACTTTAATATAGCCTAGATCTTATAGTTCATAGAATTTGTTTAATAAGAATACACAATAAGCGGAAGTGTACCTTGATCCATAACAGCAGATCTATGTTATGGATTACCTCATTGCGGCAATTCGATTCTCATCGTAACAGCAGATTTATGTTTCTTCACTCTTGCGTTTTGTCTGTAAGTGCTCTCTTAATGGTCAGAGAATTATCAACAGCACGGAAGTTTTCTTTCCACCCTCTCTTAAATAACCTATCACCGTATGTGTTTGAGGTAGCCGTCAACCTCTCTTAACCTACGCTGTTGATTTCCTTAATCTTTTATGAGGCAGAGGAAGGGTATTAAAACCATAACTGGTCCTTATCCATTAAGTCCAATAACCATTATCTTGGACCACCTTAATTAGAATCAGCCCTTTAATTACATGGGCCACATATAGATTATTAAATAATCTAACAAAGAGTGCAACAGAAAAATATTTCAAATTATTTGTATGTTTTTTCTGTTAAAAAAGGTGAGATTAGTTAATGTTTCACAAAAATATTTTGATGATTGGATTCAAATTTGAAATTGATACTTTCATGTAAACAATGTCTTTCTGCTACTTTGAGGTTATTTTCATCTTTAACTTTTCTACTCTCACCTTGAATTCTACTTTTTCAAGTGTACTAAAAATGTACCTTTTAATAGGAGGACCAATTTGTAGAGCAGAACCAAATTAAAGGGACTACTAATAAGATTTATCAAAATAGAAGTAGAAGTAGTGAACTAAATTAAACCTCAAAGACTAAATAATATATATATATTTTTTTAATCTTACTTATATTTTAAAAAAATATATAAATTTCGAAAAAATTACAATACGATATCTATGGTTTGCAAAATACAACTAATCCGTTCATATCTTTTAAGAAATAGACTAACATGTCTTTATAGTTTACTTTCATCTGACTATGAGGTCCTTTCGTCTAATTTTTGCATCTTTTCTGTTAAGTACCTTATGAAATAATGAAAATACCCTTTTTATTTTTAAAATCACATGGACGAACTAGTTGTATTTTTCAAACCATAGGGACTGCATTGTAATTTTTTTCGCTATAATATTGTACTGTATCTCCTTTAACCTCTATGTTTTTTTATTGATTTAATGAAAAAGATACAAAAAGTGGACAAAATGACCTAATTGTACAATGAAAGCAAAATATAGGAACAAATTAGTATATTTAAAAAAAAACAAATATGAATTAATTGTATTTCGCAAACCACGTAGGGCATAGTATAATTTTCCATAAATTTTCCCTAGTCGTGAATGTCTAAGTCAATGAAATTGAAATATTAGTTACTTTAAATTCAGTTTAAATGTCAAAAAAATTTGGAATGTATAAGTTTGGTGAAATGTCATTAGAGTTCGATTAGATATGACTACTTCAAATCCAAGGATGAGTCTGCTGTCATTGGTGGATGGACCTAATACGTGTCTAATTGCCTTAGTTTGGACCTGATTTTTCACCACACAATATATATGTGGCCAATCACACTTGATTATTATTGAAGAACAAGAAAAAGTTGGTGGATGACGGCACTGAACTTCCCTTCAAACTTTTAGTGATTCAGCAAATAACAAAAAAACAAAATTGTTATTATTCATTTATAACCATAACAATTTCATTTATGTAGTTTCTTTTCCCCGGCAAAAAGCATAACTCTACTTTTTGTTAAGTCTCCATCCCTTGATTCCCTTTGTTTTTTATAATTCTATTATCTTATGGGACAAAGAAAATTAAACTTATACACGAGTATTTTGATAATTTTTTATTTTACATAATATTTAAAAAATGATGGAATTATCTCAATTTTAGGAAAAAAAGATAATTAATAAAATTATCTTTTAATTAATGTTTAATTAATTGAAATAAAGTTCATTTATATCTAGATAATATGGTAAAGAAATAAAGCAATTACTACTAATCTTTTAAAAATATCATATAAATGAAAAAATATTAAAAACTATTAAATTTAAATGGAATGGATGAAATATAGAAAGAAGAGATTACCTGGAGATGTGAGATTAGATGACAGAAATCTCTTTTTCTTTAACTAGAGGTCTCGAGTTCGAGCTTTGAGTATGAGAAACTTTAAACACTCAAGAGGGAGCGCTTTATCTCCTTTGTGGGCATGTCCGGCGTGTGTGAATCTGAATTAATTGGGTCATTGCGCTTCGAGCACCGAATAAAAAAAAAAAGCAATAGAAAGAAAAAATTATGATCCGCCAACAATTACCTACTTTAATACAAGAGTTGAAATTTTGGTTAATTTATTTTAAATAAATTACAACTTACAATTGTACCATCCAAAAATAAATTAATACTTTCACATAAAAATTGATTGATAAAGTTAAATTGAATTACACGTTGGCAGGAAGGTAAAATATTGAACAATTTTCTTTTTTTTTTTTTTTTTTTTTTTTTTTGTATGTTAATGTTGGGCCAGTCTGCTTCAGAACCTTTGTAGCTCACACTCAAAAGCCCTAATCTTATGCATTTGGTTATACAACTAACAACCAAGACAGACAGACAGACAGACGATTTATTAATTATTATAAGGTCTATTCAGATGTAGCTGTTAATGGATATATAATACGTTAGAATAATGTTTAATTCGTTTTCTGACTTTAATTGCAATCTACAATTTAATCAAATTTTACCTTTTGAATCAATTTCAATAAAACAACCAATTAAAAAAAGAAACAAAGACTAGCAATAGCAAGTTGTAATGGTGGGTCATTCTTTACTTTGTTCAACTCCAATGGTTACAAGATCAGCATCTAATTAGTTGTTTCTTAGCTGCTACGTGTCAAATATTTATGCATAGCAGATCTGCAAACTGACAATAAATTAATTATTAATATTTTGCAATAGCAAGAATAATTGTTAAAGCATGCACTTGATCAAGAAAATTACTATTTAATTGAAATCTAATTGTTTTTTTTTTTTTTTATTTAATGGCCATGGAAAGTTCTGTCATATTTATGTATGGAAATGGTCAAAATGATACCAAATGTTTTAAAATATATATATATTTATATTTGTATGAACTGGTTTTATTCCAACCTTTATTCCTTGGAAATGTATTCGTCGAGCATGATGGATTTATTCGATCATGCAAAGTTTAAGTAAAATTTACTGTTGGTAATTACATGAAAATTATGTAATTGTAATCAATTATTAATTGTTAATCAATTATTTTTACTAAATCTACCTATTCAGTCCACTTTAGAATTAAAGTGAAAAATATTCAAATTATTTTTGAAAAGCTGAATTAGGATCTGTTTGGTAAAATTATTTATTTTAGTAACTGCTAATTATCTTAATAGTTGTTAGGTATTATAATAGGAATAATGTTTTCACTGACCAAAAACTCTAAACGTTTCTTGTTGTTAACCCATCAAAATCTAAAGTTAATGATATCAAAATTATTTTTAAGAACTTTAAGTGCTTGTAAAAGTTACACTATATATAATAATTTTGTTTTTTTTTTTATTTTTTTTTGGTGTTTGGGGAAGGGTACTTTGAGAATAATTTAATTAAAGAATATATATAAAGCTTGTGAGTGAAGTGTAGGAGAGGAGAAAGAACAAAGAGGCTTCTAATGAACATTGCATCTCTAAATTATATATAGTGGGTAAAGTATTTTATAAAGTCATTGACTATAGTGATATCACCTAAAAAAGAAATTAGTAGTAATTGATTATAATTAGATGAGATAAATTCACTATTAGGAGATGAGATAAGCTGGTTGTTGGGTCCTAAGTATAGATGTAAAATGGATCAAAAATTAATTAAATAAATCTTCTCAATTACATATGAACATAAGTTAAGATTAAGATTAAGATTAGGATTAAGATTAAGATTAAAGTTATGTAGATAAGGATTGTTTGGATATGAATTATATACCACCTTGACTTTAGAGTTTCGCCTCAGCTTATAATGACAATAGGAATGATTAGGTATTATGGAACCCTCGAGAAAGAGTTTAAAAAAATAATAAATAATAAAATAAAAAGAAAGAGGAAAGTGTTCAAAGCCTGGGACCTCAAACATCAACTTAAATACATGCATATTTCTTTTTAATATAATATATTAAATATAAATATAAATATAAATAAACACAATTTATTTATATATACACACTTGCCATTGTTGACATACAATTTTCTCCTCTTCCGTCACGTTAATCTACCGACGCCTTCCACCTAAAAGTTAAATAATGACTAAAAGAAAATCGATATTTGGTAAGCTCTTAATTAAAATAAATTAAAAGTCATAGATTGATTTAAAGGGCATAGTTTAATAAAGGTCAAATGTTCATGATTATAAAATTATTTTAATAATTAATAAAAAAAACATTTTAGTTGCATGTGTGTGTTTACATATAAAAATAATTAGGGTTTATGTAGAATTTAAATTCTCAATCTCTAATTTTTAAAAAAGGTTATAGTGTTGTTGGACTACAAATACGTGTAATATTGTAAATGGCAATATAGTGAGGAGGGAAATTCAAACAATTTATTTAATCTATTCTTTTATTATTAAAATTAAGTCTAACTTACTATAAGTTTAATAATTAATATATATTAGTAATTAATTTTTGATTAATTATTCTTAAAATTCAAATTTAACATGACACGAATGCTGAAATCCGTATTTATTTAATCAAAATTGTTGTTGAATGGCTGAAAAACTTTTGAATCAATATATAGTAAATCCTTATCGAGTCATTATACGGTTTGGAATTGCAGCAATAATTGTTATTTTATAGTAAAAATAAGTCTAGTTCATTATAAGTCTAACCAAAAGAGAATGCTCTCCCATATTATATATATATATAACTCTTTATCACATAATTGCCAAGAATATATGCATTCAAAAGAAACTCCATTCAAAACATGACTGCTAATTCCACAAACCTTTTTACTTTTTCTTGCATTCTTTGAATATATTAAATAGCTAGTAAGGATAGTTGAAATTATGGTATTGGAAAATGAAGAACAAGAAAAGAAGATGGAGATTTGTTTATTTCTCAACTTGTGATATTAATACTCAAAAGATACATTAGTTTATTAGTTAATTTAGATGGAATGAATTTTGGCAACCACAACGGTTCACATAAATAAAAATATAATTACCTTTTCACTTAAGAAATATATGGATAAAATAGCGATAAAAAATTAATTACCTTTTCACTGGAAAAAAAAAAATATGAATAAAATAGCAATAAAAAGTGATAATTTATTTAAATGATAATCAACTACCAGCTGAGTTTTGACAAGTATTTTCTCTAAAATATATTAACTTTTACATAATTAATACATACTAATATTATAATCTAAACTATTATTCTCTATTCCAAAATATAAGTCATTTTTTGTTTCTTATTTTGTCCTAAAATATAAATCGTTTTGTGTATTTCAAGAAGTAATAAATAATGTTTTTCCAATATTGCTCTAAATATAATAAAATACTTCATAAGGAACTATTGGTCTTGATATAAAGGATAATATGGTCAAATTACTCTTGAGTTTGTTATAATCTAAGAGAATTAATTGTTTCCTTAATCCTTATACAAAAACCTTAAACGACTTATATTTTGGGACAGAGAGAGTAATAAAAATAACGTCAAGACAATTAATATGGTTAAATTAATTCTTTATATTACCAACAAGGTACTGGTTGGGGTAGTAAGCGACCTCAACTCTGTAAAGATAAGAATACAAATTTGATCCCGAAAAACGCAATTTGCTGGGAGGCTAAAAACCTTTATACTCTACTACTGAAGGAGATTATATCTCCTAATTATATAAAAAAAAAAAAGTAATTATTTATTTTGTTTAGGCAAACAAACATTAGAAGACAAACAGACAAAACAAAAAACTCATGGAATTAATTTATAAATTTTCTAACCTAGAAATATATACATGTGGTATGAGCCTTGAGAAACAAGTTAAAAAGTATTAATTGATAGTTAATGTAAGGTATGGTGTCTAGTTCATAAAAGAGATTTATATTATATATATATTTATCAATTTGCCATTCAAGGGATCAAAAAACTTCACAAGTAGCTTATTGACTGAAAGCTCCATTTGAGAAGGTATATGAGCCATGCGTTAGATGGTACATCATGTCCATTGTGACAATTGGCACCAACCAACTTAACTATTTTAATTTGTTTTAATTTTTTTTCTTTTAAAAAAATAAATTAAAAGAAATGGACAAATTAAGCATAAATAACGCTCTCTAAGATTTTATACTTCAAGATAAGGGAATCTTATACCTCTAAAAGGACAACGATCCATTATCATGCAATCAACCTGTGTATCTTCTAATTAATGTTATACAAACAACATAATACCTCTTCCATAATACTTATCATAATTGAAATTTTAAATTTTTTAAGAAAATCATTAAATTTGTTTAAATTAATTTAATATTAATTCTCTAAGAAAACTATTAGATTGAAATAATAGGTGTATCAAAACCGGTTGGCGTGTCGAGTTCAACACGAATTCGTCTAACCGCGACACAATTAGGGTCAACACGAACACGACCCATTTAATAATCATGTCAAATATCTCAATACGAACACGACAAGAAAACTAAATAGGTGACACGGACACAACATGTATAACCCAC
The DNA here is from genome assembly GCF_041381405.1 of Jatropha curcas. Lineage (NCBI taxonomy): Eukaryota > Viridiplantae > Streptophyta > Magnoliopsida > Malpighiales > Euphorbiaceae > Jatropha > Jatropha curcas. Next base: position 9,236,144 of record NC_143152.1, on the reverse strand, counting down.
CTAATATCATAAACACGTTAAGTGGGTCGTGTTGACTCGTATACGACCCACTTAAACTGCTTATGATATTTTTAAATTTTAACATATTTAACTCAAATTATATTTAAAAATAAATTTTTTTACATAAAATATATAGATTCTCCAAGATTCATGGCTAAAATAACAATAAATTAATACAACAATAAATTTTAAATACAATTTTAGTTGGATATTTATATTTGATACTAAAATTATCTCTTAACTCTAAAATAAACGGGTCATTTGCCTAACCCACGTGTTAACCAGTGACACGATACGTTTATTTTGGTGTCATAAATGAGTGACCCGTTCATGATACGAACCCGTTTAATCTCAACAATAACTCATTTATTTCGTGTGTTAGACGAATCGTGTTCGCGTGATATGAGCCATTTTGACACCTCCATGAAATAATAATTATTGGTCATATACAAATGGTAAACATGGAAAAAAAACATTTACTACTCCTTGAAACCACAAATGTGACAATTATTTTGGAATAAACTATTTTTTCAAATGTAATAAGTATTATGGAACGGAGGTAGTAAGTTAGCTTATTTAAAATTGTAAATATACTATATAGCCATAACTAAAACAGAAAAAATGGAGTAAATTAAAATCCTGAAAGCAAATAAAGAAAAAAAAAGTTTTATTCTTTAGACATGTCATTAAGGGGGATGATTAACAATTTGAAGCTTAATAAATTAAAATTAATTAGCAATGATGCTGTGCATTAATTTGAGTCAAATTACAGTTGATAATATTAGGTAATGATAAAGAAATATTGGAGTACTACTTGCCAAGAGTTTTTCTTCTTATTATTATTATTATTATGAAACTACTCTAGAAAAGTAATTAGTACTACATATTAGTTAACCACCCAATTAAAAGAAAATTGCTAATTACTACATGTTTATGAAAGATTAATCATAAACCATTGTGCATATATGATCACTTCAAATGTATAAAAAAGGAAATTTATTTCAAAGCTCTCCAAAAATTGATTTTGTTCAATTTTTTATAACTTAGTTGTCTTCACATTATTTAGAAAATAGACTAGAGCCACAACTAAAATTTAGTAAATTATTATTATTTACTCTCTCTGTCCCAAAATATATATCGTTTAAAGTTTTTTATAAGGATTAAGGAAGCAATTAATTCTCTTAGATTATAACAAATTCAAGAGTAATTTGATCAAATTATCTGTTATCTTAAAATCAATAGTTGCTTGTGAAATATTTATTATATTTAGTGTAAATAAGGACAATATTGAAAAAACATCATTTATTACTTCTTGAAATTCTCAAAATGACTTATATTTTACAACAAAATAATAAATAAAAAACGACTTGCATTTTGGGACAGAGAGAGTAATTGATATATATATATATATATATATATATATAGGACTATAAACAAACTCAACCAAATTTTATTAAACTCGAAATTAACTCATTAAGGATATTATTTAAGCTCAAACTTTGATTAATTTACTGTTTACAATTTTTTTTAAAAAAATTCCTTTAAAAGCTTAAACTCGACTCATTCATTGATTTGCACCCTGTATAGGCAAATCTAATCTAATTTGTTAAGTACGTTGATTAAATAATTTCAATCTGGACTCAGAACTTTTCAAAAAAATTTTACCCCTCAAAAGCTTACCTCTTTATATATACGGCTGGCATTACATCCCTGGTCAAGTAGTCACGTGAGGCTGTTTTAAGGGTGCATGTGCCACGTGCCATGTGACCGTACATCTGATTTCGAGTCATTTTAACTGAGTTATGTTTTCTTTCTTTTTCATTTAAAGATAAATGAGCAGTAAATTAATTACTACCACATAGTGAGATTTGAGAACTATGTAGTTGACTTATTTACCATGGCACAAATTTTTAAAAATATTTAATGTCGTCTTCTGCCTGTGGAAAGCTTTCTTTTGATAGGAATACGTTTATTTTATTCTTTTGCTTTCTTATAGTGTAGTAAACAAATAAAAATAAGAAAAAAAACAATAATGTATAATGAGAAGAAAACAGTAATTAAATGGCTTTTGGTCAAGTAAATTACATTAAATCCTCCCTTTTTAAATCAATTAATTGGTCTTTTTATAAAAACAAAATAAAAGTCTTCTTTCATTTTTAATTAAGATTTTTTTTAATTCATAGAAAACCAAATAAATTGAAATAATCTATAATATATATAAAAGTGCGAATGAGAGGAATATTGGGTTCCTAAAATGCTCCTGTTAAGTTTATAAATTGACTAAAATGTCATTATTACTCATATTCTAATTATGATATCAATTTATTATTTTTATTATATTAATATTATAAATTTAATCACATTCTAATTAAAAATTTGTCTTATCATACCACTATATATATATACTTAGTTTTAATTGCTTTTGGCTACCAAGAATTTGTTGCTTTTAATTATCAATAATTGTTGCATGAAACTTTTGCTAATTTGAAATTATTGAGTTTGCAATCATATCTTCTTCTTGCAGTAAGTATTCCTATAAATTTTTTAATTTTAATGATTGATTAAAAATATTATTAAGGATAAATTAGTCCTATTCTAATTAGAAAATTATTAATTTTATTGATATTTTATTGGCTAATTAAAAATATCATTAAAGATAATTTAACTATATTCTAATTAGAAAATTTTAATTTTATTGATGGACTAAAATTATATAATAATTTTTAATTAGATTAGTTATATTAGTTTCTTAATTAGATTATTTTAATTAATTATCAAATCATGCTTCATTCTTTTTTTTTTTTTTTTTTTTTGCTCTACAAATAGAGTTAGAAACGGAACATTTATCTGTTTCTAAAGTTATAAACTAAATTGATTTCATTCTTCTCACGTCTGTAAGGGTCGGGAAAGGTTTTACAAATGGTTTAGCAACATAATATTTATCCGTTGCTAAAAGTTATAACCACAATTGACAACCTGTCTTGCATCCTTTTCTCTTTTCTTCCTCCCTTTTATTTTATATATTTTATTAATAAAAGTGTGAATTCTATTTGGATTGTAATATTAATATTTATCAAGATACTATCTTTTATTTTTTTAGTTTCAAATATTTCAATAGAAGTAAGGTAGTCATGAGAATTCCAGTATTCAAATTATAATATAATAATAAATCATAATTTTTTTGCATATATAAAAATTTTAAATTTTATTTGTATTTTATTGATTGATTAACAATATCATTAGTGATAATTTAGTCTCATCCTAATTAGAAAACTTTTAATTTATTGGATGATTAAAATTATATAATAATTTTTAATTAGATTGGTTAATACTATTCAATTAAACATATTGAACTAGGACATATAAAAATAGAAAATCAAAAATTTTTTTATCTTAATCCAAAATAAAAATCAATTATCAAATAAAGTTAAACATCCAGTTAAGAAACATGGAGTATATGTCAAAATGATTAAATAATAAATGATAATGTGATATCTATGATTAACTTAGCTATGCTAGCTAACTGTTATAATATATGATTCTAATTGCCTGTTTTTATAATTTCCTAGTTTGTCATTGTATCCTCTATTTGAAGAGATATTATTGCTGATAGGTGTTATTTTTATAATATTTTTTAATATAGTCTTTACTATGATTTTTAGTATTTTTAATTACTTTAATTAGTTTTTATTTAATTTTATTTATGCTTTTGTTAAAGTTTCATTGAATCGTATTTCATTTGATTTTGAGAAATTTTGTAAGATTTTTATAGAAAACCAACTAAAGTGCAAAAAGTGATTTTAAGCAAAGAAAATAAACAGAACTTCCAGAGGCTAGCCCACCCAGGGTGTGCTATTTAGCACCACCGTGCTGGTTCCATGACGAGTCTTAGTGAAGGTCAGAGTCTAGCATGCCCAGGGAGTGCTAATTAGTACCCCATGCTAATTTGCAGAATTCAACTTGGGCCAAAAAGTCAGCTCTAGCCCGTGCCGCTTGCATGGACCTGCATGAGAAATTTATTGGACGTGCCTAATCAAGCTTAAATCCTATTTAGACATTGTGAGAGTTCTAATTGAGAAGAAATATAAAGCCTAAACAATTTCTTATCTTTAAAAGATTTCTTCTTCAATAAATATTCACTTTCCTCAATAAATTCAAGGATATTCCAATGAGTTTATATAAAGAGAGAGACTAGCTAGGTTATGATTTTTTTTTTTTTTGTTCTATTATTCTCTAGTTTATTTAGTTTATCTGTTTAAGACTTCAAGTATTCAAGTTGGCGTCAAGATTCAAGGAAGCCGTTCAAGCCAAATGTTGACTAGTTTTTATTTCTAAACTCTCTTCTTATTTATTATTCATTATGAGATTATTTACAAGTTTAATTGAGTTTAATTTATTTACTTTGTCAAACTAAATCTTTTTACTAGGAATATGATGTAGCTTAATTTCAACTCCAATTTATAATATTAGATTTGATTTTCTTTATTCAAGTAAAATTTATTATTGATTTTAATGTTTCCAGGCAGAGTTTCGCTTCTGGGTTGATTTATTTCATTAATCACTGTCGAGAGAAGAGTTTTTGATATTAACAGGGTAATAAATTTCATGGGAATAACAACTTGATGCAAGAGCTAGATGGTTTGACTCATAGGAGGCTTTCATAAAATTAAAGGCCTTAATTTGTGTATTCCTAAATCATAGAACTTAATGATTTAATATGTTTGGTTGTGCCACTGAGAGATGGGTAATTGAATTGGGTTAAAATAGCTAATAAAACATCGAGAGAGCTTATTAGCGATTTTATGATTATTTCTCCTTTCTGAATAATTAAAATTGATTATCAAACTAATAGGATAAATTGGATAGAATAAAGTGAAGTCAAAATCTTTAGTATCTTTTAAACCTTGATTTCTTTTCAACAATTTCTTACTTGATTTCATTCTCATTGTTTTACTTTAATTCTTTTAATTTCAAATACATTCTCTTTGTTGTCGTTTAAATAATAATAGGTTAACACAATTTTGATACTTGATACACAATCGTCATGTGACGATACTCTACTCACTCTTTATTACTTATTTAAGATTTCATAAACTTGTGAAAAAGACCAGTCAATTGCTATTACTAAAATAAGTTAGAATATTCCCAAACACGGCATTGGAGCTCTCTCCAATGAGATCCAAGGTTTTCAAGTTCCCTTTGAAGAGCTTGAATTAATTAGCAAAAATAGGTCGCAAGAAGAATTAGGTCGACTTTCCTATAAACTACCCTGTGACTTGATCCTATGCTCGTATTCTTAACAATTTGGTATTAGAGCCAATCACAATGGGCGACGATATCAGGTCAGTATTACAAGAAGAATGTGCTGTTATGGAGTCCATTGTTGAAGCTAGGGTTTCTAAAGTTGAAAAGCGCTTGGATAGCCAATTCAAACAATTCAGTTCCAAATTTTAAGACCAGCTACAACACATAATGGCTAAGCTGCATAAATTGGCAGCTGGAGAAGGCGAAAATAGCAGCGGTAGCACCTCAATTCTTGGTAGGACATCAAATTCATAGATCAATGGAAGGGGCATGTTACCACCCCCATTAGGAGGAATAATTCCAGCAGCCAACACAGTTGTTCCTTGATACACTAAGCTGGATTTCCAAACTTTTGATGGCTCTAAGGATCCCTTGATTTGGTTTCATCAATGCGAACGATTTTTTGAGCACCAACATATAAACGAAATAGACAAGGTTGGACTGGCAGCCTTCCACATGTTGGGGGAACATAACTCTAGTATTTTCAATTGAAATTGGAAAAGTGCACTATAAAGTGGACCGAGTTTCAAAAGTATTACTCCATTCGATGTGGTCCTTAGCAAGGCAGTAATCCTTTGGGAGATTTGGTATGTTTGTAGTGGTTGGAAAACTCTAGAAATCTATCAGAGGCAATTTCAAATAGCTCAGGCTAGCCCATATGTGAGAATAGATCAACATGTGAGATTGTTCATGGCCGGGTTAGATGATTCAATCCAATTGGATGTCCAAATGCATAAACCTACTGATTTAGCAATGGTTATGAGCCTCGCTAGGCTTTTGAGAAGAAGCTACAACTATCTACGCTATCACACGTCCATGATACCACCTCTTCTTCTGCCACTAGGTACAACTACTCCGTTCAAAAACCAAATGCATCCCAGGGCATTACAATTCCTACACACTCCAACATCGCCTTCTCTCCCTTTGTTAAAAAATTAACCAAGGTAGAAATGGAGGAAAGACGAGCCAAAGGATTACGTTACAATTGTTATGATCTGTTTATTCTAGGGCACCAGTGTAAGAGTTTGTTTTGGTTGAAATTTAATAGTGAACCAAACTCATCCATTCAAGAACATGAGACAAAACCAGCTTGAGAACAAGCTTGTCTTCCTAGAGGGGAGTAATGTTATGGACGTATAGGAATTATTGAAATATTAATTAGTTAAATTATCGTGGATTCCTAATTAATATAGGATCTTAGATTCTAGTTAGTCTAATCCTAAATAGACTAAACTTCTTGGTTTTATAATTTCCTATTTTGTTATTGTATCCTCTATTTAAAGAGGCATTATTGCTATTAATAAAATAAGTTAGAATATTCCCAAACACGAGATTGGAGCTCTCTCTAACGAGATCCAAGGTTTTCAAGTTCCCTTTGAAGAGCTTGAATTAATTAGCAAAAATAGATCACAAGAAGAATCAAATAGACTTTCTTATAAATCACGGTGTTACTCGATCCTACGCTCATATTCTTAACATAAAGAGCACTTTATTTTTCAAATACATGTCAAACATTTTCAAAAGTAAAGTTCCACTCTCGAAAACTTAAAAGCCAAGTTGCAAATTTAAAATAAATAAATAAGTTAATTAATTAATAAAAAATATTACATAAAAAAATATTCTATTCTCTCCAAATAAATCCTTAATTTTATGTACAGTCATTAAAAAAAATATATATTTTTTTGTTTTTTTATCTTTCTCTTACATAACATATTATGTATATTCTATTTAAAAATTTATCTTTTAAAAAATATATCCAATCAAATTATACAAACATAAAGAAAAAAAAGAATATTAATAAAAAGAATATATTTTTTTATCTCACTCCTAAATCAAATATTTTAAATTACAAAAAAAAAATAGAATCAAATATTTAAAAAATAAAATTTAAAATTTTTAAATCTCTCATTATCATATATATTCATTGAAAAATAAATTGTAAAAAGATAAAACTTAAAAGTTTGAAATTCTTAATTATCTATATGTATTTCTTTAGAAAATAATTTTAATAAATTATATCCAATAAATTAATAAAATGTAATTTTCTAATTGGCTATGACTAAAGTTATTTTAGGATATTCCAAATTGCATTAAGGGTAAGTTAATTAATTAATTAATCAAAAAATTACATTAAAAAAAGTTCTATCATCTCCAAATAAATTCTCAATTTTTCATAAAACCCTACAAAAAAAAAGAATATATTTTTTCTTTTTTTTTATCTCTCTCCTACATAAAATATTATATATATTTTATTTGAAAATTTTATTTTTTAAAATATATATCAAATCAAATTATACAAACATAAAGGAAGAACATTAATAAAAATAATATATTTTTTTATCTCACTCCTAAATAAAATATTTTAATTTATAATCAAAATAGAATAAATAATTAAAAAATAAAATATAAAAATTTTTAAATCTCTCATTATCATATATGTCGATTAAAAAATAAATTTTAAAAAGATAAAATTTAAAATTTTGAAATTCTGAATTATATATATGTATTTATTTAAAAAATAATTTTTATAAATTATATCCAATAAATTAATAAAATGTAATTTTCACTACCAATAAAGTTATTTTACGATATTCCAAACTTATACTATTGGAAATTTCAATATTGCCCCCTATTCCCACATTTCTATATAAATATAATGTAAATTATATATGATGAATTATAGCTTTGTGTGTTAATATTTTTCAATTATTTCTCTTATATCTAACTTTATATTATCCTTTTTGAAACTATATTTATATGCAATTAAATTTTCAGTTGAAAAGTGGATGCATTTTTCATTGATATATAGTATTTTATTTTTAAATTTTTTTGTGTTTTATATTATTTAAAATTAAATTAGAACTACAATTTTTTTTAATTATAAATTTTAATATACTTACTAATATCATTTAAATTAAATTGTCAAATTATATTAAATTGACAAATCATAATATATTAAATTTTCATGTTTATATTTTTCATTCGTAATAAACAAATTGACATAGATAGATTAAACTCCTAATATGTTATTAGTAAATATTGAGCTTTTAAATTTTCATTTTTGTTAAAATTAGGACTTTATTTTCCATTCTTAACATATATTATTATTGAGTTTATTTCCTGGCACTATTATTGAATTTAATCTCTACAAAATTCAACAAATTCAAAAATTCAAAAATATGCATTTTTCCAATTAATTTATTCTAAAATTCCAACGACCAAATCTCCAACAAAAATTTATCATTGTATAACATAATGAGATGCTAAACAATCATTTATATATATATATTTGAACTTCTTCCTTCTTTCTAACATGGTTTAGATGGTTGGAATTATTTATAGACAGCTAAGCTAGATCCAGTGTGAGAGGATACGTAGCATGTGCCCGTCACGTGACTCACAATCATCAAATTATTCTTTCTATTATCGGAGTATACATTTAATTTTTTTTTGTAAATTGTATCCCAATTTTAACATTTCGTAACAATAACACCCTTAATTGTAATTAATGAAAAAATTACAGATAAAAAGTATTTTTATTATTTTTAAATCATCATGAGACTGACTGACTCTAATAAAAATTTTAAAAATAAAATTTAAAAAATATCTATTAATTTAACCAAACAATTTTGCAAGAATTAAATTTTAATTTTTGAATAATTGTGGTAATTAATAATTTAATAATATAAATCTCTGTTACTTACCAAAAAAATCCGCAAACATGACATGAAATTTAAATTAATAAAATATAACTTTTTGATGATGTAATTTGATTCGTATCATCTATATTTTAAGGATAAAACATCCTATTTGTAGTAATTCTTTTCATTGATGATATAGTTAAAATATTATTTATTTAAGAAATAAATAAATAAATAAATAAATAAATTTTCAATTATTTCATGTGTCAAATATCATATTTTTATAAACCTATAAATGTATCACTCACTACATGTGAATATATTTTGATGTTGAAAGGACATTTAAAATTTTAATTTTTTTTAGAAACGATGAAGATAAATTTTTATTTGTAATTCCATATTTAATTGCAGTTGAATGTGTTATTTACTATAAAATGTCGAAATTGAAATAAAATTAATAAAAAAATTAAAATAGATTGAAATTGCAAAAACCTATAAAATTTAGAGAATTCCGACACATTCAGCCATCAAATATATTTTTATTTTTCTCTCAAAATTGACATATTTACATATTTATCTTAAATTTAGGGTTGTCACATGTAAAATGCATAAATTGGAGCGACTGCCGACTCAATGCTACATGCATATACGGATTAATTTACTAAAAGAAAGTGAAAAATAATAAAGGAAAAGAAAAGAAAATAGGAATAAAATCCTGTGACAAAGACAGCTCGAAATTGCATATTATTCATGACTTACTATTTGGATTCTTTTTTTGTTATTTATTTTTATAATAAAATATCAATTTTTTTTTTTTAAATTTTCTGATATAAAATATCAAATCTAACTTGTAACCTGTTACTAATAAGCCAACATTGCAACCGTTGAGAGGTCCCTTCACTTGTTCAGCTGTATATAAATATATTTTTCCTTTATTTAGACCCCACTTGTACACTCATATTGTATAGGTTAAAATTACTGTAATGTTCCGAAACTTTCATAGAAATTTCTACGGTGTCCAAGAAATTACTGAAAAATATCTAAGATTTACTCTCGCTTAAATTGCTTGATTATTCTGTCCAAAAAGTATTATTCTTTTTTACTGTTAAATATACATAATATGTGACTATTCAGTTCTTCATATTTAATATATAGTTAGTATTCAATCTCGCACAATTACTATTACTATTTAGTCCCTTGGTGTTGTATAGCATTTACATGTGTATGAGCTCGCACATGTAAGCTACATAGTATAACTTTTTTCATAATTTAATCCTTTTCGCTTAAAATTAATTCACGAAAATATTAAATTTAAACGTCTACATATCTTTTTAAAAGAGTTTACTTGGGCTTGGGACTCAATTTTATAAATATTATAAAAATACAGGGTATTTTAGAGTTTATATAGACTAAAATTATTGTACATTCGAAAATATTTCTTGGCATGCATTCCTAGAATTTATATAAACAGGAAGTGGCACCATTATAAATAACATGCGAATCCATATAAACAATACGTTTAACTCATGCATTCCAAGTCACCTTGTGTTTCATTTTTTTTTTAACCCCCTAATTTTTTTATATTTTTCTCAATTTTCTCTCATCTTTACTTTTCCTCTCATGAACCCTTCTTATTCTCATCCTCTTCTTTTGGATCGAATAGGCCTTTCCGTTTGTCCACTTATGGTAAGGTACTTTTGATAGAGGCAAGCCCAATGGACCCACAACCACTTTTGAACCAAACAATTTCATTTTTCTTCTTATTTCTTTGTCCTATTTATTGCTTTAATATTATATAGAAAGGTGTGTTAACATAGAATAAACCAAATTAAAAGGCTATAAGGGGAATCATAGCCAAGTAAAAAGAAAGTTAATGTAAGTGGGGTTATTGACTTGGTATCATCTTATTGAATAAATATTGAAGAAACACTCATTTCTACCGCCATATAACAACCTAATTTTTTTATGAAATTATTTATACAAACGAGTACATTCTAGTTTTTTTTTTTTTCACTAAGAAAAAAAAAAAAGACAAAGTTATATACCAATTTTTTTTTAGTGGTATGTAGGGGTTAGATTAGTATATAATATAAATAGGTTATACACTGGATGTAAGCAAGTATTTTCCTAAATATTAAGTGTAAGTTATAAGTGAAGATGCTAATACTCCTCTCTTCTATAATAATAGGCTTATTTAAATTTCACATCGGTTAAGAAAATACAATTAATATTATCAATACATAATTTTTACTTAATTAGTTTTTAATATACCTTTATATTAATATCAATCTTTCATATTTCAAAGTTTTTAGTATACCTCTATTGAATAAGTCCTACACTACAACTAATAGGAACTATGTCATAAAGTCAAATACTGACTATTAAGCACTCTAAAATACCTATCCCAAATACTTGTCTAACAAAAATTTCAACTACAACTTTAATCAAAAGTCTTTCTACCTCTATATGAAGGCGCTCAAATCCCCTGCTCAGATGCACAATGTGATTCTATCTCATTCAATTGCAATATTTATTGTTATGTTACTAATTTCAACTTTGGAATGGTTGTAGGCCTTACAACCCCTCTTTATTCTTCCTTTTTTTGTCTGGTCATAGATACTAGTGGATTGATGTTCTGCAAAAATACCAAAATTAAATATAAAAGATTATAAATGCAAATATTATTAATGGTATTTTCTTTCTAAAACATTGATTGGTTTCTTTGTAGATGAAGCTCAAAGGGATAAGTAGATCAATAAAGCTTTTTTGTCCACTTTTCTATTTAATGGGATTCTAACTAATTTTTCGCCTTTTGAGCAGTACCATTTCTTAAGGAAAGATATGGTTTAATAGATAGAGATGGAGGGATACAGTTCCTATTACTTTCTAGATTTGTAATCATTTGGATTGTCCCTATTCCTCAAAGAGATGAATGGGTCAATGATAATTGATTATTGGATTAAGTTCTCATTTCTTGTTAAATTAGAAACATGAAGTTTTTTCGCAGCTATAGGTGATAGGAGGTGTGACACAATTGCCTCCATTTTTAAAGAAGAAGGATGTGTTAATGAGTTTTGGTGGATTCTATTACTTGTCAATTTAATAATATGAGGTTCTTTGTCGGTGTGGAAGAGCTATTAGGAATGTCCTTATGAAGAAAACCATTGACTTCTTCAAGAATGACATCTTTTTTACGGTCAAGGGCGTCAATGAAAGTAGATTTAAAAGATTTATCTTGCTCTTTGAGGAGGATGGTGAACAGCTCTTGAAGAGCCTCAAGAGTTAATGTTATTGTTGCTTGGAATATCAGCCATTGATACATTTAAAAAAAAAAAAAAAAACAAGGAGTGTCACAATTTAGGTTAGATTAGAATAGATAGATCGATGTGGCATATGTGCAAAGGTAAAAAGGTGTTTGGTAATGCAAAGGCTTAGGCTAAGAAAAAAGTGCTTAGGACATTAGAGCCTCAAATAGTATGGTGTTTTCCAAATTTACTCAAAATGTCAAGGTTTCAGGATTTTTATGGTCAATAGATTAAGAAAAGGCTTCCTAGGGCATGAGATAAAGGTTATCCAAAATGTAAGATATGGTTTACTAAAATAAGGGTGAAGATTTAGTACTTAGGACAAAGCAAGATTCCCCAAATTATAGGACATGGATTACCCAAAAGTTGATGGTTCATTTAGTGCTTAGATTACCCTATAGTTTGAGGTCTATTTTAAAAGATGAAAGATGCTTAAACTTAGGGGTTACAACAAAAGATGGGGGATAACCAAAAAGTAAGAGCTGAATTTAGAGAGTGGCTAACCAATATGTTAAGGTTGATTTTGGAAAGTGGTTACCTATAGGTGTGGGTTTGTTTAGAATAAATGTTACCCAAAAGATGGGAGATGCCCCATCTGGTCAGAGTTAGTTGCTTAAAAGGTATGCAAGCATAAATGAGGTTCATCCCAAAAGCTACAATGTTTCCCTGTTCAGTTTAGGACATGATGCTAATTAAATGATAGAAATTATGAAGTATAAGATATCCAAAGTATGATGGTTTCATTTTATCATGACATTTATGCAAGATTCGATATTCAGTTTAGGGCACATATTACCTAGAGTTTAAAAGGTTGTTGAGTATTGTAGGTTCCTTCAAGGGTAGGGGCCACTTAGCATGGAGGAATGTGTTTAAGATAACCAGAAAGGCTTTACGGGGTTTGCCCAAGACTTTAGGGCTTTGAATATAATTGGTGCCTAAGATTCTTGATCCATAAGGTGTATGCATGATATATAATATACAAGTAATACACATAAGGAAACCAACTTGCATGACATTCATATGGGTTTAGATTGTTAAGGTACTTACAACCTAAGACCATAGCTCTAATACCATTACATGAAATGGATATAGGGTAGCTTAGTTTAATAGGATCCCATCACACTAGAGTGGGATATATCTAACTACATATGAAACAATGAGTTTTGCGTGGGTCCAACAGTATCGCATACTAATTATATCTCAGAAAGAATTAGAGAATTTCGCTGCGGGTTGAACACTTTTGCAATCTCTCAATAGCCTTAAGAAGAGTTGTTGACATGACACTAATTGAAACCCATAAAGTTTAACCTAATTTTCTAAAAGGTAAATGCAAATGTCATGATGCATGCAAAGACTGAATATGGAAATAACGGCCAATTAAGTGATCATTGAGAAAATAATTTCAGTTTTTATTTTTGAAACCAATTAGTAGTCCACTTTGTAAAATTACTCCTAGTGGAATCGTTAACTTTAAGACCCTAATCCGAGCATCAGGTCCAACCCGCTCAATAGGATTGAAATGGTCATTTCAGTTAGGTTCACAGAGTGGTTTTATAGAGTCATGACTTAAATTCAATTTTGAGGTAAACTTAAAAGAAACCTTTAATTAACTCCAAAATTAGAAAAGTGCACTAACGATAAAACCAAGGAGGATTTAAAGACTAGCGTTCTGGTTTAAGTGTTCAATTAATCAACAATTGTTAATCTTCAATCCAAATGAAAATGGAATTAAGATGAAGAAGAGTGACATTTATAATATAGCGGTAAAATTTGAAGCAATATAATAAAGTCATAAAAAAGAATAAAAATAAAGCAAGAAAATAAAGTGAATTACAAAACAAAGGAGTATTGCCTCTAGCCCCTTGGTAGGAATTCTGGAGAAATCACACATCTCGCAATTCAAAAATAAAAGAATAGAAAGGGGGAAAAGAATTTTTTGATGGATTTAGTCCGCAACTCAATTTTAAAGAGTTGAACTTGCTTGCTTATACCTTAGAATGAGAATCAAAACCAAGCAATTCTTTTCCATTGTAAAACGAGAGTCAATTGATTTTAATTTGGAAGAGATTCATTGGAGATCTTTGATTTATCATATGTGTTGATTTTCATGAAAAAGATTGATTTTGGCTTTGGATCTCCAAAAATGGATCTTGCCCATGGATCACCAGTTTTAGGATTAAAAAATAGAATTTGGCTTTGGATCACTATTTTTTGGAAAGAAAGGCTTATGGTGAAGCCATTTAGAAAAAGAGATTAAAACACAAGTTAAGAGCTATAGAGGACTTACTTTAGTCTTTTAGTGAGACTTATGTGGTTGACAGCAAGGTGGACTAGAAGGTTAACCGGAGGATGGGATATCTCAGCTCCTTAGGCAATCAGCAAGATGAAGACCTTTCCATCTTGAAGGTTTAACTTGATTTATATCTCAAAGAGAAATCATAGCCAAGTGAGGTTTGGCTGATCAAGGAGGGTCCAAACCCGAACGAGGCTTTTTAGTGATGGTTTGATGGACTAAGAAAGCTCCAAACTAAAGGTAGAAAACAAAAATCTAAGCTAAAGAAAGGGATTAGGGGTAAAGTAAGTCGGGCGAATATCACCCGTTCACTTAGAAAACTCAAGAAGAGTGGGGGAGATGAGAAGAGAACTAGAAAGCAAAGGAACATTTTAACTAAGGTTTTTAGAATGTACTTTACAAGGAGAAAGAGTGAGATTGTGTGATTTGAAGTGAAGGGGGCCTTTTCTGTAAATAGGAGAAGGTTGGAAGGTAGAATCCATGTCTTTCCAATATAGGAAAATGCAATTTTCGAATTTAAGGTGTCACTATTCGCGTGGCTCAACTTTCAACTTCTTTCTTGCATACGATTTTTGCATGTTCTGATTTGTTTTAAGTCTGATTTTGATGTGCCATATATCATTAACTCTAGATGTCTAGTTTCTAATTCAACTTAAAATGCTCAAAAATTCCATCTGAGGCTTGAGATATGACCAATTGAATGGAGAGATGTCCTTTTTTGGCTCTTTTAATTTGCAATGATTTTGTACTTGGTTTCTGGCACATTTAAACTTGGATTTCGACATGTCATATATTATCAGAAATAATCTACTTTTCAATGGTATAAATAGTTTGCCAATGTTCCACTTGTGGAAAGATTTATGACTAAAAGAGTGGACAAATGTCATTTGACTTCTAGGTTATCCTTCGGTTATTGATCGATTCACTACTAGTTTGAATCGCACCTTCCATAACAAATTCTAAATGATATGTGGGTGTAAAAAAATACGTGTACACATAGCCTCATCATAATTGTAACCACCATACATTAGGTTAGGTTGAGCTTGTGATTTATCGTGGGAGCATTCTAGTGAAACCGTCACCTACTGCACGTGCTCTTCCACTCATCAGATGTGACATCTTTCTAACTAATTTGAATAGATGTTGCATATTACAAAGTCTCCAACTGAGTCTTAGCGTCATCTATCATTATCGGCCTTAATATCATTTGCTTGATGCACATCCCAAATGTGGAATGATTTTCCTCCAGCACCTGTTAGCAGATACAGGTCAAATTAGCCAATGGTAATGCAATTTGCATAATCGACTGATTTTCTAAAAAATAATCTTTTGCCAAGTCATGATCTTTACACCTTGGACCGAACTAAGTAATTCAACAATCTTAGGAGGTGAACTTCCAGGGAATTGACGTGAAGCGCCCGAGGGTAAAGTGGCCAAGGCTTTGATCACTGGTGCCTTAGCCTTATCCTTTTTTACCCTTTTCCAATGACCAAGGCATCCCAATATCTTAACACGGCATAATCTGTCCCATCGAGCATGCTAGAAAAGTTGTTCAAAAAATGATTGTAGGTCCATTAGGTTTGTGTCTATCAAAAGTGCCTTGGGATAGGTGGACAAACGAGCCAAGGTCTATTTGATCTGAAAGAAGGAATGAGAACAAATAGAGTTCATGAGGAGTAAAAGCAAAGATGAGAGGAACATGATAGAAATATAAGAAATTAGGGAATTGAAAAAGAAAGGGGACACGAGGTGACTTGAATGCATGAGGCAAATGAATTTATTTATATTGATTAGTATGTTATTTACAATGGAGTCACTTTCTTTTTATAGAAATTGTAGGAGTGCACACGAAACAAGAAATATTCTAGAATGTATAGTAATAGCCTATACAAAGTATAAAATACCTTATATTTGTACAATATTTACATAATTGAGCCTCAAGCCCAAATAATCCCCTAAGAAACATTGTCTTCTCATTTTCTTCTCTGGGTTATTAGCTTGGGCTTGTGTACTTTGTGCCTTGCTAATGGGTCGGCATCAACAGAAATTTGTTAAATAAATATTTACGTGGTTATTGATAATGTATTTATATTTATAAATGTTTATTTGCAATTTTAATATTAACATTTTGAAATTATGCATTAATCAGAATGGTCTAAGTCAATAAAATCACAATGAACCTTTTGATCCTTATTTACAATTTTTAAATTATAATAACTTTCAATATATATGAATCATAATCTACAAATAAAAAGTTACACGTTTAAAGTAAATGGTAATGGTAGAATGCATAAAATCCCCCCTGAACTTTCTCACTTTAACTGTTGGTCACCTTTAACTTTGCGAATGACCTAATATGCACCTCACCTTTTTAAGTTTTGTAACTATTATGCCCCTTGCCAAGCTGTAAAGGTAGCACGTGAAACCAAGTATGGAATGGAGCGTGATCACCTGATTAAAAGTCCAACATGGCAAAAACGAGGTCATTTTTCTCTCTATTCCAAAGCATCGGTTTTCCTTTTTCAATCTCTCCCTTTTTTTCCTCTCTCTCTATTCCTCTTTTTTTTTTATCTTTCAACCAATATCTCTTTAATTATATTTCTTCTTCTTCTTTTCAATTTTCTCTTCTTATCCTCCTTAATTTCTTTACAATAAAGTTTCTGAAATTTTGATTTTGGATCCTTAAAATTCCTAAACTCAATTATAATATCATCAGCTTTTCTATATTGCATGCACAGATCTCTTCATCTGGCATCATTTTGATCAAAGATAAAGCTCATATCAGTAAATAGAGGGTTTATAAAGGTTCGATAAAGACTTCTTATGATAAGAAAAGATTTTTTGGTTGTTACAGTTTTGATATTAATACTCTTCTTCTTGAATATTATTATAAAACTATATAATATAATGAATGTCCATTAAGTTTATTAAAGAAATTATTATTTCTCCAAAGTTATGTCATTTGGAATAAAGGGTTATGTCCTTCAAGATTTATGGTTATATCATTTAGTTTGTAAGGTTATATCCTTTAATTTGTAGGATTATGTATTTTGGATCATATTTTGCATCCTATAAATAGTTCCTTAATCCTTTGGATTACTTAACTAAGATCCTAATACAAGAAATTAATTTCTCTCTACTCTCTCTCATTCTATCTATTCTTTTTATATATACTTTCTATTTCTTATATTTCATAATAAATATTAATTAGTATGTGTAGTAGTCATACTAATTTGTGAAAATTTTTTGTTTGCAGTTTTTGGAATTTATAAGAGATTATATATGTCTTTATAGAATTTATAGCTCAATATTTCTTCTATGTTTGGTGAGTTTAATTTTGGAACTAATAATACTCTGAAATCTTAAAATTGATTTTGGTTTTGTTTGAAAAATTTATGTTTTTTGAATTTCCTCAAAAGTAGAGATTGAGAAAAGTTTATATTACAGTGTTTGATTTAGTTTAAGATTTGATTATTTCCTTTCTACCAATTTAGAAATAATGATTTAGATGTTTGTATTAGATATGACTATCTAGCACCAAGCATGTTTGCAATGATTTTTCCTTTATGGATTATATTGTTGAATTGTTAGCCATGGAAATATTATAGTGAATGAAGCAGAGGAGTGGTAGAGATGAAGATGGTGGCGAGAATGGCATAAAAGATGATATTATTAAGAGAGTAGAATTATAAGTTGAAATATTTTTGGATGTTTTTGAGTGGTTTCCAAATTGATGAACAAAATTTAATTCTTTTTTATTTTTGTTTTTTTTACATGTGAGCACTATTTTATACGCCAGCGCGTGTGTAACAAATAAATTTCAATGAGTTTCTTGATTGAAAACAAAAGGCATAATAGTAACAAATTTTAAAAATTTGGGTGCATATTAGGTCCTTCGCAAAGTTAAGGATGATAAACGGTTAAAGTGAGAAAGTTAAGGAGGATTTTATGCATTCGGCCAAATGGTAATTTATCGAAATCTTTGTATTAGGGATACTTTTAGAATGATAATATTTTAATTTCTTTTATTCATTAGGAGGTCTAGACAAGAAGAATATTGTGGATCATAAATCAGGAATAACTTTACACTTTATTTACTAGATTGGTGGAAATTCTTATGGTAGAGGACTTGAACTTGAAATCTCTCACTCTTCGTATTAATCGCAAGATAAATCAAACAATATTTTCTTAATGAAATTATGTTTTTTTTTTTTCCTCTTACACGTCATCAATGGTTTAACCAAATGAATCTTTGTTATTGATAATTAGATTTAGAATTATCCTTGTTTTTTTTTTTGGCATAAAGAGCCATAGCAAAGAAGATGAAATTGATTATTGGATAATTTCGACAATTAAATCCAAAAAATGGTTATTAAAGAAGATTTTGTAATTACACCATCCGATTCATTTATATAGACAAAGTTTCTATTTTCGGTGTTCCATTTATAGACACAAAGTTACTTAATTTGAACTATGACCAAAGTGTAAAGTCTAAATTACCCTTTATTTTTTTTGTTTAGAGTACCAACTTTTTAGAAAAATAAACAAGTGACATATAAAGTCCAAATATTGCATTAAATATGATTAACTAACCAATTCATAGCTGTGTTATCTTTCTTCCTTTGTTTCAAGTGAAATTGCATGCAGTTTTGATTTGAATGGCATAATTTATGAAAAATTAATTGTGTAAAAAAATTGTGAAAAAATAAGCAAGGGTTGTATAAGTGGAGCTCAAGAGATTGTTTACAAAATCTGACCTGAATGCTCTCTCTCAAAACGTTGACTTTTGGATTTTTTGTTTTAGTTCCTGTGCGATTTCTTAGTTATTGAATTCACGTTATTTATAAGTGGGTATTTAGAAAGAATTTGAATAGAGAATTTATGCTATAAAAATTTTAGCTCCAAAAAGGTTATTTGCACATACTCTTTTACTAAATGTCCACATTTTTTAAATGAAAATTACATTTTCATTTCCCACCAAACTTTTTGTATTAAAAATGGAAGGGCCAAATTAAAAAATTTTATTAGGAGGTAAAACTTGCGTTAAGTAGGAGAACTGGGTGGGTTTTTACTATGTTTCATCCTTTAATTATGGGTATAAGTCATTAATTGTATTTCTGGGTATAAATTGGCATGACATATTTGGCTTTTAAAACAAACATTCAATTAATGCAGGAAAGAATTGGCCAAAAATTACAGTTTAATTAATTTTTTAACCCTATGCAAAGTTAGTTGTCTCTGTATAAGTGAATCGGAGGGAGTACTTTCTCTAGTATGCATTAATTTGCCTTGTTAACATAAATTTTCTGCTTTGGAAAATACTGTCTCTTTTGCTTTTTGTCATATGAATCTATCGAGAGTTTTATCACCTAAATTTCACCGTGAATTTACTTTCTCCCCACTTCATTTTAATTTAAATAAAATAAGTATTATTGGTCATAAAAAGCACTATATATACATTGATTGAAGAATTTAATTATATAATTATAGTAATGACTAAATTAGAATTAACAAGCTACCAACTGTCAATTTATTACTAATTAGGATAGGTGAATTACTTCATCAAAATATTATTTTTGATTATATAAATAACTATATTTTCATGTCAAGAGTATTTAGTTTGGAGAAAGACTTATCTAAACTTTGTGTATAGGCCTATCTACCAAGCAAACCAATAAAAAAAACTTGAATTAATAAGTGGTCGTTGATTTAATTGACTGGATATGTGTCACATTTTAATTTCATAGGATGGTTCACTAATTTAACTTGCTAATTAATGAACTTAATTTGATGAAACTAATAAATTAGATAGAGATTTTAGCCCAATTAATTAGAATTCTAAATAAATAATACTTATTTTATTATTGGAAATTCATGTTCATAAAAGAAATTGAGAACCTTGTTTTCGCAGTAGAGTTCCTTGAACTAGAAAATCTCTTCTAATTCTCAATCTTTTATGGAGATTGAATATTTGATTTTGCATACTTAAGAGATGGGTTTCTTATAGTATTTTTGGATCTAATCTCAAAGTGAGAAATAAATTTTGCTTTAATAAAAATGTTAATTGTCAATTTTATTATTACTAGTTTTAAGAAGGTGCAAAAACTCGTTATACTTACTTCTTTTTTATTTTTTTTTTCTAAATATAGTTTATTGATTTTTTATAATCTAATAAAAATGATAATAAATTATTGAATAAAAAATAAATATATTAATTAGTTGTTTTTTATTTTACTGTAAATATTATAATATGTATGTAGACAAAATGAATGAATATTGTAAAAAAAATCAAAATGGAATGAAAAATAAAACTTTATCATTGAAATGATATGGAAAGTAAAAATAATCATAACTCAAGTAAAATAATATCTTTAAAATTAAAAAGTAAAATGACAAGAAAAAAAGTCTTTGACATAAAAAATAGAAAACCCTATAGCCAAAGAAAAATAAAATTATTATGGTGATTTTTTTTTATAAGTATATTTTATAAGATTCCTAATTGAGTTATATTATAATTCATAAATTATTCATAATTAAAATATAACTCACATGTCTTATGTTCAACTATTGAAAGTATAATAATAAATTTAAATAATAAGTACCAATTTCTTAATTCTTTTAATTGAATTATTTTTATTATTTTTTAAAAATCGTATGTAATAAGAGTTAGCTAACATAGCTAAGTTAATCATAGATATCAATTTATCATTTATTATTTAATCATTTTATTATTTTATTTATAGTTTTATTTCAACTATTTTTAAATTTTTTAAGTCATTTAAATTAATATAAAATAAATTTATATAATTTTTTATCAATTGAGTTAAAATATTTTGACATATACTCCGTGTTTTTCTTAACTGGATGTTTAAATTTATTTGATAATTGGTTTTTATTTTAATGTTAAGATAAAAAATTTTTGATTTTCTATTTCTAAACTTCCTAGTTTAATATGTTTAATTGAATAGTATTAACCAATCTAATTAAAAATTATTATATAATTTTAATCAACCAATAAAATTAAAAGTTTTATAATTAAGATGAGACTAAATTGTCATTAATGATATTATTAATCAATCAATAAAATACAAATAAAATTTGAAATACATGCAAACAAATTTTGATTTACTATTATATTATAATTTGAATATTGGAATTCTCATAGCTATTTTACTTCAATCGAAATATTTGAAACTAAAAAAATAAAAAATAAAAGATATTACCTTGAAAAATATCAATCTTACAGTCCAAATAGAATTTACGCTTTTATTAATTAAATATAAAAGAGAAGGGAGGAAGAAAAGAGAAAAGGATGCGAAACAGGTGTAAATTGCGGTTATAACTTTTAGCAACGGATAAAAATTCTGTTGCTAAACCATTTGTAGAACCCTTTCCAAACCCTTACCGCCGGGAGAATAATGAAATCCATTTAGGTTATCACTTAAAAAACGAATAAATATTTCATTGCTAACCTGTTTGTAAAATCCACGTTTAGCAACGAAAAAAGAATAAAACAAGATTTGATAATTAATTAAAATAATCTAATTAAGGAAACTAATATAACTAATCTAATTTAAAATTATTATATAATTTTAGTCAATCAATAAAATTAAAATTTTTTAATTAGAATAGAATTAATTATCTTTAATGATATTTTTAATCAATCAATAAAATATCAATAAAATTAACAATTTTCTAATTAGAATAGAACTAAATTATCCTTAATAATATTTTTAATCAATCATTAAAACTAAAAATTTATAGGGGTACTTATCACAAGAAAAAGACATGATTGCAAATTTAATAATTTCAAATTAACAAAAGATTGATGTAACAATTCTTAATAGCCATAAGCAATAAATTGTTGATAACCAAAAGCAATTAAAACTAAACATATATATAGTGGTATGATAGGACAAATTCTTAATTAGAATGTGATTAAATTTATAATATTAATATAATAAAAATAATAAATTGATATTATAATTAGAATAGAATTAATAATGATATTTTTATCGATTCATAAACATAGGAGGGGCGTTTTAAGAACCAAATGTTTCTCCCTTATTTGTACTTTTTTATATTATTAATCTTTTGTATGACATGCATTGTATGTTGACTATTCTCGTTATATACTCATTTTTTATCTATATAATATTAAATCATAAATTTTGTTTAGATTAAAATAAATTCAGGCGGTTAATTTGTATTATACTTTGTCGTATAAACTACTTGTAATACTAATTATAATGTACTTAATTCTATTTTTATATAGTGAAGTGATCTTAAAATAAAGTTCAATCCAATCCTAGATCTGATCCTTTAGTCCACAATTGATAAATACAGATTCTTAAAATCTTAATAGGTACTCGAAAAGAAAATCAAGTCATCTCTCAATTTCCAACCCCCTGCCCTTAACCCCAAATCAATATCTATATATAATTATAATGGAAAAGAATAATAATAAATTATTTTTACTGCTAGGTAAAAAAAAATGATAGTAGTTAAAAATTATTCAGTAACAAAAAAGAAAATAAAAAATTATTATTAAGAATAAAACATTTTCAAAACTCACCTAACAAAAAATAATGTTTTAATGTATATAAATAGATAAATATATCGAAGGAATATTATATTTTTTTAAATTAAAATTTAAATTGTTTACTGTGCCATGTTTAATTACGCAAATTTTATTTGAAAATTTTACTTTTTAAAATTTATATCCAATCAAATACGTCAAATATAAAGAACAAAAATATTAATAAAAGTAATATACTTTTTTGTTCTTTTTTTATCTCTCTTCTAAATAAAATGTTATGTATATTCTATTTGAAAATTTATTTTTAAAAATATATATCCAATCAAATCATACAAATATAAAGAAAAAAGAATATTAATAAAAAAATTATATTTTCTTTCTTTTTTATCTATATCCTAAAAGAATTAAATATTTAATAAATAAAATAATCAAATGTCTCATTATCATATATATATTCGTTAAAAATAAATTTACTAATTATAAAACTTAAAATTTTGAAATGATATTATATATTTTTATTTATTTAAATTGTTATTTTCGATTCATTAGAAGGCTTGATGGCCGAAATAATATTGCGGACTACACAACAATCAAAGTGGTAACTCACCTAATAAAAAAAAAACTTTCAATGTATATAAATATATAAATATATCAATAAAATATTCTTTTTTTAAATTAAAATTTTCAACTATTTATCATCCGGTTTAATTATGTAAATTCTATTTAAAAATTTACTTTTTTAAAAAATATATCCACTCAAATCTTACAAAAATAAAGAACAAAAGCATTAATAAAAATCTCATACTTTTTCTTCTTTTTTTTATTTCTCTCCTCTATAAAATATTATATATATTTTATTTGAAAATTTATGTTTTTTAAAAAATATCCTATCATATTATACAAACATAAAGAAAAAAGGAATATATTTATTTTTTATATATATACCCAAAGAAATAAATATTTAATAAATAAAATATAAAAAATTTTCAAATATCTCATTACATATATATTCATTAAATATTAAATTTAGTAAAGATAAAACTTAAAATTTTGAAATGCTTAATTATTTATATGTATTTATTTAAAAAATAATTTTTTTATTCATTAGGATTGGTGAAAGTACTTGTGTAGAGAGGATTCGAATACTCTTCACATAAGTGAGAAGACAATCAGACTACACATGATTAGCTTAAAAAATAATTTTTATAAATTAGATCCAATCAACTAATAAACTGTAATTTATTAATTGCCATCATTAAGAGTATTTTAGAACATTTTAAATTTCATTAAGGGTGATATAGGAAATCCTATTATTCCTCTATATTTTTCTCATTTATATATAGTATAGATTATTATTATTATTATTATTATTATTATTATTATTATTATTATTATTATTATTATTTCTTCAAAAGATATGATACATTTTATATGGTATTGATATAAATTATTTAACAATAAAATTAATGTAGACTAAATCTATCTATAGAAATTAAAACGTTCAATTATCTTTGTGATGTTTCAAAATTGTATTTTATTTATTTTTGTTTGAACGAAAAATATTTCAATTGTGTCTGAATATTAAAAGTTGCAATTAGGTGTGTTTGACCATATTGTTTCACCCAAAAATGAAAAATGAATCATCTTACCAAGAATAATACTCATCTATTTAATTCATCTCTCTTTTTAATTTTTTAATTTTTTTATTTTTTGTCTTTTATGTCTTTTCTCTAATAAAAAGTCTCAAAAGTTTCTTACAATTTTCTTAATAATTTTCATTTAATTCCAAAATAATATTAAAAAAAGAGAGAGAAAAATAAATAAAGTACATGTGGGTCCCATTATATAGCACAATCCAAGAGGGGGTAAATAGAATTTTCTTAAAATTTAATTTTTAAACCAGACATCAGAATTCTAAAGCAGCGGAATTAGAAAGTCATTATGACAACAAGTTATTGCAGTTAGATATTCCTCATAAAGCTATAAACAGTTAGAACACAGAATACTGCTTAGATTCAGGTTTCTTTAACATATGCTAGAATAGATTAGAACTGGAGAAATAATGAATAAAAGTCCAAAAATTCTATTACTTCTACAAAAATAAAGCTTTTACACATTCAGAATTAGAAAATTATTAACAACTTTGCATTTTTAGAAAATAAACAAATGTGTGTATAGAGCAAGTGTAATCAAGCAATATCTTACGGTAAAAAGAAGATAAACACAAGGATTTATAGTTGTTTGGGATTAATCCCCCTACATCCACTCCTCGATAACTCCTCTTCAGATTCTCTATTATGTTATCTCTTTTAAAGGGTAAGAAACAAACTAAAATTACAAAGGAAATAGATCAAACATCTAGATCTAACCTTTAACCACTAGATTTCCAAAGGTTCTAGTTAACCTTAACCCTTATGTTTTGGAAAGAACAGAAAACTCAAGTTCAAGACATTAGAATTCACTAGAGGAGAATGTTGCTTGATAACCCTTAGAACATAACTTTTCAAAAGCTATACATAAATGTTTTTCATATAAAATCTCTAGTCCACAAAAAGTTACATCAAATCTATATAAATAGAGAGAAATATATTGTAAGCACAGGAAGAACAAAAGAAAGATTAAAAAGAAATTAAGATAAGAACTCTTCTTCAAAAGAGTTGTTGTAAAATTTATTTTCTCTTAAAAATTTTCAATAAACTTTGGAGAAGGGAAGAATAAGGAGGCTGAAGAGAAGGACCTTGAATATTTTGAAAATTTGAAAATTTTAATCTCTTATTCTTAATTTTCGTTTTGATAGAGGAAGGCATTTTATACTTAGAAAAAAATATTTTCCCGTTAGAATTGCAACGTAAGGATATCTTTGAAGGAACGGTTAAAAAGGGATGGCTGAAGATGGTGTTGAAAGAGCTGTCAGCCATTTGTTTGTACTAGAATAAGCAAATCTGGGTAGGTGATAGGCAATATTAGAAAACCAGTCAGCTTTAATCAGAGCATGTCAATTTTGTCAAAATAGAATATAATCATCTTTTGTAGAAAATCCCTTTTGATTTAACAAAACCTCCAAAAATTTTGCCTAAGCATTTTTGTATTTTGATTTCCATGAAACACAATAATCAAATTCATTTTTCTCTGTAAAAATTTTCTCAAAACTAATTTTGAAAGTAAGATTTGAAATATAAGGAATTTGTGCTTATAATAACATAAATCTCCCTATCCTAAATTAATCCTAATGACTCACATAAAGTAACCAAAAATAATCTTTACTTTATCTTCATGGTCTTCAATAATCTTCTTTTGAGTTGTAGGAATAAGAAATCTTCATTTCTTTATCATTAAAAATTTTGTATAAAATACTTTAGCATATACATAATATTAAATTTATTTGGTTGGTTAATCATCAATCTTTAGGCTTTGGACCTTGAGCCAATACTACAGCAATTGATTAAAATAATTCATTTTAATTTTTCATTAAGAAATTTCGGCTAAATGCATTTATTTGTACCAAAAATATTATTTCAAATGCTTAATTGCAAATATCTTTCAATTAGACACCATAATATAGAAAAATAAAAACTTTAGACCTTAAATTTATAATTATGACAAATTAAAAATACAATTTAAACCCATTATGTAAGGTCATTCAATTAAATTGAATGAATTCTTAAACTCATTTCACAAATGGTTACAAAAAGAAAAAAAAAAAAAAAAATCCTAGCAGCTCTCTCTCTTTTCTCCTTCTTCATTAAATCTTTCTCCATCGAAACAGAAGAATTTACCATATAGATATAGGGAGAGGTTGATTTTTGTCTCTCATGATAGCCCCCATCCTCATTTTTCTCTTTTCTTTTTTTTTTTTTTTATAATTTTCAGTGTTTTTTCTAAATAAGTTAGAGTGTTTGACACAAATCTATATTATTTATGTTTAGTTATTATTATTTTTTTGTAGTATCTCCATCTTGTATGAAGTTTGTGATCTCTCCATTTTACATGGAGTATTTATTTTGTTTTTGCTTTGCATTGATTTGTGTTTCTTGGACAGGTGTGCAATTTGTGGAGAATTTATTAAATATATGATGATTTTTATTTTTTGAAACCTGGTAATGCGACTTGTTACTCCATCAAGTTTAGTAGTTGAAATTCTTCGTTTTCATCATAAGCAACTAGTTTATGAATAATTAGGCTATGTACACAAGATCGGAAAAATTTATTTAGCCAACCACTTTAAAGGTCTATCAATTTTTTTCAAGTTCATCATTTATTTTTTAATTAAGATTTTATTATACTAGTGAACTCTATTACTCCCTCTATTCTCTTTATTTAGAGAAAACGGAATAAAGCTCTTCGATTAAGAAAGTTAGTTACACGAAATTTTCTTCCTAAAGTGTCCTTTATTTCTTTATTAATTATGGTAATAATAGCTAACACAAAATGCAATTCCAAGAAGTGCATTTATTACCTACTTGCATCATTTAGGCGTCACTTCCAACCTTCTTTATTAACTCTATTACACTTTATTAGAATGTGGACGTTTTACATAATATGTGCCCAAAAATGAAAAAATTTTGAAGCTAAATTAAAGGACAAAATTTTGAACTTATTTATTGAGGCCATAATTTTCAAAATTTTCAGCTAAAAATAAAGGAGGGAAGACCTAAATTTTGGCGCTAATTTGTTTAAACTTAAATAGTTTTTCAATTCAAATTCAAAATTAAGAGCAAAATTTAATTTCTCCAAATTTAAATGAAATTTAAAAAGTAGTGCTAAATTCAATACATTGCGGCCAAAATGAAATAGAATTTGGAGCCAAATTTTTTGAGTTTTCAATCAGATTCCTCGACTTCTAAACTTTGGCCATATATAAATGAAATCAAAATTAATGATCTGATTCAAGTAAAATCTATTCACTTCTCCATAACATTCTAAATCGGTCTCACCATGTTCAGAATTAGTCAGTACTTTGCATCTTCCAGACTTGAATCCTATACATAATGAAGCACAAATGATTATAGTTGTCTATAATATGACTAATCCCCAAAATTTTGTTTAAACCAACGTGAGACGAGGGAACAAAAGGAAAAATTTAGCTGATGATGTCAAAATCTTTGTGAGCACCATGCTTCTGTCTAAAGTTGAAGATGGTTAGTTGAACACATACAATTATAAAAAAGTTGTGACCGCTTTTGGTATATCTGTGAAGTCAGCTTATAAAATATAGCAAATGCAAGGATGAATCCTGAAGGTAACTCCAATGGCTTTAAATGTCTTTGGAACAGGAATAGAAGAAAAGTGCATATCTCAGCTGATAGGATAAAGGAAATACCACTTAGAAGGCGCATGACTATTGGGGCCTAGCCGCCGAATTGGGCACTTCTACTTCATATGTGCACAAATTGTCTTCTCAATTTGTAATTTTATTATTTTGTCTTATAA
This sequence comes from Jatropha curcas, assembly GCF_041381405.1. Lineage (NCBI taxonomy): Eukaryota > Viridiplantae > Streptophyta > Magnoliopsida > Malpighiales > Euphorbiaceae > Jatropha > Jatropha curcas. The sequence goes on along the minus strand of NC_143152.1, from coordinate 9,207,632 downwards.
TTTATATTCATATACTTACGCCTTGCTTAATAATGACAATTACTGTATTTGGCCTCTTAACAAGTTTTAATTTGAAAGTGAGTACTAAAATTCAAGTTTTAGTGTGAATTTGAAGGGCACAATTTTTTTTAAAAAGTGCAAAATCTAGCAAAATGTGTGACAACTTCACATTTTGAAAAGTACACAACTAATAATAATAAGGCCACAAAGTGGGTTACAAAAGAGTGCAACTATTATAAGGATTTGAAAAAATGCACAACTAATAATAACAAGGCCATAAAATAGCTTACTGAAGTGCACGACTGATAATAAAAGGGCCACAAGTGACTTACAGAAGTTCACAATTGTTAACTAATATAGAAAAACAAAAACCATTAAAAAATTACACAAGTACTGAAAACAAAAGGCCACCGTTATAAGTGGGTTAAAAAGAATACAACAATTATAAGGATTTGAAAAAAATGCACAACTAATAATAATAATGCCATATAATGGCTCACAGAAGTGCACAACTAATAATAATAAGGCCACAAATGGCTTATAGAAGTTTACAATCATTACCTAACACAGAAAAGAATAACTATCGAAAAAATACACAACTAATAATAACAAGGCCACAAAATGACTTACAAAAGTGCACGATTAATAACAAAAAAAGCCACAAGTGACTTACAGAAGTTCATAATCGTTAACTTACACAGAGAAACAAAAATCATTAAAAATTGTGCAAGCACTAAAAAAAAAAAAGGCCACTAAGTATACAATCATTATAAGTGGGTTACAAAAGAGTACAACCCTTATAAAGATTTGAAAAAGTGCACAACTAATAATAACAAAGCCACAATATAGTTACAGAAGTGCACAACTAATAATAACAAAACCATAAAATGTGGTTGTGGGAGAGAGGGCGGATTTTTGGGATTTTTAAGAGAACAGTTTCTAACCAAACTCTAATTTCCCCCTTTTTTGAATAATCAAAACAAACATGCAATTTTAAAAACAAAACGTAGTCGTTTTGAAAACTTAACTGAACATAACATATATTCGTTCATAACGTCAACGGTTGTGGCATAATTTGCAATGATAAAAGTGGACATATATTCATCAAACATATAAATAAGGGTGAACTTTATATTTATGTGGCCATTATTTTGACTTTTAATATCAGAACTACTTTTATGGCCAAATTTATAAAAACGACCACTGTTACTATAATACGAAATGAAAAAGTGAGTTGATAACTTGTCCTTTGAAACACGAGTGCATTAAATGCTGAGAATATTTGTGTCTGACATTTTTTTTGATTGTTGAGCTTCAGTTTTAAAACAAACGCATATATTCTAATGACTTTCTAATCTTTTTAACTTGGCTTGCATTCGAAGTTACTATTTAAAGTAAAATTCTTTATATAAAGAATATATCCAAAAAGAAAATTTTCTCTAAATAAAGAGAACAAAGGGAATATTTTATTTTAGTTATGACGGTTCTGTTTAATGTTTGGTTTTCAGGAGGACCTTGTCATTCATGTATCATTTGTATTGATTTAAAATTACTAATGAAATTTTATATATTATGTTAAAAAAAATTCTAATGAGTTATCTTTTCAATTTCACGTTTTAAAATTTTAGGATTCAAATACATTATGATGCAAATCGGGTTTAATGGATCCGATACGAGAGTTCTACTAGCATAAATAAGAATTAAGTTTGGTAACTTAAATTTTTAGGACCTCAATTTTAGCCACCAGCGGAGCAAAAGCTTTACTAGAATTGTAATTGTCAATAAATTATGAAGTACAAGCAATTTAAAATTTGAAAATTTTCCGTATTTTGGAAAAAGATGCTTTGCCCACCTAAATTACAACGTGTACGCATATTATTTGTGTGACTATGGCATGTACCCTGGACAACTAAAAAATATATTTTAACAATAAAGAAAAGCATTTCAATTCCATTCTTCATAAAAATTCCAATAAATAGTTAAGAAAAAAATACAGTCCAAAAAATACAAATAATTTCATAAAAACTTTCAATACATAAGTTCTTCCATGTACTCATAAATTTTTTTGTCAAAATTGGATTTTTTTAATTTTTACTTCGATCAATTGAATACTAATTTAAAATTAGACTTATTAAACATTTTATTTAACAATTGAATATATAAACTTTTAAAATTACATCGAATTAAACATTTATTAGATAATTAAAATATGTAAAAATTACATTTTTAAAATATTAACCACATATCAAATTAATATTTTTCATAGAAAGTCAAAAATCTTAAAAATTACTATGTTCAGTGTAAACAGATATGAAATTATTACAAAAAGTGAAATTAAAGTATCATAAGGTTGATCTTAAAATTCAGGATGCATTAACGTTTTTTTTTATCAAATTCAGAGATTAAATTATGTATTCATGATTTTTTTCATTTTTTTACCTTTAGAAACTATTTAAATATCACTATGAGTCCAAGGGGTAAACTATGTGAAAAAAAAAAAAAAAAAGAAAACATTACTTATAATTACATATTTGTGCACATAAAAAATGGGGACTAGGTATGAGTAAGTCCAAGAAAGAGCAAAAGAATCATTGCGTCGGTGATAAACATAGTTCATGTATTGTGTATTAATTTATGTAAAGGACACAAAGGGCACTTCTGCCAACATGTAAAATTTGGACTAAAAGCCACTAAAACTCGTCGTTTTTATCCGTATCTGATATCTCCATTTCCTTTCCTTCTTGTCCTTTCCACATTTTGAACAGCTGTGCAAATAAACATATCATGAGGTTATCAGACAATTTAAAAATAATAATATTAGCAAAAATAGATTTTAAAGAGAAAAAAGAAGTTAGAAGTAGGTCTTACATTATTTTCACAAAACAAATTATAAAAAACAGGCATTAATTCTATGTACCGATTACCGACAAAAGATTTCAACTCACAAAGTAGATTTATTTCTTATAGACTTTTAATAATTATGCTTGGACAAAAACAAAGTTAAATAATTGTTTTCTTAAATTAGGTGCACAAAATAAATTAAAATAAAAAACTAAAATGCTCGTCGCCGGAATATGACATCAGGTGGCGATGGCTACCGCCGGTTATAACTAATCTCTCCTTAAGGGTTAAATATTAAATTGAAATATTAAATTGTTTTTAGTTAAATTATTTTTGAATTTTTTATTTTATACTAATTGAGTAGAAATTTACCTTGTAACTTGTATACTTAGGATTACAAATGAGTTAAGTTGGTTGTGAGCTACTCCAATTTCGAATGAAAAAACACAATTGAACTCGTTTTATAAATTTAATGAGTTAAATTCAAGTCTGTTTATAAAACTCGTTTAATAAATGAAGTGGATTCGAGTATTCTTTAAATGAAATTTTATTTTTCAACTACAAATTGTATGTGACCACGCATACAATACACAGTGTATAGATTCCCGTAGGATATTATGTTTTACTACTTATTCACATTTTGTTGCACAGAATTTATGTATTCAATCAATCTAAATTAAAAATTGAAAATGATTAATTTAGCAAAAAGACTTTTTTGGTATCTGAGTGAACTAATTAGAAAAGTTGAAGGTCAATATGATAATTAATCCTAAATTAAGAGGCATACTTGGTGTTGGAACAGCGGGGGTTCTAAGGCCTAGACAAGTAGAATAGTCAGAATAGAGAAAGTAAAAAGAAAATAAAAAATAAAAGTTACAAAACAAAAAATAAAAAGGAAAAGAAAGAATAGACATAGTGAGAGAGAGCTTATATAAGTTGCATTATTCTGCAGCAATTTTTGTTGGCCTTCATTTATTTCTCTCTGCTTTTCTCAAACATTAGTATCGCCACTGCCATTGTTTTGCTTCTGTTTCAATACAGGAGCACAAATTCTTTCCTGTTTCTTGTCTTTTCTTGAACAAAAACCATAAAAAAGAAAAGCTGAGAAACATTACTTGTTAAGTTAGTTCTGGAGCTTTTCTTTATAATGTACATGAGTCTCTGGTATTAGCCCTTCTCTTCTTCTTCTTCTTCATCTTCTTCATCTTCTTCTTCTGGTATTTTCTCTGTGTAGTGTGTTGGAGTTTTTGAAGCAGTCACCGACATTCCATCTCTGCCTCCATTGTCTTACTTATACCGGAAGCAAAGGGAAAATAAAAGAAGAAGAAGAAATATTCTTGCTCTTTTTTTTTTAAAAAAATTTCTTTAAATCTCATTCAGATCTCATGGGTTTCTTGTAGAATCTATAAGCAAACATCTATTACTCTGTTTCAATCTTCTCCTCTGTCTTTCTAATTTTCCTCTACAACCCACAAAATGGATCGGCTAACGACAACAGCAGTAATCCCAGATGCATTTCAAGGTGCAAGAGATGACATTTCAATGCAATTTTCAATCATTTGGGATCAGATCAAAGCGCCATTGATTGTTCCTCTGTTAAGGCTTGCAGTTGCTATTTGTCTGATAATGTCCTTGATGCTTTTTATTGAAAGAGTTTACATGGGCATTGTTATTATATTGGTCAAGCTTTTTGGTCGAAAACCAGAAAAACGTTACAAATGGGAGCCCTTGAAAGACGATGTTGAATTGGGTAACTCTGCGTATCCCATGGTTCTGGTTCAAATCCCAATGTACAATGAACGAGAGGTCGTTTTCCTTTTCTTTAATTCCCATTTCCCAATTGCATAGAAACTTCTGCTCTGAAATTAAAACTGTCAGCTATTTAATCTTTGCAGGTATATCAACTTTCCATTGGAGCTGCATGTGGCCTCTCCTGGCCTTCTGATCGAATCATAATCCAAGTTCTTGACGACTCCACAGATCCAACTATTAAGGTAAACTATCCATCGCCATTTTTCAAGAACATGCTATGGAAAATTAAATTATGATAGTTAATCCATGAAAATGCAGGATTTGGTGGAGCTAGAATGCCAGAGGTGGGCAAGTAAAGGCATAAACATAAAATATGAAATAAGAGATAATAGAAATGGTTATAAAGCCGGAGCTCTAAAAGAAGGGATGAAACGAAGCTACGTTAAACATTGCGACTATGTAGTAATTTTCGACGCAGATTTCCAACCAGAACCAGACTTTCTATGGCGAACCATTCCTTTCTTAGTTCATAACCCACAATTGGCTCTCGTGCAAGCCCGATGGAAATTCGGTAATCTCGCTTAATCACAATTTTAGTTGCCTTAATTAGCTTGTTAATCTCTGATCTCTTTTTTAGAACTGCTAAGCTGCCCTGGCATTTTTCACCTTCTCATTGCCTTCGCTTCTTGAGAGCTACACGTGTAGTTAAGTTAAAAAAGAATGTTACGTGTCACTCTCACGGAAAGAAGGTGAACTTTGCGATGGTAGCTTACAGTTCTCTCTGTTTTTACTTCACATAACACTGTTTTAAGAATGTGTCGGTGGGTCTTTTTTACGGGGTATAGAGATCGGTTGGAAGCGTCGTAGTCTGTCCACGCTGTCCATTCTAAAGTCTGACACGTTGGACATTTGCTTTTGTTTGTTTATAGGGTCCCACATGTTAAACTACCCCCAACTTAGGGAAATTATTTTAAAATTGAAAAACACAGCCCTCAAGGTGCGACTCTATTGGTCACTGATTTAATAATAAGTTGGTTTAATTTTTTATTCCAAGTAATAAATCTTCGGGACGGGCAAAGGAAATAAGTTGCAGGCCTAATTTTAGTTCTCCTATATGACCTATTGATTAACTGATAATAATAATTAACAATAGGATTTAGCCTTAATTTAATAAGTCGAGCATACCTATAATTAATGGGACAAAAAAAAGTAATATAGGGTGGAAGTCTTTTCAGGGCCGGGTTGGATTGATCGTTCAAATTATGGTTTAAAAATATTAAATTTTAGAAGGATTTAATATTTTTTAAAATTTAAAATAAGTCTTTTAAATATCAAACTTTAATTGTGGTGACCGGTCAAGTCAGATCGTCATTTTAAATAAATTATGAAAAGAAAATTACGGGTTAAACCATTTAAGTTTTTTAAAAATTCAATCTCGTTTTAACTTTATTTGATTCATAAAATAAGTCTGTCAAATCAAAATTTTTAAATCTCATCGATATTATAATTATCTAACGTTAGGAAAGAAAACAGGTGGTTAGAAAAGTCAACTAAGAAAATCCTTAAAAACTAGTAGTAATTTTCTCTTTCAAAAAATCCAATAAAAAATGTTTTATGGTACATTTTGGTGTGTGTTACAAAATAGAATAGAAAAATGTCAAATTGTTTTTTTTTTCTATTGAAGGGCAACAGGAAATAAAAAAATTATATATTTATTATTTATACACATCATTATGAAGTGATCCTATATTTCTCAAGCTATAAAATGTTATGTAATTATTAATTTAGTGAAAATAGATTTTGAAAGATCATAGATTAAAATTTAAAGTTGTAACTGTTTAAAAAATTTTACTTAAATATTATCCTTAATTAAAAAGGAGAAAGAAAAAAAAATCTAGTGTGAAGCGATGAACATTTACATAAAAAATATTTTTAATTACTCATGTGTAGGGGGAAAATGACAAAAAAGTGTATTATATTTCATTATTATAAGATATTGTAAATAAAATAAAATAAAAATTGTGCAATTTTTTTTTTTTTTTAGTTTTGGGGAATGGCACTTCAAACCTGGTTCTACTATAAAGTCAAGTATGCACTTGTTACTAGACTATACCTTGATGTCAAAAAAAAAAAGAAGAATTGAATACACATGTAATTTGCCTTGATTGAAAATGGACCGGCAAGGAATAGGATGGTCCATCTGAACCAATATTTTCCTTAGCTAATTCACACTTTTCTCCTGCAAAAGCTGCCAAAGTACCCTCTGATTTACATGGCAATTAGAAAGTGCTGGATTTTTGGGTGGATCATCTTGCACCTTACATATATATATATATATATATATATACATATCCATTAATGCCAAAAGATGAAAAGGCCAGGCTTATAGGAGGCATGTTTGGCCATTCAAGAATATTTCCAGGGTAGATATGTCTGAGAAATTTTTCTTTTTATTATTATTATTTTTTTTTTTTTTTGAAAAAAAGAAGTCTCTTCTCGTTAATATTCCCAGCAGCTGCATGTGCAAAGCTTTAATAGTGGACCTGAACGTAGTGTCACTGTCTATATCAACCTGCTATCCGACACATGAATTTGATGTTTGTTGTAGAAAAAAATAGATATAATTGGGGTTTTCAATAATCATTATTATTAATGTACTGCCAGCTATTTGTGTTGATGAGTTGACTCAGTGAGTGGGATTTCTTTCTGCAGTTAATTCTGATGAGTGCTTGATGACAAGAATGCAAGAAATGTCTTTGGATTACCATTTTACTGTTGAACAAGAAGTGGGCTCCTCTACTTATGCCTTCTTTGGCTTCAATGGTAAATTCATTAACTTCTAATCACAAATTTACTATACCTAACGGCTCAATAATCTATTAATTTGAATCCAAACGACTCTTTCTTAAAAAAAAAAACAAAAAGGGTTTGAGGAGGCCTCATGTCAAATTCATGATCTCATCTTATTTTTTTGTCTTGTTATATCTTATGGACAAACTCTCTAAAATTGATGGTCATGAGCTCCGAGATGAGAATAATCATAAACAGGGCCTTAATTAATTTTAATTTTTTCTAAAAAAATAATTTAAAATTATTATTATGGTAATAACAGGGACAGCAGGAGTATGGAGAATTTCTGCACTTAATGAAGCTGGAGGCTGGAAGGATAGAACCACAGTTGAGGATATGGACCTTGCCGTCCGTGCAAGTCTCAAAGGCTGGAAATTTTTGTACCTTGGTTCTCTTAAGGTAATTGTAATCCCTAACAAAAAACTAAAAAGACATTCGTATGATTGATATTTATAAAAAATTATTAATAATTTTTTATAATTAATTTTGTTTAACATAATTAAACTTCTTCCTAATTCTTGTTATACTTATAAACTTCTCTTCCTATCCAATAAAAAAAATATATGTCTTAATAAAATATATTTTATATTTGTCTTATTTAATTTCATTGAGTCATAATAAATACAGCAGTGTAAATATTTTTAATATTATAGATAATATCAGTTTCTACATAATAATTACTTTACAGATAATATTTAAATTTATTAAAATGATTTAATATAGAAATTTACACATGCCTATGCACCCACTAAAGACACAAGAACTGCAAAAATAAGCAGTATTTACTTGCTTTGTTGTTACAGTAAACTTGGAAACAGCACTCACACAATTTCTATAGGATTCTAAGAATCTGTCACGTGGAAGTGTTCTTTTTTACTTTTTTTTTTTAATTTCTGTTTAGAAAGTCATTAATCTTAGCTGGTTTAAGGGAAAATCCTAATTAGTCAACAAAATTAATTAATTAAAAAATCTGACAAGCTCATGTGCTGACGAGTTAAGTGCACACTGCTATGTTAAAAAAAAAGGAAGGTACTTCATTATTTGCTTCATTTCAAGGTTAAGTACCCTATTCCTTTCTTTTTATAAGCATGCTTATTCAATTTTAATTTGAATTAAAAAAGAATTCTCACTAACCACAAGAATAATAGTTAAAAAAAAATTTAATCTAATTATTGTGTCAGGTTATTGTAATTAATTATGTTCTCTTATATGTGATTAATGTTTTAAATATTAACTACAGGTGAAAAATGAATTGCCTAGTACTTTGAAGGCATACCGCTATCAGCAGCATAGGTGGTCTTGTGGTCCTGCTAATCTCTTCAGGAAAATGGTTATGGAGATCATAATAAATAAGGTAATTATAGTGATAAGCCAAAAAAAAAAAAAAATCAATCATTTATTGACTAATGAAAATATAATAACAGAAACTGATCTGGGTTCTGCTCGATCATTACTCGTAAATTGAATATAATATAATATAATTAAATGCATTTCTAGTATAATATTTATTTTATAAACTGCATTTGATTACATTATATTTCGTTATGGTCACAAAATAAAATCCCCGCCAAAGTGCTTTTAGCCTAATGATACTAAAATCATCTTGAAAATTACATGACAATGTGAATTCAAATCGTAATGAATTCTAAACTGATTATTTATTAACGCAAATTTTTGTTCTGGATGCAGAAAGTGACATTGTGGAAGAAGGTACATGTGATCTACAGCTTCTTCTTGGTGAGGAAAATTGTTGCCCACATTGTTACATTTATATTCTACTGTGTGGTGTTGCCTGCAACTGTTTTGGTACCTGAAGTTGAAGTTCCAAAGTGGGGAGCTGTTTATATTCCTTCCATAATTACTTTACTCAATGCAGTTGGAACTCCGAGGTCTGATTTTTCTTGCAAATTCCTTTTTTTTTTTTTTTTTGGAAAATTTCTAAATCTGTGAATTAATTTGATATTTTATGTTGCTGTTATAGATCCTTGCATTTGTTGGTCTTCTGGATCCTTTTCGAGAATGTCATGTCATTGCACCGTACTAAGGCTACCTTCATTGGCTTGTTAGAAGCTAGCAGAGTCAATGAATGGATTGTCACTGAGAAACTAGGTGATGCTGTTAAGTCAAAAGCTGTCAAAGCACCCAAGAAACCTCGATTTAAATTTGGAGAGAGGTATTTATTATCCTTCTAATTTTTTTTTTGTATTCATTAAGAGGTCCATTGAGCATACTGCGAGTTACACCGTAAGGATAGCGCTCCTGATGACTAACTAAATTGTTTAAAACTATTATAGTATAAAAAATGCGGGTTACACTAAATTGTTAAAAACTATTATAGTAGAAAAAATGCAAGTTACAGAGTAAGGGTAAAGGGTAACCCTTCTCATGACTAACCCTTCTCATAACTTTTCTTTTCTCTGTTAGTAAAGGGTTAGAACGTCGAATATTAACGAGTTAAGTCATCTTGAGTTGGAAAAAAGAATGTCTGACTCTGCATTTGCCATATGAAATATGACAGGCTCCACCTATTAGAGCTTGGAACTGGAGCTTACTTATTCTTCTGCGGTTGCTACGATGTTGCATTTGGGAAAAACCACTACTTCCTATATCTATTTGCACAAGCAATTGCCTTCTTCATCATTGGATTCGGATACGTTGGCACCTTTGTCCCTCAATCTTAAGTTCACAGTTTTAAGTCAGTAACAAACAGTTTGGTGCAGTATTTCTTTCAACAATTCCTCGCCTTTATATATATACGCCATTAGCATCACTCTGGAGCTTTGTATAAACTGATGGGGAAAAAAAGAAAAGGAAGGAAAGGAAAGGCGATATTCTTTTAGATTGAGCAAAAATAATCGAGTGGATGATAACTCGAGCTTAGAGAGCTTTATTTTTTGTGAATATTCAAGTACATTGTTAAGGAAACTACAGACACATTGTTATAATGGTTCTTTTGGTATCTCAATTATATACAGAGAGGGTAAGAAGAGAAAGAGAGACAGAGTGAAAAAAGCAGCTTCTGGGTTTTGATGACCCTTAAGTAGATATCATAGATGAAACATGGATTGTAATTGTGAGATGTTGTAGCTTTTTGTTTTTGTTCATTGTTTTGTTGCTGTTGGCATTGGGTTTTGGTAGGAAATAAATTCATAGAAATGGGATAAGTTTCACATTTCAATTCAATGCTTGTCTTTCTTTTTCTCTCCCCCTCTACCACCCTTTTTCTCTGCAAGTGTATATATATATATATGGACAAACTAAATTTAATTTTATTAGAATTATAATGTCCAAGAAAAATTTAAATTATCCAAGTGCTATCCTAATAAAGTCTCCAAATACATCCAATCTAATTTGGATAACTTAAAAAAAAAAAAAAACTATATATATTAGTGTTAGTGCTACTTTGATTGGTACAAAGGTTTCGTTCTATGTAGTTTGCTTACATAAATGATGGGGGAAAAAAGAAAAAGAATAGCACAAAGAAAGCAAAGGATATTCTGCATTTGCATGCATAGTAGCTTAATATATCAAGAATTTTTTTTTTTTAAATTATTACATTCAAGACCTTGTAAATCTCTATTAAAAAACTTTAGTTTCAAATTCAAATATTATTGAGGTAGTATTCATTGAAAGAGAACTAGTTTATGTTATATGCAATGGACTATAGATAGGAGTGGAGTCCTAACTTATAAACATAACAGATTAATCTTTTTGAAAAAATTATAGCAGTGCAATATTTAACAATTAAAGATGAATTAAATCTGTCAATTAGGTGTAGTCTGATTGGTCTTCTCACTTATGTGAAGTGTGGGAGGTTTCAAATTTGAGATCTTTTAACCATATGTGTTTTCACTAATTTGTTGAGTCCAGGGAAGGGTACCACTGTTATATAGCCCGCAATATTATTTTGGCCCATTAAATCTCTCAATGAATAATAGGAAAAAAGATGAATCAAAACTTATAATAATAAATAAATTTGGGTTGATAGTACTAGTAGATGATATTCAAAACTAAATTTAATTCTTTTAAGAAATAATTCAACTTAGCTCTAATTTTTACCAATTGGAAATAATTTCTGCAACAAAGAGACTTCAATACTAATTTAGCAATTGAACAGGCAAAGGAATTGAGAGGGCCCTGTAGTGGGTGTTAACTGATTAGCATTTTACCCATGTATTGTTTTGCGGAACCAATTTCCCCTTCCCCACCCATTGTCGGTGTGTTCTTAAGAGTCAATACTGGTTTTTTTTTTTTTTTCAATCACCGGTATTCAAATTTTATTATTAGAGACCGTTTAATTCGACTCGGGGTCTAATTACAGTTAAAGCTTTTCACCTTTTTTTCTTTTTATAAATGTGTTTAATATGAATTAAACCCGATAATTATTCTCACATTTACAACCAAATAACAAATGATAGCTAAGTCAATAATGTCTTTAATAATTCAATCCGTTACAAAAGGCACGTACTGGATTGGGTTGGCCCAACAAGTGTTATTACGTGTAGGTGGCACTTATACTTGATACCAACAATGTCGTGGGCATCCAACTACTGTACCCTGTTTCTGGATATGATGAAGTGAAGAAATGAAGACATGCCCATGTCCTTCAATTATGAGTCTCCATCAACAGGCTTAATCTATAAATTCACAAGTAATTGTAAAAAATTATACAAAAAGAAGGTTGCACCCTTTACTTTTAGGCTGTCGCATTGAAAAGTTTTAAATTAGTAAAATTATTGAATATTTTTCAATTATTGTATATATGTTCAAAGAGCACAATATTTTCCTTTAAAAAAAAAAAACAAAGCATAATATTTTATACATCTTTCGACACAAATTATTAAACTATGATTTTTATATTATTTAATAAAAGTTCAATAAGTATAATTTTATGGGATAAATGTTCAATTGAAATATTTGATGGGTTTTGCAATGTCAAGAATTAAGTAGATTAATTCAAAAATTAAAGATGTTACCAATTTTTTTTTTTTTTTTATGTAAAGTTGGTATGAAAATCAAATCCCCTATTTATTAGCTTAAATTAATGATAACAGAAAATACATATATTGCTCAAATTTTTTTCACAAGTAAATGTGGAAAAAAGAAAGTTGCCTACTTTAGGCTGTCACATTAAAAAATTTTTAATTAGTAAAAATCATATTTATCCAATATTTTTCAATTACTTTATATATTTATTGGGCTCTACATTTTTTTTCCTTATTTTAGAATATTTTTTTGATGCAATTTCCTTTCAATCTAATGCAATAAAGAGATAGGTTGTTTGACTTTGGAGTTTATGTTTGGTGTTATGCTTAACTTTCTACCTTTCTTTTACTTTTTACTTCAGAGATAACTGTTAGCAGTAATTTATGAATAATTGGATAATTTATATATATATATATATATATATATATATATATATATATATATTATCTGCACATGCTCATGAAATATCTCTCTATATTTTTACTTTAAGCAAGATTAAGAGAGCAATTGAGAAAGAAGGTGGACACTAAAAAAAATCGGTAAATATGGATGCGAATTAACTGCGCAATTTAAGCTGTAGGTATTTACCGACGATGACTAAAATAAATTTGATAATTTTTGAAAATGTTAAACAAATATAGCGATCAAGTTTGGTTGCTATTTCATCGGTAAATACTAACCAATCAAATTAACGACCAAAATGATTGGTAAATGTGGCGCATGTAAATGGCGGAGAAGGTAGCTATCGATTACTAACCAAATGGATCGTTAAAATATTTATAAAATTTTTTTATTTTTTAATTAAATATACCGATGGGTTTGGAACTTGTTATCGATGAAAGTTGGATCTAGGGATTTTTAAGTTTAAAATTCTCACTGGATTTTATTTCGCTTGCTATTCCTTCTTCTCTTTCGTGCTCCCCTTATTTTTTTCTCTTTGACATCTAGACTTAACAGAAAAGAGAGCAGAGCCTAGCGCTGATGAGTCTATTATCAGTTGTCCCATATTTTTGTCCACGCCGATGAGTGGTGGTCCAAACGACGGGGATTTTGCTACAATAAGTACAATTTGAACCATTTCTTAGTTTCTTCTTTTTTTTTTATTTTATTTATTCCTTATAAAACCTAACACAAAATCAACTGAGATACAACTGTTTCATGGTTAATATCCTTGATATATATGTAATGTGCGTGTGATATTTGCCCATTTTACTGTCTATGTATGGATTTTGTGTTTTTTATTTTTTTTTTATTTTTACTAGATTAGAACCAACGTGATGCGCGGAGCAATATTAAAGGATGAAATAATTTTTTATAACTTTGATAAAAACACAAAACGAAAATTAGACTGATGACACGAACACGACACGTTTAACCCTCTTAATATCATAAACAGGTTAAGTGGGTCGTGTTGACCCATCTACAACTCATGTAACCCGCTTAATACCATAAATAGGTTAAGTGGATGTGTTGACCTATATACTAACCACTTAATCTACTTATAGTATGTTTAACTTTTTTAGCCTATTTAACTCCAATAATATTTAAAAATAAAATTTCATACGTAAAATGTTTGAATTATTCAAGATTTATAATTAAAATAACAATTGATACAACAATAAAATTTAAATAGGTTTTAGTTGGAGTATTTATATCTAATATTAAAATTACCTCTTTACTCTTAAATAAACAGGTTATTCGCCTAAATCCGTGTGTCAACCCGCAACACAATACGTTTATATTCGTGTAATAAATGGGTGACTCGTTTATGACACGTACTCGTTTAACCTTAACTCTAACCTATTTATTTCGCGTGTTAGGCGAATCGTGTTCACATGTTATGACCAATTTTGACATCAGTATGACCTACATCAAAAAAAGCACACACACTATTAATGTATTTTTCCAGTGCATATTGCTCATGAAGCAAAAGTTGTCGGCTCAATTCAATATCGTTGGATGTATCCATTCAAGAGGTATCGCTATCCAATACCTTTGTAACTGTTTACTAAAGATTTAACCAACTTTAAAATCATGTTTAACCAATTAGTGAGGATGTGATAGGTATAATGGTTATCTTAAAAAAAATGCTAGGAGCAAAGCAAAAGTTAAAGGTTCAATTGGTAATGCCTATCTTGTACAAGAGACGTCATTGTTTTGTGCACACCACTTTGAGCCACATGTTGAAACAAGACATTGACGAGTGCCACAAAATGGTGATGTTGGAACCATTAGTGGGGAGAAAATCGAAGAAAATCTTTCAATTTTTACTCATCCTAGTTGGCCAATTGGGAAATCAAAAAGAAGACGGATGATTGTTGAAGAGCATCGAGCGACTTATACATGTATACTTCTTAATTGCATTGAAGTAGGTTCGTTTGTTAAGTAAGTCCTCTTATAACTTTGCAAGTTTTGACTTATTTGCTTCATTTTACTCTGTGTCATTTAAACTTTATGAATTTTTTTCATATGCAAGCATTTATATATATCTGAGTTACAGAACCTTGATCCGAACATTATGAGGAAAGAGATTGATCGAAGATTGGAAGATGACTTTTCTACCCGGTTCAACTCTTATGTAAGTACATGTAAATTTCTATAAAATGTTAGGTTGGAGCCATCATGTGATGCTTCAAGGCGGATCACTAAGATATTCAGGGAGAAACTTGGTCCGAAAGGGATAAGTTGGAAGATGGTATCACAAAGCACTTTTGATTATTATTAGAGTGAGTTTTAGGTAAAAGCTTTTGCGATACTAGTATTATCATTTGATTTTGATGATTCAGCTATTGAGATACTAGTATTATGCCTTATTATTTACATGTTCATAGATATTTTACAAAAGTTTCAATGGTTGGTTGTTATAGATATTTGTGTTGATTTTATCATAGTTTCTTTTTAACAATATCATTATTACAAGGGAAACTCTGTCAAATTTTATTTTTTTGTTCTATATTTTATATTTCATGTTGCTTATTGTGCCTTATTGCTAATGTTATGGTTATAGAAATGGTTTTACTAGAACATGGCGATTGATCATATGGTTAAATGGCTATGGGATCATAAGGCTGTAGAGAGATATAAGGACCTTGTACATGAGGTGAAGAGTATGGGAAAAGAACCAAATGTAAATGATGATGTGTAGGAAAGGTGGAACTAGATGTGGGCAACACCTTAGCAGGTCAAGAAATCGACACAACAATCCAAGAATAGGCGTACCGAGAAAGGAGGCACTGGATTTCCTCCATCTTATCATACCGGAGGTTCTATGTACTATTCTGAGCATAAGAAGCGTATAGTGAACTTTCTAAACTTTATATATATATAACTTTAGGTTATATGTAATTAAGCTATTATATTTGGATACACCATTTTATTTAAACTCAGGTAGTTGAGTTGGGACGAGAAGCTACACTTAGTGACTTGTTCCATAGGGTCCACACAAAGAAGGATGATATAAGTAAATGGGTTGATAAACGAGTTGAGAACTTTAATATAAGTATTTAGGTCTTTTTTTTTAATTGTAAACTATTGTAGATTATATTAATTTTATCATAGGTTATCATTGTTAGAATTTGCATATTAAACCAATTTGTAATGACTTATATATGTAACACTTTATTGCAAGAGACTTTAGAAGGATTCAAGGAGGATCAAGCGTCTGACCAGTCTAAGGATCCCATTGATGATAACAGAGATATACCTAACGACTGCTAGAGAATAAGACAAACGAAGGATATACGAGATTAGATCTGAGGCGACACAGAGGGACAAGCTGCATTAGAGAGGTTGGTGATGCAGCAGTCAGAGTTGCTTGCTCAACAGTCACATATGATCACAGAGATTCATTAGCATTTATGCATCAGGCCCACTCCTCCTACAGATCCTCCAACTACATATCCTATTTCTAGAGATGATGTTGATCTAGTCAGAGATATACGTCTTTCTGATGATTAGCCAATTGAGGACCAGTCACAGGATCTTTAGATATTTGTTTTAGGCTATAGTAAAACATAATATTTTGCTTTCTTAAAACAAAAAACAGTATTAAACATAATACTACTTTTATATATTTGAGACTTATGTTTGTTTGTGTCTAATGTTGTGACTCATGTTTGTTTATATTTAACATTATGTAAACATTAGCTTATTTACATATTTACTTGTCTACAATTTGAATATATCTTTACAGGTAATTCGAAATATGTTGTTTATTTGAAAAAAAAATGAATTTCAGCAAATTTTACCGACGGAATATCTACCGGTTACCGATGGAAATATAATTTTAAAAATAATGATTAAATATTTTATCGATAAAATACTGACCTTTTGCCGACGAAATTACCAACAAAATACTGACCATTACTGATCAAAATATTTGCCGACCATTTGCCCACCAAAATATTAAAGGATTTAACCATCAAATTACTAATCAAATTTCGTAGCTAATTTACCGATTCATATTTTTTTTTGGTAGCTGATTTTTCACCGACAAGGCAATTATCGACCTTATAAATCCCAGGAGAGAGAATAGGATAGTAACACGTTTTTGTAGGAGAAAGAAAAAATTGTAAGAAAAGCTTCACTCTTTTCGAGACTTACATGGCATTAAAAATAAAAATTAGCTGACTTAATGCTCCGCTTTAGCTTTCTAGTGTCTTCTTATTGGAAATCAAGTCAAAGTGATTTTCTAGTTACATAAATCGAAGTTAAGGTATTTTACTATTACAAATTGAATTCAAGGGACAATAATGTCAAAGTGCCTATAGTTGAGCAAAGTCGGATGAAATTAAGCCTTAATAAGCAATGATTGCTTAGGCATGTGGCAGTCAGTGATTGTTTTTCCATATTTGTAAACACGCACGTCCTCCTTCACTCGTTTTCTTATATAAGAACCTTTAATTAACCTCCAAAAGGCACGACTTGATACATCTGTATTCTAGAAGACTTAATTGAAATGTTTTTTTGATTTTCTAACTCTCTTCTCATCTCCTATTATTCTTGAGTATTCTAAGCGGGCGACACGATGTTCCCTCAAATTTTCTTTTCTTTTGTTGGATGTCTTCTTCATGAGGAAATTCCAGTTTAGTTCAAGATTTTGTTCTACATTTAGTTTGACACATCTTTGGTCGATCGAACCCTCACTAAAAAGCCGCCAAGACCATTTGGAGCCTCTCTGGCCATCCAAATCACAAGTTTTTGGTTTAGATTTCTCCTTGAAGTCTAAACTTTTTCAAGTTGAAACTTAGAGATAGGAAGATAGTTTGCTCTCCAATCCAGCTAAGGAGGAGGAACCAAGCTAAGTTGTGACTAGAAGCTTGCCAAAAGACTAAGGTATGATCTTTGAATCCTTTCCTTTTCAATGAAGTCTTTACTTCATATCAATTTCTTCTTATTTTCGATTTCATTAAAGTAGCGACAAAAGCTTAAAATATAATAGGAAAAAGATAAAATGAATCTTTTGCACAATTAAAATCAAACAATCCCCATATTGCAATGGAAAGAACTTTATGGATCTGATTTCCATTCTAAGGGATATGTAAGAGGCTCAATCATACAACTCAAGCTGCGAACCAAACTATCAAAATTCCTCTTTTTCTCCACTTTTTCTTTTTTTTTTTTTTATGTACTTTATTTGGGACATGTGTGTTTTCCCTCGAATCCCTAAAAGGGGATAGAGGCAATACACCAAGTTTTATTGTTTTGTTTCAAACTCTTAAATTTATTTATTGCTTTACTTTATTGTTATTTATTTCACTTTATATAAGTTGTCATGCATGAAAATCTTCTCCATCTAAAATCTTTCTTCATGAATAAAGAATTAAGTCCTAGGCCAATTCTAAAAACTATTTAAGCTGCAAACTTAGTCTTTAAATCCTCCTTGATTTCAAAGGATTGATGCACTTTTCCAATTGGACTAAAAACCCATATTCAAAGAATGAGCTTTTCTTCCATGAAACTAACCCTAATGAGTGTTTCGAACTCGGGGTTAAATTACCTAAATTTATCTTACATTTAGGTTAGACATAGACACTCGAATCGAGGTCTCACAACGGTAAACTTAATTAGGAGGTTAAATTTTTTAACGGAGTAGACTGTTAATTAGTTTAAAAAATAAGACAATTATTTTCAAAATAGTTTTTTGAATTATAATGTTTTATTCCTTGTGCATCATTCTTTACATCTACATCTTAGATCGAATTATAATAAAACTCTGAATTTCTGATAATGTCACTTCAACAACTCTCATTGAGACTGTTAAGAGGTTGCGACGGTGTCTTACCCACGACTAATCCAAAAACCTTTTGAGGTGTAACAAATATGCAGTAGTATTGAACTCACACAAAACTCATTGTTCCATATGTGCCTAGGTGTATCGCTGCTCTAGTGTGATGGGATCTTTTAAACCAATCTACTTTATATCATATTCATGTAATGCGTTAGACCCATGGACTTAGGTTGTACATACCTTAACAATCTAAACCAATGTGAATGTCATGAAAATAGATTTTTCCATACATCCATCGTGCATATCATATACATGCATACACCCCTTGGATCAAGAGCCTAATGAAACAACCTGAAAAATTTATTTCAAAAAATTTTCGTTTAAAAACTTAAATAGTAAATTTAGCCAATGGGATAAAAGAACATTATTACTATTTTTTTAAACTAAATAAATCTATACCTTGTGAAATTATTTGATAAAAATTTAATACTATATATATATATATATATATATATATATATAAACCGAACCTAAAAACTAAATTACCTCTAATCTAGCTCTAATCTCTCTTTCTCTTCATTTCTGATTGGCACAGTAAACGAAAGGAACTGTGGCCGTGCTTTGACAGTGATTTTCGCAAGTGTACGAAATCACAACAAGTAATATAGAGTAAGAGAGTATCGTATCCACAGGGATTGTATATCAAGTACCTAAATTATGTTAACCTATTATTATTTAAACGATAATAAGAGAGAATTGCTGTAAGGAAAATAAATTTGAAAGTAAAAACAGAAAGAGATCAAGCCCAAAATTTAGGTGAAAAGAAATCAGGGATTTAAACTACTAGGGAATTTGATTTCACTTAATTCTATCCAACTTATTCTATTAGTTCGTTAATCAATTTTAATTGTTCAAGTAGGAGAAACAACCCTAGAATTACTAACAAGCTCTCCCGATGTATTGTTAGCTATTCTAATCTAGTCTAATTACCTATCTTCCAATAGTGAAATCAAACATAAATTAGATCTTTGAGTTTTGTGGTTGTTTGGTGAGTTCATAACCTAAGATCATTAACTTATGAAAACCCCCCTTGAGTCAAACCATATAGCTTCCGCGTCAAGTTATTATTCTCAAGTAATTTATTATCTTTTTCATATCAAAAAGCCTTCTCCAGATAGCGATTATTGAAATAATTCAATCCAAGGGAAAAATTCTGCCTGGAAGCTTTAAGCACAATAATAAATTATGACAAGAACAATGAAAAACAAATCTAATATTATAAATTGGAATTGAATTAAGTTACATCAAATCCCTAGTATAAGAGTTTAGCTGGACATAATAATTAAATAAAACTCAGTCATGCTTGAATAAATCATCATACTTAGTGATAACAATGAAAAGAAAAAAACAAGATGAAGAGTTTAGAGATAAAAACTAGATCACAACTATGTAGATGGCTTCCTTGAATCTTGGCACAAATCTTGGATGCTTGAAGTCTTTTGAGAGAGAGAGAATTATGCAGAAAATAGCACAAAAACGAGATGCCTTACAATGAAAAGTTTCCCTCTTTATATAGAGCTCCTGAAGGCAAATCTGACTCCATTTAGGAAATAGAATCCTTATTTAGTGCAAAGTCTTCTATAAGAGATATAAGAGATCATGACTGTTTAGGCCTTGGATTTCTTCTTAATTGGGACTCCTTTCTCTTCCAAAATAGGTCCAGGTCTTGTTTAGTACGTTTAGGAAACTCTCCGAGGCAGGCCCGTGTGAGGAAAAGATTGATTTGCGTCTTTAGTTCACGCTAGTTCTGCCTTCGAAGCACGGGCGTGCCATTATGCACGGCTTGGGCGTGCCATTATGCACGGCTTGGGCGTGCTTAATTCTAGAAGTTTGGCTAGTGGAGCACGGGGTGTGCTAGGCAAGCACACCCTGATGGATCTTTGTGGCACAGCCGTGCCTTTTAGCACAACCCAGGCCGTGCTTGTTTCTGTCCTTCCCAGCTGGAATTGTCATGGGCGTGCTAGACTTGACACGCCTTGATCCTCTTTGTGGCACGGCCGTGCCTTTTGGCACAACCCAAGTCGTGCTTACTCCTGACTCTTCCCTTGATTTCCTTAGCTTGTAGCACGGTTGTGCTTTCTAGCACGGCTTGGGTGTGCTGGAGGCTGAGTATCTTGCCTTGTAATGTTCTTTTCTGTACTCAATTCCTGCAATTTTCTCTTAGATCAAGTGGGTTAAGATTCAAGGAACCTTTGAACAAATTACACAAAAAATGAATTTCAAATCAAATCAAAGTGATAAAACTTACTAAAATTCTAATAAAAACTATATAAAAAAAATACTATAAAATAAACACTTATCATGCTTCAAATGAGACAGTAGCGACACAACCTTGTTCCTTCATTTTTCCAGCGATGCTTGACCTTACCCGGCGTTGTGATCTGACCTTCTCACTTGCAGCTTCTCCGGCCACTATCTCTTTAACTTTCGATCGAACTAGCGGCGGCTGTAACGAGTTTGGAGAAAAGATGTAGTTGTCGATTATTTTAATGGGAAATTCCAATTTTTGACTCGATCTACTAGTGGGTAAGCCAAATTTTGAACCTCTTTAGTATAATTTATGAGTTCTTTGATAAAAAAAAAATGAAGGATTTGATTTATAAATTAAGTTACTGTAGAAATCTAATCACCAGCTACTATTTTTAATGCCAAAAATTTAGAAAAAGAATTTAATTGCTTACTAATAGTTATACATATTTTGGCAAGTGTTTTGGTGTGATTAAAGTGGTTCTAGCTCAGAAATATGTATGAATTAAGGGTGGCAGCCTCTAACAAGAGAAAATCATGGTTTTGCTTGAAATAAGATTATATTGGGGGTATGCATATGCTTTTCATAAATTGTTCCGAATATATATGTTCTAATGATCGAGTTTGATAAGAATTGAGAATAATTCTTAAATGGGAGTAGGTATTTTTGTTAATCACTTGAATTCTAGCTTTTAACATGATTATATGAGGTTGCAATCAAGCTCTTAAATAGGGAAACGTGTTAAGTAGTAATGAAATTACTCAAAAATCTAAGGTTCCCTTGATATGGCACCAACTACCTTAGCTATTTTCATTGAGTTTTGCTTAATAAAAACCTTAGCTATTTTCAGTAAGTTTTGCTTAATAAAGCAGGAAATGATATTGTATCTTAAATTCTTGAAAAAAAAAAAAAAGAAAAGAGAAGAAGCAAGAAACAAGATAGTGCGTAGAATATGGGGTTTAAATATAAGTTTGGGATTTCTGTCGTTATAACTGCTCCCATATTATTCTATTACTTTAACTTTCAGAATGATGACATGAGAAGTGATGCAATATATGAATTCCTTATCGAATGCTGAATTTGTTAGCTAATTTTTATTGTGATGAATAATAGAATTCTGGAATCGTCTCAACGGTTGTCGAATTGTTTAGCTTTCTAAATTGTAATATGATTAGAGACTATAAGACTGCAAGTTATTGGTGTTTATTTTGATGGGAACAAAAATATGATGGCTAGTTAAAGAGTTTAATAATATATTGAATTATGAGATTAATCTTTTCTTAGGTGTAGATTTGGTAAATATTGAGTTTAAGATTTTGAAAGTGAGTTTGTTGAGTAAAGAGTAATAAATGATAATCGTTAATTGGTGGTATTGTTATGTAAAGGAGGATGGACACTTAATTTGGTTGATTGCCTGATGGATGGGCTGTGTGGATTGAATGAATATATAGAAAGTATTTAACTTTATCTTAACAAGTAGAAAGTCCTATTTTTAGGGAGTTCTGCCGAAATTTCGATAGAATCTGAGCTAGTTATATTTAGTGGATAAGTTAGTAGGTTTGTTTGGAATAATTCTTTAATTTGATATATTTAAAATAAATCTCTTTATTTACTTCAATTGTTTTCTTTGCATTTATAATTTATTAGATCGTCCGAGTTTGTCCATTGCTCATGCGAATCAAAATCAGAGAGCTTCCTCTCTTCTTCATCACTGTGAATACTAATACATAGTGCACTACCATCTACATCAAGCATACTTTCATTACCATATAATGCTACAATTACCTATTTATTTAATCAGTAATTATTTATTTTTATAGCATAAATATTCATTACTTTATGCTTAATTATATATGTGCATATTTATGTGTTTGCATAACAATATTTGTTTATTTAATGTGCTTGCATTTAAATGCAATATTTGATTAGATGTGTTGTGATGATGATATGCCTTGTTTGTGTAGAATTGGGATGAAGTGGGTCACCATTGGATTTCTGAGAGCAGTCTATGATACCATCGGCTATGTATGGGGAGATCGGCACCCCTGTGTGCATCTAATAATATGAATGATATGGAAAAATCATAGGTTGGCCTCCTGTTGGTAATGGAAAAGAAAAGAGAGAATGAAAAAACAATGAGAGGGCTGGTCAAATAAGGATTAAACCGGCCGTCCATGTATGACGGATCGGCTGGTGCACACGTTATGAGAGGATGGGCCATGTGGGAGGATGGCTTATACGAGGTTTCAATGACGCCACAGACAAATCTTCACGTGTTTGATTATATGAAGGTATACTTGTATGTGGGTGCTGATGCTGTGCCATGTGTTTGATTGAATGAGTGTTCATTTTAGTATTTTAGAGAACATTTCGTGTGAATTCCTGTGTTACGCAATAATTATTATTCATTATTAA
Organism: Jatropha curcas; assembly: GCF_041381405.1. Classification (NCBI taxonomy): domain Eukaryota; kingdom Viridiplantae; phylum Streptophyta; class Magnoliopsida; order Malpighiales; family Euphorbiaceae; genus Jatropha; species Jatropha curcas. Next base: position 9,184,251 of record NC_143152.1, on the reverse strand, counting down.
ACTCATATTTCTTTTGTTTAACTTTTCCAGGAAGTAGATTCTTCTTTGTCTTCGCTAAAACTCTGTTTCCTTCACCGTAGAGTTAGAAAAGAAATTTTCTAATTTCAGTAATTATTTAAATTGTGAGCGTTATGTACAAGAACTTATTTATTCCTATTTGATATTGAACTCTGCAGTTGTAGGATTATGGTAATTCTAATCGGGTGTAACTATGAGTATGTTAACTAATAACTTATATGGGTGGTTTAGACATCTGTATATGTGCTTGTATGAACCATTTGGCCCATATTATGGGTATTATGTATAATTGGGCTCGAGTTAAGAATTATTAGAGATGTTGGAAACAGGTCAAGATATAACATGATTATTTGTATATAAAGTAATATAGGCTTACGGTTCTTGAGATCCATTTTGAAGTGATTAAGTTTAGTGATTCAGGCTTATTACGGGTTTTGGGGGTCTTATGCTTACTTGGGTTCGGCCCATGGTTTTGGATCGTGACAAAGTTGGTATCAGAGCTTAGGTTAGAATTTTAGGACACAACTACAGAGTATAAGGGTTTCGTCTTGTCATTCTCAGTTTTCTTTGCCTATTACTTTAGCATTTTTTCCATTATTATGATTAGAATAAATCTTAATCTCACAGAGTGTGTGTTATTTCTTGTATTTAGAAGGTAAGATGGGTTTGAAGATTGTTATTAGGAGTTGGCCCAAATGATTAAATTGAACAAGATGAAGGTTATTTCAATCATTTTAGGGTAAGCATGGACGAAGAATTTCTTTATGTTGGGATCAGCCGTAACCTACATATAAAGGAAAGAAACTTGGTGATTTTCCTCTTTAAGTCTAGTGGACACACTAAACCCTGTGAGGAGGGAAAACCCATATCTATTTTGTAAGTTAGTAGTCAAGAAAAAAAAAAAAAAAAGAAGAGAGAACTAAGGATCTAGGTGGAATTAGTGAACGGAAGATAGCTTATCATAATAGTTGCAGATGCTAAAGTAGGCACCATCTACTGGACCTGGGAATTGAGAAACACTTGGATGGTGGTGGATTGGTCTGATCAACCAGTGCACTACTTTATATGTGAAATCTATTCCTATTAGCGAGTAGAATTATGTTATGGTATGGATATGAAGTTTCATTTCTTATGGCGGGTTAAAGAATAGGAATATATATATAGCATTAGTAACTACAACAGATTACTAAGTTATTTACATGTGAGTTATCACCAAATTGAAATAGTTATGTATTTGATTATGGTTTTTTTGGAGTTAGACATAGAGATAAATTGTAAGCGGAAAAGCTTGAATTTTCTTATTGCATGTCTAAGACTTTAGATTAAGAGGGCGAATGATTTTATTGTAAACTGAAATCTCTTAAATATTACATAAATATAAACTTTTTTTTTTACTATTGCATTTACTTGCTCTTTGAATTTGAAACCCCAACTTGATTGGAACTACCTTACGACGAATAATTTGAAATTTTTTCTATTTATAAAGAAATACATTATATAATTGTATGAGATAATTGTTTTTGAAAAGTTGTCTATATATATCGCGGGGTCGATTGAATGAGATAATTAAATGAAATGATTACAAGTGTAGTTAGAACTTAAAGGAAAATTTGGAGAAGAAGAGTAAGATAAATGGTAATAATGATAATGATAATAATAATGGTAACATGTATACATATAGTTGGAGTTTAATGCTAAGTTAAGAACAAAAATACTGGAAAGGTTTGAGAAGACAAGTTTAAAATAGAAGATAAGTTGCAACTATATTTAGAGTATAAGAGTCTTAAACACTTACAATCGAAAGATAACCTTAGGAAGGAACTTGAATAGTTAAGGGTCTAGGGAATGATTTATAATTCAAGCTTGAATGTATATATTGTAGGAGCAAGTGGCAAATAAAATCAAAGCGACAAATACCTGTCTAAACTCAAATAAGAGAGGATTGATGGACTACAGTTGAGTTAATCAAGATTTTAATTAAAATGCTAGAACTATGGAGTGGTTAATTCGAAAATTTTAATCGAGGGTATGGGCAGGAAAGTGAGAGTTTAATAGTAGATGACATAAGTTAGATAATAAGGAGTTATTGAGATTGACTTGATGGAATATTTGGACGGTAAAATAGATTATGATATGCCATAAATATATAAAAAGAGGCAGTTTTAAGGCTATGACTTAAGCAATTTTATTGTAGATCTTTGAATTGAAGGGTAATAGGTACAAGGTGAATATTTAGGGTAAATATTAAATATTAGGTTGGAATACTGATGGTTAAATAGACAATGATCAACAAGGTTAAGTAGTAGAAAGGGAGATAAGTAAATAAAATAATTAATACTGATAATCTAATATCTTTATGAATGGTTTAATAAGCAACATAGGAGGAATGGAAGGTTATTACAAAGGAGTTAGGTCACAAGCTGAAAGGTTATGAATGTCAATTTTGATAATAAGCTTTAGGATAACTTAAGAAATTAAGTATTAGAGAGAGATTGATTGTTAAGTAGAAAGTGTCAAAATCTCTATAGAAGTGAGACAACTATGTGATGCAGTGATGACTTTTAGTTTAAGAGCTATCGAATGGCCGAACTAACGAATAGCAAGGATATTAATATGGGGAATTGAACTTATGTAGATAAGAATCAAGATAGTGAACTCAAATCGCCCCGCGATACTATAGACAATGAAAGTTGCAAAGGAAATTTTTTGTTGAAATTTTGGATTAAAATAATAGTTTTCAAACTTTTAATTGAGTAGACGTTTTAGAAATAACATCTGTGAATTAAATAAATTTAGATTGTTATTATAAACAAATTGAATTTCAAGTGTCTTTACTTTTTACAAAATATATGTTTGGTCTCCATAAGTATGTGTTTTGTTTTCATAAAATATATATGTTTTGGATAAATTAAAGAAAAGGTCTTTTTGACATTACCAATGTTTTCTTTTACATTTCGTTAAAGGAGGGCATCTCACGGAGGAATGCCTAAAAGAACTAAACTTTTTAAACAAATCTTAATGTAGTGCCGAAAAAAAAAATCATTATTTCCCTTTTAAACACGGTTTTATTGAAGGATTTTAACATGAAAATTTCCTAAGGATTTCAGTAGCAATGACCAATAGTGGCAATTGATCAGATCAGATTCCGTCTTAAATAGGATGGAATCTCGGGAGCTAGCCTTAGGATTTAGGCTACCGTAAAGCTTTATCTCCATTTCATTCTCCCTCTTCACAAGGAAGAAGAACCAATTCCATTAGAAACTTTTAGATACTCTTATCTTGATGGTGATTGAACTTAACCTATTTCTTTCTAATGTATTATAATCTTGCTTTTATCATCCTTATATTGTAAGGGTCCAGCCCTTGTGTAATATTGTCCGCTTTGGGGCGTTACATATCGTCGCCCCCCTCACGGTTTTATTCTCAGGCAGGCTTTGCAACCCGCCCAAAAGGCTTCACACAAGTTCAAGACTGCCACCCTTTATGTATAGTACTTCCACCTTGTGCTTAACCGATGTGGGATTTGCCTAAGGTGTCACATATATACTCTTTGTTTGTTCTATTTTTCCCCACCTTGTTTATCTCCAAATTCTAGGGTAAATTTTTATAAGGGGAGACCGTAACGACTTGGAAAATTTATTTCAAAAAATTTTCATTTAAAAACTTAAATAGTAAATTTAGCTAATGAGGTAAAAGAACATTACTTTTTTAAAAAACTAAATAAATCTATAAACCCATAAACCAAAAGAAAACCAAGCAAAAATGCATGATTTGGGCTAAATCGGACTCTAATCGAATCTAAATCAACCTAGAAAGCTCTAGAAAATAAAAATTTACTGTTTTGCCCAACATATTTTCCTCTCCTTCCTTTCAGCACTGACACATCCCCCTCTCCTATCTCTCTTCGATTTTCCATTCATTGGCCATCGCCACCTCCTCCTGCTGTCATCGCCTCCTCGCCACCGTGTCTCCGGTTCTCTTTCTTTCTATTTCAACATCACGGGCAAGAGAGGGAGTTGCGATTTTGATCGACAGCTCAGTCTTCTCTCCCCGTCTTTCTGGCGACACTAGCTTCCTTCCTGCCGATTGCATAGCTCTAATCTCTCTCTCTCTCTCTCTCTCTCTCTCTCTCTCTTCATTTCTGGTTGGCACAACAAACGCAAGGAACTGCGGTCGCGCTTGGATCGAGACAGTAGCGATACAGCCCTGTTCCTTTGTTTTTCCGGCGATGCCTGTCCGTAGCCAACATTGTGATCTGACCTTCTCACTTGCAGCTTCTCTGGCCACTATCTCCTTCGCTTTCAATCGAACTAGCGGCGGCAGTAACCGGTTTGGAGAATAAATGTAATTGTCGATTGTTTTAACGGGAAATTCCAATTTTTGACGCGATCTACTGTTGAGTAAGTCTATTTCCGAACCTCTTTAGTATAATTTCTGAGGTCTTTGATCAAAAAATGAAGGATTTGATTTATAAATTAAGTTAATGTAGAAATCAAATCCCTATTTAGAAAAAGAATTTAATTGATTACTAATGATAGTTAAACATATTTTGGCAAGTGTTTTTGTGTGATTAAGGTGGTTCTAGCTCAGAAAAATGTATGTTAAGGGTGGCAGCCTCTAACCAGAGAAAATCATGGTTTTGCTTGAAATAAGATTATATTGGTGGTATGCATATGCTTTTCATAATTTGTTGCAAATATAGATGTTCTAATGATCGAGTTTGATGAGAATTGAGAATAATTCTTAAATGGCAGCAGGTATTTTTGTTAATCACTTAAACTCTAGCTTTTAACATGATTATATGAGGTTGCAATCAAGCTCTTAAATAGGGAAACGTGTTAAGTAGCAATGAAATTACTCATAAATCTAAGTTTCCCTTAGTATGGCAGCAGCTAGCTTAGCTATTTTCGTTGAGTTTTGCTTAATAAAACCTTAGCTATTTTCGTTAAGTTTTGCTTAATAAAGCAGGAAATGATATCGTATATTAAATTCTTGAAAAAAAAAAAAAAGAAAAGAAAAGAAATAAGAAACAAGATAGTGAGTAGAATATGGGGTTTAAATATAAGTTTGGGATTTCTATGGTTATAGCTGCTTCCATATTATTCTATTACTTTAACTTTAAGAATGATGACATGAGAAGAAATGCGATATATGAAAAACCTTATCGAATGGTGAATTTGTTAGTTAATTTTTATGTGATGAATAATATAATTTTGGAATCGTTTAAATGGTTGTCGAATTGTTTACCTTTCTAAATTGTAATATGATTAGAGACTGTAAGACTGCAAGTTATTTGTGTTTATTTTGATGGGAACAAATATATGATGGCTAGTTAAAGATTTTAATAATATATTGAATTATGAGATTAATCTTTTCTTAGGTGTAGATTTGGTAAATATTGAGTTTAAGATTTTGAAAGTGAGTTGTTGAGTAAAGAGTAATAAATGATAATCGTTAATTGGTGGTATTGTTATGTAAAGGAGGATGGACATTTGATTTGATTGATTGTCCGATGGATGAACTATGTGAATTGAATGAATATATAGAGAGAGTATTTGACATTATCTTAACAGGTAGAAAGTCCTATTTTTAGGGATTTCTGCCGAAATTTCAATAGAATTTAGGCTAGTTATATTTAATGGATAAGTTAATAGGTTTGTTTGGTATAATTCTTTAATTTGATATATTTAAAATAAATCTCTTTATATGTTTCAGTTCTTTCCTTTGCATTTATAATTTATTAGATCGTTCGAGTTTGTCCACTGCTCCTGTGAATCAAAATCAGAGAGCTTCCTCTCTGCTTTATCACTGTGAATACTAATAAATAGTGCACTACCATCTGCATCATGCATAGTTACATCACCACATAATGCCATAATTACCTATTTATTTAATTAGTAATTATTTATTTTTATAGCATAAATATTCATTACTTTATACTTAATTATATATGTGCATATTTATGTGTTTGCATAACAATATTTATTTATCTAATGTGCTTGTATTTAAATGCAATGTTTGATTAGACGTGTTGTGATGCTGATATGTCTTGTTTGTGTGGAATTAGGATGAAGTGAGTTACCATTGGGTTTGCGAGGGTGGTCTACGATACCGTCGACCATGTATAAGGAGATCAGCGCTCCCGTGTGTATATTATGATATCAATGATATGGAAAAACCACAGGGTGGCCTCCTATTGGTAATGGAAAAGAAAAGAGAAACTGGAAAAACAATGAGAAGGTTGGTTAAGTGAGAATTAGACCGGTTGGCCATTTATTGGGGATCGGCTCCCTGGTGCACATGTCATGAGAGGATGGGCCATGTCTGATGATGGCTCATCGGGGTTTCGGTGATGCCACAGACCAATCTCTACGTGTTTCATTATATGATGATGTACTTGTATGTGAGTGCTGATATTGTACCATATGTTTGATTGAGTGAGTGTTCATTTTAGTATTTTAGGAAACATTTTGTATGAATGTCTGTGTTATACAATAATAATTATTCATTGTTAAACTTATATTTCTTTTGTTTAACTTTTTCAGGAAGTAGATTCTTCTTTGTTTCGGCTAAAACTCTGTTTCCTTGGCTGCAGAGCTAAAAAAGAAATTTCCCAGTTCTAGTAAGTATTTAAATTGTGAGCGTTATATACAAGAACTTATTTAATCCTTTTTGATATTAAACTCCACAATTGTAGAATTATGGTAATTCTAATTTGGTGTAACTATGGGTATGTTAACTAATTACTTATGTGGGTGGTTTAGACATCTGTATATATGCATGTATGAACCATTTGGCTCATATTATGGGTATTATGTATAATTGGGTTCGAGTTAAGAATTATTAGAGATGTTGAAAATGAGTCAAGATATAACATGATTATTTGTATATAAAGTAATATGGGCTTACGGTTCTTGAGATCCATTTTGAAGTGATTAAGTTTAGTAGTTTAGGCTTACAATGGGCCTTGAGGGTCTTATGCTTACTTGGACCCTAGTGTCGGTCCGGCCATGATTTTGGATCGTTACACCTAGATACCTTCAAATCATGTATATATCCCACACATGGATATACCTTACCTTTTCAAATACAAAAGACCTAGTAACTTTGTCATATTCTTACCGTAAAATCCTAGCTTTCTAGATATCTTTCCTTTTTACTCTAAGACCCTTATATTCTTTATCCTTGTTTTAAAGGAAACCAAGTCTGGGAGAAACTAGAAACAATCAACCGAATGCTCTCCAAGAGCAATTTAGCTGCTGCAATAGAGAAACAAGAGGAGACTTGTTTTCCCTTATAGCAACCCAAGAGAGGGGAGAGTGAATTGGATTAATTATTATTATTATTATTATTTTTTTTAGAAGAGCTTGGCAAATGAAGATGAATTGGAAATCAAGAAAATTAAGAAGGAATGAAGCTATGGAGTTGTACTATTTGATTAGAATAGATGGTCAGTTTCCTTCTCTTAGTTCTTTGAATGTTTACTAAGATCTTTGGTTGATTTTAAGCAATTTGATAATGTTATGATTTGTTTTTGGAGATATAAGAATCGTGTTTTAGGTTGGCGACCATTATGTATGGATTTCCCATACATAACAAGTGAGCTATTGATAAGGATGGAGGGAATTTGATGCATCAAATGTCATTGAATTGTTTTCTGTTAGAGATATTGGAGCCATCCCTAGCATTCTGTTGTGTAAGCATGATAGGATTGATAGGAAAATTTGGCATTATGAGAGGCAAGGGTGCTATAGTATGAAAAGTAGGTATTTCCTAAGCCAAAGATTTTTAGGGAGGGAAGTTAATAGGGTAGAGGGTGATTTTTGGAATGGAGTTTGGAATTTAGATATCTATCAAGGATTACGAATTTTATGTAGATAGGATTAGGAGGTATTTTGCCAACAAAAGGTAAATTAATTGCTAGAGAAATGCCAATAGATGGGGGCTGTGTTTATTGTGGATTTTATGAAGATATATTAATCATGCTTTGTTGGGATGCTATAAAGCAAGAAATGTTTGGAGATATTATGGTTTTGGAGATCTTAACTTTGATGTTTCTTTTAAAGGTTCTTTTTCATATGTTTGGAGATCTTTTGCTAAGGGAAGGGTAACTTTGTAGTACTCGCATGGAAAATCTGGCATGCGAGAAACAAGTTGGTATGGGAACAAAAGGAGCTCTGTGTTGGAGGTATCTACCATGCAGCTTGCCATTTGTGAGTTCCTGATCAAGCCATGCAACATCAAGCTAATTCTCGTGTTCTGCGCTATGGCGTTCCTGCTGAGTGATGGCTGGTGTTGCTTTGTTGATTGGGCACTCTTTAACCAGTTTGGAATATCGAGATAATTTGGTGGTGTTGTAGAAGATTCCGAAGGTTTTTCCAGGCATGCAATTCAGGGCGTTTTCAAGGTATTCCGACAGCTGAGATGGTTGAAGCCATGGCTTCGAAATCAACCCTTTCATGGTTGGAACATCATTTCATGGGTCCGGGTTTTGTTTTTTTGGATTCACAAGTTGTAATTCATGCTTTATGTTCCAACTCTTTATATTTATCTGACTTTGTATGGTTATCAAGGATTAGCTAACAGGTCTGATATTCTATTAGGTGGATTCGAAGGCAAGCAAATGCGAAGGTTCATTCTCTTGCAAGAGCTTCGGATCTCCAAGCTATTTTTCAAGTTTGTAACTCTGTTCCAAATGTCTTGTTGAATTTCTATCAGTACGTTAGTTCCAAGATTTTTTCCTCCAGTGAGCCTAAAGGTGTGCGATTAACAAAGCATTGGGATCTAGCTGCTTCAGTTGCTCCCGGTATTCACATCCTGGATTTATAATTATTTCTTAATAAACATATGATATATCTCAATACACATTATACTAATAATATGGTCTCAGCAAATAAAAATCATTATCTTAATAAGTATAATATATTGTGCATTATAAAAAAAAAAATACGGAAACATAATTCAAGTAATAATATTTATTAACAAACAACAAACAACAAAACATGTTCTCAACACATTTCATAAAAGATTACAAACGATAAATATTAGTTATCAAAAAATTTTATTAACATATAAAAAAGTAACTAGAAAAAAGTGTAATGGAAAAAAAAACAAAAAGAAAAAAATTTTGGTTCAGATCTCATTTCCAAATCCATAGTTACCCGATCTTTAAATGATCCAATTTTATTCACCCCTTCAAATTCGAGCAGGTATTCCATGGGTTGGATGAAATGAGCATCCCCAGGCTAGAGCACATATTTTTGGTCTTGGGCGTCAAACTTGCAGCTTCTTTCTTTTTACTTCCTCAAATAACTGGTTGTGAAAAGGTACAGCAGATCCATTATAACTACTTTGATCTCCTCAAAAAAGTACATATTACGAACTTGCTCGCTCCAATATGGCAATTAAACACGGAATTTTTCTGTGAAGAACAGCGTAGCTGAACATCTTGGAGCAGTCTACAACTTGTTAATGATCATTGCATGTACTTGATCTAGGGGACATAGCTAAAACACCTAATCATTTGGAGTGATCCTTCAGCACTTATTTTGCTTAATATGGAAAAATTACAGAGCCTAAACCTATAATGACAGGAAGAAGCCACATGCAAAATTAGACATACCATTGCACTTATAAAAAGGCCAAAAAGGCCAAAAGAACAGTATCAGCAACATGCATTTCCTCAATGCCTTTTTTCTTGTCTCTCAAAGGAAAAAGTAAGAGCTATACGCACAATGCATTGTCAGAATTTGAACTAATAAATATTCTATACAGCACATTGGATGATTTGAAAAAACCATGTTCCTCTGAGTAGAAACACAGGCATCAAAAGACTGTAAATAAGATAATGACTCGCAGGTAAAACAATTCAACTGTTGTTCCGACTTGGTGCTTCTCCGTCATAAGATGGCAATCGTAAGTAAATTCCCCCAAATTATGAAAGCCAAATTCCATTCTTTTGCCAGCAAATCAAACTTTCATTTGGAAAGTGGCATATGTTAAAGAGGAATGTTTATAAGTCTAACAAGCATACAAAAGAGTAACAGTATTGAAAACAATTTCAAATTGTCCCGAATTTAGTTTGTGAAGTGGTATGTGTATATATATATATATATATATATATATTACTCTTTTTTTCTGGTTATTTAAGCTCCAACCCTGGCTTGAACATGCAACCTAACAACCCTAAAGACGAGTCTAGTAACATTGAGACAAAGCTGATTGGAATAAAGAATGGATATTTCTTATTGAGGTTTTCTGCCACTCACATTCCAGAATCTATGATGTTAGCAAAACAGATGAAGAAGGGCAACATAATTGCTTCTTCTTTTTCTAGTTGCTATTTGGTGATCTCAAAGTTGACAGCATTCAAGCAGATGAATTCAGTGAATTCTCCATTCTTTTCTTGCTTTACATGATCACATCAACAAACCCATAAACAAGGACAAAACAGAACACCATTATAGGTAGAGAGTCCCTCCAATTGCAATATCTATATAACCATATCGTTTCGATCAATTTCTATGGATTTAAATCGACCAAACAACTATCCAAGCATTATTTAACTACTTCACAATCCAATAAAAATCCATGCATTAAGAGGAAATGCAAGCAGAAAGCAGACTTCCATGAAAGACAACAACAACAATATATAAAATCAAGGAATTTCTGTTCCCTTTCGTCGAAAATTAAACTCAGGTTCGATCCATTTTATTACATTAATATGAAACCTCAAACTCTAAAACACAACAAAATCAAAACATTAAAATCTCACCAACAAAAGATTAAAGCACTTTGAGGATATCCTCAGCTCCACTGGAAGTAAAAGCTCCACCTTCTTCCAAATTGAGCACCTTAATCACTCCATCCTCGGCCAAAAGAGAATATCTCCTTGACCTAACTCCCAATCCCACCGGCTTATCACTCAAATCCAATTCACACCCAATTTTCTTCGTGAATTCTCCATTCCCATCAGATAAAAGCAGCACCTCATCTTTAATGCCCAAATTCTCTTTCCAAGCTTTCATAACAAACGCATCGTTAACAGATATACAAGCAATCATATCAACCCCTTTAGCTTTTAGCTCTGCGGATTTCTCCACGAATCCTGGAAGGTGTTTCTGTGAGCAAGTGGGAGTGAAAGCTCCAGGAACGGCAAATAAGATTGCCTTTTTACCAGAAGTGAGAGAAGAGATAGTCGTGGTTTGTAGCTCTCCATCGGCGTCGAAATAGGAGAGAGTGGCGTCGGGAAGCTTGTCTCCGACGGAAATGACGGCGGAAATGGTGGTTGTTTTGGTAGAGAATCTTTTAAATTTTAAGGATTTGGATTGGTGTTTGAGAGGGAGAGAATGGAAAGAGAGTCTGGAGGAGAGCGAAATGGAAGAGAGGAGGGATTTGGTCGTGGTGGCTGTGGTGGCGGCTGTGGGAGAAGAGAGGAGAAGTCTAGAGATGGAGAGAGACGCGGCCATTGATGGCTCCTGTGGTATAGACTGGAGAGCAAGAAATTTGTAATTGGGTCAACAACAGAGGAAGGGGAAAAAGAAACAGTGGGTTGAAGTGTTTGGCGGTGAGTATTGGGGGCGATGGAAGCAATGAAGGGTCAGATTTTTTCTGTTTTGGCTTCTTTCTTTCTCCATGGAAATGTACGGATCCGATGTTGCCCCACCAGTCGCTGGTTGCCACATATGAAATAAATAATAAATAAATATAGTATATATTAAATTTAATCTGCGATATTTGAATTTCGACATTGTAGAGTCAAAATTAAATCAGTCGCACTATCTGTAGTCTGCAGGGCATTTGTCTCTATCAGGATGTTTAGATCCGGCCGCTCATTTACCGGGCGAAAATTGAGGATCAACCGTTGGAAGATTAACTAGGATCGTATTTGTACGGGAAAATTACGTATGATTTTTGTGGTTTGCCGAAATATGACTATTATATTTTTATTTTTTAAAAAATATATTAATTTGTCTTTATATTTTATTTCTGTTATATTAATAGGTATTTTGGTCTAATTTTTATTTTTTTTGGTAAGTCAATAACAAAATACGAAAGCTAAAAAAGAGATATTAAAATATTATACTAAAAAAAATTACAGTGCAGTCTTTATTGTTTGAAAAATATAATTAATTTGTTCATGTATTTTTAAAAACAAAAGGGATATTTTCATCATTTCATAAAACATTTAATAGAAAAGATGCAAAAATTAGACAAAATGAAGTAAACTATAAAGACAATCTAGTTTATTTTCTGAAAGACAGGGTTGGACTAATTATATTTCACAATTTACATGGATTGTACTATAATTTTCACTATTTATATAAAATTATTTATAAATAATAAAATTTAATAAGACTATATATATTAAAATAAGATTATATAAGTAAATTATAATATATTAAAGTTAGTAAAACTTATTAAAATAAAAAAGTATTGTACTAGTTAAATTTTACTATAATAATATTTTAATAAACAATTTAAAATAAATATAACATTGTAATATTTTAAATAAAATGAATAGTCAAAAAGTCTTAAATAATAATTAAATTTGTTTAAGAGTGATTTTTAATACACATGTCATATTTTACAAATAAAAAAAGTTGAATGTATTAAATAAAATTATTTTATAGATAAGAGCATAATATTAATTTGAAAGAAATAACATTCTTTAAGATAAGAAAAACAATAAACTTATTGATAAATTATTATAATTATCATTATAATTTTTATTAATAATGTAAACTTTGATCAAGAGTAATTGTAATAACCTGATTTTTAATTCAAAACTTCGATTTAAAGTTAAATTTTCATACAAGTATTTTTGAATATAATACTACAAACTAATATTTTTTGCTAATTATACAACATTTCAAGAAAGTAAAAGTAAAAGTTAATTTTTAAAAAAAGTTCAAATATTTTTTAAGGGAAAATATCGAAATTTTATAAAGGATCAGACGCAAAATCGCCCGTTACAAAAGGATAAATACTACGCGAAACCTCCTAAATCCGAATATGAGTTTGATGATCTAAAGCAAAAGCTAGATTAGATAAATGATGAGCTACTCGATTACCTTCTCTAAGAACATAGGCTATAGAAAATGTTTGAAATGAAATAGTAAGAACTTGCAAGTTGAGCAACTGTGTACCCCATTCATTGGCAGAAATAGAATTTGTTGAAATACTATCCACTACTAGCTTGTTGTCCAACTCCAGCACCACCTGTGTAAAACCCAGAGAATGCCCGCTTTGATTAAGGCATAAAGTTAGAACAAGAAGCCATAATTTCTCTTTAATCATTTCGAGCCACCATACCCAAACCGCAACCATGATCATTAAGGACCCGTGGTTTTTTTTTTCAAAGTGATTTGAAAAGAACCGAATCGAACGAGCTTAATTTATTTTATATAGTAAAATAGTTTTCTTTTATTAAACCCGTTTAATTCTCGAAAAAAGGTTCTCTTCCTTTGATAAGATTTTTATTTTGAAGTCACCACCATTATTTAGGAAAATTATCGAATTAGTCGATTCTAAGGAATCGACTAATCCGGTTTTAAATCAGAGACGGGTTCGGGAGTTAGGTACGAAAAGGGAAGGTATTAAGTACCCATTTCGCCCGGTTAAACCGGCCTCTATGTTGTCTAAAGATTTATAATAATTAATAATGAGATTAACTTTTAATTGAGATGTAAAACGATTTTAATGTAATTTTTAGAAAACTATGTCATTCACACAAAGAAGGGAGGAGAAAAAAGTTACAAAATCATCCTAATAATACAATCTACTCTCACTCCTCCAAAATTTTCAAACCTAATTTAATATTATAAACAAGCTTTAATGAGATTCATTAGGATCTCTTACATTTTGCAACAATAATTAATTAAACACATCAAGAAATGGAAGATCCCAACAAACAACATTTACATAAAGACAAACAATATTAACCGGGTAATAAAACAAACATTCCCAACCACTTACAGTCACATACTTATTAAAATGAAAATATGATGCATATTAGAAGTACAAGATTAATGATTAAAGAGGTCAGCACAATAATAATTATAAAGCTTTAAATTAGAGAACGTGAAATTAAACGACAGAAAAGTAAAATGCTTGTAATGTAAAGAATAGTAATCAAAGGGCAAAAAAATTAAAAGTAATCAAGGTTTAAGCTCATGATTTTGATGTTCATCCAAGAAGATGAACAAATTCATCAATCACATCCCTCAACATTGTTTTAATATTTATTTGATCCATCTATGACCAAATACGTGACCTAAACCCTTCAGGATTGGAGCTAGGTCACTGGATCTCCGAATCGAGACATTTATTAAATTTTTATACATTCAGAGCCTCTAAATCGAAGGGCCTTACGCCGTAGGGAGCTGTGGCGTGCATCACAAGGATGTGGCGAACACGACATGTAGTAGTGCAAGGCCTTTCCCAGATCAGAAAGGCTTCTAGCATGAACAGGGCAAAAACAGGGAAATCTGGGCCCATGTGGCGCAGGCCACACATAGTGGCTTGCGCCACTAGCTTAGGCCGCATGCCACAAAGGCACAGAAATCCTTTTGTGGTTGATTCTTCGATTCCCTCATAACCAAACTCAGAACAGATGTTTAAAAGGCCGAAAAGGAAAAGAAAAAGATGGAGAAACGAGTTTAAGGTTCTTAAAATTACCTCTTGGAGATTCCTTTAAAGATTAAGTAGCAATGGATGAAAGAACCCAACTCCTTAGTCATTGACCCAATGATTCAGGATTGAAGATTAAGGACGTATTTTTGGGATTTCTAGTGTATGCTCAAGGGTTTTTTGATTAAAGAATCAATGGATCACAATCTAGAACAAAGAGAAATAATGGTTTCCTTTGATTTCTTAGATTGAGTTTTGAAATTTCAAGAGTTTCCTTAAGCTACCAAAAATACTCCCTTTAAGGCTCACCCCCTAATGTCTATTTATAGACATTTGAGGGTGCGGTGACCCCCTTTAAGGCTGACGTGGTAAAAATGCCACTATCGGGCCCGCAACAGAACCGGCCTCACTTTTACTAAAACGGATCGGGTGGCATGCAAAACGAGGCAATGCTAAACATGATCATAGCCTCAAATTCACTTTTACTAAAGGTCGTTAACCCAATTAACCAGCGAGTTCCTTTCTTAATTATCCACCAAGCCTGGAGGAGACTACTCCATGCAAAACTAGGCAGAAATCCCTTCTTGCTTCCAGAAAGGATGATCGCGAAAAATACCTAGCCCGAAAAAACCTGGAAAATGAAGAAGAATCAGCCAAACATAACCTCCAACATTGTTTTGTGAGGAAAAGCCAAATTATGAGTGTGAAGATCCCTAAAACTCAATCCATTTTTTATTTTAGATTTCTACATGGAATGCCAATAAGCCAAATGAATATGACTTTCATCCTATTTTTGGCCCCCTACCAAAATCAAGCCATCATAGCCTCTATTCGGTTGCATATTGCTTTTGGGAGTAGGAAGCAGCTCATCGCATATGTTGGAATAGCCTAGATAACGACCTTTAGAAGAATCTCCTTACTTGCCTTTGAGAGAGTTTTTCTTTTCCAGCCTTTCAATTTTTTGGCAACACGATCAATAATATTGCTAAACATTTCTTTCCTTTGCCTCCCAATAACTATAGGTAATCCCAAATACTTTTGATGATAGTTGATTTCCTTTACTCCTAAAGCACTTTCGAAAGCCTCATTGGTTCGGTCACCAACTCGCTTGCTAAAGGCAATCTCTGATTTATCAAAATTAATTCTCTATCCCGAAGCTGCTTCATAGTCTCACAACACTTGTTTGATTGTTGCAGCCTCTGTTAGAGTTACCTTTTTAAAAATTATACCATCATCTACAAAAAATAAATGTGAAACATTTGGAGCCATCCTACAAATTTTTACTCCATGCAAATGATTAGTATTTTCAGCTTTATGCAATAATAAGGAAAAAGCCTCAACACAAAACAGAAATAAATACGAGGGTCTTCCTGTATGATAACCTTAAAAGGATAAAGTTTCTCATCGTGTTCACCATTAACAAGCAAAGAGTAAGAAATTGAAGAAACACAAGATAAAATTAACGAAACAAAAGAAGGAGAAAAGCCTAATTTAAGCATGACACTACTAAGAAAGTCCCACTCAATTCTATCATACGCTTTGCTCATGTCTAACTTTAAAGCAAAATGACCACGTTTAGAATTATCCCTATGTGAGGCCCTGACCCTAGCGCCTTGTCCAATCCGCTAAAAATTAGAATCGAAATGCTCATTTCGAGCTGAGTTCACAGTGTGAAAGCCTATTTAATCTTATTGCTTTCATTAAAAAAGAGTCGCCACTTACATTTTTTATTTTGATGAAAAACCTTACGGAAAACCCTAATTTGACTCCGGACATTGGTCCAAATGAATAAAAACGCTAATCATCGAAATCAATGAGGATTTGGGGATTAGGTTTTCGATTTTAAAACAATCGATAAATTGGCTTAAGTGTTAATGCTTCATCGAATGAAAAACAATTTAAGGATGGATAAATGCAAGACAATAATAAGAAAGCAATTTAAAGTAAGCGAGAAATAAAGCGAGAAATAAAGCAATGAAAGATGACAACATTTTAATGAATATAGCTAATTAAAAGGGAATGTCATCTCTAGCCCCTTTAAAGGGACTTTAGGATGACCACATGTCTCCCCAAGTTGAAAATAAAATGAACATTCATAAAAGCAAATAAAGAAAAAGCAAAGCATAGATAGAAGTATTGCCTCTAGCCCTTTATAGGGATTCTAAGACAATCACACATCTCCCAATCAAAAGAAATAAATAAATCCAAATTAAGCACAAAAGAAAAAGGGGGAAATGGTTTTGAGGATTTTTGATTCTCAACTTGAGTTTTAGTAGCCGTGTCTGCTTGCTTATCCCATTGAATAGGAATCAGAACCAATCAGTTCTTCCCATTGTGAAATGGGGATTTTAATTATGAAAAATGTGTATGTGTGTGTGTGTGTGTTTTGTCAAAATTTGGCTTTAGTCGTCATTTTGAGTGAAACAATATCATTTGATTTGGAAAAGCGGCTTTAATCGTCAAATTGATTGAAAAGCGGCTTTAGATGCCGAGTGATTGAAAATTAGAAGTGTTTTGGCTTTAGTGCCATGAATGTGAAAAAGTGGCTTTAGTCACCAAGTTTGTGAAAATGTGACTTTAGTTGCTAAGTTTGTGAAAATCTGGCTTTAGTCGCCAATTAGATTGAAAAGTAGCTTTAGTCGCCAATTAGTTAAAAAATGTGACTTTATTCGCCATTTGATTGAAAATGATTCATTTGGCTTTAGTCGTCAAAGATTTTGAAAAAGAGGCTTTAGTCGCCTAATCATGTAGAAAATGGTTCATTTAGCATTTTGTTACCCAAAGTTTTAAGAAGAAAATGATATAGCGGTGCGCATAATGAGGCAAAGAAAATAAGCAATTCATATCCATTCAGTTAAGTCATGTTCATGGCATTCAAAAGCTTAGAGTCTCACATTGAAGGCAATTATAGCAAAATGCAATAATTATGAAGTGCTTATAGTCATAATCAAGAAAGTGTTAAGGCATAGGTGTAGTTCCTAATTTATTTTCTAAGTGTGGAGAAAAAGATGCGTAAATTCAAGAAAATAATTTAACGTTTATAACCTAAAGTATACGATTAAAAAGGATAATTTAAGCATTCTAAGTACTAAAGCATTTATTTAAATTAAGCTAAACATGCATTCAATTGAATTAAAAAAGGTCTAACTATTTATTTTCTAGATTAAAAATAAACATTCAACTGATCCTAAGCTAAGTAATCATGCAACTTAATTAAATCTATAGTTAATCATGTAATTGATTAGGTTCTAAATTAATAATGTCTTAATTTAATCCTAATCATGCATCTAATTGATTCTAAGGTAATTAAGCATTTAATTGGGCCTAATTAATTAATTCTATGCTAATTGACTAATTCTAAGTGATCATGCAATTATATAATTTAAGTGCTAAATTAATCTAATTAATCCTATGCAATTAATTAAAATTAGCCATGTACATAATTAATTAATTCTAGACTACTTAATTAATTCTAAGTGATCATGCAATTTATTAAATTTAATTCTAACTAAAATAAATCATGCATTTAAATCTAGACTAATTAAACATTAAATTAAATTAATTCTAATTAGGCATTAAATTAAGCTAGTCATTTAATTAAACTAAACTAAGCATTAAATTAAATTAAACTAAACTAGGCATTTAATTAAACTAATCTAAATTAAAGCATTAGAATTAAAAGGGATGTGGGGCCTAACTCTTGTGGCATGCTTTAACAGTGTCTCGAATGTGGTACGGGTCCAAAATCTTCAACTCAGGGGAATCCTTAACGGACTCCAAAAATGGGTATGAAAACCCTTAAACAAATCTGGTTTTTCACTTAATTGAAAACCCACACTTGGCTAAAAAACTTGTAGGAGCAAAGGCCTTTAAATAGGTTGTTTATATTTTTTCAAGTCTATTTTGCAAGTTATTGTGTGTTGATTGAGGTTTTTGGGGGCTATTTATATGCTTAGGAGGTAGAGGGAGCTTCTAAAATTAGGCATTATGGGATTGGGAGACTAAAAATTGCACTGCTGGAGGGTGAGCCTACAGCCAAGCTCGGCTGACCGTTCCTAGCACTGTAGATTCTAGGACTATTACCTGGAATCTGGCAATGCGGTGAAATCTAAGCACGTACCTTATTGAATGTTGGAAGGATATGGATAAGGGCCTTAGTGGCTGGTTGATGTTGATGAGCTGTTCATAAGTTGATTGACAAGGGCACGAGAGCCTTCAGCTGTTGATTAATGCAAACTGATTGACAAGGGAACGAGAGCCTTCAGCTGTTGATTGATGCAAGCTGATTGACAAGGGCACGAGAGCCTTCAACTGTTGACTGATGCAAGCTGATTGACAAGGGCATCAAAGCCTTCAGCTATTAGTGCTAGTGAGCTTATTGATAAAGGCATGAGAGCCTTTAACTGTTGATATTTGTGTGCTGATTGACAAGGGCATGAGAGACTTCAGCTGTTGGTGGTTGTAAGCTGATTAACAAGGGGATGAGAGCCTTCAGCTATTGATTGTGGTAAGCTGATTGACAAGAGCGTGTGAGCCTTCAACTGTTGATTGTGGTAAGCTGATTGACAAGGGCGTGTGAGCCTTTAGCTGTTGATGTGATGGGAGACTAAACCTTATTGAGAAGTTGAGGCTGTCAGTTCGTTGAAGCTTGTTGATTGATGTCTCGTTGAGATGACAAGGCTGTCAGTTCGTTGAAGCCTATTGATTTAAGGGAGATCGAATCCCGTGAAGACGTCCAATCTTTGCCGAGTCGTGGGTACTCCGATCAAGAAAGGATCTCTTCAGTGATTAATTTGATTGATTTGTTCACTTATAAGAAATTATCTTCTGATTGAAGGGTTTTTGCTCATTTATGATATGACCCAGAGTATGGCTGCTATGCTGAGAACTTTTCTAGCTAATCAACAAGAAGTAGTATGAATGATTGACTCGGGGTGTAGAGCTTGTCATAGAAGACTCTAAAGCTGATTGATTATGTCATTTGTTCCTGCGTGATTATTAATAGTAACGGTTTATAGCATGATGGATGTTGTGTATGCATGAATTGAATGATGTATGACTTGTATGTGAAATGTCTTTGCAACTTATGCATGTTATGTATGTAGGAATTGGATGATGCATGCATGGTGATGTACTTGATGTGTTTGTCTCCAGTGATGTCCTACCAAGCATTAGGATCTTGAGATCGAGGACGTGTAGGGTTTATTTTTATTAGTCCCACTATCCTAGCAAGGGATATAGTTAAGGTCATTGTAAGAGGAAGACATTAGGTTTCTTCACTCATATAAACCTAAAGCTATATTTGAAATGTTATATGGTTATAAAGCTTGGCTTACCCATGTTTGGTCATGGAGGAAGGTCAAAGAGTGGACATCGGCCAATGTGGTTTTGCCCCTATTTTGGTGAGGATTTAAATGAGATTTTCAAAGGATCTTCCTAAGGTTTGCCCTAACTGAAAAATGTGTTGCCCTTATTTAAGGCCTTGCATGTTTTTGGACACCATTTGGAGGATTTTCCATGTTTAGGAAGTTCAACGTTGCCAAGGCACCTTTGATAAAAGGTTTGCAAAGATCTAATTTTGCGAGGAAGATGATGATTAATAGTTAGATCAACTTGAATTCTTAGGCTTCAATGATCCATGGGATATGAGTTTTAGTTTGTCTTCAATCTGTTTCAAAGACGGGGATTAGTAGAGGCTCAAGATATATGCCCTTATGTTATGGAAATGGTTTTCCAAGAGAGGAATCTGGTGGACCTAAATCAATTTCTGCTTTTGATCTAGCGTGTGCAAGATTTTGGTCTGAGGATGAAAAGATTGAAGGAATCAGATGGTTCATGCCTTTCTTATGTATAAGGCCAAATCTGGTATAGGTGTATGATTAGATCATATGGTGGTAATGGAGTTGCAAGAAGGAGAAGGGCCTTGCTGATAAAGCCAAAAATGAGACACTACTGTTTACATTGAGAGCTGCTAGATCTAAGTAAGAGGAGAGTGAGAATATTGACTCAAGAAATGTACATTTGGAAGAGTACTTAGTATTTTGCTCGGAAGTTTATTGAGCCTATGAAAAGGGAGTTTGAATGGTGACTTGAAGGATGTACCACTTAGGAGTAGACACGCTTTCATAAAGAAGGCCACAGGATCTAAGATTGATAATGATTTTGGAGGATGACTCGAGGGACATATATAAGGCTATAAACGAGACAAGTCGCTCATAAGCCACTCGAGGCTCGGCAAAAGCTCACTCAAGCTCGTTCAATAAGCTTATCAAGTTGAGCTATCGAGCTCGTTTAATAAATGGGCTGAGCTCGAGCTTAAGTCATTAGCTCACGAGCTAGCTTTATCTAGCCAAGCTCAGGAGCTAGCCTATCGAACCGAGTCGAGCTAACGAGCTAGCCCAATTAGACAAAATCAGTTAAAATCTATATTAAAATAACGTCATTTTGGTTAATAGATTTCAAGCTCGAGCTCAGCTCATTTATGGTTATCTAGTCGAGCCGAGCTTGAGTCGAGCTTGAGCTTGGCTATTTTTAAACGAGCCAAGCTCGAGCTTAGATTTTTGAGCTCTACTATATCCTTATCGAGCCAAGCTCGAGCTCACTAAAGCTCAGCTCGGCTCGGCTCATTTATAGACATGTGCCCCAGAAGAAGGAAAGATACCTAGATAAAGACATTCTTTGACAAATGATAAGAATGTGATTTTCAGGTTCGAGTAGTTATTCGAGACGACTCAAAGAAAATGATTGAATAAAAGAAAAGGAGTCAAATGAGAAAGTCTCAGACTTGACCTCTTTATGGATTAAGTTTTGAGCTTAACTTCTTATTAATGAATGAAAATAAAAAAGCGAAATAAATTAAGTTTGAAATTGAATGAAACAATTTTTTTCCTTTTCCTTTTTTTCTCCTTTCTTCTTTATTTTCTTTTATTTTAATTTTTTTCTTTTTAGGGCAAAGAAAACACAATCTTGAAATTTGGACCAGGCTTGAGGTAGGCTTCCTATGTATCTCGAGATTTTAAAAAAAAGTTTGGTAATTTTCAAAATTTGAGAATCAAGTCCACATAGTTCTTATTACAGTGATGTGATTGATTGGCACAAGGTTGTGGTTCTTGTAGACCGACTTCTTATAGCTTGTAGACTGGATGACTATGATGAGTCCAATTTCATTTTGGACTGATCTTTTACTTCAATTGACTTGTTTGAGAATTTGGGTTTACCCCACTTTTGCTTTTTTGAAGGACTGCTTGATCATGATATTCAGTATGTTTAGTGACACTAGTTCTTTAATTTTAGGAACTGCAGGACAAGAGAGCAACTTTTTTTTTTCTGTTCCGAAACTTGTCACTTTGACTTGTTGCTAGATTGATCAAGAAGATCCAAGTATGCGGCTAAACTTCATGTGTTCAAGTGAACCTCAGATGGCTTGAACTTTATTCTGTCAAGGGAAATGGTAACATTGCTCCCAAGATGCCCCATTCTTCCAAAATCATCATTGTTTGATCAATAAAGAAGGATAGCTACTGGATGATGTCTTTCAGAGCTGTCTTCGTTCCTTGTGATAAAATGCAATGCAATTTTCTATTTTCCTTTCATGCCAAAGATTGATGAATTCTTTGCCCTTTTTTATTTTTAATTAATCTTTTTCTAAGTTTTTTAATTTTTTATCAGTATTTTTTTATATTTCATTCAATTTAGAGTAAAATGAAATCAAGATAAATGAAAAAAGGTGAAGAAAGATAATTGAATGAAAATACCATCATTATTGTTGATGGTTATAATGAAAAGGAGGACCAAGAAGGCCAATTACAAACTCGAGAAGGCAAAAGACAAGAAATTGGACACAGACTTATAGATCGAGATTAAACTCAAATTTTTACTCGAGATTAGACTTAAACTCATACTTTAGAACTGGACCTAGACTTAGACTCCTGATTCGACTTAGGTTTGTACTCTAGACTCGGACTCTAGACCAAACTTAAACTTAGAAGTAGGCTTGTCATCAAGGCCAAACTTTTCTTGAAGCTTTGTAAATGTTGAACAGGTTTGAGTAGGTGGGATCAGGTTTCTAGGGTCAGATTCCACTCCCTTCTCCTTTTGCGCTAGATGTTGATTTGAAGGTTGAAGGGATTCATGGTGAGTTTGGGTTTTAATGGAAGGATGATTCCATTATCAGCAAGATCTTCAATTTTGTGGTTTAGCTTTTTGCACTCATCTGTTTTGTGCCCTTAAGCTTGGTGATAGTCACAATATTCAGAGGCATTGTGACTCTTGCTGATCAAGAGAAGTTTAGGCTCAAGAGGTTGGACTAAACTAGATTCTAAGGCTTTCTTGTAGATTAAGCTCAAAAGGATGCCCGAATCAGCGAAGTTTCTTTTTCCACTTTTCTGTTTAGTGGGATTCTGACTTGTATTGCCATTTCTCAATGAGAGAGGTGGTTTAATAGGGGTGGATGGAGGGATGAAATTCCCATTAGAAAAGATGGTCTTTTATAGTCTTGAGGAGTAAAAAGATGGATTGAGTTGCCCTTATCCCTTAAGGAGATGGATGGGTCAATGGTAGCCAATAGTTGGATTGAGTTCTTATTTCTTGTCAAATTAGAAACAGGAAGTCCTTTGCAACTACAGTTGGTGAGAAGTGGGATAATGTTGTCTCAATTCTTAAGGAAGAAGGATGGCTAATGAGCTTGGATGAATTCCTATTATTGGTCAAGTTAACAACAGGAGATTCATTGCAAGTGGTAGAAAAGTGACTAGGAATGTATTTGTGAAACATATCCTTAATTTCTTCAAGGATGGCAAGTCTTTGATGGTTAAGAGCATCAGTAAGGATGGATTTGAAAGACTCCTCTTGCTTTTCAAGGAGGATGGTGAACATGCCTTGAATTAGCCTCCAATGCTTCTTTCCCAATGAATTAAACATAATCTACGGAAAATATGAAAATCAAATGAAAATCCTCATTTTAAACTAAAAAGCATCCATAGATAATATTCAAATAAGGAGTATATTATGCTAAATTAACTACTTATCAAATTCTCCCATACTTACTCAAGCATGACCAGAACTCTCAATCGACCTCGCTTAGAAATTTACTTCACCTTATCATAGCATTCTCTAGTAGAAATTGAAAAATTGAGAGGAAATGCAGTTAAGGTAGCAGCCATTCATAACATATTCCATCAAATCCATACCAGTATATAGCAACCTCAAAGTAATCTTTTAAGCACAAAACATAAAGAATTGGAATATTTTAGAAATGCAAGAGATTAAGTACTATACTAACTTAAGTTGTCAGATATCAAAACATAAGGCTAACTTGCCAAGGCACAATACTTTAGGATTTGGTGCAAATATTAGAAAGAAAAAGGAAGGGCATATTTCTCTCTCTCTTTTTTTTTTCTTTTTCTTTGCAAAAACTTTGGTGAACGCATGTGCATTGCCGCTTTTTTGTTCTTCTTTTTTATTTTTGTTTTTTTTTCATTTGTTTGCAATTTGTAGAGAATCATGTGCATTACCGCTTTTTTTGTTCTCTTTTATTCCTCACTATACGCGTCATCGCTTTTTCCATGATTTACACCTTCCATTCCTCCAAAACATGTAGCCATGTAGCCATGTAACAGAAAGTAGTGCCTTAGACAAGTTAAACAAAGTTTTAAAATATGCACAACAGTGAATTAAGCACAAGCAAATTGACAATTTCACCTATTAACTCAAGCCTAAATGATTTATACAAAAGAAAATGATTAAGGAATACTATCTGTGGTATGGAGAAGAGGGAGATCTATCATTAAGATTACTATTACTTTGACCTAAGTCTTAAGAATTCAACCCAATGCAAAAAAAAATTGTTTTAAAATAAAGCACTTCTCTCAAAAGGTCAAAAGAAAATTATTAATCAAGCTATGATAAGAAAGAAATTTTGAAATAAAATTTTTCATTTAACATAACAAACAATCAAAATTTTGATGGGATAAGCACTAAAATCTATCAAATTTTAAGAGCACTTGCCAAAAGAAATATTTAAATTAGGTTTTAGAATACGGACAAAATGCTCAAAAATCCAGTGCTTTACAAAAAATAAACAAAAATTTAACAAATAAATGCACTTCCAAAATCAAATTTCTCCCCCACACTTACTCCTCGCATTGTCCTCAATGTGGAAACATCAATCAAGCAAAAAGGGAGTTTCCAACAACTAAATAATTGAGAAAAAAACTAAAAAGAAACGACTAAAGTGTGAAGAAACTTTCCTGTGGAGGAGGTTGTTGTCACCTCTTTCTAAGCTGGTGGCAGAGGGTGGCTTGCCGGCAAGAGAAAATGAAGGCACTGACAAGACTCCTAGATTTCCTAAATCGCAGGATGAGGCTTTAGAGCGGCTTTGATGGAGAGAAAGCAGATGTGGAAGTTACGACTATGGAGGTGTAGAGAACGATGGCGCTGCTAGATTAGAGGAGCTAGGGTTTTCTTTTATTTTTTTTTCCTCTCTCTCTTTTTATCTCCCATAAAAGTGAAAATAAACTGCAACTAATTGTAAAGTAAATAAGGGTGGTAAATCATTTAAAATAGAAAAGATTAAAAATATTTTAACAATTAAATAGCTCTCTTAAAAAAATTACCACTATAAAAATAAACATTAACCATTAAAAGCATCTCTTTTTAAGTTTTTTACCATGAAAGAACTAAGTTTAACCTCAAAAATTCATTTCCAGCCCAGAAAAGATGAGAATAGACTACATTTGAGTAACTTAGGAAGAAGATGACTAAAATAAAGTAAAATAATCTAAAAACAAAAGAAAGCTACAAAAATTAGGCTTGGGCAAGCCTAAGATTGGGTTGCCTCCCAATAAGCGCCCTTGTTTAACGTCCTAGGCTAGACATTCTTTAAGACTAAAATAAAGTAAAATAATCTCTGCTTTTTTTTAAGCATCTTTCCTTGAGCTACTGTCAAGTTTCTTTAAGACTGGAATTCTCAACTCTAATCTATTTCTCAAAGTGATTGCACTTACATTTTGCTTGGTGTTAATGACAGTTTGAGAAGGAAGCTTCCCTTGGGACTCCAATTGCTCAAAGAGGTTACCAATTGGCTCACTTGTTCTCCAGATTTTGAAT
Organism: Jatropha curcas; assembly: GCF_041381405.1. Classification (NCBI taxonomy): domain Eukaryota; kingdom Viridiplantae; phylum Streptophyta; class Magnoliopsida; order Malpighiales; family Euphorbiaceae; genus Jatropha; species Jatropha curcas. Next base: position 9,158,496 of record NC_143152.1, on the reverse strand, counting down.
GCTAGCCCTAGTCTCTTGCTGAAATTGTTGAGTGTTAATTGCAAGAGATTTAACAATATCTTCAAGGGACATACCTGATTTTAGACCCGTTTGTGACTGTTATTGAGGTGGTCCATGTTGGTATGGACGAGAGTTTTGTTATCATTGCTCCAAAGCTAAAATTTTGATGATCTCTCCATCCCGAATTATACGTGTTTGAATAAGGATCATACATTCTTTGGGGTTGTCTAGGAAATCCTCCAATTGCATTTACTTGTTCTTGAGCTTCTTCTTGTAATGTGGGACACATATTGGTTGGATGTCCAGGAAAATCACAAATCCCACACACTTTAGCTTGTAAAGACATACCTTTATCAATACCTTGAACCAAAGAGTTAGCTCATTAAGTTTACTCTCAATGGAAGAATCACTTACCTGGTTAACTTTTCGTGGCATGTCTTGATGCCTTCCGAATTGCTATGTGTTTGTAGCCATGGTGGATATTATTTCTCGAGCTTGTTGAGGAGTTTTGTTAACAAGAGGCCCTCCACTTGCTGCATCAACCATTCTCCTCTCTAAATCCAACATTCCCTCACAAAAATATTGAATTAAGGATTGCTTAGTAATTCCATGTTGTGGACAGCTTGCACACAACCTTTTAAACCTCTCCTAATAATCATAAAGGATTGTCGCATCTTTTTGCTTGATTTCGCTTATCTCCCTTCGAATTATGGCTGCTCTCGAGGCTGGAAAATATTTTTCCAATAAGTGTCGGACCATATCATTCCATGACATAATTGAACCAGCGAGCAAGTAAAACAACCATTCGTTGGCTGCATCTTGCAAAGAGAATGGAAATGTTCTCAGCTTGATATGCTCTTTCATTACCCCTTGTGGTCTCATACTTGAACATACCACATGGAATTTCTTCAAATGTTTGTTTGGGTCTTCATTCTCCAATCCACGAAAAGTAGGGAGTAAGTGAATCAGTCCCGATTTCAGTTTGAATGCCACCTCTAGATTTGGATAAGTGATGCAAAGGGGTTGTTGGTCCAATGGAGGTGCATGTAGCTGCCACACAGTTCGTTCTTCGCCCATCTCTTCTTATTTAGATTCAGTTAGAAACTTTCCTAAATCAGGTGCTGGTTCTTCCAAAAGTGGTGTAGACGACATGGTTTCTTGTTTCTTTTGCTGTCTTGTTGCTTTCCTTAGTGCGCGAGCTTTCTTCTCAATTTCTCAATCAAAGATTAGCTTAGTATTTTCGGACCTGGTCATCAAAGGAACAAATCAAATTGAACTAGTCCCCGGCAACGACGCTAAAATTTGATGGTTGTCGAAGCCACCAAAAATAATTCTTACTCTTCCTATTCTAGGTAATTTATAGATAGGGTGAGAAGGGTCGGACCCTAGGGACAAGTTTTGATTAATTCTGTCAATAACCAGAAAAATAAATAAAAATAAAGAGGGGGATTTTGTAGTAGAGATGAATCAAACAATTAAAATAAGTAAGAATGCAATAAAAGAAACAAGTTTAAATCAATAGGAGATGAATTCAGTCAAAGGCAATTCTTAGTAAGAAATTCTCTTGATTGATCATTGATTCTAAGATAACTCAATAATTCCAAGTAATAGACAAGTTATAATCTTTGAACAAGCGTCTCGATCAATCTTTTTGTATTATTAGATTAAACAAGACAAGCGCTATGAATATAACTAGCAAACAACCCTAAACAAGCGATAGAATTTAATTTGCTAATAGTAATAAGACTTAGAAATACCTTGCCCTAATTAATAATCTCTTCAAGCGAGGTTCATTTAAATTAGATTATAAATTTTCATAATATAATCCAAAAGCCTAGTTACAATCAGATTATATTATTTATTACTTGAATCAACTCAACTAAATAATTACGGATTTAATATTATTGATTAACTATATGTTATCCTATTAAATTAAACAATTGGCCATATTGAACCAACAATAGGATAACAATGGAGATGGAGTTTCTCATATATGCAGAAAATTCGATGACATCTCATTTTTGCAATTTGACTTTCTTTTTCTTCTTCCTTCCATAATTGGCTAAACTTTCTTCTTCCTCTCCCATCATTTTCACTTCTTAATCCTACAAAATTTCAAGACTAAGACATTAAATGATTAAGACTTCTTAATCCTTAATCATGCCATAATTTAAGGATTGGAGCCATAATTAAAGATTATTTTAAGAGAAAAATGAAAGAAGTTGTAAGTTTGTGTTTGAGATTTTAGAGCTTATTTTTAGAAATTATTTTAGAGGGTTGATTTCCCATGTCATTAGCATGTTTAATTTGTGCTTAGCATGGTTTCTCATTTGAGTTTTGTGTTCTTTTTTTTTGGATTCTAGTAGAGAGGGCTATTAGCACTTCTAAAAGGAAAGAAGTGAAGAAAGATTAGAAGAGATTTGGAAGAAATCTCTTGTCAAGGTTAATGTTTAATTTCTCTTATCCATCTTTGAATTTCTAGATTATGAAATTTTAGGGTTTTGATATCTTAAATAATACTCCTTGAATTATTGGCTCATGAATGAGTCAGTTAATTCAGGATTGATGTTAATTTATTGTTGATTATGAGTTAGTCATTTTATACTCTCAATAGTGTTTGATGTGACACCGCATTTATATCCAAATAAGTGAAAATATAATGACCATATAGGGCCTATTATTTAAACACAATACAATTGAAAAGATTTGTATGGTTTAGGCATTCGGTTGCAAAAATTTTCTATTCGTGTACCTAAATTAAAAATTTTGAAGTACCAATCATATTGTAGAATGTTAAAAATTAAAATGCAGGCTGTGGGGTTCGAACCCACGCGTACTTCTGTACAGAAGATCTTAAGTCTTCCCCCTTAACCTCTCGGGCAAACCTGCAGGTTTGTGCTAGAGGGCTCGGTTTTATTTACATATCTTTAAAATTAAATAGTTTCTGTTAGTGTTGTTTATTAATTATTCTAGGCTTCAAAATCAATATCGTAGTGAGATTGATTTTATTCTGCAAAACCCTAAACAGATCGAAGGATAGAAGAGGGAAAAAACAATCATGGCGGAACACTTAGCTTCCATATTCGGAACAGAGAAGGACAGAGTAAACTGTCCTTTCTACTTCAAGATCGGAGCCTGCAGACATGGCGATCGATGCTCCAGGCTTCACACAAAACCTAGCATCAGCCCTACCCTTCTCCTCTCCAACATGTATCAGCGGCCTGATATGCTTACTCCCGGCGTCGATCCCCAAGCCCAGTCTCAATCTCTTGATCCTCGCAAGATCCAAGACCACTTCGAGGACTTTTACCAGGACCTTTTTGAGGAGCTCAGCAAGTATGGAGATATCGAGAGCTTGAATATCTGTGATAATCTCGCCGATCACATGGTACTTAACACTCATTCAGTTTTTTTTTTTTTTTTTTTTTTTTTTTTTTTTTTTTTGTGGGGGTTTCGTTTTCCCAATTTACTATTTGATTGATTGATTGATTGATTTATTTATTTTGAGCAGGTCGGTAATGTTTATGTCCAATTTAGAGAAGAAGAGCATGCTGCTAGTGCGCTTCAGAATCTGAATGGAAGGTTTTATGCAGGTTTTCAATTTCTGCTTTTTCTATGAATATTAGATTGTCAATTTAATTGTTTTTATTGTTGAAATGTACATTTAGGCATTGTGGTAATTTAAACATATAGCTGACCTGGTAGATTTCACCATAATTCATTTTGAATTGAGTATTGCTCGACTGTCTCTCATATTGCATTACTGCCTATCACTAGACATTGGCCTTTGCACATTTTTCTGGTTTTACCCAATTACATAGCTCACTACCTACTTGATAGCCTTAAATATGGCCTGTTATGCCTGTCTTTTTGAAGGGAGCGAAAAAAGAGGTTTGGAGAGTTGGGTTTGGAAGGATTAAGGGTTATTCCACGTGCATATCCTCTCTATAAGACTCACTAAGCTTACCTCGGATCATCTTTTCTTTTTTTGCTTAATATGTTTTCGTTGATAGTTGTTGTATTGTACCATCAGTTACTCATCATCTTCTGTGGAGGTTAGCATTAAATTAGCCAAGTTTTGGCTGTATTCAGTTTTGTGTCTGTTGTGATTTGCAACTGGACAGATTGGTGTTGTAATTTAAACGTTTGAACTTTAGTATTATTATGCAATTGTAGTTTATATAGGTGCCCCTGGTCGCATGCAGATTGTAATATTTTTATGAGATTCAGATTATCAGTCTATCTGGAAAGTAATATAATTTGTTCCTATTCATTCTTTTACATTATCACCCTCTGTAGGATTCAATATTCTGGGTATTGGTACTAATAGTGGTATCTTGGTATAAAGTTAACACACATTTTAATGTTTCATGAACCCTGAATATGTTAGGGCGGCCGATCATTGTTGACTTCTCTCCTGTTACGGATTTCCGTGAAGCCACGTGTAGGCAGTACGAGGAAAATGTATGCAATCGAGGTGGCTACTGCAACTTCATGCATCTGAAGAAGATTAGCAGGTAACTTTCTTGGTGTAATGGTTTATTGTATACTGCTAATTACTTCAGACTCACTTGGGAACTCAGTGGCCTATGTACTTATCTTTTCTATGCTTAGGGAGTTGAGGAGACGTTTATTTGGGAGGAATAGGCGACGACGTAGCCGCAGTAGGAGTCGCAGTCCTAATCGGCACCGTGGATATGATGAACGCTCACATGGTAACCGCGGCTCTAATAGACGAGATGATCATGTGGATCGGCAACATGAGAGGAGCAAGAGGCCTAGAAGTCGTAGTCCTGGGCGCAGAGGAGGACGAAGCAGAAGCCCTGGAGGAAGGAGGAATAGAAGTCCTGTCAGGGAGAGCAGTGTTGAAAGAAGGGCTAAGATTGAGCAGTGGAACAGAGAGAGAGAAAAGACAGAAACTGGTAATAGAGACAGCCAAAAACCTGACAATGACAGGAACAGCAATGGTCATGCGAAGAATGGAAATCAATATGATGATCCTCAGCACCAGTAGGAGCTCTATGAAAGCAATTGCCGATCCCCTTGGAATGTTCTGGTTTGTTCCTCAGCTACTTGTGTGATAAGTATTTAAAGCCTTTTATTCGTGGACGTGAACTTGCAACTCTTTTTTTTTTTTTTTTTTTTTTAATAAGAGGGCCCCATTCAGAAAATATGGCTTACTGCCCATTTCCACTGTGCAGGTGGAGTACAGGTCCACTATCTTGTGTTATGAAAGTGAAATACTAACTTTTGCCCTATAAGCGCCTAAGTTAAAAGGGAGAGATGATTTAAAAAATTAAAAAGAGGGGGAAATGGCCCAGTTAATGAAAAAAATAGTTCTTTCTGGTTCTTGTGGTTTCAGATTTTCATTCTGTGCCATGAGGTACTTTTAGGTTTTTTACCTCAATGATGTTCTTCCCCCTATAAAATGTTCAATATTGAATCCTTTTCAATTATTAGTTTCTTTTGAAATCACAAAAGAGATGTCTAAGAAATGTTTTGATGAGATGATACTACAACCATTTCCAACTAAAAGAGGACAGGAGGAGGCTTTATCTGCTCAATTTTACCTGTTCGTTATAGTCAATTGCTGGAAGGCATGGGTAATTAAATTGTACAGGGATTTATCATGGTCTTTTGCTGTTAAATTTGTTTTCCTTTAAAAGTTATCTTACGAACCTTACGAGTTTTGCAGGTTCAGGCTTTCCTGCTTCTCAGTATCGGCCTCTATCTTTTATTGCAGCTTACCATGATATTTCTATACAGGTTGGCTGTTAATCTGCAGAGCGTGTTTACAGGATTCAAGTATTGTGAAAAGACTGAGAAAGGGCTTCAAAGGTACAATGAAGAAAGTTGTGGCAGAGTCATTTCGCCAATCTTGAATCTAACTTCTGGGTTCCAAACGGAGTTTAGGGAATGTCAGAAAACAGCATTTCTTTTTCTGGTTTAGTTTTTTAAACATTGTTAAGTTTTTATATGTTGTCTTTTCACCTTGGTTTGATATCATTGGTTGAGCCTGTGACTGAGAAAATTATATTTGAACCTGCTGGACTGTTCCTTTTCTTTTTCCCTTTTTCTCTCCAATATAAGAGAAACTATGTTAGAGTATTGGATGTCTATTTATGTTGTTTTAATGCAGCCTGTATGTGTTGCCTGTAAGATGGTATCTGAAAGGTTCGCTTAGCAATTCCCATTTACATGATAGACATGTGATAACAGAAAAGTCGACGCAGTAACCTACAGCTACGTTACTTCTCCAGGCAAAAAGCCTTGGTAGATTCCAATTTCATGTGTTTAAATACTGTTGTACCTTCTCAAGGTATTTGAGGGTTTAAGACAGATTGCTGCCATTTTAGTAAGGAAATTGGGGGTTTAAGAAAATCTAATATTAGTAATTTCTTTAGATGTCAAGTCAAACATCAAAATAAGTAGTGAGGTTGTGGTTTAAATTAAATTAAAATTGACGATTGATTAAAAATTCAAAATGAATCAAACCATAAAGAGTTCTAAAACCAACTAAATTTAGAGATTATCACGAAATAGTGTGAATTGATAAACAGTTTGTAGAATAATGTGATTTGGTGAGGAATTACAAAAAAAAAAAAAAATCTGTCAAAACAAGGAATAGATTTAGTAAAAATGGGTTATATAGAACTCATGGTTACAAAGTTTGAATATGTTTTTCGTAAAAATGGATTTAAAGAACATGGTAAATCTGAAAAAACAAAATGATGTAACAAATTGAAACTAAATCCGTTTAAGTCTAAAATTGATTTAACAAATAAGAAAAATTCAAAAAGTATAAATAGATTCAGTGTAATTACATATTGGAAGACAAACGTTTTGTTAAAATAAAACTTAAACCTTGTAACTAAATCTGCATATACCTGCAAGCGAGTTCAGCATATAATTAACTCTGACTTGCACATCGTAGTTACTTCATCTGTTCCTGAATATTTGTCATTTGCATTTCCATTTACAGGTCGTTGTACTATTATTTTCCCTTTTTGTCTAGCTATTATTTTTCCCTCGTCTCTGTTACCTTTGCAATGGTCTCTTACTACAGTTGTTTCTTTTTTTTCCTAAAGTCGTACTATGTAATGACAATTTTATTTGTTTAACTGTGCTTTTGATGGCTTATTGCTTATAAGCTTTAAGGTAGTTGTTATCATTGCTGCTGCTGGTGGTTCTTCTTGGGATTGGTGCTAATGGATCTTTTATCACTCGCTGTATATATTTGCCAATTGAAACGTGTTTTTCCTTTTTTGGCCTTTTGTTGATTACCACATATGGAAGGTATTTTTGTGAATTTCATAGTCAATAAGATCATGTTAGATGACTCTTTTAGTTGATTAGAAATTCTTTATTTTTGTGATTGATTAAAAGATGCTGTTACAGATCCATAATGCTTACTGGGTTGCACCTCTCCATTTCGGTTGAACAATAGCATAATGCAGATATCAGATAGGAATTAACTTCATTTGTATGAACTTGAAGGAGTCAAAGAGGTCCATTGCTTGCCTGCTTGTTATTTGGATTAACATTGATGTTACTATACCAGGTCCACAGTCATGTAAAATTCTAGCTGCTATTGTAGGCTGTTTTCTAGTGTTTCGTTTTCTTTTTTCTTTTTTCCATATTATTTTCTGGCTGGGAGAAAATTCTCCTTTACTATGATCAATTGAAGCAACTTATATCACTAGTTGAATTTATGTGTGGTTAGTACGTGTTTCAATGCGAGGCAGCTGATATTACTACCCAAATAATGGTGGCAGGTAGCAGAGAGAGGATTTGAGCTTCTGTCTGCAACTTTTATTTTTAGTTTTCTTGTTAGTTCCAGTTAAATTTCAAGTTATTTTATCTATCTGCAGGTCTTTAAACTTTATTGGTGAACATCCTGTTCTGTATGATTCTTTTTGTTTGTGCATATGAAATATTTCCAACCCTACACCCATCATGACTTGGAGTGTCAAACTGCAATCATTAGTAAGATGCAGTGGACTTGTATGTGTTTCAAATACCTTTTAATTTTCAACACCAAGTATATAATCATCAAGATAAATAACTAAATATCTTTCATTTCAAACGAACTCATTCTTGTGTTCTGGATACACGTTTAAGATAAAGAAGTATCATGCATGCCATTGTGCCAAGTCTATTGACTGAAACTGAACTATAGTTGCTTCTCATTGCTTTTCTTTCTCCTTAGCTCTTTTGATTTCTGATTTTCATTTTCAACATCTAGGTAACAGTGGTACTTTATGCTACTGATTGCAATTCAGAAAGTCAGGGTTCTTCACTTAAGCCTCATATCTAAAAGAACAATATATATTTCATCAGTTTTCTTCACATACTTGAAAACTAATTTGAATAGGGAATAGAAAACAGTGGCAAGCTGTCCCTTATATCACTATTGAACCTTCATCCTATTGCATGTTATATGATTTTCTGCATGATTCTGTGATCCAATTCAGGATCAGACATAAGCTCCTAAACAAGATATTAATTTAAAATACACCATCAAATTCAATTTTCTTTAATAGTCCTAATATCATTACACATTTTGTAAGTAAACAGGTGTTTGGAATACACCTTAATCCTCAGTTCCTGGACATTGACCTCAAGCATGTAATCTTTGGGCGTATTCTTCCTAGGCCAATTTATATATATGTATGCATTTCATAATGTGATGGCTGTAACTGGTATCTCTAGAGTAATCAATATGTTTAGAAACTATTTATTGTCCTATGTAAATGGTTAGCATTGAATTTATTGCTTGAAGGAGTAAATATGAAATTTGGACTTTAATTTGAGATGAAGATAAGGTACTACTGTAATCAAAAGGAAGAATTTAAATTTGGTTTACTGAAATTTATAAGGTACTACTGTAAAATTTTGTTTTTACAGAGCTATTGAATAACATTACTTGCAAAATTAAATTATAGAGGTAAAGAACCAAGTAAATCTGTGGAAGGCCAGGCAATTTTGGTTCTTCTGTGAAGCATGATCGTTAACTAGTTAAAAGAATTTCTGGTTATTGGTAAGCATTCTCTTGGTTGTAACGTATCAAAATGTTGTATTAATGTTAGATTTGTACATGATTACTACAAAATCCAATAAACCCTTGTCTGAATAATCAAATGGAACATTATCTGGGAAGCAAAACACTGCGAGTCCATTTGCAGAATTGAAGAATTTATCAGTTAACATTCTTCCTCAGCTGGTTCTCTAGTTTAATTATATAGAGGTGAAGAAGGCAACCTATTCAAGTGTGTTGATACTGGAAGCTCAGTCTAGCTCTTCCAAATTTTGGCCTATGGCAATGTTCGCAAAATATTGGAAATTTTTCAGAAGGATCAGAAGCAAATATATTAAGATCACAGTTTCCTATCATTGGTATATCATAAGAATATCATCCTAAAGTTTAAATTAGAGTGTACTAATAATTATTATCATTAAAGTTAATTTAGTTAGATGCAGAAATGAAGACAGGAGGTGGTAGTTGCTTGGTGGGTGAGAATACTGTTTATTTAATTATTTTTTTATTTAATTTTGTTTTGCTATGCTCATATTAGTCAAATAAAGAGACAAAATGAGAAAGGGATATGGTGGTGTGGTCCTTTCGCCATCTTTTTCCTCTTACCTATGCTTTATTATTGTCCTTGTCAATTATAATAATAATAAAAAAAAAGGAAAAATGCTTCTTTTTATTTTATTATTATTATGCCCTCCATTATGCTAAGTATTGGACCGTATATATACGGTATTGGAATGGTATAATTGTACATTGTATGGATGTGATAGGTTGTCCAAAAGGTTCAATGGATGATAGATGGTCCCTTTCAGAACATGAAGGGATGGTTGTGGAGTCAATTGCAATTGCAGCATGTATTTGTACTAATTAGAGTCGTGCAAGCAATATTTTGAAAATAATTTTTTTTCTTTTTTGAGTGTTGTTGAATTATTTTTTGTCAAAGCAGCTAGCAATGCACTTTCCACTCACCCAATCTAATTCCTAACTATATTAACATATTAATGAATATTTTCTGCCAAAAAAAAAAAAAAAAGAAACAAAAAAAATAGATCGCAAACATATTAATTTTACTTGAGTAAAAATTAAACCCTAAATTAATTGAGAATAAATGGGCAAATTCAAGTCATTAATAGCAACAAAAAATAATAAATTTAAAATATATATGAGTGATAATCAGTATCTAATTCTCAGTTAAATAAGAGATTAATTATAAAAAAAAAAAAAAAAATTCAAGAGCTTAGTATCAGCAAATAAAGATTTAGAAGTTTGATGGATAAAATTTGATAAGTGTAGGGTTTTGCCATTTGATTGGTTAAACTTAGGTGTTTTAAAATAGTCCAATCGTCCCAAAAAGTCTGTTCATAAGGTCAAAATGATTATTATCTTTGTCCCACTGCAAACAATTAAGGAAAATTAAAGAAAAATTCCCTTAAAAAAACAATTAAAGAAAGCAAAAAAAAAAAAAAAAAAAAAAAAAGAGTGAGTAAATTATCCTTTTATCAATGATCTAAACAGTTAATACTCTCTTACTCCATAAATATAAGTTATTTAGAATAATTCTTTTGTTCATAAATATATGTTTTAAATACAACTGATGAGATTGGAGCGATGATGTGAGGTAGATAATAATTTAATGAATATTTATTATAATTTAGAAAAATTAATTATTTCTTAAAAGATCATTATAATAGGGTGCAAGTAGAGATGTAAATAAGCCGAACTACTTATGAGGTATAAAAGGTTCAATTGAACTCGTTCAATTAGTTTATGGAGCCAAAATCAAGTCGATCTATCGGAACTCATTTAATAAACGAGTTGAGCTTAAATTTAGCTCATCAGCTCACGAGTTGATTTTTACCAAGCCAAATTGAAAAAACCAATGTTAATTATGCCCATACCAAAATAGTGTTGTTTTAGTTTGATTAATGTGTTTTTACTAATTTAGTAGATATTGAGCTCAATTTAGATTCATTTATGGTTATCAAGTTGAATCCAAACTAAACTTGAACTAGAATATTTTTAAGCGAGCCAAGATTGAGTTTAAATTCAAATTTATTCTTATCGAAGCCAGCTCGAGGTCACTAAATTTCGGTTTGCCTCATTTACAACTTTAGATGGAGGTACTAAATCTTGATCATTAAATATATGGAATAAGGTTAACTCAAATGGACAACAATGAGTTGATGTTTATGGCTCCAATATGGAAATTACACCTAACACATCATAATTCTTTTGTTTTTCCAACAGTATCTTTATTTATATTAAAAAGTTAAATAAAAGTATTTTATTTAATCTCCAAATTTTATAAATGAACTCACAATTTCTTGCTTGTATTATCACTTGTAACAGAGGTATGTCTTGAAATCTAGTTGTTGTTTATGGTAACCATGATAATATTCTAAGGCTATAGTAGGAACTTAGATTAGCAGTTGTTGATGACTCAGATAATTAGCTTATTATTAGAGATTTTAATACGGTTATTTTTACAGATGAACGAGAGGGGTATTGTGAACATGTATTTTTATATCTTTATATCTAGAAAGCAATTACAAAAGACGCGGTCAGTATTCAATTCGAGTTAGACCAAAAAAGCCAAAGATGAATTTTTCCACTTTTTGGTCATAAATAGCACTACAACAGTATTTTTGAATGATTTAAGTGGCAGTGGAAACTAAATTTCTCAAGCTTTCCAACAATATATTACAAGCTAAAATCTGACCTAAAGCGAGCCCAACCGAAGTATCGAAAGTCGGATTGGAGAGTCGAAGCAGGTCAAATTAGGTCAAGATGCATCCCTGGAGCACTGCATCCCCAGCAAGTGGTACATCCAACATAGGTGGCTTGTGGTTGCCACAAAACCACTTGCAATTGCCATATCCCCCTTCAGCCGATGACCCAACCAATAGTCCCTCCCAGACACATGGCACAATCCTTTGAAACCCGAATTTTAGACTCCAATTTTAGGGTTTCCCCACTACTTGGGCACCTCTCCACCCTCTTTCCTTTGTAAATACATCCTTTAGCCTCAATACCACACACCTTTTGATTTTTGGCATGAATTATATAACGCTATGTATTTTCTCTCTCTTCTTTGCTATCTAAATTTTCCTTTTCTAATCATTTTTCCTTAAATTAATTAGTTTCTTCGCAAATAAATTCTTTTGGTTCTTCGCTACAAAATTGAGATCTAGTTGAGTTGTTTGAGAAATCATCCTTACAAAAAAGTATAATTCTCTAAACAATCCATGAATCTCATTTTCTCTTCTCAAGTATGAAATCTGAATTAAATATAAAAAATAGCATAAATCAAACTAAAATCAACTATACAACTGCATGGTTCTAATTCTCGTTCTGACTAGGGATCTAAAGGATATGTGACATATTTTAGGATTTATCCTTAAATTGCAAACCAAATCAATCGAAACCCTCTTCTCCTTCTCATCATCTTTTTATTATTTCTTTTTATGATTATTATCACTATTATTCTTAAGAGATATATGATCACCCTAGGATCTCCAAAAAGGGACTAGAGTTGATATTATCTAATTATTTCATAATTGATTTTTATTTTATTTGTGTTTTATTATTGCCATTGGAAGCTGTGTGTTATTCTATAATCATCTTCAGAAGACTAGAGGTAATACTCCCTATTTTTATTTAATTTATTTATTGCTTTTGTGGATGGAATATTGTTAATTTTGTTCATAATATCATTTTTATATGCTCATGCATCTTTTTATATGCCAATGCTTCATATTAATTGTCATGCAAAATTATTTTTCATATAAATCTTGTTTTAATTTTGAGTCAATTAATTAATTTTGCTTTTTCTTGTTCTACTACACTTTTCCACTGGACAAATATTTTTGGGAGTCAAATTTGAGTTTTTCCTTAAGTTTTTCTAAATAATTAAATATAAGATAACGATACCTTTCTAAAAGACAAAACGACATGCTTTTATCTTTGTTGTTCAAGTCCAAATGAGAGTTTTGATTTCTTTAATTTGAAGGTTGCTGAGGTGAGATCTCTCAGGTATTCCAATGAGAGCCATTCAGGTAGTAGAGATTTTAATGATTAGATTTTTATACGAGATCTTATTGATTTATGCTTTTCTAAACGACTTTTTACATGGAGTATAGGTGTTCATCCTATGTATCAAAATTTGGCTAGGCTTGATAGAGCTTTGAGTTCTATTAATTAGAAAATTATGTTTCCAGATATTGGTCCAATATTTGACTAGAGTTAAATTTGATCATTCTCCTCTTTTAATATGCCTCTAGCCTTCTCAGAATCCTAGAAATAATTTATTTTGGGTCCAAGTTGCATGGTTTAGGCATTGATTCATACTCATTGGTCGACAACTGCTTTGAATCGTAGTGACTTGCAGAAATTTGATTCCTACTCTTCAAAATCAGAACATACGAGTTTCCAAAAATATTTTTTCAAGAAAGAGAAGGTTGTGGGCTCGCATTCATGGGGTACAAATATGTTATGCATAGTCTCGTCCATCAAACCTTCTAAAGCTTGAGCGCAATCTCTAGAAGCAGTTGGAAGAAGTATTGGCACAAGAGGAGCTGTTTTGATTCCAAAATTCAAAAGAATATTTGATCATTTTTGGAGAGAAAAATATGAAATATTATCATGTAGCTGCGATGATCAGAAAACTTAAAGAGAATATTGCTATATAAAGGGATAGGTATGATTTTTGATTTCTAATGACACCCAGCTCAAAAATATGGTTTCAAAATTTTATAAGGACCTCTCCACGTGTGATGTAGTTATTCAATCCAATACTTTGGAATCAAGTTATTGTTCGAGTGTTGGTGAAGAGATTTTGGCGGACCTTTCTCGCCCTCATTCTGTATCTTAAGTTCGTGATGCTTTGCTTGATATGGCTCTATTCAAGGCACATGGAATAACTGGTTTTAAGCGGGTATCTTCAAAAAATGCTGAAAATCTATTGGTGAGTCTGTTGCAACTTTTATTATTCATATACTAAACTGTGATCCATTATCTCCTAATTTGAACTCTACTTTGCTAGTTCTTATACTGAAAGTTTTTAATCCTGATTCTATCTCTTTATTCCGGACCACTATCTTATGCAACGTTTTATGTAAGCTGATAACCAAAACTATGGTTAATGGATCAAAATTATATTGCCTATGTTAGTTGGGAGCGGGCAACTTTTATTCTGGGTCGCCAAATTATTGATAGTATCATTTATTGTAAAGCGATCCATTGTATGAAGATTGTGAGAAGGAATGTGGTTCCATGTCTATAAATATCGATTTGGAGGAAGCATATGACAGATTGAGTTGGGATTTTGTGGAATGAATATTTAAGGACGTTGGTTTCTCTGAGGCATGGGTTAATAATGTTTTGAAGTGTATTAAGTCCGCGGATATAGAAGTCTTATAGAATGGAGAAAAGTTGTTTTATTTTGTTTTGATCGTTCTAGTTTATTTTCAATATATGGGATATTTTGTTCTTTTTTCTTTTCCGTAGTTTTTTTCACTTTCAAAATCTAGCCCGATTCTCATCCAATCTTTTCCATGAGTATTATTGTATTTTTCAATACAATGGTAGTAAGGCAGCTCTATTTTTATTTTTGCACCATGTTTTGATAATATATGATAAGTTTGGAAAAGTGATCTTATTTTTGCACACATTGGGGACAATGTGTTAGATTAAGTTGGGGAAAGAAAAAATTTGGTTACAATTTTAATTTTTTAATTTTTGGTTTGTTTTGTTTTGTTTTGTTTTTATTATTAGCTTAATATGTTTAGAATAATTATAAGCAAGCTTGGAAATTATCATAATTTATTAACTTGTAATGAATTTAATTGTTTTTCGAAGCTAGTTGTTTTGTGCTTAAATTTTAATTTTTGACTTAACATGATTCTTTGATTTAACCATTTGTTTTCAAGATCATGAACACAACTTTTGTGATTTTTATGGTATATAGGTATGTTTTTTTTTTTTTAATTTAACCTTGGCATTCCTAGAACAAATTAGAACTCTCTTTGAGGCAAAATTTTAAATGCTTACATTTAGAAAGAGATAATTTAGGCATTCTTTGTTAAACTTCATATTTAGCCTAGGCCACCAATTTGAAGCCTATATCCAAATTTTATTGTTTACATTTGTTGAACCTAGCCACTAAACCAAGTTCAAATCGTTATCCTAAGTACAAGAATGTATAATTATGAGGTTTAGCTACATTAAAATATATATATAAAAGAAAAATAAAAAGGAGAGTTAATTCATTAATGCTAGCAATCAAAGAAAAAAAAAGATCACCCCATGAAATAAAAAGTAATCAAAATTCAAATTTGGGGAATTATAGCAAGGAAATTGTTATCAAAATATTAATATTAAGAAGAATAATCCTTGCAAAATGATCTCTAATATTGTGCTAGTAAATTATTCCATAGTAATCTATCTTTTGAAAAAAAAAATATTTTGATGTAATGAAAATCTTGATATTATGCATTCTTTGTACCTTTTGTCTATCCTTTTATCCTTTTTTTTTTTTGTTTAGCTAAAATTATACCTCTAAAACCCCATTATAACGATAATAAAAGACTTTTTGATCTTTTTAATTGTATGCATTCGATTGTGGAGAACGAATGACTAATTTTGCCTATGGGAATGTTGAATTTATATCGTTAAACATCTTATTTAAAGGTTAATAATTTTCATGAAAATTCATATTCTATTTGTCATAACTTAAACAAATATTGGTGTTGAAGATCTTATTAACTCATGTTTAAATTAAAAAATGTATTTTGCTGGTAATTAAATTTTTGCAAGAAAATAATTAGTTTAGGAAACACTTAATTTATTCTCATGTTAAGAAATTTTTTATATTTTTGAGATTGTGAATAATTATCCCAACTATATTAAGCTAGCTTTGTTAGTTTGTTTAGCTTGTGTTTTTCTTTTGTTTTTAGTTTTGTTGTTTGAGGACAAGCAATGGTTTAAGTTTGGAATTTTGATAGTGTTATTTTTATAATATTTTTAATATGATTTTTATTAGGATTTTTAGTATTTTTAATTTCTTTAATTAGTTTTTATTTAGTTTTATTTATGTTTTTGTTTAAAGCTTCCTTGAATCACATTTCACTTGATCTTGGGGAATTTTGTTGCATTTTTATAGAAAATCAGCCAAAAATACAGAAAAGGAGTGTGCTTAAGCAAAAAAGCTGGCACGCCCTGGACGTCCTACCCAGCACCCTCGTGCTGTGTTCAAGATAAATTCAATAGAGGTTTAGAGTCTAGCACACCCAAGCCGTGCCAGAGAGCACGCCCGTGCTACAAGAGGCTGTTGATCTCTGAATGTGTTCATTCAAGCACGGCCCGTGCTGTAACCACCTTAAGGATCAGAGCCTAGCACGCCCAAGCCGTGCCAGATAGCACGCCCGTGCTGATTGCCTGACTTCATATTGGGCTGAAAATGACAACTCTAGCCCGTGCCGCTTTCATGGACCCGCATGAGATGCTTTTTTGACATGCCAATCAAGTTTAAATCCTATTTAGATGTTGGGAGAGTTCTAATTAGAAAGAAATACAAACCTAAACAGTTTCCTATCTTCAAAAGATTTATTACTCAATAGAGATTCACTTTCCTAAATGAACACAAAGATATTCCAGAAAGTCTCTATAAGAAGAGAGACTAGCCATGATCAGGGGTCGAATCCATTCATTGTATATTCCATCTCTTGTTCCGTTTTCTACATAATTTTCTCTCTCTTTAAGACTTTAAGTATTCAAATTGGTGTCAAGATTTAAGGAAGCCGCTCAAACCCATGTTGACTAGTTTTTATTTCTAAACTCTCCTTTTGTTTATTATTCTTCGTGGGATTATTTACAAGTTTAATTGAGTTTTATTTAATTACTATATCGAACTAAACTCTCATACTAGGGATTTGATGTAGTTTAATTTCTATTCCAATTTATAAAATTATATTTGCTTTTCTTTGTTCAAAGTATAATTTATTATTGAATTTAATACTTCGAGGTAGAGTTTCTCCCCTGGATTGATTTATTTCATTACTCGCTATCGGAAGAAGGGTTTTTGATATAAAAAAGATATTGGGAATAATAACTTGATGCGGAAGCTATATAGTTTGACTCATGCGTGGTTTTCATAAATTAACGACTTTAGGTTATGAATTCATAAACAAACCATAAAACTTAATGATTTAATTCATGTTTGATTGTGCTATTGGAAGACAGGAATTAGACTAGGTTAAAATAATTAACAATACATCAAGAGAGCTTGTTAGTGATTATAGGATTGTTTCCCCTACTTGAACAGTTAAAATTGATTATCAAACTAATAAAATAAATTGGATAGAATTAAGTGAAATCAAACTCCTTAGGAGCCTTTAATCCTTGATTTCTTTTTATCAAATTGTCTTGCTTGATATCTTTTTGTTCTCTTTTATTTTTTTAATTTAATTTCTTATAACAATTCTACTTATTGTCATCTAAATAATAGTAGGTTAACACAATTTTGTTACTCGATATATAATCCTCGTGGGAACAATACTCTACTCATTCTTTATTACTTGTTGCGATTTTGTACACTTGCGAAAAAGCCCATCAAAGATATTTTCTAACCTTTAGCAATGATCACAAAGATGAACAAAGTTAAAAGCATCTTTAAATAAGTTCTGCTGTCTTGTTCGCCCCAAAGTGTCCTTCATATTCCGTTGAATGACAAAAATGAAGAACACTTTCCATCTCTCCTTTTGACATACATCGTCTAAATATTTAGTCACTATAATACTTAAACAAGAAAGGCTCCTCCCAATAGTAATATTTAAGATCATGAAAGAATTTTTTTTTTTTTTTTAATAAGGAAGATTGGAGGAGTAATCTTGCAAGCAAGATGGTTAACTATATCCGCATACCATGGAGCTTGCATACTTGCAAGAAAAAGAAGATGTTCATAGGGGGGGGGGGGAGTCTTCAATTTAAGCCTTCCTTAGTTGATTAGTGGAAGAGGACGTTATCGAACTTCATGTTTTAAGCACGTTGCATTTGATTTTAACCAGAAAGAGGGAAACCCGATAAATTTAGAGTCTGCGGTAAGGAAGTTGTCATACTTAATTGGAGTTAGCAAACTGTCATAGTATGATCTTCTCGTTTGCACTATATTCCTTCCTAATTGAAGGCCGGTTGAAGCCACTAGGTCAGGTTAGCTTAAAGCGAAGTAGGCTTAGGCAAGAGAGCCTAGAGTCCTGAGAAGTAACACTGTCAGGCGTGGTGAAGGTAGAAGAGAAGGCCCGGTCCAACTCAAGCCTTAACAAGTGATCCGCCATAAGGTTTTGGGTTCCTTTCTTATCACGAATCTCCAAATCAAATTCCTACAAAAGAAGAACCCAACGAATTAGCCTAGGCATTGCATCTTTCTTTTATAAGCAATATTTACTAGCTGAATGATTAGTGTAAACTATTGTTTTAGCTCCAATTAAATATGCTCTAAATTTATCAAAAGCAAAAACAATAGCAAGAAGCACCTTCTCTGTGGTGGCATAATTTAGTTACACATCATTTAATGTACGACTAGCATAATAAATGACATGTAACTTATTTTCCTTTCTTTGCCCAAGAACAGCTCTTATAGCATGATCACTAGCATAACATATGAGTTCAAAAGATAGGCTCCAATTCGGTGTAGCAATAATATAAGCTGATATCAATTCCTTCTTTAATCTGTTAAAAGCAACTAAACACTCTTTGTTAAAATCAAAAGGAACATCCTTAACCAACAAATTACAAAGAGGTTTTGTGATTTTTGAGAAGTTTTTAATAAATCTCCTATAGAATCTTGCATAGCCTAGAAAACTTCTTACTCCCTTCACTGAATTTGGAGGAGGTAGTTTTTCAATTACCTCTATCTTGGCTTTGTCCATCTCAATCCCCTCCTTGGAAATTTTACGACCTAGAACAATACCTTCACTAACCATAAAGTGACATTTTTCCCAATTTAAAACAAGGTTAGTATCCTCACATCGTTGCATTTCTAGAGAGAGATTATAGAGACAAGAATCAAAAGAAGAACCAAAAATAGAGAAGTCATCCATAAATACTTCAATGAATCTTTCAACCGTGACAGAAAATATGGACATCATACACCTTTGAAAAGTCGCAGGTACATTGCACAACCTACAAGGCATTCTCCTATAAGCAAAAGTACCATATGGGCAAGTGAAAGTAATCTTCTCTTGATCCTCAGGAGCTATGGGTAATTGGAAATACCTTGAATAACTATCTAGAAAATAGTAGTAAGGATAACCTGCAAGTCTTTCAAGTATTTGATCAATAAAAGGTAAAGGAAAGTGATCTTTGAGCGTTGCTTTGTTCAACTTTCGATAATCAATACACACACACCAACTTGTGACAGCTCTAGTAGGAATCAACTTATTATTCTTGTAAGCAAAAACTGTTATACCTCCCTTCTTTGGAACAACTTGAATAGGAGTCACCCAACTACTATCTGAGATGGATAGATAATACCAGCATCCAAAAGCTTAATGATTTTAGCTTTGACTACTTCCTTCATGTTTGGATTTAATCTCCTTTGGTGCTCAATTGTAGGCTTGTAGTCTTCCTCCATCAAAATTTTGTGCATGCATACACTTGGATTGATCCCCTTTAAATCTGAAATTGACCACCCTAAAGCTTTCTTATGCTTTCCTAGAACCTACAACAAACTTTTCTCTTGATCAAGTGATAAGTTAGAAGAAATAATAACAAGAAAAGAGCTTTTTTCACCTAAGAATGCATACTTTAAATGGGAGGAAAGTTGTTTCAATCCTTGTTTGGGCGGTTCACTTTCTTTCTCACTTTTGATGCTTTGGATATTAATATTTATATCACCTTTATCAATGGTCATTTTTCTTTAACATGCAAGGTGTCTTTTACATAGTTATCAATAACATCAATTCCAAAGCAATCATTAAAATCCATAGGAAGCTTACAAGATTTAAGAACATCAAAAACAACTTCCTTTTGACCTACCCTTAAGGTTAGCTTACCTTCATACACACCAATGAAAGCCCTCGAGGTTGTAAGAAAATGTCTACCAAGGATGAATGATCCTTCTCTATCTTCATCTATGTCAAGGATAACAAAATCAACAGGAAAAATAAACTTGCCTAGCTTGAAAAGCACATCTTCTACAATACCCTTTGGATATTTGATTGCTCGGTCTGCTAATTGTGGAGACATCCTTGTAGGTTTTAGCTCACTCATCCCTAGCATCTTGAAAACTTCATGAGACATAAGATTAATGCTTGCACCTAAATCAGCTAAAGCTTTTTCAAAATCAAGATTTCCAATATTACAAAGGATAGAAAAACTTCCTGGCAATTTATTTTGAATGATTGCACTACACTCCTCCATTAACATTACCATTCCTTGATCATCAATCTTCCTTTTCTTGCTTAGGATCTCCTTCAAGAATTTTGCATATTTGGGCATTTGAACATGAGCTTTAGCAAAAGGGATGTTTATTTGAAGCTTTTTGAAAACATCAAGAAATTTGAGGAAACTTTTATCATTTTTTGATTACTTGAGCCTTTATGGAAAAGGGACTGGTGGAACATAAGGCCTTACTTCCTCTTTCTCTTCAAGATCAATGATGGGGATCTTCTTCCCTTCCTGTTCTTACTTTTCTACCTCCTTCCTAGGTGGATCCTCTAATTGTTTTCCATTCCTGAAAGTGATAGCCTTTATCTGCTTTTTGGAATTTTTCTCAGTGTTACTAGGTAACATACCTTGAGGTCTAGAAGTCATCATATTAGCAAACTGTCCCATTTGAATCTCCAAATTCCTTATCGCAGCTTGTTGGACTTTATGATTCTCCTGTTGGATCTTGTGATTTTCCTGAGTTTCATTCATGAAATCCATATGGGATTTAAAGAGAGCAATGAGGAGGCTTTTTCTTTTGGGGAGGAAAACCCAGTGGTGCATTCAAGGCATTGTTTAGATTCCCATAAGAAAGATTAGGATGATTCCTTAACTTGTTATCATAAGAGTTAGAATATGGGTAATTCTTCCTTCCTTGATTCATCACATAGTTGACTTGCTCTAACGTTTAGGGATTGAGATTATGCAACACACATTCCCCAAATCCATGATGCCCATTACATTTGTCACATGCTTGCACAATAGAATTAACAAAGTTAGTGGTAAACAAATTCAATTTCCTTACCATATTATCCACTTTGGCATTGAGTGCAGTGATGGCATCAATCTCATAAACTTCTACAGGCTTCTTCTTTTCAGAGGTGTTTTGGTCAAGGCTATTGCTTGCCATCTCTTCTATTAAATCATATGCCTCATCGATCCCCTTCCTTTCAAAAGATCCACCAGCAGCTGCATCTAAAGTGATTTTTATATTAGGAGACAATGTAGTATAGAAAGTTTGTACATGTAAAAATTTGGGTAAGCTATGATGTGGGCACTTCCTCAATAGGTCTTTGAATCTTTCTCAAACTTCATACAAACTCTCTTCATCATGGTAAGCAAAAGTCATTATTTCATTGCGAAGCTTTGTGGTCTTTGAAGATGGAAAGAGTTTTGCAAAAAAATTTTGGGATAGTTATTCCCATGTGGTGAAACTTTCAGCAGGATATGATTCCAACCAGGAACGTGCTTTATCACTTAGAGTAAAAGGAAATAGTCTTAACCTTATTGCATCTTCAGAAACTTCATTTTCCTTAAAGGTATCACAAATTTCCAGGAAATTTTTAATGTAGGCATTAGGATCTTCACTAGGCAACCATCCATATTGAATTGAGGTCGACATCATTTGGATAATTGCAAGCTTGATTTCAAAATTATTATCATCCACTCTTGGCCTATTGATACTTGAAGTGGTCCCATTAAGAGAATGAGTCGTGTAATCTCGCAAGGTGTGAACAGGAGGTTGGGGCCTTTGATTTTGATTGTGTTGGTTGAGCTGATGTTGCAAAATTTGATGCTCCTCGTATCGAAGTGGATCCACTATTTCTACTGGTTCTACCATGGACGATTATCTTCTTTGTTCACATTCCCGACCTCTTCTCATAGCATTATTTCATTCGTAAGTCCTTTCAATTTCTGGATCAAAATCAAAGGTCCAATGCTACGAGCTCTTCTTTTCATAAAACACCTGCAACTCCTTGTAAAAGAAAAATTAAAATAACAGAAAATAAATGCTTAAATTAGTAATATGATAATTAGTATTGATATTGGTAATGTCAACTTTTTTGGCAACGGCGCCAAAAACTTTACAAGGTTTTTCGCAAGTGTAAGAAATTGCAAACAAGTAATAAAGAGTGGATAGAGTATCGTTCCACGAAGTTGTATACCAAGTACTAAAATTGTGTTAACCTATTATTATTTAAACGACAATAAGGGAAATAATTCTAAAAATAAAAGAATTAAAATAAGCGATGAAAAAGAACACACGCAAGTAATTATTGAAAAGAAATCAAAGTTTAAAGGTTACAAAGGATTTTGACTTCACTTAATTCTATCCAGTTTATTATATTAGTTTGATAATCAATTTTAATTATTCAAGAAGGAAAAATAACCATAAAATCACCAATAAGCTCTCTCGATGTTTTATTAGCTATTTTAACCAAGGCAATTACCCATCTCTCAATGGGCAACCAAACATAAATTAAATCATTAAGTTCTTATGATTATTTAGGAATCCACAAATTAAGCCCTTTAATTTTATGAAACCTTCGTATGAGTCAGACCATCCAGCTCTCGCGTCAAATTTTTATTTCATGAAATTTATTAACTTCTTCATACAAAAAACCCTTCTCTTGACAGTGACTAATGAAATAAATCAATCCAGGGGAGAAACTCTACCCGAAAGCGTTAAAATCAATAATAAATTTTGTTTAAATAAAGAAAATCAAATCTAATATTATAAATCGAAGTTGAATTTAAGCTACATCATATCCTTAGTAAAAGGATTTAGTTCGACATGGTAAATAAATCAAACTCAACTCCACTTGCAAATAATCTAATAATGAATAATAAACAATAAAAGAGTGTAGAAATAAAAACTATCAACGATTGGCTTGAGCGGCTTCCTTGAATCTTGACAGCATCTTGAATACTCAAAGTCTTAGAGAGAGAGAACTAAAATAGAGCAGAGAACAATAGAACAAAAGATAATCCAAATCTAGCTAGTTTCTCTCTTTATATAGACTCCTTGGGAAATCTTCGAATTCATTTAGGAAAGAGAATCTCTAATGAGGAAGAAATCTTTTGAAAAATTAGAAACTGATTAGGCTTGTATTTCTTCCCAATTTGGACTCTCCCAGCATCTAGATAGGATTTAAGCTTGATTATGAACGTCAAAAAGGCTTCTAATGCAAGTCCATGCAGGCGGCACGGGCTAAAGTTGACGTTTTCGACATAAGATGAAATCTGAAATTTAGCACGGGCGTGCTAGCCTCTAGCCATCATTGAGATTCTTCATCTAAACAGCACGGGGCTACTAAATAGCACGCCCTAGGCATGCTAGCTTCTGGAAGTCTTGCTTGTTTTCTTGCTTTGAAATCCACTTTTTGCAACTTTTAGCTGGTTTCCTATAAAATTTCTCAAGATCAAATGAAATATGATTCAAGGAAGCCTTATTGAAAAACAAAAGTAAAATTAACTAAAATACGACAAATTAAATAAAATCCAAAAGAAATCCTAACTAAAATCTACAAAATATAACTATAACAATAACACTTATCAGAAGACATTCAAGTTTTAGTTAATCAATCTGAGGCCGAGAATGTGTAAGTTATTGACTCTAGCGTCTACGAAGCGAGGGCTAGAAAAGAGAACATTCGGGTTGCTAATATTCCTTATGATATCAACAAGGGAGAGCTCCTTGATATCTAAGTATGATATTGCGCCAGAATATAAGCTAGTTCGGCCTTCAGCAGATATAAGGATAAATACCCCTCCCCCTTGATAGTGAATCTATTATGTTGTATGAGGAGAGTTTTAGTTCTGGGGTTCAGTTTCCCTTATCCAAACCCCTAAAGTCTTTCTTCAATGAATATCAAATCACCATCAGTCAAGTTCACGCTAATGGCTTGAGGTTGTTATGTGGATAACCATGTTAGCTCGCCAAGATGGGCCAAATTTGACAGCTCAGGGGGTTCAGGAGCTTTATCATATGTATGATCGAGTGAATGAGGACCATTGCTTTCTTCAAGCAATGAATAACTGCAACATTTCTTTAAGTAGTCGAAGATTTCCTCTTTGAAGAATTGAAAGCAAAAGTTTTTTATTATTCAGCGTCTAGGGGGTTCCGAAATACCGAACCAATGGTCTAATGACCCCATACGCCACCTTCCTTCTTCGCTTACCCCTGAAGATCAGCAGTGCGTTGATTTAATAAAGGCTAGAGGATTAAGATCAGTGAACTTAAGGCAAGTAATTGTTGAAAGTTACCTGGCCATTCTCCTAGTGGACCTTTGAGGCCTCACCCTTCGCCTTCTGGTGAGTTTTACTCCTAGTTATCTAAACCTTGTTCTCTTGTACTAACATGCCTTAATTTTTTGTGCAAGGATGGCCCCTAAAGAAGGTGAAGGGATCCAAAATGTTTAAGGTGGTCGAAGCGATGAAGAGGAAGGCCAAGGTGGAGAGCTCAGATCAAGGGCACCTTTGGTCATTCTTGACCCTCAACTACTGAAGGTGGAGTTGCTTTGGAGTCTGTTCAAGATGATCATGCTCTGATAAGCCCTTCCATTGAGCCAAACAGAAAAAGGCCAAGGGAGGCGTCAATTCCTCTTTCTCTCCCTCTAAACATCCGAGCTTACTTTTTGAAGAAGTATGGGTTGAACTGTAGTCTTTAGAATGATAAGCCTAGTCGTGAGATATCTTGACACTGTCTCTTTTCGGTAGATGTCCATCAGTTCGAATGTATGGATGACTTAGGAAGGAGAGACTTTGTTAATCAGTGCCTTTTTCAAGCCTTGAATGCAAATAACATCAGTTATGATCGAATAACCAAACTAAAGGGTGCATACACGACTATGAGGTGAAGAAGAATAAGATGGAGGATGCGCTAAAGAGCATAGATATTATCATGCATGAGCAGGAGGCTAAGAATAAGGCTGAGATTGGAGCTCGTCGATCTCAAAAAGCTTCAAGAGGAAAATCGAGCACTTGTAGAGAGAGTAAAGGTCTGGGAAGTTAAGACTAGGGAGGGGGATGATGAACTTCAAAGGCTCCGGGATCAAGAGGGGTCGATGGGGGAGGACTTGCCAAGGCATTTCTAAGCCTTAGATAAAATATTCTGGCGGAGCTGAAGGCTCGGGATCCAGAAAAAGATTGGGGCTGGGTGAATGAGATTTTCCCTAATGATAAAGAGGAAGAGGAAGAAGAAGACGAGCTAGCTGGAGCGCCTCAGTGTCAGGGGAGCCTTTTTCTCCCTCGCCTACTTGTCCTCTTTCTAGAGGCCCCTTAGCTAATCCTGAGGGTGAGCATCAAGGAGGACCTGACATCCTTTCAGATGTTATTGTGGAACAGGCTTGAATGCCGATGTACCTTTTGTAAATGATGCTTAGTTTAGGTCTTTAGGTGAATACCCTTTTGTATTAATGTGGGGAAATCTTTTGTACTGTTTTGGTTTATTTAATGAAAGGGTAATTTATTTAACTCTCTAGGTGTGCTTTTGTTTCTAAGTACTTTTGGTAATATCCCTTTTGATAACCTATTGGATTTTGAATATGCCAATATCGCGGCTAAGTATGAATGGTGTTTAAGTCCGAACCAATTGGCAGCTTAATTCTGAACTAATGAACTGCACAAGTCCAAACTGATGGACTGCTTAAGTCTAAACTGCTTATATCCGAACTGATATATTAAGTGAAAAAAACCTGAAATAGATCCTTCAGGAAAAACTTAATATGTTATGTCTTGTTTACCTTTATAAAGTATGATATATTAAGTGAAAAAACCTTAAGATATTTTTATTATTTCAACTTAAAGTTATTTTACATTTTATTGGGTGGAAACACAATATGCTCTCTTTAGATGGTCTGCATTCCATGTTCGAGGTAGTTCAGCCCTATCGATCTTTTTGAGCTTGTACGTACTTGGACCCAACTGCTTTGTAATTTCATAGGGGCCTTCCCAGTTTTGTCCCAACTTGCCTACCCCTACCGAGCCTTTCGTTATCTCTGCTTTTTGCCATACTTTGCCTCCTTCTCTAAATTGCCTGCTTTGAACTCATCTATTGAAGTACCTTCGCATCCTCTACCTGTATGCTTCAACTCTAACTGCTGCATCTTTTTTCAGCTCTTCTGCACAGTCCAAGTTAATTTTCAAGGTTCCATTACTACCTAGCTCTTCATGTTCAATTGTTATTTTATTAGGATGCCTATTTCTACTGGTACCACTGCTTCGGTCCAATATACAAGGGAAAAAGGGGTTTGGCCTGTTGCTTGCCGAGGTGTGATCCTGTATGCCCATAGTATACTATTTAGCTCCTCTGCCCAATTAGCTTTCTCCCCATCTAACCTCTTCTTTAACCCTTGTAGTATGGTTCGATTTGTAACTTCAGTAAGGCCATTAGTTTGGGGATGAGCCACCAAAGAGAAATGGAGTCTGATGTGTCAGTCTTCACAAAAGGATCTAAAGGCTTCTGAGTCAAACTACTTCCTATTATCAATAACAATCCTATGGGATATGTCATGCCTGAATATTACATTGTTCATGAAGAAGCTAATGATTCGAGCTAGGGTGATGGTACTGAGGGCTTCAGCTTCTACCCATTTGGAGAAGTGATCAATTACCACTACGACGAATTTTCCCTACCCAATTATTGTAGGAAAAGGTCTCAGTATGTCTATCCGCCATTAAGCAAAAGGCGAAGCTGAACTTAAAGGTTGTAATTCTAAAGAGGATTTCCTGGGTACACAATCATATTTTTGGTAACTAATATAATGGGGAACGTATTGGGAAACATCTTTCTTTATTTTTGGCCAGTAGTACCCTAAGAGTAGTATTTTCCTCAGCATCGCATCCGAGCCTTCACGTGCTCCACAAACACTTTCATGGGTCTCCCTTATAACGTAGTTTCCCTCTTTTTCAGTTAGGCACTTCGCCCAAGGGTGTGATTTTGATCTCTTGTAGACTTCTTCGTCCTTAAATGCATAATTTATAGCTTTCCTGTAAAGTCTGATCGCTTCTTACCTATTGTCAGATCGGGCATCATTCTATATAAAGTCTATAATCGGGCTCATCCAATTGCTGTTAGGTTGAGACATGAGGATTTCGTTCAGTTCATAACTTGGTTGGCTATGGTGTTCGACCATTACTTCTTTAGGCAATTCTTCTCTTCGTGTTGCGGTCTTAGCTATTAGTATCTACTTTGTTGTTGTTTACCCGATCTATCTGGGTTATCTTCCATGTGCTACCTTCCTCTTCTAGCTTATGTAAGAGCGATAAAGCTAGAGAGTGGTATTTAGTTAAGTTCGCCTCTTTAGTGATAAATGTGCCTATTATCTAGTTGGCCACAAGCGGCGAGTGTAGGAAGATATGCAGTGTAAGGGTTCATACTTCGAGTGCTAGTTTGGGTCCTGCAATTAACCCTCATACTTAGCACCATTATTGGTTGTTGTAAAGTCCAAATGCAAAGCATACTGCACCTTTATCTTCCCTAGCCCTTACAGTATGATCCCCGCAGCAGCTCCCAAACTTTCCAAGTCCCATTAGCATGTAATTGGCAGATGTTATTGTTCGGGTTCACGACTTCAGCTTTCGGCTCGCTCTCTTCTTGTTTTTAAGAGAATTCGGCAACAAAGTCTGCAAGTACATGGGCTTTCATGGCAGTACGAGGTGTATACTTGATATCAAATTCTCCCAATCTATCGACCACTCCACTAACCTTCTGAAGTTTCAACTCGGTATAATTTTTTTAAAAAGGATAGTTAGTTCAGACAAATATAACATAAGATTGGAAGTAATGATGTAACCTGCTCGCCAATGTGAGGATGGCAAAAGCCAGCTTTTCAATGCTATGGTATCGCAGCTCGGCACCTCGGAGGACTTTGCTGGTGTAACAAAAGGGCTACTGCTCATCTCCTTTTTCTCTAACTAGGACTGATGGGACTGTGCTTGCGGTAGCAGCTAGGTACAAGTACAAATGTTCATCCTTTTTGGGCCTACTTAGGAGAGGAGCTAAAGATGGGAACTCTTTTATCTTTTCAAAGGCGAGCTAGCACTTGTAGTCCCATTGAAAGCCCTTTAATTGTTATAAGGTTTGGTAGAAAGACATACACCTCTTAGCCGAGCATGAGATGAAACGTCCTAAAGCTGTGATTCGACCATTCAACTGCTGGATTTCATGGATGTTAGTAGGTGCTTGCATCTCCAAGATTATTTTGATCTTCTTAGGGTTTGCATTAATTCCCCTTTGCGATACCATGAATCTTAGGAACTTGCCCACTTTAACCCCTAATGTGCATTTGTTTGGGTGTAGCTTCATGTTGAACTTGTTTAGGATTTCAAATGCTTCCTCCAAGTCTTTAGGATGGTTTGTAGCTTGAGTACTTTTGATGATCATATCATCCACATACACTTCCACCGTGCTCCCTATCTGATTTTGGAACATGCTTTCACTAGCCTCTAGTATGTAGCTCCTGCATTCTTAAGACCAAAGGGCATTACCTAATAATAATAAATTCTCTTGTCTATAATAAAGCTCATTTTGTCCTCATCCAGCTTGTTCATTCTTATTTGGTGATATCCAGCAACTGCATCTACACAGATATATACTTCATAGCCAGCTGTTGATCTACCAGTTGATCTATGTTACGTAGTCAGTAAGAATCTTTAGATCATGCTTTATTCCTATTGGTAAAATTGACACACAACCTCCACCTTCCATTGGACTTAAGTACCAGAACCACATTCGCCAACCATTCTAGGTAGTTAACTTCCCTTATGAACCTTGCTTGCAACAATTTATCTACCTCTACTGCTATAGCTCGTTGTCTTTCGGGACCATGACTTCCTTTCTCTTGTTTCACCGGCTTGTAATCTAGATCAATCTGAGCTTATGGGATATGATGTCAAGGTTAATTTCAATTATGTCTTTAGTCATCCAGGCGAAGCTGTTGACATTATCTTGTAAAACCATTTTAATATCATTTTGCACTTCTACGGGTAGTTCGGCTCCCAATGCTGGCGTTTGCCTGGCTCTACTTCCCATGTGATCAGTTCGCCTACAAGTGTCAGGCTTGAATCCAAGGTATGTCTGGGTATGTCAAACGGCTAATGTTCGTCTAGCATTGTGGACGTTTCTCCTTCTGGCATCCACATAATAGATAGGGAGAGAGGTACCCCTTTCAGTGCTATCGTGTACGCCTCCCGAGCCATCTTTTGATCTCCCCTTACAGCAAATACTTCATCATTATATGAGTAGAATTTCATAGTGAGGTAGTTGATGCATGTGGTTGCCTCCAATTCATACAAGGTCGATCTGCCTAGTATGGCATTGTATGGAAAGTGAATATCTACTACCATGAATTTTGACTTGAGCCTTCTTAATACACCTTCGGCTCCGAGCTCTAAGGTCACATCTATGGATCTAGATACTTGAATAGACTCGCCTGCTAGGCCAACTAGAGGGGTTCGGACAGGTTCCAGCTTCGTCTGGTCTAACTTCAAGGCTTTAAAGACCTCCATAGTTAACAAATTTACCACACTACCCTTATCTACTAAGATTTTTTTCACTAAAAAATTTTCCAAGATCCCTTTAATTACCAAGGCATCACTGTGTGGGGTATGTACATGCTCACCATCTGTCTCAGAGAAAGAAATGGGCGATCTCATGCTCGACTTTTGCTGGGGTAGGATAGAATAAATTTCCCTAGCGCTCCTTTTTCTGACTGAGTTGCTGATGCGTCCCACATCGCCCGCGGAGTACATCATGGGCTAGTGTATAAGGTTGGATTCAGTCCTTCCCCTACGAGCTAGCTTTTGGGTGAAGTTAGGGGTCCAGATCCTTATCATTCGGTATCAGAGCTCTGGCTTCGTAGGGTTGGTGTCTCATGGGGTTCGTCAGAACGCCGACTGAGGCAGTCGGGTCTTATGGGGGTAGGGATGATGCGTCCCACATTGCCCGCGGAGTACATCCTGGGCTAGTGTATAAGGTTGGGTTCAGTCCTTCCCCTACGAGCTAGCTTTTGGGGCGAAGTTAGGGGTCAGATCCTTATCAGTTGCTCTCACCTCTTGACGAGCCACCAAAGATAGTATGGATTGTGCCTAAGGTATGATATTCTCTCACATGCTTTTCTTTCCCTTCAGTTTCCTTTCGAGCTTTCCCCATGAATTCTTTTAGTTCACCCATTTGTATAAGGCGTTCAATCTCTTTCTTCAATTGCAAGCAGGCCTCAGTCTCGTGGCCAACGTCCCCATGGAATTTGCAATACTTGTTCTTGTCTCAGTAACCCGAGGTATCCTCCTTCATCTTTCTAGGGTAGTGAGCTGAACTTTGCTCCTATGCTCTCTCGTCCAAGATAGTATCTTCGAACGTGGCCTATTCAAAGGGATGAACTCTCGATCTTGCTGCGATCTATCATCTCTTGAGTATGGTGTTGTAACAGCATAACTAGCTTGTGGGTATTGGAGGGGCGATGCGAGCGTCTTCTTATTAGAGAGGGGTGTCGTCTATGTCTGGATTTTTCCTCCTTAGGCGACCTTCGATGTTGAGCCTCGTAGGCTTTGTCCAATTTTGTGTATTTGTGGGTCTATGCCATGAGTTCAAAAAAAGTTAGAGGAGGGTTTGTACTCAGACTTTCGAACAATTTTTTATACCTACAATTCTTTGCCATAGCACTGAAAGTGACTTCATCATTCAAGTTTTCTATCTGCATCACCATTCTTTGGAATTTAGAGACGTATTGTCTCAGAGTCTCTCCATCTTTCCTTTTTAAGTCTACTAGGTCAGATGATATTTTCCTAGATGGTACAAATATGATAAACCATGCTCGGAATACCGTAGCTAACTATAAGAATGATTGAATAGATCCTGTTTTGAGAGTCCGGTCCACTCTTGAGCTGCTCCTTTCAGTGTGATTGGGAAAACTTTACACATGAGGTCTTCAGAGTTAGTTTGAAGATACATCATAGTTTGAAAGTTTGACAGGTGGCTCCGAGGATCGGTAGATCCATCATACGATTGAAAGGTCAAAATTTTAAAATTTTGGGGAAAAGGCTGCACCCATAATATTGGCTGACAAAGGTGAATCCTGCCGGAGACCATAGTCTCCTACCTCTCCTATCTCTCTGCATTCTCTAACTAATTCTTTAACAACGTTTCGGAGATTGGCACTATCCAAAACTGGCTCTATGTGGCTTGGCTCCTGACTGTAGGGGTGATCATGCTAAGATTCGCCTCTGGCTTCACCTTACGGAGTCATTCAGATGCTTGGTGGCTTAGTTGATGGTGGAGGTGTATTGTGATCTCTATGACGGTTATTTGTTGGTCTATCTTAGGGCGGCAATTCATCGTTCGAATGAGGGATCTCCAAAAGGCGTTTTAACACAGTTGTGAATTGTGAGTAAGCTTGGGCTAGGGCAGCCACCACCTAAGGATCAGTTGTTGGCAGGGGAGGTAGTATGGGTTGTCCAGTTGCTTTAGCATGGATATTGTTGTGGCCTTGAATGTTAGGATGTTAGACTGAATTGTTAGTCATAGTATTCAAGAGGAAAACGCTGAGGTTTTAGGGTTTGAAGGTGTGTTCCACGCTCACCGCACTAATTGTTATATTCTCAGAAATTGGGCATTGAGAGAATTGTGTATTAGCCCCTTCTAGGCTTAATTGAAAATATTTATATTGATGGAGAGATAATTATAGTTAGATAAGGATAGTAGGAATCTTAGTTTATCTGTTAATTAGAACTTATTTAAGAGTCTAATATCTTTGTTTATTGTTCTTTTATATATTTTATTATTGTATATTTTCAACAATTATATAATAGTTTTTGTTCTATGTCTGGTCTTCAGGAGAGGAATCATGTCCTTCTTATATTATTTGCATTGATTTAAAGTTTTTTAATGAAATCCTACTAAATTATATTTTAAAAAAAAACTTTTAGATTCCCTAAATTTTACTTTGTATTTATGCATAAGATACCGTAATACTTTAAGTTTCATCATCATTTCATGTAATCAGTTTTTAACTTGCATCCATTCACACAAGTTGATTTAACTTTATTTTTATTATCTATTATTTTTTATTTTTTAATAGAAAATCATAATTATTATTTTTATAGTTCGATAACATTTGCTTATGGGTTAAACTACTGTAAAGAATAGTAAATTTTTTTATGAATATAGAACATAGTAAATTTCTTTATGAATATAGAACATTCTTACACCATTAGATTTATTGCAATTACATCTAAACCATTAGATTTATTGTAATTACATCTAAACCATTAGATTTAAAACTACTCAAATGACTTGCCACCTGCAAAACAAGTTATATGTTAGATTGAGAATATATAATATTTCTTTTTTTTAATAAATGTGCAAATTTAATAAAACATCTTATTGGATCTTTTTAAAATAGTTAAAAATATAAGGATGTATTCAAATGAAGTATTTTTTAATTATAGTTAATAGAATCTTTTATTATGTAATTAAGCTAAATTATTAATTAACTTTTATTTATTTTCAGTATTAAATTATATCTTTTTTTAGAAGAATTAAATTATGTTAAATTATATCTCTTTAAAAAATATTAAATTATTTAACTAAATCCATTAATGATTCCTTATCAAAATTATTATAGGTAGTACTGTACAATTTTTTATATTAAATTCATTTTTAAAATTTTTGTGATTCTAAATATTTATTTATTTTAAAATTTATTTATTTTAAAAAAATATTTAGTTATTTTAGAATATAAAATTATATAAATTCAAATTCAAATATATAGTAAGTTTTCACTACATTTTAAAATAAATTTAATTTAAAACTCAAAATATAACTTTAATTGGTGAAATAACTTTATATAATGAATCTTATAAATGAAATTTAATGTTTTTATCTATGAAATCTTTCAAAAATATTACAAAAATAATAATTTTTAATTTAGAAAACAAAAGTATTACTACAAATAAAAAATTATTAAAGAGAGAAGGAAAAATGACTAAATAAGAAAACAATATACAATACTTAATATAGCTTATTAAATCTGGTCTACATGTACATATGTTATTACTAGACATGTGCTATTGATTTACATGAACATGTGTCGCTAATTATTGGATATGTTTAAATTTTTTTAGAAAGCGAATGTAGTTAAAATTATTAAAATAAAATAAAAATAATTTATAGAGAGAAATAAAATACTTTTACCAATTTTAAAAAATATTTATCCCAAAAGAAATTGAAAAATGTATATTTAAAAATAATGACATATAATTTTTTTTCTAAATATGTGATTTAAAAAGAAACTTTTTCTATTAAAAGAAAAAGAAAGAAATTTACAAAAAACAAAAGAAAATTATAACTAACCTATCATGTTTACCTACTATAGTAAGTTAGTACGACAAATGTCACAAAAAAACAGTTTCTCTATTCATAGTAAATTTTTGAATTCTATATTATAGTAAAATCCTTTGCATATTTTATAAAAAAAAAATTAAACTTCTTGAATTGTTATGAATATTTTTTTTTTTTTTTTGAATTTTTGGATTTATAAATGTTCTTATTCAAATTTGATTAGAAAAAACATGAATATGGTAGAAAATCAAATCATCTAATTATCAATTGTTTTATAATTTTATTTATATTTAATAATTATTTTTATTATAAATTAAAATAAAAATAAGCATCATTTATGGTAAATAATAAAAATTATACTCCATCAATCCGAAAACTATAGTCCCAATTTCATTCTGAGTATATCAAAATAATAGTCTTACTTATATTTTTGAAAATATTTTTTCACTTCCCATAATATCCTTATATAATAATCTGCGTAAATTAATATTATTTGAATTTACTCAATAATGGAAAAGTCTTAAATTTGAAATTTTGATATACTAATTATTCATCTAATTTTGAAAGTTTCGAGAAATTATTAATATCCCATCTTTAGGTTTTAAGGTTGTATATGGAAAAATAAGAAAAAAATTATAGTTACTAATTTAACTTAATTTTAAATCGTGTGAAAAACATTTGGAACTATAATTTGATGATATAGAGAGTAAATTAAATAAGCTACAATAAGAAGCATCTAGTGCAATGAACGTTCTTAAATACTAGTTATATAAGAAATATATGAATAATGAAATCTTCATATATTTGTGCATGAATCTTGGGCCCAAAGCCCATCCTTTTTGAGTCTCGTTAACACTTTCATACCCTTTAGTT
This sequence comes from Jatropha curcas, assembly GCF_041381405.1. NCBI lineage: Eukaryota > Viridiplantae > Streptophyta > Magnoliopsida > Malpighiales > Euphorbiaceae > Jatropha > Jatropha curcas. The sequence continues at coordinate 9,124,048 of NC_143152.1, read as the reverse complement.
ATTTTATCTAGGAATGTCATTCGGATGGTATGCAATGAAATGCCCCTTATTTCAATCCCATTCTAAAATATTTAAAATTTGTAATTGCTTTCCAAACAGTTTTTGGAATTTAAAACTTTAATCCATATCATTCCATTAAAATTCGATTTAGAATACGATAGTTCCAATTTCTTAATCATAAATACAAATCTAACATATTATGATATTTTTTAAGAAGTAAATTTTTAAAATTTAATAAGGAATAATTCCCATATATATACCCTGAAAAGACATAATTGAATTTTGAGAATAATAAATTAATATCACATATAATTAAAAATCAAAATATTTATTTTTACATGTTTATAAATAATAGGTATACTTCACCCTTAACATTTAATAATTCAATTCATATAATTAACAACTTAATAATTAATTGTGGCTCAAGGTCAATTTATCCTAAGATTTTAATGATGAAACAAACCAAATAAATTCTATAGGATAGAGAGAAAATTCCATTATAAGCACAAAATATATTTTATCTCTCTTAAAATCATTTTGAAATATTCTCAATAAATGCCTTAAAGAGAAAATTTCATTATAAGCACAAAATATCTTTTATCTCACTTAAAATCATTTTTGAAATATTCTCAATAAATGTCTTAGAGGAAAAAGCTCAAATCATTGCTTTTTACATTTATCTAAATGAAAAAGATTTTGGAAAAAATATTTTTGGTAGCTATTAAATGAGTTTCGACAAAAGTTATTTTGTTTCTGATACAACTGTCTGTTTCTGTAACATAGCTTTTTAAAACCAAATCCTTCACCTCCAAACTTTGCGTGTGTGAGTATTAAAAGTGGTTTGACAATATTTTTAAATACAATCTGTGCATTGTGTCTTTATTTTAAAAATGTTAGAAATATTTAATGCTCATTAAAGCAAAATCTCAACATCATTTATAACGGGATTATTATCCCTCTTATACAAAAACATTTTCCTCTTTTAAAAATGTAGTTGGTAAGAGTAAGAGTCTATTATTTAGAGATTCAAATCTTTCAAAGGTCTCTCTTTAACTCCCTTCATTTCTTTTCTTCTCTATTCTTCAAGAAATATTTTTAAGGGAAAAAAAAAATTGTTAAACAACTCTTTTGAAGAACAGTTCTAAACTTACATTTGTTTTCAAATCTATTTCTGTTTTTGCTATGCTTATAGTTGCATTTCTCTCTGTCTATATTAATTTATATAATTTGTTATAGGCTAGAGATTTTTAATGAAAAATATTTGTGTATAACGTAGGTTGATAAGCTCTATTTTAAAAGATTATCAAGCAGCATTATCCTTAGTGGAATTATAATGTCTTGATTTGAGTTTTTTGTTCTCTATAAAACAGAAGGATAGAGGTCGACTAGAACCTTTGGAATCTAATGGGTTAAAGGTTAGGTCTAGGTTTCTGATATATTTTCTTGTAATGATTGGTTTGTCTCTTACCCTTTAAAAGAGATAACACAGTGGAGGATCTAAATATGAGTCTTGGGGAGTTGATTTAGGTGAGTTAATGTCGAACCACTATAAATCTCTGTGTTATTCTCCTTTTACTTTCTGAAGTGTTGCTTGATTATATTCTAATAACACATCCGTTAACGTTTTTAGAAATGTAAAGTTGTTTATGATTTTCAGTTTTTAATCGTGCTATAAGCTTAATTTTTGTGGATCATTAGAACTCTGAATTTCTACATTGTGATTTCTTCAAGTTCTAATCTGTCCTTTCATATTTAATAGAAATCAGAATATGAGTTGTAATCAGTTTTTTAATTTTTCATAAGCTTTGTGAGGAAGTTCTAATCTTGATAACTGTCTCTTACAAATACTTTCTAATTCGTTGCGTTAGAATTCTGAACTTGAGGTTTAAAAGACAAATTTTTAGAAAACTCAATTCACCCCTCTCTTGGGTTTGACATATAAAATGGGACCCACATTGATAATAATGTTATTATAAAATCAACAAAAGATAAGACCATTCATATTAGGATGTGTCTATATATGTAGTCACCCAATCCATTAAAAAAAGCTAAATCCACAAAAAATGCACATTATGAGTATAATGTCACGGCACCCCGGGAGCCCTCCCGCATAGCTCCGAGGCAAGCCTCGCCATACCGTACCACACTGGTTTCGCCCTGCCATGGGCTCATCAGGAGAGCGGCCCAGCTCAAAGGCGACTAAGTGTCGCACGGATAGGTAAGCTAAAACCTATCTCCGTGACAATAAGCATGCTAAAATATTTCAGCCATATAATCTAATAAAAAAATAAGACATTATAACTTAAAATCATAATTTTCAACCCAAGAAAATATATATGAGCATTCAATACATAATATATATGAATTACTAATTAGGGTTAGGGTTAAAATATTCTATTAAACTATGTAGTTTTAGAGTTAAATAGAAGTTTTCTTTAAAAATATGAAAAATTAAAAATATTTTATTTTAATCTTTAATTTAATATTTTATTTTTAAATAATTATTACAAACTAAAGAATAACAAAATAAAAATATGGAATTTTATTTTTTTGTTTACATTTCATATTCCATTTACCAATATTTTAAAAAATAAATTTCATTTTAAATTTCGTATTCTAAAATTCCATTCCAAATTAATATTTGTATGGAATTTCGATTTCGATTGGAATATTCCAATCGAGGTTACACCCCCTAATTTCATCTACCACAAAAGGATTAAAATACTAAACAAATCATAAATTACAGACCTCATAATTAGTTTTTAAAAATATAATTTCTTTATGTGTTAGTTTGACTATAATTCAAGGACCAATTTATAATTTCACTTTAAAATCCTCTTCTTATATTGATAAAAAAAAATGATATATGTAGTGGAAACCATCCAAGAATAGAAGCACAAAATACATGCAAAGCAAAAAAAAAAAAAAAGTAGGATTAAATCCTACTAACTTCTTGTAGAGCAAAATCAGTCATCGGTCTTCTCCTTTTGTTTCTTTCCGCAAGCTACCTCAGGTCTTCTGTCGTTTTTTGTGTGTGGAGAAATGAGAAGAAATCCAAACACGTGTATTCTTCAATAGGAAGAATATCTGTTTAAAACACTTCACTCCCTTGTATCACACGAACATAATGACCGATAAAATCTTATCGTTCTGTTTTGTACGTGATAACTCAAGATTTAAAATGAATAAATATTTCTTTTTAATTTAAATAGAATAAAATAAAATATGTTCTTTTATTTTAAATATTAATATCCTCAAGATGGGCCCCATTAACATAGACACAACAGGGACCATATGAATAAAATAAAATAAGGCTTTGAATTATAATAAGAACCCTTACAAAATAGCAAATTCTTATTATAATTAATTATAAATTATTCCACCAAAAATCCATAATTGAACTCCTTATTAATTTCAAATTTCAAAACATAAAAGGACAACATACATTTGATCAAACTAAATGAATCAAGATTAAGAGTAAAAATATTATTTCTAATGTCCTAGAAAATTTTATTTTATTAAGTCAATATACAAATAATATTCTTTATTCAGTCAAGTTCAATACACACAAAATGCACTAGCACAAGAAGTTGGAATTCTACCATTCCCATAATCAAGATAAATTATATTTAATCTTGCATTATAATCATACCAATGGGGTGTCAATTCTATTATAAATTGTAAACAAACTTTATATCTTATATAGACTGATAATTTAATCTTCTATTTATAAGTCAAACTCTATACATTAAATCATCTATAAATATAAGATAAATAATAAATGATTATAATAAAAATGTCAAATAATTTATTAAAATGCAAAACTCAATCTCAATAAGATAAATAATTATATAAGAATAATTATTCATAGAACTATCCTATTACAATTTGCATGGTTAATAGTATATATCTATCACATATAAGGTCAATTTTGTCTTTTATGTGTCAATTGACTATCAAAAGAAGATATTTTTAATATAAGGATCAAAATGTTAATAGAATCATAATTTGTGACTTTATAGTTACTTTTTGAAAATAAAAGCCTTCATCTGTTGGTTTGACTATAATATGCAAATCAATTTATATTTTTTTTAATTTAAAATAAAATATAACTATTTACATAAAACAACTAGCAAAATTAATTATACTTTGGGCACGTTTAATAGGCTGAATGGAATGGGGAATTAATTTGCATTATCCATTCCCTTGTTCAGTAGCAAGTAAAGTTTGAAGGCTTTTATTAATACACAGATTGCAACAATTTTGTATTAATACAGATTGCTCTACAGTTGACACTTGTCTATGAAAACTTTTTTATAGTAGATAACAAAACTTGTGATTGTATTTATTTTTATATTTTTTAACTGTATTTTCTTTTTCTTGTTTCTCTTCTATTCCATAACATGTTATATAAAAAGTATATAATATTGTTCAAATAAGAATTAAAAATATTTTTTTCTCATCATCACCCAAGAGTAAGTGACAAAGACATAATAAAATATTATAAAATATTGTATAAATACTGTTTATATGGTTTGATTTAATATTATTATACTCTTATATAAATAATATAAAAAAGAGTATTTATAATATAGTATATATGTGTAATATTAAATTAAATTAAATAATAGAATAAGTACATATTTACTTTGCATACTCGTTGAAAGAAATATTATGCATAACAATTATTAATTAGACTAATACATTTTTATTTTGAACATCTAAAATTAATTTATAAATATTTATGCAAGTTATCATATAATCAAAAGTTACAATTTAACACATTTTAAAGAGATATTATGAAAATAACCTTACATGATTATATATATATATATATATATATATATATATATATATATATATATGAAAAGAAAATTAAATTATTTAAAATCTCACGTTTTATTTTAAATTTGATATAAATTTTTTTTTCATAATAAAATCTATTTGTATGACTCCAATAATACAATTAATATGGTTCCATTTATATAATTTTTTGGACACATGAGTTTATTTTTAAATATTATAAAATGAAATAAATTTTAAGTCAAACATTATTAGTTTTCTCGATTTAAAATGTTATATTAAAAGATAATAAGATATCATGTATATAATATAATTTTAATTGCATAAATACATGCTAAAAATTTTGATAATAAGATAAATAAAAATTTATAATTATTTATTAGAATTTTAAATAATTTATTTTGGTTAAATGAATTTGATATATTAGATAATTATTTATTTTGAAAAAAAAAATATAATTGTATTGAAAATAATATTTAAATTCGCACCATTAAATAATTACTTTTATATTTATTAACAGGAAGGGTAGAGATTAAATAAAAAATAAATATGCTATTTTTAATAGATTTTAAATACTTTTGATATATTGAAAAAAAATAAGAAAAAGCTCCTACTTTTGATAATCTATTTTACGGGTATCGAGTTACTTGGTTTAGTTTAGATCAAATGGTTTTTATTTATTTATTCTAAATCTATTGGTGGAAAAAAAAAAAAATTCTTCACTAATACAGACATTTTGAAATTTGTATCATAGTTTTACCCAAGTTTGAAAATAAGGAATTAGTGGGGGATTCTTGACCACTCCTTTGAATCCCAATTCCATGTAAGTTTTTTCCTTAAGTACCATATATACCCTCATTTGTTTTATTATTTGCTCATTTCATTTCTCCCTTTAAAAACCTAGTTGCTATTTGAATAATATTTGATGGAAGTAATATTTGATCCATAAATATTTTTAATTATTTTATTTATTAAAAATCCAATTGATTTCGAAAAAAAGTTCCCATTTAAAATTACACTTTTTTTGAAAATTTATTAGGAATAAAATTTTTGTAATTAATTTTTCTTCACATTATTCAAAATATTTTGTAATTATAAAAGATAAACATATGGTTAGTATAAAGAATAAGCCTTCTTTAATAAAATAATTCGAATAAATTAACTTATAGTAAAAATTACTTATATGGGTTTTTTGGTAACTTATCAATTTCTCATTCCATTCATTTCTATTCTATGCTGTATACTAAACATATGAATAAGAATAATATTCTCGGTTCCACTCCTTCCATATTAATTATATTGCTTTGTACTAAACATGGCCTTAGGATTTGTGCTTATATTATATTATATTATATTATATTAAATAATATATTATGTATCATTATATTATATATTTGTATATATTCAAAAGTTGATATATAAATATTATAATATTTGTGGCCGTTCACATGTTGGATTAGGGTTTTTTTTTTTTTTTTTTTTAGATTAAGTTTAGTTTTAATTATTTTTGGCAATTAAGACTTATTGTCTTAATATTGGTAATCAATTTTTTTTTTCAATTTGTTATATATTGATTTTATAATTTTTTTGTAGAAATTGATATTTTAATTGTGTGTAATTTAGTTTAATTTTAACAACAACTGTTTGTATTTGTATCTGTATTTGTGTTTGTAAATGATCACAAAGCTCTATTTCAGGTGTGTAAACATCTCAAATATAATTTATTCAACAAAGTTTAATTAAAATCGATTTGGTTAAACCTATTCTCTCAATTTGATTTTGAAAAAAAAATATTGATTATATTCTAATTGCATCCCAAAGGTCATGGGAGAATGTTGCCACAAACATGTCCAAGGCATATGTGTTAACTTGAAAACTTTACTTTCTTGGATCTAATTTTTATTTTCACAAGCTTTTGAGGCTTATGTTAATTTTTTTTTTTGGAAAAATATAATTCATTAATGATAATACTAAGCATTATAAATATTTATGTACATCAAGCATAAAACTTTACTATCATTAATTAATAGAATTCGTTGATCTTTTAACAAACTAAAATAATTATTTATATTCTTTTGAATAATAAAATTAAAAATAAAATAAATAATATTATATCCTTCCGCTTAGGGATGACATTGACAAAAGAAATAAATATTTATAGTAGCAACTAGTCTTTTAATTATGTTTATTTATTTTATTTTATGAGATGATATTGAAGCCGAATATAATGGAGGATAGAGGACATGTAATATAAGGCATTATTAAAAAAAATTAATTCAATTAAAATTTTATTTTAATTTAATCCACATTTTGGTCCCTTATAGAAATTAACTCAATCAAATTAATTCCCTATATATTTAACATTTGAGATGATATAAAAATTAACTTAATCAAACTAATCCCTTATGATATTTCATATTTTAGTTTGTTTAGAATAATTAACTCTTTCTTGCTAAAAGTCTTTGTAAATGATTGATTTCAATGCAATTTGTGAATTTATTCTTGAGCTTGACAATAATAGGTATGTAATAAATTACACATTATAAATTATGAGATAGAGTTTTTTATTTCTTTATATATCTTTTTGTTTTGTATTTTAAGTATTAATAGTTATCAAATATATATCTAAGATAATAATTTAAAATTCTAATTAATAAATTTATTTAAAAATTTTATAGAATTTTTAAAGATGTTTCTGAAGTGTTCAAGAAGTGTCTTTAGAGTTTCTTAGAGGTGCCCTAATATAATAGTGAGCGTAGTACAATAGTATAGTTATGAGCCTTAAGACATCTAGATAAAATCCAATCCCTGCTCTTATGCAACCACCAACATCGCTTAGCAATAAGAGCTAAATTGAAAGCATGGATATCTCGAAAACCAATTCTCCCCATTTTATTGGAAGCACAAAGCTTGTTCTAAGAACACCAATCAATTCTTTTTTCTTTACTTCTTTGACCCCACCAAAAATTGAAAACTGTGTTGTGGAAATTGGGCTTTTTCCACCAAAAGCAATTTGTGAATTACTGTACTTACTAACTACACTAAGTAAATTCCCAGGTAAGTGGAGGAGTCACAAATGGTCTCACTTAAAATCCACTTGCCTAGACAGAATTTACCTAGAAGTAATTAATTAGACAATAACCACCAAAAATATTTTTGCCCAACAATAGCTATTAAATAAATAAAGACAAAAGCAATAAATAAAAGAGAATACCAAAATTTAACGAGGTTCGGCCAATTTTGCCTACGTCTTCGGACACTACTAAATTTATATTTCACTAAAGAAATATACAAATTGAGAGAGGAGAGAAACTTGTCTAACCCACTTAAGAATTGGAAGACAAGTTTTGGAATGATTTTAAACTTAAGGAGCTAGGCTCCTTTTATAGCCAAAAGGCTCCCTATTCTAATCCTAGTTTCCCGATGTGGGATTTTTGCCACATAACCAATAATCTCCACCTTGGCGAAAATCCCACCAATGCAAGCTTCTGCTCTTTCTCTCATAAAGTTGTAATGTCTTCAAATGTGCTTGGCAATGCCAAGCTTCAATTTTTAACAATATTGATCAAGTCCAAACAATGTTTGAACTTGACAGCTGTCACCACTTTTGTCAACATATCAGCAGGATTTTCAGCAGTCTGAATCTTCTGGAGTTGAACCTGTCTTTCCTCCAGAATTTCTCTGACAAAATGAAATCGAACATCGATATGCTTCGTCCTTGCATGATAAACTTGGTTCTTTGCCAAGTGAATAGCACTTTGACTATCGCAATGTACAACAATGTTGTTTTGCCTAATTCCCAATTCATCAAGCAATCCTTGAAGCCAAATTGCCTCCTTAACAGCCTCTGTAACTGCCATGTACTCTGCCTCTGTTGTAGACAAAGCCACTGTTGACTGTAAAGTAGACTTCCAACTAACTGGTGCTTTTGCAAGAGTAAACACATAACCAGTAGTTGATCGACGTTTATCCAAATCACCGGCATAATCAGAATCACAGTATCCGACTATGCGTTGACCACTATTCTTATTCTGCTCAAAAATCAATCCAACATCCACAGTGTTCTGAAGGTACCGCAGAATCCATTTCACAGCTTGCCAATGCTCCTTGCCAGGATCATGCATGTATCTGCTCACAACTCCAACTGCCTGTGAAATGTCAGGTCTTGTACACACCATAGCATACATCAAGCTACCTACAGCATTTGCATAGGGAACTCTTGACATGTATTCCAGTTCTGCATCATTTTTTGGCGACTGAGCTGCACTGAGTTTGAAATGAGGAGCAAGAGGTGTACTAACAGGTTTGGTTTGGTCATCCATACCAAAACGCTTTAGTATTTTTCTCAGATATTGCTTCTGATTCAGACAAAGTCTCCCCAATTTCCTATCTCTGGTTATCTCCATGCCGAGAATCCTTTTTGCTTCGCCCAGATCTTTCATTTCAAATTCTTGATTCAACTGATTCTTCAAATTCTCAATTTCTTGTTTATTCTTTGAAGCTATTAGCATATCATCAACATACAAAAGTAGATAAATGAAAGAGCCATCTTGTAGCTTGCGCAAATACACACAATGATCGTATTTGCTTCTTGTGTACTTCTGCCTTTGCATAAACTTATCAAATCGCTTGTACCACTGCCTCGGAGATTGCTTCAATCCATAAAGCAATTTTTCAAGTTTGCATACCATATTTTCCTTTCCAACAACCTTGAATCCTTCTGGCTGAGTCATATAGATTTCCTCTTCCAGATCTCCATGTAAAAATGCAGTTTTTACATCCAATTGAACTAGTTCCAAATCAAACTGTGCTACCAAGGCTAACAAAATCCGAATGGAGGAATGTTTTACAACTGGAGAAAATACTTCATTATAATCAATTCCCTCCGTCTGAGCGTAGCCTTTAGCTACCAACCTTGCCTTATAGTGAACACTGTCTCTGTCAGGAAATCCATCTTTCTTTGCATATACCCATTTGCATCCAATTGCCTTCTTTCCCTTTGGTGGATCAACTAAGTTCCACGTCTGATTCTTATAAAGGGACTTCATTTCATCTTCCATAGCTTTTCTCCACTTTACTTCTTCTGAACTTTTGACAGCTTCATTGAAAGTGGATGGAATGCTATCATCTGCAATTGGAGATGCATAGGCCACCATATCATCAAAACGAGCAGGCTTTCTTATAACTCTCCTTGGCCTATCAAGTGCAATTGACTCAAGTTGCTGTGGAGGTTCTTGGAGTTGAACCTCTTCTTCATCTGAATCTCCTTCTACCTCAGGAGTTTCTGCAGGTTCGGTACTTGCCACTGGGATTTTTCTATCAAACTCCACCTGTTTGGGAGTATCCTCCACCTGTTGTGGAGTACCATCTGATTGTTCTACTGTCACCTTTTTTAACATGGTAGATTCATCAAAAGTGACATCTCTGCTAAAGATTATTTTCTTTGATTCTGTACACCATAGTCGATAGCCTTTAACACCGGTGCTTATCCCCATGAAAATGGCTTTCTTAGCTCTTGGATCCAGCTTCGATTCCTTAACATGATAATATGCAGTGGAACCAAATACACGTAAGGAATCATAATCATTAGCAGGTTCTCCACACCATACCTCTATAGGTGTTTTGCCACCAATAGCAGTTGATGGTAATCGATTAATGAGATGGCACGCATATGACAAAGCCTCAGCCCAAAATTTCTTGTCTAACCCAGCGTTAGACAACATACACCGAACTTTCTCCAGCAACGTTCGGTTCATACGTTCTGCCACCCCATTCTGCTGCGGTGTATTTCTAACTGTGAAGTGTCGAACAATGCCTTCATCTGCACAGATTTTATCAAAAGCATCATTTTTGTATTCTCCTCCATTGTCTGTTCGGAGACATTTGATGCGTCTGCCAGTCTGAGTTTCCACTAATTTTTTCCATTTAAGGAAAACTTTAAGCACTTCATCTTTTGACTTCAAGGTATACACCCAAACCCTTCGAGAGAAATCATCAACAAAGGTCACATAATAGTGTTTACCACTCAAAGAAGCTGTTGTAGAGGGTCCCCATACATCAGAGTGAACATAGTCCAAAATACCCTTGGTATTATGGATTCCGGTGCCAAATTTCACTCTTGTCTGCTTTCCTTTGGTGCAATGCTCACAGAAGTCCAACTTGCAGGTTTTGACATTTTTCAATAATCCCTGATCTGACAATCTTTTCAAGGATTTTTCACCTGCATGTCCCAAACGCCTATGCCACAATCTGGTTGTTTCCAACTCTTTGTCATCACTAGAAACAACTGCTGCTGTTGATCCAATAATTGTATTACCTTGATAGTAATACAAATTATTCCTTCTCCGAACTCCTTTCATCACCACAAGTGCACCAGAGATGACTTTCATCACTCCATCTTTCGCAATTACAGTGAGTCCTTTTGATTCTAGGGCTCCCACTGAAATGAGATTCTTTGTCAAACTTGGTACATATCGAACATCAGTCAGGATCCTGATTGACCCATCATGATTCTTCAAACGGATTGAACCAATCCCTTCTGTGAAGCAAGGAACATTATTTGCAGTATAGACAACTTCATTTTCAAGTTCTTTAAAGTCAAAAAACCAGTCTCGATGGGGACTCATATGATGACTGCATGCAGAGTCTAGCAGCCATACCTCACCAAAACTTGTCAAATTTGCTGATGAATTGTCTATAGATGCCATGATAACTAATGAGAAGTCTGAGTCTTCATCATCACACTCAGCTATGTTTGAATTAATAACAGCTTTGCCTTTGGCTTTTAGCTTTGGACAATCTTTCTTCCAGTGACCTTTCTCACGACAAAAGGCACACTCATCTTTTTCAACTCTGGATCTTGAACGGGATCTACTTTTCTTTCCCCCTTTCTTTTGGCTTCGTGAACGGCCTCCAACTACCAGAGCTTCTACTTCAGTTGCCTTTTCCTTCTTTTCTATCTTTCTCAGTTCATGACTGTAAAGATCAGCACAAACTTCACTGAAAGTCACTTCTTTATTCCCATAGATTAGAGTCGTTGTAAGATGCTCAAATTCATCTGGAAGAGATGCTAGCAACAACACTGCCAAATCTTCGTCTCCAAATATCACATCCAAATTAAACAAATCACCCACCAACTGATTAAATTTGGTGATGTGTTCATTCATAGTGGTACCAGGGACATAATCGAAGCGATACAATTTCTTCTTCATGAAGAGTTTATTCTGATTGTTTTTCTTCAAAAATTTCTCCTCCAATGCCTTCCACAATTTGTTTGCAGAAGTTTCTTTCGAGAAAGCATATTTTTGCTCTCTAGAAAGACACGACCGAATTGTACCACATGCCAGACGATTGATGGTCTTCCATTCACTCTCCTCCATCTCGTTTGGTTTCTCTACTTCAATAGCAACATCTAGACCTTGCTGAAAGAGAGCGTCTAGAACTTCACTTTGCCACATGCCGAAATGACCGGTGCCATCGAAAATCTCCACTGAAAATCTTGCATTTGATACAGCATTTCTTACGAAGGTTGATGCTGTAACAGGTGTGGTATTTTTCTTTCCGTCTGTCATTTCTGCTTTAAATATCTAATAGCTATAAAATCAATTTTCAAAATGCGGAACACAACCAAGGAAACCTTTTTTATGTGGCAGATCAGACTATGCTGCAACCACAGTGAATACTTAGTAACCTTGGCTCTGATACCAATTGTTGTGGAAATTGGGCTTTTTCCACCAAAAGCAATTTGTGAATTACTGTACTTACTAACTACACTAAGTAAATTCCCAGGTAAGTGGAGGAGTCACAAATGGTCTCACTTAAAATCCACTTGCCTAGACAGAATTTACCTAGAAGTAATTAATTAGACAATAACCACCAAAAATATTTTTGCCCAACAATAGCTATTAAATAAATAAAGACAAAAGCAATAAATAAAAGAGAATACCAAAATTTAACGAGGTTCGGCCAATTTTGCCTACGTCTTCGGACACTACTAAATTTATATTTCACTAAAGAAATATACAAATTGAGAGAGGAGAGAAACTTGTCTAACCCACTTAAGAATTGGAAGACAAGTTTTGGAATGATTTTAAACTTAAGGAGCTAGGCTCCTTTTATAGCCAAAAGGCTCCCTATTCTAATCCTAGTTTCCCGATGTGGGATTTTTGCCACATAACCAATAAACTGAAGATTCAATTTTTTACAGGTCTTTATAGATAGAAGAAAACAATTCATGGTGTAATGGAATAGCTTGAGCGACATCTTTAATGAGGATCTCCTTCCCCGTTTTTGATAATGTTCTTTCTTTCTAACTCTTAAGTTTACGCCCATGTGGTCAAAGATACTTTCGGGAACTACTTTCTTGGCTCGCTCTATCACTATAGGAAGATGCAAATATTTAGAGTGATGTTGAATTCCTTTTACACCAACACAATGCATATTATCATAACAGATATTTTGAGATGTATTTTTACTAAAAGAAATTTTTGACTTCTCTAAATTTCTTCTTTACCCCAAACCACATTCATAATCCTGCAAAATTTTTTTCAACCACCATGCCACTTGGGTCAATCTCCTAAAAAATAAGACTATCGTCAACAAGAAAAATAAGTAAGAAATTACTGGAGCTCGCCCATAAATATTGACACCATGTAGTTCCCCTTCTCTTTCAGCTTCTGAAATCAAGCTTAAAAAGACTTCAGCACAAAACAAAAATAGATAAGGAGATAAAGGGTCTCCCTGGAGGAGGCCAGGATGTGGAACAAAAAAATCCCTAGGGTCACCATTGATAATTAAAGAATGTGAAACTGTAGAGATACAACTCATTATTAACTCAATCTATTTTAAATTAAAACTCATTTGGAGCATCACTTTCTTACAAAAATTCCGCTTAATCCTATCATAAGCCTTACTCATATCCAATGTAAGAGCGAACTAACCTTAACTTAAGATTTATTTTTCATATGATAAAAACTTTCAAAAGCAATAAGTGTACTATCAGGTAATAAAAGTTGTAGCTTATTTATTGCAGACTTTGTAAAAAATTTAAAAATTACATTGCAGGCTAAAAGGTCTAAATTCTCTTATAGACTCAATGTTCTTATTTTATGTATAAGAGCAATAAAGGTTTTATTGACAGACGCAGGAGATTCATTATTATTGAGAATACCTAGAACTTTGTTTTCTGCGTCATGACCAATAATAGTCCAAAAGGATTGAAAAAAAAGGGGAGACATACCATCAGAACTAAGGGATTTAGAAGAATGCATTTGTTTAACTGCATACCTAATTTCCTCTTTAGTGAAGGATTCTAGAAGTTGCAAGTTTGTTTCTTTTGAGACACTTCTTTCAAGTGTGCTTAGGATATCGAAATATTATGATGATTCAGAAGAAGAAAATAGCTGAATAAAATAATTCGTCATAACCCGAGCTTCTTCTTGTGATCTTAGTTTAAATAGAATATTATTGACATGGCCAAAGGTTATCCTTTCCTAAATTTTCAATCCTTTTCACATTTCAACAGTTTCTCCTCTGAAGAAATACCTGGATCATAACCAGTATGTTCCTAAGAATTTTTAATCATTGTATGATAGGAATCATCTCTGAGCCATATGTGTTCAAAGTGAAACAGTCTTCTTCTTCATCTTCGATTATGATTAAGGGAACCAAAAAATTTTAGAGGGCAATGATCTTAACCATGCCGAATAAGATGATAAATTTTATAATTAGGAAATAATGAAGACCATTCAATCATTCCCACAAATTTGTCAAGTCGCTCCCAGTACTCTACGTATAATTGACCCATTACTCCACGTATAATTGAAGCCACTGTAACCCAAGTTTACTAATATACACTTGTTTAATACAACATGAAATTCATCAAGTCGATTTTGATTTTTAGAATGATCCCTTTTTTTTCAAAACGATAAAGGGTTTCATTAAAATTTCCTCCGACAATCTGAAGTAGATTAGACTTAGAAGATAAATAATCCAATAGAGACCATGATAAATATTTTGAATTATCTTTAGTCACCCATAAACACCTATAAAACGCCATTTATGATCTACGATCACATCAATATGGTGAGCAGAGAACAAAAGCAGGCGAATATCAATCGAAAAGTGTCACATCAGGCTCAAACCTCCCCTTTTACCCAGAGCTCGATCATAGTCAACATCAATACCATTAGGGAATCCTCATTTCTCTCTAATATGAACCATTTTATGAGACAATAATTTCATTTCCATTAAAAAAATAAAATTGGGATCTTCAAGCTTTAAAAGCTTTTTAAGAGATCAAATTGTATCGCAGTATCTAAGCCCTTATGGTTCCAACTTAAAGCACTCATTGTAATTTTGGTAGGACTGTATATCAGTCTCTGCCTAATCAATGGAACCCTAACTTCAATGAACATAGCCTAACCATCATGAAGACGAAAATCCTAAATTCTCACAAGGAGAGGACTCTATTGAATTTGAGTTGCAGTAAAATAAAGGGTTTTTTTTTCTTGGGATTGTTGGAAAGCAAGTTTGCAAGAAAGATAAATGACAATTGTATCAAAAGATAATTGAAATTGAGTCTTTGTTTGTTTGTTGTTGTGGAGGTTGTCGTGAGTTGTTGGGTCTATCTATATTTGCTCTTTGCTTTTTATAGTTTGCCTTAATTAATTTAAGTAATTTAGATTTGAATATATTCATTGATTCGGTAATTTACCTTAGGCCTTTTATTAATGGTCATTATATATAAGGAAATATTTAGTAATATTAATTGTTTTAATAGTTGTTAGTTATTAGCTATTAGTTTTTAATTGGTAGTTGTTTACATAATGGTTTAAATTAGAAGTGTTCGGTAAAATAATTATTTAATTAATTGTTTAACTTAAAATGATAAAAAATGACATTAACCGTTAAATTAGCTAAATTTAAGAAAAAAAAATGGTATGATTGATAGAAGAATTTAATTAATTTTTGTGAAATGTTGAACAATCGTTTCAAGTTTCATAAAAGAACTCATTCAACCACTAAAAGTTATTAGAAAGGCTTTATGGTATCGAATGGTAATAATTAATATAAATAAAGTTTTGACTTAGTTAAAATGTTAAAAGTCAGTTCAAAAGATATTGCCTATCATAAATTAAAACAGCTAATCTTAATTAAATTAATTAATTTAGTCATAAGGATAAAAAAATTATAAAATAGTGTAAACAAACCCCTTAATTTCTATATATATATATATAGACACACACACACACACACACACACACACACAAGTATGAAGTGGTACAACTAATATTGATGTACTACAGAAGGTGAATTGCTTTAAGCCTGATGGCTGTCCATCACAAAGCCTGCAATCGAAGTGCCAAAACGCATTTTTTCTTATAATTTCTGCAATTTTACAATTATATTAATATTAATTAATACTATTGTAACAACAACCAACAAATATCAGAGGCGCACTGCACAAAACTATGGATATATGTACACGTGGCAACATGCAAAAATGTCATCACGAAAAACAGGGTAAGTGGAGACAGTAAACTTTGTCAGAACTGAGGGAAACGCCAAAAGAGGTTAGAAGGGTTAGATTAAAGATTCCCCTGTTTGTGTGACTGTGAGTATGAGGGTGGAGAGTCACGAGGAGGTGACCCACAGATTTGAACAGTCATAATATAGTTGTTTACTATTTTTCTGATTTGTGTTCAAAGCCCTTTTTGCATGAGAAACGCTTTTGCAGCTTAGCTTCACAAACTGCCAAGCAACCCTAGATTCTGGTTCCCCATCCCATCATCATTTCTCTGTTCTTTGCTATTATTATTATTGTTTAATTAATTAATTAATTGAACTTCGAGGAATTGAATTGGACCTCCACTCATAAAATTGAATTCGAGAATATAATATTAAATTAGGTCATTTTCTGTAATCAAGATCTAAATGGAATAATTATCTGTTTAATAAATGAACTATTGGTTGTATAAATAACTTTTTTAATATTTTTTTAAAAATTGGAGATATGAAATTATAATTTTTAAATATTTAAATAAAAAATTAAATCTAATCCAACTAAATTATCGGCTACCAAATGCAATTAATGATTCTTTGGAAATATTATTTAATTATTATTGTCGCCAAGGCAACTTTCCAGAATAGATGAAGACTCATATCATTGGCTATGATAAGTCAAAAGAATGTATATACCTAGAAATTTAAATAAAAAATTAAATCAAACCAAATCAAATCAATTTACAAAAAGTGATCGTACAAATATAGGTACATATATTTAACTATCGTCGCAAAGGCGGCTTTTAAAGTACTTGAAGACTTTTTCATTCACTATAATAAAGTAAAAAACAAAGATGACATTGTTTATGGATAAAATATATAAATTTACTCGTATATTTTATTATTTTAATTTTTTGACATTTTTAATTTTAAAAAAATATACTTTTAATAAATTTTAATAATATTATATATTTTTTATATTAATAATTATAATATTTTTATTTTATGTGTAAAATTTTGATATGATATGTTATTAGCTTAACTTTGGAAAGATAACATTCACTTTTTTTTTAGCTATTTAATATATAATAAATGTTTAACCGATTATATTTCACAAGTTGAATTATTCAGTAAAATGATTTTAAAAGTTAAAATGTTTAATAATATGATTTTTAAATTAAAGTTTTCAGTAAATTAAAATAAAAATTGAAGGTAACACAATATTAAAGTAACAAAATAAAAATAATAAAATCTGATATAATTTATTTTCTTATATTTTTTAAAATGGTAGAGAGTGAGCGATATCAAAGGAACCTATTATATTATATAACTTATAATAATAATATTCTGAATTAAGTTCAATGAGTAGAAAATTTATAAAATATTAATTGTATAACTTATAATTATAATATATTTTTTATCTTACTATTGTTAATAATAAATTTGTTTATATTATTATGAGTTTAACAGTTTAAAATTCACAGAATATATATAAAATTACACTATGGTGAATCTTTTAGAAGTATTTTGTCTTATTATGCTTAATGATAAGCTGCCTTCTAATAATATGAGTTTACAAGTGATAATTATATTTACTATGTTTCGTACGTTTCGGACGTAGCATGTCCCATAAGATCTCTTCTATTATGAGCTTACCTATGGACTAATAATTGAATTATTTAATTTTATTTATTTATTTATTTTTTAATCAAGTTTCTATTGATTAATATTCCGTGATTACAATTATATATTTTCATCTTTTTTGATAAAGAAATTAATTTATTAAAAATATGGAAAATTTCAATACCCGAATATATTGATAAGTTTACCTTGATTCTTGATGCAATTAGAGGAATGTAATCTCACAATCTCTCTAATCAAAAGTACACGCCAAAGCATGAACAAGCTGTATCTTTGTTAATTCATTGAATGATTTGTTTAACAACATGACAAAGCTATTCATACTAAAATCTAAAAACCTGATCCTTAAAGGATTTAGAATAACTAATCCAACTAATGATAAGGATAAGGATTAACTAATCTAAACCAACTAAGGATAAAGACTAATTAATCCAATTCAACTAAGGATAAGGAATAACTAATCCAAATAAACTAAGGATAAGGAATAATTAATCCAAACCAACTAAGGATAATGATAATTAATCCAAATCAATTAAGTATAAGGAATAATTAATCCAAACCAACTAAGAATAAGGAATAAATAATCCAAACCAACAATGGATAAGGAATAATTAATCCAAACCAATTAAGGATAAGGAATAATTAATCCAAACCAACTAAGGATAAAAATAAAAGGGTGGCCCAATTTATTGGTGGCCCAACCCATTAACAATATTACAACTCAGAACTAACAAAAATGGGCTAACTCATTACGCCAAAGTTAGGCTCTAGTATGGCCAGGTCGTGCTACACCATTAACATATGCCTCCAATAATGTAAGAAGCCTAGGTGTGCCTTCAAGTTCCACACAACACTTGTTGAAAGCAAGATCATGAAGCTCTTGTGTAACTTGGTCTTGAACATATAAGGACATGGCTGCCCCATATCTCTTTATATGACTTCTTGTAATTGGTCCACTAGGAAGCACCAACAAATCTCCTTTGTTGTTCTCCATGCTTCCTTGAGCTCTATGGTTGAGTGGTAGCGAATCCGTATAATTCCCCCTTTCCTCAAAAAGATTCGTCCTCGAATCTTAATTAGAAGTTGAGGTACCCATGCTCCCTTGAGCTTCATGGTTGAGTGAGAGCGAATCCGTATCATTCCCCCTTTCCTCGAAAAGATTCTTCCTCGAATCTTAATTAAAAGTTGAGGTACCTTTTTGTTTGCTAGAATCTGACCACTTCTCCTTGGAATCCATGCCTTTTCATATGCTTTTCTTCTCCTTTTTAGACCATATTGAACTCCATTGGTTGCTAGAACTTGAATATGCCTTTGCAACTCCTTTGTCTCCATTGGATTGTTTCTATAGGCTGGTCTATTTGGAATGGTGGAGGCAGGAATGAAGTCAATTTGATGTTCTATTCCCCTTAAAGGTGGCGAATCACTAGGTAACTCATTAGGAAAGACATCAGAAAATTCCTGCAACATAGAAATAAACACGGAAGGCAAACTATCAAGGTTAATGTCAGCATTAGAAAATAAAACCTCCTTGAACCTAAGAAGCAACACGGGCTGCCTCAAGGCGATAGCACTCTTAACCTCTCTAGCTCTCGCATAAAATGTTTGTTTCTTTCTTTCCTCTTTCGGTGTTTCACTCTCCAACAGGTCATTATTTTGTTTTGTTTGTTCTGTGGCCTCTTTCTCCTCTTTTTCTTCACTCTTTTCACACTTTGGTTCTCTTGAACTCGAAGCCTCACTCCCATTTTCTCTCAAAGTTGAGGCCACTTTCTCAGGTAGCTTCTTTTGGTCATCATATACTTCAAATTCTTGCAAAGGATCAACAAACACACTTGAAAAAGATGGTTTAGGATCATTGATGGTCAAACAAACTTCTTTGCACAAAGGTACAAATATAGGTTGAATTTGTTTTTCCTTTTCTTCTCCCTCTTTCTTTTTATTTGCACTCGGTATATTTTCACTCATTTTATTTTTACACCATTTTTCTTTATTGGTAGCCTCAAAACTCATCTTTTGCTTTCTATATTGGCCTTCATACACTTCTTTTGAGGAAAATTATCTTAGATTGGTTATCCACTCGTCCTTTGTGAATGAATATCTATCTATATTCTTCCTTCCTTGCACCCTTCGTAACTTATTGTTCAAATCCCTAAAGTAATGAGTAGGGATAAATTTTTGGTGCATCAACTCCTTCATGATCTCCCATGGTGGTACAAGTCGCATTCCTTTTCTTTTTCTGTTTAATAGCAATTGTTCCCACCAAAACATAGCATAACCCTTGAACTCAATAGCTGCAAGGTGAGATTTCTTCTCTTCAGAATAGTTATAACATTCAAAGATTTGTTCTACCTTTCTTTCCCATTCAAGGTATTCTTCAGCGTTGTTGTTACCTTAAAATTCTGGAATCTTCATCTTGATGGATTCGAAGTGCCTATCAACCTTACCAACATCAGTGTTTTTAGCCTCCTCTTCATCATGGGCTTGAAATCTAGGAGTACGTGGATGAACTCTTGTTGCATTAGAGCTTCGGGCTGCTTTTATTTCTTGGAACTCCTCTCTCATGTCTTGAAATAGATTGTTGAAGTTTCTAAACTGTCCTTGGATTGATTCCATTAAAAGTTTCAATCGGGGATCCTCTATTTGACTCTCATCCCCACTATTATCTCTAGATTTGCTTAAACTCATTGTTAAGAAAGAAACAGAAAAACAAGAATAGATTTGAGTTAATAATAAACACTCCCTCACGTGTTTACACTCTTTAATCACTCATTGCAATTCCTCTAATTGTACTTCAGAATCTTAGGTCAACCAATAAACTCAAAAGCACGTTTAGAAACAAGGAATAAAATTTAACAATAAAAGTAAGCACAAATTCTAGAAAGAAGACTCAAAACGTAATGGATAGCAGCACAAGAACAATACAATGTACTATTTAATTATCAATTAGAGTGTAGTAAACAAGCAAACACACCCTAACAATATATAGAAGCAAAAGAAAAGCTCAAAACAAGAATAAAGAAAGTAGAATTTAAAAGATAATTTCTAGATATAATGTATGAATTTAGTTTACTACAAAGCAAACCAAATATGGACCTAGTTAATTCTACCCCAAACAAAGCAAGTAATCAAAGAAAATCAAAAAATTCAAAATTTTTTTTTATAAGGTCAGAACCGAGCACGGGCGTGCTAGATGGAAGCACGGGCATGCGTGTATACTTGGTCCGACAATTGAGAGTCAGAGCCTAGTACGGGTGTGCTTGTTGTGAAGCACGGGCGTGCTGACTTGTATTCTCCCTTATCCTTTCAATATAACCCAATTTAGTTAGGATTAGATTTTGACAAGGATTATAGTGGATAAACTAAATCTCAAAAAGATATGGACAAATAATTCTTGTTACCTTATCCACAAAGTAGTTAAGATTAGATTTTATCAAAAATTATAGTGGATAAGCTGAATCTCCACAAAATAAGGTCAAATCCCTAAGAATTAGGAACAAAATCCCTATGAATTAGGAACAACATCCCTATGAATTAGGAACAAAATCCACACAACACAACTCAAGCTTCAATGGTGGACAAATTTTTCTTACTCTTTTTTTTTTTTTTTTTTTTTTTTTTTTACATATCTAATTTATCCCATGTACCCGATTCCTAATTTGTTATATCTCGAAATAGGATAAACTGTATGACTGTAATTCCATTTTTCAAATCCTGACATTTTGAGACGGCATTGAGAATAATGTAATTCCCGTTTTGATCCGTCACATACTCACCCCCTAAAAGTTCTAACTGAAACATGCAAACAGCCTTTTTTTTTAGAAGTAAATACTAAATATGTATTATCATGTAAAACAATTGACAAATTAAATTTACGTATAGGGAAGATTTGCAGGAGATTTCCTTTCCTTAGATTGCTAATGTTCTTTGAGCTGTTTTTTGGGGCTCCCTCCCTCCCTTTATAAAAAAAATATATATATATATTTAACTTTTTTTTGTCTTATAATTTTTGAATGACTAACCCTTTGTTTGGAAAAAGAGGAAGGAAATATTAAAGGAAGAAAATAACAAAGAAAAATAGTGAGGAATTGTCAACTTTCTTTCTATAATTATTTTTCTATCTTTGAGTAGTTGTGTTTTAATATAATGAGGCGAAGAAAGTAAATTTATTTTCCTTTGTTTGGAAAGTGTCAAATTTTTTAAAAAAGAAAATATTGTTATTAAAAATTGACAATTATGTCCTCACTTAAATACTTAAGTATTTAAGATATTCTCAAAGTTTATTAATTAATTTGTGGTATTTGGGTAATTTAATAAAGATGAGTGAACTTCACACTTTTCTCTCAAAATTGAAGAGATTCAAAATATGTGGACCTAGGTGGAAAATAAGTGAAATATTACTTCCCTCAATATTTTTCTCCACTTTTCCAAATAACGGAAAATATATTTTCCTAGATATTTTTCGTAGTTATTTTCATTCCTTCAAAAAAAAAAAAAAAATCTCATTCAAAGAAAGGGTAAATGCATAAATTCACTCGCACGCTATACATCAAAAAAATTGCGGCACCCTCAACTTTACTTTGATCTATTGAACACATCAACTCATCATATTATGTCTATTAAACACTTCAACTTGAAAAATTTATTAATTATTCCAACTTATAAAATTAGATCGATTAAGAACTTATTGGATAATTGAAATTGTAAATCGGTGTTCCAAAAGCTACTGTAACACATATTAAATCAACATTTTATATATAAAAATAAAAAATATTTAAAAAACAACTATTGTTGCTATAGTAGAAATGTCAATATCACAGATTTTTTTTATGTAAAAGTAGAGAATTAATACTATACAATTAAAACTGTGGAGCCAGTGTTAGAGAAGAAAAAAATTTTCAAAATTAAAAGAGCACAATAAAAATAAAATTTTTGGACTATGGGTGTGAAACAACCCGAATTTTTATTTTCAAAACATTTTCTAATTAAATTTAATGAACCGACAGCCTGGAAATTCATATTAATATTTTAGTGCGAACACTATGACAAACCGAACCGGAAACCGATTAAAAAAGCCGTAAACCAATTGGAAATCAAACATTTGGGCCGAACTGAACCGAATCGAACCGGTTCGACCCAAACCATCTAGAAAATTCTCTTTTTCTTTTTATCTCCAACGCTAAACTCACCCCCCTCCCTCACCAGCTCACCTCCACTCCATCGGCACTGCCACCACCGCGCCACCTCCTCCTCTTCTTCTTCCTTTCTTTTCTTTTGTTCCTTTCCTTTCTTTCTTTCTTCCTTTCCTCTTCATTGCGCCTGCGTTTTTGGCGAGACAGCAGCAGATTGCGCGACACCTCTAGTCGATCGGGCCTCCTCGCGCGCCACCTCGCTGCAGCTTGACGTCGCAGCAGCTCTGCCAGTAGCTCCGCCCTCTGTTACGCCAGTTGCAGCTGCACACAGTTCCAGCGCAACACCAGACCGCGCCACCGCTTGCTCCACCACCAGATCGCGCCATCGCCTAGCCCTGCCGCCACTCCAGCGTGCCTCCGACCACCAGGAACGAGCCTGTCCAGCTTCTTCGCGTCATCTCCGCCTGCCTTTGCCATTGTCAGTCGGACCCGGCCACTTCCGGCGCGCGTAGCTCCGATCCAGCGCGAGCAAACTCCCGATCTAGCAACAAATTCGAGAAAAGATTATATTTTGGGGTAACAAAATTAATTTTAATAATTTTAGTTACTTGAATTAATTTTATTATTGTAGTTAATTAATTTAGTTAATTTAATTTAGTAATTGTGAGTAGTTAAATTAAGTTAATTTAATTTTCAGTATTGATTTATAATATAAATGTCGATTCACTTAAAATCCTTTGATTAATTTATTGAGGAATTTTGATGATAATATCATGAATGGAATGAAATGAAGAATTGAGAAATTAAAGGTAATGTTGATGTTGATATTGGGATGGAGGATGAGAAAATTGAATTGATTAATTGCCCGATGGATGGGCTGTGTGGTTTGGATTTATTAGATAAATTGTTGATATTTTAACAGGTGGATAGTCCAATTTTTAGGGGAGATGTTGCCGAAATTTCGGTAGAAAATAAATAAAATAGAGTTAGATAGAGAAATAGAAATTTAGATATAAAATAAAATTCTTAGAGTGGTCAAGAAATACTTTGTCTAATAGAATTAATTTTGTGTCATTCCTACCTTGCTTAGATCGCCCGGGTCCATCTAGTGCTCCTCCAGGACAGAATCAAAGCTAGAACTTCGCTCTCCACCACTGTCAGTAATAATAAATAATGCATGTCAACACTGCATTTGCATAACATTACATTTTTATATATTTACATATTGTATTTTCTCATATATATTATGTTATGATCACTATAATTATACTTATGCATAATTGTGCATTTGGATGAAATTGATGTATTTTGATAAATGAATTGTTTGATTATTTGTGCTGTGTATATACTGTGCTCTGTTTGTGTGGAGTTGGGATGAAGTGGGTCACCATGGGTTTGTGAGGACGGTCGATAAATATGGATCTTGATGAACTGATGAAAATGGACCATCGGCCGGGTAAATGGGAGATCGGCGTCCCTGTGTGCACCTGATGAATTGATGAAATGATGTTGATGATATGGAAAAGAAAAGAGAGAATGTAAAATAAAATATTGAGAGGACTGGTCAAGTGAGGATTAGACCGGTCGGCCAGATATGGGGGATTGGCTCCACGGGTGCACATGTTTGAGAGGATGGGCTGTTTGAGAGGACGGCTCGTCGGGGGGTTTAGGTGACACCACTGACTAATTTCCACGTGATGTGATTATTTGAAGGTGATATTGTTTGTGGGTGCTGATGTAATGTCATATGATTGACTGTTGTGTGTTCATTCAGTATACTAGGGTGCATTTTGCTTGACTGTATGTGGTGTGTATTATTTATTATTATTCACTGAGTTGCAAAACTCACCCCCCCAACAAACCTCCCAGGTACTAGGAAGCAGCTTATTCGACTGAAGCTCTGCAATCTTCTCCGTAGAGTTACAAATGTAAACTTTATATTCATGTTATTTAATTTTGGATGTATAAATTATTCTGTTATCAGATTATTTTTGGACTCCGCAGTTATAGGGTTGTGTATTAATATTGGACTTATTGTTAGCACTACACTATAAATTAAATGTTATGTAATTAGCTGCAGGTGAACCAGTAAACCCATAACGTGATTATAATTTATTGTGAATAGGCCCTGGTTATACATTATGTGTTATTTGAGTTTGGGCCAGATGTTTGAATATGGGTTTACTGTTTTGATGAAATTGGAAAAGATAGGTAGACGTATTGGATAATTTAGGCTTACTACGGGCCTCGGGGGCCTTAAGCTTACCTGGGCCCTAGTGCCGGTCCGGCCCATGGAAACGGGTCGTGACAGGGTGGGTACAACCTCTAGCCTCTTCCCTCTCCACTAAATTTGTTCTCTCATACATGGTATGCTCTTAAAGTACATGATAACTCATCAATTTGTCACTTATCATTGGCCACGATAACTAGGAGGGGGTCTCATTAATATTATCGATGATTAAAAAGTTATTAAATAAGATGATAATATACATTTCAATTCTGCATTGGCTTAATATATAAATTTGACCCTGAACTTTAATTAATTCTTCTTGGCCACTTCAATTTTCAGGGGGTTCAATTATGACCATGTATTTTCACATTTCAATAATAATTATAGCCCTCGTCAAAATGAAATATGATAGTGCAAGGTCATTGATTGAATCGCACAAAATTATTTCATTTTGATAAGGAACATAGTTATTACTGAAATGTGAAAATGTAGAGTCATGATTGAACCCCCGTAAAATTTAAGAGGCCATAAGGATAATGGCAAAAAATATGGAATCAAATTTATATTTTAAGTCATTCTATATTTAATCCATAAATAAATATACAATGTCTGGTAAAACAAAGAAGAAAAAATAAACTTAATTTTAGCATTGACCCATAATTTAGCTTACAGAATAATAGCTATAAATTCAATCTTGACCTATAATTTTACCATATAGAATAATCTTCATAATCTTCTTGTATCTTATCATGCCCCCTCAAGTTGGGGAAGGAATGAAAATGAAATCCGAACTTGCTTTGAAAAAGGAGGAATGGAGCTCGTGGTAAAGGTTTTGTGAATAAATCAACTAGGGGTGAGCATTTGATTTGGCCAATTCGGCCAAGTTGATTAATTCCACTAATTCAGCCAGTTTGATTTGATGAAACAAGAATCAGTTAATCATCCAGTGAAAGAAAATCTAATTTTCAGTGGTCGGTTAAAATTACCTAACCGAATTATTCCAATTAACCAACCTTCAAAACTACATTATTTTGATTAAGCATAATAATAAAAATTTCAGCTAACTTCTATTTCGGTTGAAGTCAGTTAATTATTAATTTCAATTAAATTCAATCTATTAATTAGATTTTCAATTTCTTTAACTTTGACGCAGTTAATAATCAAAATTATGATTTAAATAAGTTCGATTAATAGCTAAAACCTTAAAAGAGATAGAGGGACCAACAATAGACCAGAATTTTTGAAAAAAAGAAAAGGGACATGCCGTCTAGACTAGGAGCTTTGGAAGGGTGCATTTGTTTGAGAGCAACAAGTACCTCCTCTTGTGTGTATGCTCTGCAACGTTAAGCATTTTGATCCTAGGTGACCTTCCCCTCCACAGATTCCAAAACATCCTCATAAGCTGATGGGCTGGAAGACGAAAAGAGATTCTTAAAGTACTGGGTAAAGATTTCAGCCATGTCCTCCTCCTTCAAATAGCTTTTGCCTGAATCATCTAGAATGTGAGAAATGTAGTTTTTTTTTCTCCATCCATTCGCCTTTTGGTGAAAAAAACCCAGTATTTCTATCCCCCCTCCCAAAGCTAATCTACCTTAGACCGCTGTTTTCATAAAATTTACTCTCTCTCCAACAGTTCATTAAGTCAAAATTCTACCCTTTTTTGTTACGCTATAATTTCCTCCAACTACCTCTGAGATTGAAGTATTTGGAGAGTCTCCTGGAAACTAGATATTCCTCTCGTCATATGGCCAACATGGCCCCTTTCCCATTTTTTGAGACTAGTTTTGCATCTCTCAAATCAGTGCTCAATTGTTTCTTCTGCATTGGCCTATCTTCCCCAAACCAAGCTTCACTAACTGCAACTCGATGACTCTTCCTTTAACCACATAAGCTCAAAACAAAATGGCCTCTTCTTCTTCTTAGATTGCTTCTGCCGCTCACACGATAAAAAAATTAGGCAATGATCGAAATCTTTTCATAGTAAATGTGTAACCGAATACTCAGGGAACTTTGAAACCTAATCATTCGAAGCAACAAACCTGTCTAGCCGCTCTTTAATATTGCGCTCCCCACTTTGTCAATTTGACCATATGAAAGAATAACCTATATGACCCAAGTCCAACAGACCACAAAAATGCAATGTAGCATGGAAATCATCTAACTTCCTTTGAACCTTGATTGTGCCACCTATTTTTTCATGGTGGTAGAGAACTTCATTGAAATCTCCACCACAAAGCCATGGCAAATCCGATGCCCCTTTTAAATCTCATAATAACTCCCATGAACGCCCCTTTTGGTTATCTTTCGAATAACTGTAGAAATCGGTAAAGCACCAAGAATTATCAATAATGGCATCAATGTGATGCTAGAAAGCAAAAAGAATATGAATTGCAGCATTAGTAGACCATAATAGCAAGAGACCTCCCTTCCTACAAACAGACTAATCTCAAGGAACAACATTGCAGTAATCCTTGTCTCCATCAGAAATACCATATTAGGAACTTGCAACTTCAGAAGTTGCTTTAGCCGCCAAATTGTAGAGGCCTTTTGTCATGCCCCGACTCTAATCACCAAAAGAATTGTCCGTTTTGGTGTAGTCCATGGACGCCCTACACCTCGGTGTAGTCCCCGCATGCCCTACCCGCACGGTTTTGTCCCGCAGGTGAAATAGAAAACTTCCCAGGAGGTCACCCATCCTGAGATTTCCGTTAAGCGAGCACGCTTAACCCTGGAGTTCTTCCAACTCTCCAGCCATTCCATCAAAAGGCGCCTCTAATGATTAGTTTTCCCCTTTTCGATATATGATTCGATTCATTCCTGTGTCCCGCATTCCACTACCTAGCTAGTCTGCCATCCTAGAAGCTAGCCAGGAGCTTCGCTCTACCCACCCTCTTAGGATTGCTTTGCCGGGTCGGGATGTCACAGTTCCAACATAATAGATTCATAATGCTCGGCGGGATTGCTGTGCAGTCACCGCCGTTTCAAAAATTGGAACCTGCTCCTCAATGCCATCTACCCTTTGTTTCTTCAAAACACTATCCATCTCCATGAACTGAACTTCTTGTGCCCTCCTAGCTTCCTTACGCTTACTTAGATCAATAGCTACTTTGGGTTCTTTGGAGGGAGTCGATGCCTTGTAAGCTCTTCTTTTCAAAAAAAAGCTCTATTATTAGAACTGGCTTTGGGATTTGGTGGTGTACCGAGATAGGCGAGGCTGATTTGGTTGGGGTCATGTTTATCTAGGAGAGAAGTCAAAAATACTAGGTTCATAAGTAGATGGAACTGTTTTTTTATGGGAGAAAACAAAGGTAGATTGAGTGTTTGTGATACTATGCGTAGGCATTGTAGCAAGTTTGGGTAATGTGGTGTTTAACTGGATAGGTGGGCCAGGGATTACTGTAGCATAAGGTAACAAGTCATTTAGGGGTGTAGGGTTTGTATAGGGCTATTAGGGTCTTAAGATAGGTGAGCTGGGAACAACAGTATCTTAAAAGGGAAGTTACGTGTCAGCATAATCTCTGATAAAAGCAGGCTTAGATGGGTTTGTGGAAGAATGACTTGTCCCATTAAATGCATTATTATGTTTGGATTGCATTAACCTGTTAAAATTGTCTTCACCCTCTTCTTCACTGCCAGTTTTAGCCAAAGTTCTAACATTCATCAACTACAACTGTTGTAAAACTTCCTCTGTATCCTCAGAGTCCGCCACGTTAAGAACCTATACATGCTCTGCCCCTTGCTCCTCATCCTGATTACTATTAGGACCCGCTAGTCTCGAGAGGGAAGAACTGTAACCAACACTAGGCTTCTGACATAGTTGCTTTCGTACACCCTTGTCATTCTCCACTGCAACCTGGACCCTGAGAACTCGCTTAAAAGAGGATGCATGAACCTTTTCACCAAATCTGAGCAAGGATTGATCAAGGATAGTTGATCCATCTAATTCATCACAATGCTTCATTTTGTGTCCACATTTGCCATAGTTATAAGAAAAATTAAGACGACCTTCGAATTTCAACTTAACTGTGATGTGTTTAGAAGCCAGCATCAAAGACAAGCTATTAACTAGAGGTTTACGAAGATCCCAGAGAATTCAGAACCTAATAAACTTGCCCTAAATTTTATCATTCTCTTTTGACCATTATGAGAACGTACCTAGCATATTTGAAATTCTTTCTGCCTCAACTTGTTTCATCCCTCGCAAAGGAAGATCATAAACTCGAACCCAGAATGGAACATGGACAAATTCCATAGAAGAGGGTTGTTCATTGCCCTTAATCTCTTGCAAAACCAACATGTTCTTTTCAAAGTGCCACGGAGAGTTGTCTAGAAAAAACTGATAATCCTGCCACTAGTTAAATTAAAACAAAAAGACATCTTTTGTCCATTCTCTTCCAACAATGCCATGCTTCGATTTCCAGACCCTTGTCATAGTATCAAGGAGTGCAAACTTATTGTATGGTCTGTCTGTCCACAACTTTGCAACAAGACTCAAACTGATTCTAGGGGTTTCTTCTTCTAATTCTGAGTTGGGGATGACAAGATCAATTTTTTTGTCCATTGTTGTTATTCCTTCAGTTTTCTCTTTTCAACTTATAATTGGAACCATCGGTTTTAGAGAAATTTAGAAGCTTTGAGAAGACTGTCACCTTTCGAACAAAAGCCTAAAATAAGAGAACCAACAAACACACTACAAGATACAAGAAAAGAAGGGAATAATAGGAGTGAGAAACAAGAAAAAGGAAAAAAATAGTAAAGCTACGTGAAGAAAAGGACAAGATAAAAGGAATAAACAACTCTATAACTCAACAGCACTAGAAAAACAAAAAGAAAGCCACAAAACTCCAAGAAAAGACGACTTCAGCCACAAGGAACAAAAACTGTAATCCCATAATGAGATAACCTTAAACTCTCATGGAGAGGGGACTAATCTTCAAGCAACATCCTTAGTGGTTCAAAAGCAATGAAAATCTAACTAGTTACATGACTTGATTATTTTTCCAACCGCTGGGCAAATTTTCATGCTTCATGCACTTAAAAAATGTGATTTTACCAGTTAATTGTGATTTGATTTGTCTTTCTATTTATGTGAGAAATGTGAGGTCATGAGTTCGATCTCTCTAATACAAAAACTTTTACCAATTTAGTGAATAAAGGGGAGAGCTAGCCTTGTTGTATAGCTTATACTACCTTTTTGGCTGGTTGTTGAACCACCCAATAAATAAATAAAAAGAAGTGTAGTTTCAAGCATATACTTCAGGTATTTAATTTATGCAAAATGGATAACATCAAACTTATAATAAGTGTGTCAATCAAGTGGTGATTAGTCTTCTCACTTATGTCAGGAGTGGGAGGTCTCGAGTTTGAGTCCTCTCGACTATAGTTGTTTTTCACCAATTTGGTGAATGAAGGAGAGGGCTACCCCTTGTTGTATAGTCCGCAATGTTATTTCGGCATATTTAACCTTCAATAAATTAAAAAAAAAAACTTATAATATAAGTGTCATACAAAATTTAAACTATCACATAATTTTTTTTTAATTGTAAGAATATATTTATAAATATGGTGATATGTCTGATGTTGTTTCAAGTATCACACCACGTAGAATGCATAATCAAATCATTACTTATTATTAACCGTAAAGCCAATAAATATGAAAAAAAGTTTCTTATTGTTAAAAGCTATTAAATAAAAATCAAAAGCATATTTTCTTAATTTTAATGTCTTATTATTTATTTTGAAACTTATGAAAATATGTGCCTACTTTTCTACATGGAAAAGAGCATGCAACCGGTTACAAAAGTTGACAACAATTTAACATGAAGCATAAGGATGGCCCACAGATTTAAACAACCACCTCTATGACCCTACTCATTTGAAACTCATTTGAAAGTGATAATAAATTGTACGTGCATATCACATGCAAAGTATTTTACGTAAATAAAAAGTCATTTAGATTTTGGTTGACCATCACATCATGATTCATGTGTTCCTTAATTTATTATTACTAATAAATAAACTTCGACTATTTAAATTTATGATTTATTTAGAATAAATTAATTATATAAATTAATTTTATGTTTGGTATGTCATAATTTAAAATAAAAAATTTGATTGAATTTTATAAATTTATACTTAGAATGAATTATTACGTAAAAATTCATTTGTCTTTATTTTTAAAAAATATTTTGATATAATAATTCAATAAAAATAAACAACAAACACTAACTATATTTATCATATGCAATATAATAATCTTGTTATTTTTTTATTCAAATATAAATAATAAAATTCATATAGATAAATAAACTCACATTTTAGATATGTATAGAAATAATAGTTTTGCAATTCATATAAAATTCATATAAATAATAGTTTTACAATTTAGATACGTATAGAAAACTAGTTTTCAAAAAATTAATTCCGAAAATTTTATCAATATTAGCAATAAACCAGTTTCCAAAAACTTTTGTTTTTTTAGTTTTAAGAAATATTTTCGGATCAATATACAAATAGAGATTAATTCTAAAGAATTTTTCCTTTGTTTTTAATACTCCCTCCATTTCATTTTGTTTTTATGATTTGATAAAACACGAATATTAAGAATTTAGTCAATAAAAGTTATTTTGCCCTTTTTTTACTTTTCACACATTAAGATATTAATAAAAAATTTTCATTTAATGAACAACCATAAAGGTTATTATTAGAAAAATAATTGTTTACATTATATAAATTTAAAAATCTTACAAACATTTTAGGACATCCAAAAAAGAATAACAAGCAAATAAAATGGGACAGGGAGAGTAATAAATTATGAATGTATTTATATTTCCTAAAAACAATAAATTTTGAATTGTTGATCAAATTTTGATAAAAATAGTAAGCCCAGCAAGCAAAATATTGAAAAAAAATTCACCTTGCAAAAGGAGAGTATTTTTGTCATAAAACGTTGACTTACCTAATATTGTGAAATTTATTTAGAAATTTCATCTATTTTTTATAGAATTTAATTTAGTTATATTCAGTTGTATAGAATTAAAATCTATATTTTCTTTCATTCCAAATACTAAAATATAAATTTTTAAATAAATTCTATAAAATTTTGTTGAATTCATTTATTACAAATACAGTATTAAACTTTTTGTGAACATAATAACGTCGTTCTCAAAGTCAAAATGAAATCTCAAATTATCTTTTAATTTCAAATATTGATTCTGTAAATAATTTTTTAATATTTAGAAATTAAACTTATTAAAATTAAATATATAAACTTTTAAAAATAATAAATTAATTAAACCGAATCAAATCAATTTAAATTATGAGCCGCCAAATGTGATGGTACCGATGTAACAACATATGATTTAAATATTGGGGCAAAGGCAGCTTTTTAAAGTACATGAAGACTCATGTAATTGGCCACAATAAAGTCCAAAAGATGTTTGATTTTGCACTTAAAAAAAAGACACTTTTATATTGAATTATTAATTTAAGGGAAAATAATTATTTCGTCCCTCAGGTTTACCATTATTATTTAAATAGTCCCTTATATTTTGTGTAACATATAACTCATCCCCGACATTTAATTCCGTTTAATTAAAAGGTCCTTCCGTAAAAAAATATGGTATTTTGACGTTAATTTGAAAGGAAAGTACTAATACACCCCCTGTCTTCTCTCTCCCCGTTCCAGAGGCAGCAGCTCTTCCCTCCCCCTTCCACCTTCTTTTCCGATTGCCCCGAGTCCAGCATCACTGCCGAATGACGAATTTAACTTAATTAACTTAATTAAGTTAATTAAGTTACTACACTTTTTTTTTAACTACGCTGAAGTTAAAAAAAAAAAAAAACTTAATTAACCAACTGAATT
Organism: Jatropha curcas; assembly: GCF_041381405.1. NCBI lineage: Eukaryota > Viridiplantae > Streptophyta > Magnoliopsida > Malpighiales > Euphorbiaceae > Jatropha > Jatropha curcas. The sequence continues at coordinate 9,090,882 of NC_143152.1, read as the reverse complement.
TAACCAAAATTTATGATTAATCGATTTTAACCAAAATAAAAATTAACCAAAATTATTAATAACTACTTAATCAAAATAAACAATAAAATATTTTCAATTTTTAATTTTGTTATCTACTTAATCAAAAAGTGTAGTTTGGGAGTCAATTAATTTGATTAATTCAATTAAGTTAACTTTTAACCGAACCTTTAACCGATCACCGAAAATCTAATTTTCTGAAACCGAATTTTTAACCGAATATTTATTCACTGAATCGAATTGACCGAACTGAATGTTCACCGTAAAAATACCCCAAAATAGTTGAGGTGAAAAATAATTAATGATAATGAAGATAATAAATAGATTAATTTCAGTTCATAATGTATATATCTTGTTATTATTAATTCAGCATTGTTTAATAAGCCACAGAGTAAATTCATTTCGGATAAAAAAAAATTTCTTTTTCCGTAAAAGAAAAAGGAAATATGTTCCTTCTAAAAAACAAAGAACTCCCTGCCATTTCTAGATTTTGACATTTTAATTTGTATTTGGAAAAATTAATCATATTCCCAAAAAAGGTAAAAAAAAAAATTTCAAGGATGAGCCTTACTGTGAGAGCAGCGAGTCACTATTTCACATCTCTGTCGAGTAATTCATTTAAAATATCCCAAGTTTTTTGAGTTGTATCAATTATATCCTAAAATGACCTTAACCCCCAGACCTCTCCAATTTCAAACTTTCGTAATAATTGTACTGTAATTTTAAATCAAGGTCTGAAAAATGAATAAACAAATATAAAACTGGACTCACTACTAACACAAGGTTAATTTGTAACCCAACTTTGGTCACGCCCATTAAACGCACCATTTAGCTTAAAGAAAAGCTAAATTCCTAAAATCACAAAAACGCAATAGCATGATTGCTTGAAATCAAATCAGTCTTCTCCAAAATCCCTAGATGGCGCCGTAGAGTCTGCGAATTTGCAATTCCTTTATTTCCCAAAACCAAGAAACGAGTCTTCAGAGTAAATCACGAAATAGAGTTGATAATATTCATTGTACTGAGAGGGATTTTGTTGAGGGATTGAATTTGGAGAAAGAGAGTTCAAGTGAATAGATTGATAGAGGGTTGTGATAAGTTGGATTTCCCAAGTGTTGTTCTTATTCTTCTTCTCACTCTCTGCCTTTGCCATAGGTTTTGATTTCTTCAGAACTTCTATATATCATATTTAGATGTCTTTCTTTGTATTGCTATTCTAATAATCTTAGGCGCAGACAAATTTTTATCACAATTTCCTTGGCAAGAATGAGCGGGCATTAAATTTATTAGTGGATCTGAATTATAAATTTATAATGTAATAATTATTACTATTGGATAGGGAGTGATTAGCACCATTGGATGTATAATCTTGATTGGTTAATTTACATATTGTTTAATTTTCTTTCTGGTTGGTATAACTAAGTATTACTTTATTTTATTAGTTAGTGAACAAACTTTTAGTTGGACAGTGAAATATTAACGGTTAATAGATTTTGAAACTGATGGAAGTTTTTGTTTCTTTATGAGAATTGCAATACAAAAGAAAGCAAAGCTTGATATTGAAACTAATAATGTCAGTCTTCCATGTGATTTTCTATGGATTTGTTATAATTGATGGTCTCTACAATGGGAGTGCCAAGAATTTGATTAGGCCATGAGGGATTGCTCCATTTTGTGTTAAAGGTGTGATTGGTTTTTTGTGATTTTAGGGGTTTAACTTTCTTTTTTTGATAATCGAATGACTTGACCAAAATTGGGTTACAAACTAACCATGTGTCAAGAGTGGGTCCAGCTTTAAATTTTGTTTATTCATTTTTCATATCTGAATTTAAAATTGAAGTACAATTACTATGAAAGTTTGAAATTGTAGTGTGTGGGGTCATTTTAGAATACAATTGATATAACTCTCTAAGTTCAGGGTATTTCAAATGAATTACTCCATTTCTCTCTGTTTGCATTACAAACCATTAATAATAAAAAAACCACAATTAATTATAATTTGCCAATCGATTAAATATAAAAATCTACCAAACTCTTCCATTTTAATCTCTTCATCTGCTTGATCTCTCGGTCCTTTTCACTTCTCTTCCTCTCTCTATTGCTTATTATTTTGATTTTTCCTTTTTTTACTTCTCTTGATTCTACGGATTAGTCTATAAAAATACTTTGAGGTTTGCGACTTGTTTCAATAACACTTTAAATTGACGTTCGTCCTCCTCACACTCGATCTTACAAACTTACATATATTATCAACCTAAATTTAAAATCAACTAATATTCTATAATATAATAATAAAAAAATAAATCTCACCAAACCAGCTTGGGTTAACTTAACCCAAGCCTCCTAAAATAACCAAAATGCACCGTTTTTAACAATCCCGTCCATATCCCCTGCACTCCTCTTTTTGACAATTTTTCGAACATTAAAACCTTTATACAACCCTTCACTGCAAACACCACTGCCTTGAAATGAATTTGCTAAATAAATTTGGGTTACCTTTCCAGTTGAAATTTTTGAATTCCATTATTGCCGAGCTCAATTCCTTATAATTAACATTAAAACCATTCCTTATAATTTTTTAGATTGGAGATAGACGGAGAGAGAAAGAGAAAGGGGATGGGGATGTGAGAGAACAAAGAGATGGAGGGCTTACAGAGGGTGAGAGTGTTTTTGTCTTTTCATTAATGACTAAAGGTGAAAAGTGTCTTTTTAGATGGAAGGAACTTTTAAGTTGGAAGGAAAGAAACAACGGAGGTCTTTTAATTGGTTCTCTAAAATAAGGGGATCAGGCAATGAATAGAATAAAATTAGAAGGACTAAATAATACTTTACCCTAATAATATTTATAAATGACATATCTATAATAAATTTAATATTTTATTATAAATATTTTGTTTATTTCAATTCGAACGAAACTATTTCATATTTCTAATAATAAAAAAAACTGCTCATTTTACTTTTTGTTTATGTGTGGAAAAAGAAAAGCAATCAACTGCAAAAATATAACTCTATGATAGGGGAATTCACTCGGTTAGTTCGATTTTGATTATATTATTACAAATTAAGTAGAAATTAAGTGTTTTGAATTCAAAATATTTTTTACTCCACTTGCTTCTAAGTCTCACTTTTCCATGAAATATTTTTAAAAGAGAAATTATAAAATTTAAATCGGATTGATAAGATTAAAGAATCCAAAGAGATTATTGAGCGAGAGTAATCAAATTTATAGCTTTTTCCAGACATTTCATTTTTATTATTTGCTAATTCAACGGCATGTGGAGCCTACTTATTAGATTTACAGATTGTTTGGATGGAGGTTATTTGATAAGTTTTAAGAGTAAAGTAAGGTAGAGTGTGTTATTTAGTCAGTTTGGAAAGAGAGTTTGAGAGAGTATTGATTTTTGAAAGTTATTTGAGGTTTGAAAACCCATCTAAATACCCCAGTCTTCAACGCCCCAAATTGGGGTGTAAGCATGATTAAAAATTTAATTTTCAAAATTATCCATAATTATATTTATTAAATCTTTTATGATAAGGGTATTTTCATAATATTTATATTTAACACTACATTCCTCTACCATCAAACTAAACAAAATAATGTTATTAAAACTTCATTTACCATATCTTCTCCACAAACACAAAAAATATTTATTATATTTTCTCGTGCCATACTTTACTACACCTTATTTTCTCTCCCTTCATCCAAACAAAACGTTAATGATCAAGCAAGCAATTTTTTTATGGAAAATGGTTGGAGACCATAATTAATAAAAGAAAATTAATTCATGATCTTACTTGAAAACAATTGAAAGAATTTGTCAAATTTATAAAAATGATCGAATTTCAAGTTTTCTTTCAGGGGCTTTTAAGCAAATGTCAGATTCAAGGTTTCACTTTTAACTAAATGTCATAAAATAATACTTATTAAGATAATAATAGATTCAGTTAAAAAAATTCAATAATACCAAAATTGACATTGCAAGAGAAATGAGAAACATTAAAAAAAAAAAAAAAAAAAAAAAAAAAAAAACGCTGGAAACATTAAAAAAGGAAACACACACAAAAAAAAAAAAAAGAGACTTTGATAATAAGAAAACACTAGAAAAAAGGAAACATCGGATAAAAGTAAACACCGAAAAAAAAGGAAATACTGAAAAAAATAAAAAAAAGGACACATAATAAAATACGAAATCTGTAAGAGCAAATTCCTATACAGCTTATATAATTTGACCACGACAATAATGACCGACAATGCTACCGACGATCGGCGACTGCGACAACAACAACAGTAAATACGATATACATGGTGTACACGGTGCATATATACATATTGTATTAGTAAATATTGTAAAAAATCAATTAAATACAGAATAGATATATGTACATCAATTAACACATTGAATAAAACCAAGTAAATATAGTGTATATATATATATATATATATATATATATATATATATATATATATATATATATTGTATCGTATCAATCTAAACAGAATCGAAAGTCTTATTTTATCTCTACAATAGTTACTGATTGTATTAAAAAATTAATAGAGACATTCTCAATAATAAACAGCAGATCAAAAACAAAAATCAACATACCTTATGAATGAAAAACTAAACCATGGAATAATACCAATAATGAGAAGAATGACAACATAAGAAGAAAAAACGATAAGAAAATATGGACAGCAACAAAAGGAGAAAAAAACATCAGAAAATAATGAGGGCTAAAAAAACGGTAGCAGAAAAATATTTAACATACTCAAAAAAAAAAAGGAAACAATAGTAAAAATAGAAAATTAATACAAAAGGAAATACTAACATATTAAAACACTGAAATAGAAAATTAATACAAAAGTAAACACTAACATATTAAAACACTAAAATATTAATAAATTAATTGCCTACTAATAAAAAAAAGGACACGATAATAAAAGTATATCACAAATGATAATAATTTAAATCTTCATGTCAAACTTGGCAATCTGTAAAAATAAATTTCAAAAAGTGACATTTACTACAATTTCTCTCTTTTTTTTTAATCATTTACCCCTCACTGTATTTTCCTTTTCTTTTAAAAAAAACTTATATAAAATTTAGAATGAATTTTAAAAATTACTTATTAAATTTTATTTTTGATAATTTCACACCTTATTAGACTAAAAAAAAAAAAAAAATTATGCTCCACACACGCGATAACCTATACAATTACACCCTAAAGTGGCAGATAGTCTCGCCACCGTGGGATGTCAATAATAATAAGAATAATATACTTGATGGTGTCATATTTGACAATTAGGCTTTGTTTGTTTCTGTAAAATAATTTGTATAAAAATATTTTTCATAATTTTTCGTTGTTTGAGGTGTTTAGGAAAATAAGTCAATGAAAATTATTTTTCTGGTCAAAGAAAAATTAAATCATTTTGTAAGGAAAACAACTTTCCCTTTTCAAAAGAGTAAAACATTTTTCGAATATTAACAAATCTTATAAATCCATTTTTTTAATTTATAGAAAATAAGTCATTTGAAAAATATTATTCATTGAAAAATATTTTTCTTCAAGTTATTTTTTTACAAGTTATTTTATGAAAAAAAAACGAAGCATTAATGAAAGATTAATAACAGGCAAATTCACAAGTGTACGAAATCGCAACAAATAATAAAGAGTGAATAGAGTATCATTCCCACGAATATTGTATACCAAGTACCAAAATTGTGTTAATCTACTATTATTTAAATGATAATAAAAAGAATTTTTGTAAAATTAAAATAAAATAAATAAGGGAGAAGATTAACTTAAGGAAATTGAGCCAAGTATTTGTAGTAAAGAATTTAAGGGATAAAGGCCAATAGAAAATTTAACTTCACTTAATTTTATCCAATTTATTCTAGTAGTTTAATAATCAATTTTAATCGTGTAAAATAAAATAAATTATCCTATAATCAATAATAAGCTCTCCCGATGTATTGTAGTTATTTTAATTCAATTTGATTACCCATCTCCCAGCAACCAAATACGAATTAAAATTATTAAGTTCTATGATTTTACGAGGAACACAAATTAAATCAGTGAGACCTATTTCATGAAAATCTCTCATGAGTCATTCTATATAGCTTCCGCTTCAGGTTATTCTTCCCATGAAATTTATTACTTTTCTCATATCAAAACTCCTTTTCAGATAGTGATTTTAGAAATAAAAATTAGATGATGATAAGCTTGTGATTGTTTCCTTGAATGTTGAATCTCTAACTTATTTGCTTGAAGTCTTGGGAAAAACGACTTAGAGGCTAGAATAAAAAGATGGAATGATCTCAATTAATAGTCCCTAATTAGTGTAGAGATTTCTTTTTATATAGACTTTTTAGGACTTGTTTGACTCTAATTAATAAAATCACTTAACTTGTCGAGAAAGAAATAGAATTACAAAAACAATTAAGTCTTCTATTTCTCCAAATTGGAAGTCAGCTGATGATTAGGATGGAACTCAAATTAGGTAGCAGCTATGTGATTTCTATTTGTCCTAATTAAAACCGACAAAAGCATTCCAAATCGAGTTCAAGGAAACAAAAATCAAGAATTAAATAAAAACATAAATAAAATTAAATAAAATAATTAAAAATATTAAGATTTTTAATAAAAATTATATTAAAAATAAGCCTATCAATTAAAAGTGAAAGATTAAATTCAAAATTAAAGCAAAATATTAAAATATCTCCTAAAAATGACAAAATCTTTTGTTTAATCAATGACAAACTGAAGAAAAAATATGGGTATAATAAGATACATAAAGTATAGATTCAAAATACAAAAAACATAGCAAATCTAAAACAATTATCCAACGCTGCTTGTGAAGCCAATTAACCTCTCAAGTAATCAACCAAAAACAATTGAAAAATAATAATGAAACTCAAAAAAATAATCAGTCAATTAACCTCTCCTATCTGATCATCTGTTGAACCTAGATCCATAAAAGTAAAAATTTTCTCTTTTTATTTCTCAGAAAACAAACAGAATAAAATTTAAAAAAAAAAAAAAGGAAACAGAACATAAAGTCATCATATCAATTAGAATGAAAAGCTAATTTGTGAAGAAAGATTTTATAAAAACCTTTACCTCTTTGATCAGAATTTTTATTAAAACCAATTCCTAAAGTCATGCGAATTGAGAGAATTGTTGAAATAATTATGACGCTTTATCAAAAATTGTAGAATTTTTGTGTTCCTAAACGAAGAATTGTTGAAATCTTTAAAAGGAAACACGAAGTTTTAGAGAATTGAGAGAAAGAAGAGGGGAGGAGATATTTGAGCTATCACAGAGGAAGAATTGTTAGAGAGAAGAAGGGAAAGAAATTTTCTATGCGAGGAGAGAGAGAAAAATATAAAATTTTAATTACTTTTGGAAGCAAATTTCCATCCTAACCCTTTCTCTAGCACACGTATTCTCAAATGCACGTGTCAACGTGGTAAGTGTGTTACTGTTAAAAAAAATGAAATTTAGGGAGCTACTTCCGAAACTTGAGAGAGCCATAAAATTTTAAAATTTTTTTCGGAAAAGTTCAATAGTAACCTATTAAAGTGTATAATAAGTTATCAATTTGTCGTTCTTCATTGGCACAAGAAAAGAAAAGTATCTTTTCAATTTGACCCATTCATTAAAAAATTATTAAAGAGGACAAAAACAAATATTTATAAATTTAACGGGCTCTACCTAACATTTTGCTAATTTTTCCACTTATTTAAACGAGTAAACAATCTGCAGTGAAAATTATTTTTTTTGTCTCAAAATATAGATTAGTTTAAAATTTTTCACAAAAATTAAGGAAATAATTAACTTTTTAGATTATAATAAAATTAATAATAATTTTGATCAAATTATCATTTATCTCAAAATTAATAGTTACTTGTGAAAATATTTATTGTATTTAATGTAAATAAAAGTAATATTGAAAAAATATTTTTTATTACCCTTTAAAATACTCGAATCAACTTATATTTTGAAATAAAATAATCAGTCAAAAACGACTTACATTTTGAGACAGAGGGAATAATAATTTTTAAAACTAATTAGAAGCAACCAAATCCTTTTCAGAAAATTGACCAAAACTCCATCCGATCCCTCCCAATTTTGGTCCAATTTAGAATCGAAAATTTCAACTGATTCTAATCTTGACCTTTTCTATCAGACTTAAATTAATTTCAATTTAAATTGCACTGGTAGCTATTAGTCCACTACCAAAGGGTTTTAAAAATCCTACTTTGATAATTAACCTAGTCAAAACAAAGGTCAAATGTCAAACATGAAAAATTTAGAGATAAAATTAAACTAAATATAAAAATTATAAATATAATTGAATGTTTTATATATAGAGATGATTTTGGCAAAAGAAATTAATCTTTTTCGTAAAAACTTGTCAATTTTCAAATAGAATAACAAGATTAAAATAAGATGACATTTTTCAAATACCGGTATAAGTTTACCTCTCTTCTTCTTCCTCCCAAGTACCCTATTTTACTCTCTTGACCCCCGCCATTTCTCTTTCTTTTCCGTTCTCTTCGTCATTCTTTTAACTGGTGACTGGCGAAGAGCTATTGTAAATTTGTCACGTTGTCTGACACAAGCAATAATAGAAATTGTCAGAGCTATGAAGTTAAAATATCAAGTCGGATTTGTAAAAAATATTTTAAACTGATGATGGTGAAAGTAGAAGAGAACAATACAGATATTAAAAGAGGTAGAATCTTAACGAGAATAGTGATGGAAGGAATGAAAGAATGCTTAATAACGGAGAGAGAGAGTTAGAAGATAATATTTAATTGACATGGGTTTTGCCTTTTCAATTATTTGTTTAAAAAATCTATCTACCTCACCTCTTAACCGGCTCATGACCGAAAACTAGTAAAAAATACTTTTATATTACTCCAATAATAGTTGAGTGATTTTTAAACGATGAGTTGAAAAGACGCTATGGTCTATAATCCAAGAATGACAAATGAAAATTAACCGTAAAAAGCGAAGTCATTGTCACCTTAATTTATTTTTAAAAGTTATTAGATGGGACAAACATATTTTTTATTCAAATTAACACTCCACTTACTTATCATTCACTTCGCAGGTTCCTATGTTTGGATTAAAAAATGAAAAACATAAAAAATAAAATAAAAATAAAAATTAATTTTTTAAAAATATTTTTTTTATTTAAATAAAAAATAAAAATATTTTTCTACACTAATTGATTGTTTATAATTTTTTATTGTCTACCTTAAAGAGAAATTTTAAATAATATATATATTCGTAATCTTTTTTTAAATATTAAAAATAATCTTTTTGTTTTTGCTTTCCACATGTTCTTGCTTTATCCAAACATAGAAAACCCACTACACACGGGAAACAGAGCCAGCAACTGGTTGCAAAAGTTGACAGTTTGAAATTAAGCATAAAGATGGCCCACAAAGTTTCACCAACTTTCCCTGTTTACCTGAAGTATAAATTGTACGTGCATGTCACATGCAAAATTTGTAAATTCATTCATGCAAAATACATAAACTCGTGAACTCGTTTCTAAAATGATATATATATTTTACGTGCGAAAAGGAAAAAATGATTCCTATGAAAGTTAAAAGAAAAAAAATTAAATCATACACACATAACAAGTAAATTATTTAAAATTAATAATAATCAATTGTGATTTTGTTATGTTTAAAATAATTTTTTAATTTTTGAACAATCTAATTTTCAATATAAAAATTGAACATCAATAAATTGATTAAGAACTTGATTAACTACATTACGTTTAAAATAACTTTTAACTTTTGAACAATCTAATTTCATAAAAAATCAATAAATTGATTAACCAATACCACGCAAGTAGACTCCTCTTTAACCATCGCCAGCCGACCATCAGTAAACCGTGCTATTATAACAAAAGCGGGGACCACTAACGGCGTGACCGACCGTCCTGTCAAGGTCTTGAAACTTAACGAAAGAAAATAGTACCAAAAAGAAAAATGCCGCAACATTGGTCCCATCGATCATCAACCCTAACGGTGAGTTTACGAAGTCATAACAAAATCCTACTATAGACATTTAATACGCCCTCACGTGCCAAATGTCAAACATGCGCTGCCACGTTTGCTCTCTGTTTTCGGTTTGCTCACGTGTTTCAGCCATCCCTTGACGCTTCACACGCCGTGGTCATTGGCCATCTTCAGTTGGACAACTATGCCCCTAGATACACCATTCAATATCCAAAAAGTAGATATACGTATTACTTTAATCATGTAAGTCATCTCTAAACTAAATTATCCAAGTACTATAAATTTTAGCAACAAGACGCAAAAGCAATATATGAAAATTTCTTTCCACAAAATATATGAAAATTTCATTTTTAATAATTTTTTGGCTTGTTTACCGGGAAAGGGAGTTATCAGTTCAAAGAGTCCTATTCTATGTATATATAAATATATAAATAAATAAAAGCTCTGGTCTATGTGTTTGGTTCCTTTTACCTATTTTCTCTCACTTTCACAGGAAAAAGGCTTTCTTGCTTATTTTTCTTGGCCATCAAGTGAGTGAAACAGATCTCCGGCATTGACTCAATCTGACTCTGTTGCCGAAGGAATTTTTTTTTAATATATATATATATATATACTCTAATATTTTCTGTTACATTAGTCTAGCAACAAAGGAGAATAAGGTGGCATTATCTGTGGAGATTACTGAGAGGGAATCTGTTAGGATTTAGTTCTTTCTGCTATTGATATATGTAATACTCAAATTACTTTTTAATTCTTAATTTACTCAAATTTATGGAGAAATTAATCCCCTTACCTGAAGCAGCAATCTGTTTCAGAGATCTGGTAGCTTTGCAAAACTGTTTTTGGAGCATTACAATAGCATTTTAAGGAATTGGAGAAAAACTGGGTATTGTTCTGTTTTTTCACCAAGAATTGGGCTCTGTTCCTCTGCTTCTTCTTTTTTTTTTTTTTTTTTTTTTTTTTGGGTTTCTGTACTGATTCCGTCTCAGTTTCTTTCTGCAGGAAGTTAAATAAAATGGGGTTAGAGGAGGAGGATTTTCCTGGAAAATAACTATAAATCTCGAAATAATCATTAGAAGATTAGACAGTATTGGTTTAAGAAGAGCTGGGATAGGAGCTTTGAGATTTTTTTACCAGTTAGCCGAGCCCAGAAATGGATGAAGGGAGAGAGAAGCAAAACGAGTGTCAAGTTGAGAATTCGTGGATTCCAAAAACTCCTCTTAAGCATAACATAGGAACATCACAAGTGATCTACACAAACAGGCAACTGGAGCAGCAAGTAAATGGGTTGGGATCAAAGGGGCTTTCTCAAAAAATTAGTAATGGAACATTGGGTGCATGTTTAGATTCTATGGATGACAACTGGGAAGCAGCTTTAGGAAGAAAGAGCATTACCTGTGACCCTTACGAAACATGCAGAGAATTTCCCACCGACGGCTCAGCAACATGGAACTTTACATCCCTTTTGGCTCTCCAAGATCAGGCATCAAGAGAATCCACAAGTTCAGCATCACACCGCCCATGGCTAAATGCCAAATACAGACTGGAATCCCAGTGTAAGCATAATCGGCTTTTATTCACTGCAACCACCACACACAAGTTCGTTCGATTAGTTCACTGTTCAAAAAAATCTAATTACTTTAGTAGTAGTTCTAGTGTCTAGCAACAAATTAGATCAGAATGGCAGTAGAAACTAGCTTTAACACCATATGCCTTATAGCATATAGTTCCCTTGCATTTTGATTAAAAAATAATGATAATAATAATAATAATAATAATAATAATAATAAAACAAAATTTCATTCTCTTGATTCATTGGTGTAAAAAATAAACTAGTATTGTCATCAATTTTCCAGGCATTGCCAAGATAAGCTTTGAGTTCCATAGTTTTTTATTCCTGATTCATCTGACATTTACACTACCCTTTGCAGTTGAACTTGCCTACGACCTCAACTTAACTCCCGGAGAAACAGCAGATTCATTCTCTAGTAAGGCCTGCTCGCAAATGTTTCCAGTAACACCAGATAAGGCTGCAAGAGTAGAAGGCGAACAAGTCCCTCAAATGCAATACTTATGCACAGATGAAAGAGCAAGTCAGGAAAGAAATGAGCTGGAGAATGGAATTGCTAGTACAGCAGTTGACACCGATAAGCTCCAAAAGTCAGCAAAAGATTCATCGCGTGCTGCTGTTTGTGAATTAGTCAATGAGAATCATAGTCCTGGCAAGGATGGTAGCCATGCTATTAGCTTGAGTGAAACGCCACAGCTTGAAACACCGCAACAGAAACCTAGGAGGAGAAAGCACAGGCCAAAAGTAATCACAGAAGGCAAACCTAGGCCTCGAAAACCAGTGACACCAAAGCCTGCTCTTAACACTGAAAGCCCAACTGGTAAGAGGAAGTATGTGAGAAAGAAACCAGTCAACGATACCCAAACAACCCCTCCATCAGAATCTACAGGTACCCCAACGGGGAAGAGGAAGTATGTGCGAAAGAAACCTCTGAACAAGGACTCAACAAATTCCCCAGTAGAAGCAACTGGAGAGACTACTGATCCAGTACTTGAGCCTGCTAACAAGTCATGCAGAAGGTCATTAAATTTTGATATTGAAGAACAACCTCGTGATGACAGCTCCAAATGTAAGCCAAATTCTAATGGAGATTCTCAACCACAAGCACAAGATGTTAGTAGAGGAAATCAACCAAAATCAACTGTGGCTATTGGGCGAGGAATTGAAGTGATGGTGGAAACCACGCAAACAGGCATTGCATATGATCTCACTCGTTCTGTGAATCAAATGCTTAAAGATTACATCTCATTGCCTGAAAAGCAAATACCAACACTACCACTTCCAGCAAAGACTTACCCCCTAAGGAGTAAACAGAATGATAATTCCCAAAGGAGAGATGCCAAAGCAGAAGATCCAGTGACTGCCCATAGTGTACAGCAGAACACTACAAAGATCATGTTGCAAGCTGACACTCAATTGCCACCAGTAAACCCCAATATCTCCAACTGCAGCAACTCCACAACCTTGGCAGAGGAAGCACAAGCAAATGGATCAAAGAGAAAGCTCTACAGTTTCATCCAACAGCCCGATACCTGCAGCACAAATTTAACTGGGATTCAACACAATGCTTTATCTTCATATCAGAAAATGCCTGCAGTACTCTTTCCAAGCATTTTCAAGAAAAAGAGGACTGAGAAGGGACAAAATTCAACAACATCCAGCACGTCCAGTGTGACAGCTGCAAAAGACATAGTGAGACAAGAAATAACATGCCCGCAAAGAGATGCCAAAGGAAATCCTTCTATATCAGAAGTTAATGGCTTGACTTCTGCTCCTTATTTCAATGCTAATGGACACCTTCAGCATAAGCTACAACCTTCTAGTTCCGACTTCTGTCAAATAGAGAGGTCAAGAAAAAAGAGATCCAGAGGTCCTACTCGGGCTCGAGACTTGGCTTCACTGACCAAAATTGTAAGGGGCGAAATATCAAATTTTGCTTCGACACAGGTACCATTAGATTCTAATGTGCTGCAGGTTGGGGGCTCCAACAGCTCTCATGCATGTATAGAAGCTCTAGTTGCAGGTATGCGTGGAACATTGACAACAAAGAAGCGAACCAAGAAGAGAGTCTCTCTTGTTAATTCTGTGTCATCCAGTACAAACTGGGAGCAATCCCAAGGAAAAATCATCTTATACAATCAGAACCAATTCTCAGCCAAGTCATTAGGTACTTCGAGCAAGAACTAACTTCAATTTTTTAATTAGGGAAAAAATTAAGAATTATGTTTTCATAGATAAAATATTTTCATATTTTTGAGGAATCTAACTATTCTATCAAGTTCTTTTCTCATTCACAGCCATTTGATGCAGGTGCTCCTGCAGAAGCAATATGGGAACAGATGTTTTCTATTGATGCAATAGCTGAACAATTACAGCATCTGGACATCAGTAGGGAAAGTAGTAGAATCGTGCGTAAAGAACAGAATGCACTTGTTCCTTATGTTATAGAAAATAACCAACAGAGTGCACTGGTACTTTATAGAAGAGCTGGCACTATTGTACCATTTACTGCATTTGAACCCATCAAAAAACGACACCCCCGGCCTAAGGTTGACCTTGATGAAGAAACAAACAGAGTATGGAAACTTTTGCTGGGAAACATAAATAGCGAAGGCATTGATGGAACCGATGAAGAGAAGATAAAGTGGTGGGAAGAAGAACGAGAAGTTTTCCGAGGCCGCGTAAACTCATTTATAGCACGGATGCATCTTGTACAAGGTACCGATTCAGTTTTCTAAATTTTCTTTTGTCAAACTTGGGAGATATTAATAGTGAAGTACTAGTCTAGGAAAGCGTAGGTTGTGTGAAATGAGGGCTTAATGTCATCAATTTATAAGCAAAGTCTATTAATGATGGCATGAATATATCATCATTGAGAGGCTTTCTACATGAACAACAAAGCATGGGCTGTCTGGACCTCTTATGATATATGCAAAGTGTCTCAATAATGATACAAACAGGCCACTGCTAATTTTCAACCATTGAAGGTAGGTAAAACTAAAGAAAAATTCACTGCAATCAAACTGCATTAATCAGGATTAATTGGTCCATCAGAGATTTGGACAGCTTTGGTGGACCTTCAGTGACAAAAGAACTGAGGGCCTTAAAAATGCACTCAATTTGGAAATTTAAAATACATCATGTAGCTGTTATGTAATCAATATGGCATAATAGCACTATTAGACAGCCAAAATAGCATATAGTCCATTAGCAAGGAAGAAATCTTATTAAAACTTAAGGAAGTGTAGGGCATATAGCAGCTGAAAGGTTAGGTATAGTGAAATCTCCAACAATTTAGACCTTCCGCATGTAAGCATCTCAACAAGAAATTCAATGACACTTTCATTTATCACAGAGCTTCTCCCTCTAACATTTCACCCACCGACCGAGTAAATGGTTGAACTCTCCTCCAACATTTAATCCACTGATTAAGATGGTATGGTTATTTCTGCAGGGGACCGACGCTTCTCTCCATGGAAGGGATCAGTTGTGGACTCAGTGGTTGGAGTATTTCTTACTCAAAATGTTTCTGACCATCTTTCAAGGTAAAAATGAGTTTCCTAGGTAATTCTATTACCGTATGCAAGTAGAGACAGGAGCAAGAGTAGAAACTTACCTTTTCATTTTTTCTGCAGTTCTGCATTTATGTCAATGGCTGCACGTTTTCCCCTCAAATCGAAGAGCAATAACAGACCAAGCTATGAGGAAGGGACAAGCTCAATAATTGAGAAACCACCAATAGTGTGCATGCCAGATTTAGAAGATGCCATAAAATGGAATGAGGTTCCAAATCAATCAATTTGTGACCAAAGTTCTATGAACCTCCATGACTTTGAGCTTGATGAAGAAAGAGAGGTAGTCAACAGCAATGAATCCTCTACAAGCAGTATTGGAATTGTTAGCTCCAGATGTGGTCTGGAAACATGCTACGAATCAAGATCAACCACAGAGATCACCAAGTCAGTAGATACTCGTTATATTGGAGACATGAGAAGAGCAACAAATGATGCACTCTCATCTCAAAATTCTGTGGTTTCATCTCAAAACTCTGTGGACTCAACAAGTGCTCAAACTGCTGAAAGAAAAGAAGCAATCTCCGGAAACAACTCAGAAGCAGATCCAGTTGATGGGTGCAAGTTCAACTCTTTAGCGAGCTCTAGTTCTTTTATGGAGCTTTTAATAAAAGCTGGTTCCAACAAGCTACATGAAGTTTACAGTCCTGGCAATGGCATGGTCTTATTTGATCAGAACTCAAAATATGAGTTCAACAAAACCCAGAATGTGGGAAATGACTTCCACATGGAAAACACATACAATGTAGATAGTTCTAAAATCTCCTTGGATGGGCCTGTGACCCCATCCAATAACTGTCATTCACATCCTATCTCTAACTTGGGAGTTTTGGCGGATGAGTGCTTTAAGATCATTACTGAGGAAACAGGGTGTTACAAAATATCCAAGAGCAACAGCAGAAACGATATGAAAGAACTAAGTTCCTTTGCAGAAGAATCCGCCAGTCAAATTACAGATGAAAACAATCTGACCATGACAGCTCAGGAAGCACCAAGATCTCCAACTGCAAATGGCCCTTTTTGCAGCGAGATTCAAGAAGATATGCATTTGACTACCCAGACTCAAAGTGGGCTTGTTGGAGACGTTAACATTGTCAGATCACTGACTCAGGTAGAAAACAATGAAATGCAGCAAAACTTCTACTTGCCAAATCTGTCAAGAGAAACCCTGAGTATTGTGGAAAGTATTAACAAGAAAGAAAAGAATTCACAGAAAACAGCGGAATCAAACTTGATTGAGCATGGATTTTCAGAAATTAAAGAGCTTAATGAGAAGAATGCTGCTGCTACCAGGAAAGCAAAAAGCAGAAGGGTTGGAAAGGAGATAAGAGCTGATGTTGACTGGGATGAGTTGAGAAAACAGGCAGAAGCAGATGGGAGGAAAAGAGAGAGAATACCGAACACAATGGACTCGTTGGACTGGGAAGCTGTACGATGTGCAGAAGTTCATGAAATTGCAAAAACAATCAAAGAGCGTGGAATGAACAACATGCTTGCAGAACGAATAAAGGTACATGTACTACATCTCAGAAAAAGATTTTGTGATGTTTGTTTTACTCACCAAATATATGGCCTTTGGGATCAGTTGACATTAACCAATATATATCATCCAGGATTTCCTTAATCGATTGGTAAGAGAACATGGAAGCATTGATCTGGAATGGTTGAGAGATATTCCTCCTGACAAAGCAAAGTAAGCCCAAAACTTTAGTTCTTGAATGGATTAGTATAACGCAGCAGTTAGCATATCACCATGGCATCCCTGTTTTGCTGGAGATATCATATTGTGAATTTCTTATTTGATCTACTGAAATATGTAGTATATATATATATTAAAACCGAATTTGCTCTTGTAGAGAGTATCTGCTAAGCATAAGGGGATTGGGACTGAAAAGTGTGGAGTGCGTACGGCTTCTGACACTACACCATCTTGCTTTTCCTGTAAGTTATAACTAGTTTAACATGTGCCAGAAGTAATGGAAAATGTCTCAACTTTCATCATTGTATAACAGGTTGACACAAATGTTGGACGCATAGCTGTGAGATTGGGCTGGGTACCCCTTCAGCCACTGCCTGAATCACTTCAGTTGCACCTGCTAGAGCTGTTAGTATTATGAACTAAAAGAATCCTAATGCAAACATGTAGTACGACACATTACTAATGTTGTACCCATAATATAGGTACCCGGTGCTGGAATCAATTCAAAAATATCTTTGGCCCCGGTTGTGCAAACTTGACCAAAGAACATTGTAAAGACAAATTCTACTCAATGTTAACACCTTGATTCATGAATGCAACTAACATACAAATTTTCAGGTTATTCTTAAATAAAATTGTTTACTAATCCATTGCAGAATCAATTAACAGGTATGAGCTACACTACCAGATGATCACATTTGGAAAGGTGCAGTTTACTTTAAACCTGAAACTATATGTTCACTTTTCTGATTAATGAGAAGCAGAAGTTAAGAAGGGAAGCTTTTTGAGAGTTATGCAGGTATTCTGCACCAAAAGCAAACCCAATTGCAATGCATGTCCAATGAGAGGAGAATGCAGACATTTCGCAAGTGCATTTGCAAGGTCTGTAAATAATCTTCCAGTTCTTACTATTTACATTGATGTACTGTTAGGATGGCCACAAATGCAGGATGTACTTCTAGACGACTGCCACAATCTAGAACAAGTTTTTAGATGTTCCTTGTAGCATGTAAAAACTAAGGTGAACTATTGAAACCTGGATCAACTATATAACAGAATTTTAGTCTAGGTATAAGAATCTTGTTGTAATTAAGGAAACCAGTTATGGTTGGAATTTTCACACTTAAGTATCATGAATAACATATGGAAAAAATCAACTTAATTATTTTCATTGAGCAAACACCATGATTGCATTATGGTCTCAAAACCTTCATCAAATCATTCCCTCGAAATGTGTAAAAGCAAGATTTGTTATGTCAATTTACACATGGACCATGTTGACTGCAGTGCAAGACTTGCCCTGCCTGGGCCAGAGGAAAAAGGTATAGTGAGTGCAACAGAAAACAGAACAAATGAGCAAAACCCTGCTACAATGGTTGATCAACAGCTACTTCTTCCACCCCAGGAAACTGAACAATCAGTTCAAAATCAGCTGTCACAATCAAACTGGCAATCAGAAGCAAGATATGGAGTCAGTTATTGTGAACCAATTGTTGAAGAGCCATCGTCACCAGAACCAGAACGCAAACAAATAACAGAAAATGATATGGAGGACACCTTCTGTGAGGATCCTGATGAGATTCCTACAATCAAACTTAATATTGAAGAGTTCACTCAGAATTTGCAGAACTATATGCAAAACAATATGGAACTTCAAGAAGGTGACATGTCAAAGGCATTAGTTGCTTTGACAGCAGAAGCTGCTTCTATTCCTACACCCAAGCTCAAGAATGTGAGTCGACTACGAACAGAGCACCAAGTGTAAGTATCTCTGTCCCTTATTAAAACTGTTCTATGAAAGAATTAGTACTAATAGTTCTAAATGGTCAACACTCAATTGAATTAGTCATATTAAAAAGTAAATGTGTTTCAAAAAACTTTACCACCGATAGCTAGAAGATATTTCAAAAACTAGTTGCACCTATAACACTATCTATAGACAAAGCAAGAATAGCAAACCAACCTGCCAAAGAATAGCATGATAATTATTAATTATAGACTAAAAATCTCCACAAAATTGTTTTCATTTCTTCCTGATTATGCTAACAGGAAAAAAGCTTGAGTTACACTAATCTTTTTCTCCTTTCACCACATGCAGATATGAACTTCCGGATTCCCACCCTCTCCTGCAAGGGGTTAGTTGATTCTGTATCCACCTAAACAAGGATGTTATTTGAGTCCATTAACCAAATTTGTCTTGATGAATGTCTTTTGCTTCTAATTCAGTTGTATAGGCGAGAACCTGATGACCCGTGCTCATACCTGCTCGCTATATGGACACCGGGTAAGTGCACATAGAACTATGATAAATTCCTTTCTGCACAATTAGGACCATAGCTCAAGCCATTCAAACCTTTGGACTTGACGCAGACTGAAAAACCTAGCTATGTAGACTCAACAATCAAACAAGCTAAGGCAGAGCCTACCAATTCAACTTTTAAAATATTACACACACTCACAGGGATTGAGAGAACATTCTAAGCCTTGCAGTGCTTAGTTTGAAACCTAGAAGCATAACTAGCAACTTAGTCATCTGCTAAGTAATCAAAGGGAAATTGTGATTTAGAGCCATAAAATGCTTAGATGCTCCCATTACGTGTGTTAAAAGGAGAGAAGGAAAGAAATAGGTGTGTGTGTGTGTGTTTGGGGGGGGGGGGGGGGGGGGGGGGGGGATGGGGGTGGGGGAGGGAGATATAAAAATCTAAATACAGATTATCTATTCTTCTGTTGCTATCTTCTTTAAACAATCATCAGTATTTTCAGGATGGATGATGGATGCAAGATCATCACAAAAGCTAACTCACAAAATTTATTCAACCAATGCTGAAGTGACTTTAGGACTTGTTTCAGTTTCATTAGCACTCAATGGCCTGCTGAAATCAGTCCAATTAGCTATTATTTCTTTTTCAAAAGTGCGAAAAAAAAAATCCTAAGTTGAAAAGAAGTCAAAGAAGAGGACAGTAAGAAGCATCCAACACGGCCTGTCCTCTTTGTGCCTTGGAACTTTTCAACTAGAGCCAAAGTCCTGTTAATTTATGGGTCTCTGCCTATATGGATTCCCCATTAAGTTCCCTTCTTTTTCACTAGTTCCAAGAAGGTAATAGGCAAGGTATTGCCAATCCAATGTACAGAGACCAAAAAGTTGCAGCTTTCACTTATTTTAAGCTAATTTGCACCACTATACATAGGAAGTTGCAATTATGTTAATTCATGCAATGACTTCCAATGTGTTAGTAAATTTCTTATAAAATGCTCTCGTTAGGTGAAACGGCAAACTCCATTCAACCACCTGAAAGCAGGTGCAACGCCCAAGAATATGGAAAACTGTGTGATGAGAAGACATGTTTTTCTTGCAACGGTGTACGGGAAGCAAATTCACAAATTGTTCGGGGAACTCTTTTGGTGAGAATATTTATGAGAAAGTTTCATTATGGTCTTGTATGAATCTTACAATTGATGGAATCCGTTTTACTCAATCATTAACAACACATCATTAACAGATACCATGTCGAACGGCAATGAGAGGGAGCTTTCCCCTGAATGGCACATATTTTCAAGTTAACGAGGTAAATTCACTCCAAAAAGCTTATTAGACTTCTGCCTGTGAGCTACAGCATTTTCTTTTAACTCTGACCTACATTCTAAGCAGGTATTTGCCGACCATGATTCTAGCCTGGATCCAATTGATGTTCCTAGATCTTGGATATGGAATCTACCGAGACGAACTGTATACTTTGGGACATCCATACCGACGATTTTCAAAGGTGAAATCTCTAACTACGTTGTAATCCAAGAAAATGCAGTCGTACACTAGCACTCAAATTCTATTTTTGGTCTTATCAGGTTTGACAACAGAAGGTATTCAACACTGTTTCTGGAGAGGTAAGAGATAATGTCAATTCTCTACTTTTATACCATCTTATTATCTTTGATTTGAAAGCTTAGTTACTAGTACTGCATACATGAAAGCAGCAAAACGTCACAACATGTGGTAGCACTAGCACACGATTATTTAAATTCAATTGCATGATATACTTCACTACTCTAGTGCATTTCTCTTGAATATTATCCAGCACAAATGCTTAACATATCAAACTTGAAGACCTAAGGAACACTGGATGTTAGCCTCATTTTAGGCCTCAAAATCTTTCCGATTCACCAAAATACATATATACACACATATGTGTGAGTGATGGAAAAATTTTATGATACTTGTAGTTAACATATTTTCAATCTACTAACCTTTTTGCAGCTGACATCTCATGACTTGACACTAATATTATCTATTGGGTGATATTTTCAATATGTCTAATTCGTATATTTGGTTATTCCCAATCTCCCACCTCTATTTGCATCAAACTCAATAAAGCCCAATAAGGCACCACTAATTCCGTCATCCTAAAAACACCGTCCAGATATAGTTCCCTGTAAAAGGGACATAAAATATCAGCATGTGGAGTATGCAGCCTTTTAGAAGATTGCTAGGAGCAACCCAAATGGATTTTTGCTTGAAACAAAAAAATACCAACCTAACATGTTGACATTTCTGTTCTAAACTAATGAGGATTAAGAACAAGAAAAAATTAAGTAAAAAGCATCCTAGATCACTGACAAGTGACAGCATCTACATTTCAATTCTATCTTATATAGCAGAACAGTGTCTAAACCTGTATGTGCATGCATGCTAGCCCCAGTGTATTTTCATGTGGAGAGGGGAGACAGCAAGCATGATTACAGTAGAATTAAAATAGAAACTTAATATGCAAGCCGCAAAGCAACTTCGTCTCTCCTATACAGTTCCCTCCAATTTTAATTCATTTGGCCAATATGCTGACGAGTACATTACAATAACCTTTATGGAAAACTAGACAAAATTAATGATAAGATATACATGTTAGTTATAGTTTCCTGTAGATATACACGACTGAAAGTTTTAAAAATCTGTCTTTTATTAAAAATGATAGTTATCTTTTTTTCCTGGTTAAACTTGATTTATAAGTGCCTATGCGACATAAACTTGAAAGGCATTTCTTAATTGTGCATACTCTTGAATTGCAGGATATGTTTGTGTGAGAGGATTCGACCAGAAAACAAGGGCACCTCGTCCTCTAATGGCCAGGCTGCATTTTCCAGCCAGCAAGTTAAAACAGAATAGAGGCAGGGATTCAAATGATTAGAATACAACGCCAACCAATAATCAACAATATTTCCAGAGTAGATGACATGTTTGGATAACAATAACCCGTAGCATCACATCTACATTCGACCAATGTAACTTGTTTCTCATAGTAACTTGTACGATCCCATGATGTATGAGCATGTAGCGTGTACATGGTTAACAAAGTTGTAATTTTATCAATTTTCTTAATGTTATGCTCGTATTTGAGCCATTCTTCTGAAACAAGTCACTATTTCGAACTCTACTATCTCAAGATAATCCACAAACTAGCTAATCTGGCAATAAAATGGGATATAAGGTCATTCAGATAAAGTGACTAAACCACAAATCAAAGTTTCACAGTTCAATCAGTTTCTCCATTTCACTAACAGTAAACACAATCTAAATATCAACGAACTCCTAATGTTCGATGAAGCTCAAAATGCGTTATTATAATTAAAAATTGCATAATCAACCACCAATGCGACTTAATCAAAGAGGAATTCAAGTTTCTTGATAAGAAGCAATTCAAACAACTGAATACAGATACAGTTAGAGGTATAATTTAGCGAATCCAACATTTTCAATCGAAGGAGACCATTGATATGAAATTGATGGCATAATGGAACAGAATAGGCAACAGAGAACAAAAACAGCAACTCAAATTTTCATAGAAAATCAAATCGTAGTGAAGGTAAGATTTTTAAGATCGATAAACGTACCTTTCGATTCGGCGAGGGAGACTGAGAGTGCGAGAAGGGAGAGGTTTTGGTGAAATTAATGCTTCTGCCGCCTTAGCGCCTTTTACATCTTTTTCTTTCCCTCCCAATTAGGATGGTTTTATGTTTGAAATACGCGCCACACGTGGCGACAGACTTGATACTGAATTTAGTGGGCTGGGCTGTAAGTAAATAAATAAATCTAACACGGCTTTTTATTTTGGAGATTATAAATGTGTTCTCGTACAATATCAAAATTAATAATTTTATCTCATTTCTTTTGAATAATACATTACATTATCCCATTATTTTACTCCCGTTGTACTATAATACACTCCTCTCCAACTTAGTCATTTTGGACGTCAAATGGAAAGGAAAAGACAAAAGCCCTTGTGCAATTATAAAAAAGAAAAGTGAAGATTTTGTTTCTAGGCCTCCTTGATCGTTGTCGTTTATGCCACCTCCTTGATCAATCTGATCATTGAAAGCTCTACGAATTCTTGCACGAGCATTAGGTTATGTTCTTGATAAAGCAACGAGTTTTGACATTAGAAGAGATGAAGCTTATCATAATCTTATTTCTCTTTGTTTGTTGTTTCGTTGCTGAGAAATGCAAGGAAGATGAAAGTAAATTATTTCGTCTATTCAAATCTCTTTATTTGACAAGATGAAAGGAAATTATTTCGTCTATTCAAATCTCTTTATTGACTTGTGACTTCTATTTATAGGTTTTCTTTTTTGCTTGCATTGACTTTATTTCTTTTTCCTCTTTCGATTTTCCTTTTCTAGTTTCTGTTTGATTTTACTTCAATTATAATAGTTAATATTAGGGGTGTGCACTGCTGGATGGGACTGTGGGAATCCTGATCCTTTTCCGAAAACCATCCCGAATTTCTCATCTTGAGAAAATCCTAATATTAATTTAATATTATGTCCAGAATCACATTTTGAAAATAATTATGAGATGAAATTAGTTCTTTGATTATAACCGACTCATACTGATTTATGTTCTGTCCGATCCCATCTCGTTCCATCTTGAAAATTAGGATTTCCTGTCCATTTTTTCTTTAAAATTCTAGTTGTCTTTTTTATTAATTTCAAAATATGTCCATAAAAATCATTTCATCCTTTTTATTTTAGTTTTTTATGATGTCAATTACTGCTAAAGTAATAATAATACGAAAAATAATAAGCATCTTTTAAATATAAAATAAATCAAGTAATTAAACATATTTTTCAATAAAGATTTTTTCTCTCTTATTCCACATTATGTGTTAAGTAAATCTTTTTAAATAAATTTTGTATATTAAATAAAAAATGAAAAGATTAATTAATACAAGAGAAAATATTAACTTTAATTAATTTGATTGCCGGATTATTGATTATACTTAATGCTATCATTATTTATTTTTCAGATGATATTTAGGATTAAATTAAGTATTAAATTGAAATTAACTTAAAGACAAAGCGACAAAAATAATGATGAGTTAAAATTTATAAAATACATGTAAAGTTAAATTATATATTGTTTTGCATTATTTTATTTTATTATATTTAATACTTTTATTATCTAGAAAATAATTACTTAAAAATATTCTATTATAACTTTAGTAGTAGATCATCAATTATTGAATTAATTATTTAATTTATTCTCTTTTTTAACTCAAACTTATATAAATAAATTTTATTTGATTGTAATTTGAATATAGTACTTTTTTTTATGAAAATAATTTAATAAGACTAAAAAATCCTGATTGATTCTGACCTAACACATTTCGTCATATGCCCATTGACTCGAATTTTTGGTCGTCCCGTCGCAAAAAATGGGATGGGATGAGATAGGACTACAAATCTATTAGAACTTCATTTTTTATGTCTCGATATTTTGGGATGGGACTGAAAATTATGTTATTCTCATCCCAACCCGACTTATGCATACTCTTAGTTAATATTAAAATAGAAATTGGCTGGGTTTTAATTAAAAACTAAAACATCAATAATTAAAAACGGAAAGGAAAAAATAATTTTGAAAAGTGAAGGAAAATTAACGGAGATGATCAAATCAAGATAGAAAACTCAGCCACAAGAAAGAGCGGATATAAGAGAAAGAGATAGAAGAATATGAGAGTAAGTTAGAAATAAGGAATTCTTATTTTTATATTGACTAACAGTTTATAGGTTAAAATATCTACAGAAGGACAAAAAAGTTGAATGGGATAAATACGTAGAAATAAGATAGTATATTTTCTAAAAAGTAAAGACAAATTAGTTATTTTTGGCATTCTATGAGAACATCATTATAGTTTTTCCTTTTATTTTTTTTCTTTTTAAAATGATAAAATCATTTATAAAATTTTATATTATTTATCATTTATATCATTATTATTACATATACTAGTGTTCAAGAACGATGCTGAAACGATCCGAAAATTTAATTTCGTAAAATATTCATTTAAAAACTAAATTTTTATTCCAACTAATGAAATTCAACGGAAAATATTTTATTATTGCTAAACCAGA
Organism: Jatropha curcas; assembly: GCF_041381405.1. Taxonomy (NCBI): domain Eukaryota; kingdom Viridiplantae; phylum Streptophyta; class Magnoliopsida; order Malpighiales; family Euphorbiaceae; genus Jatropha; species Jatropha curcas. The sequence goes on along the minus strand of NC_143152.1, from coordinate 9,065,586 downwards.
CATGTAAACCAGTTTGAATTTTCTGAAAACCAAGTGAAAAACCCGTAAACCACGCAAAAAACAAGCCAAATCATTGAATTAAGCCAAATCAGCTCAAATCGAACCAAAATTAGCCCAAAAAGCTCTAGAAGACCCTAGACTATTGAAAAATTATCTTTTGGCCCCATTCTTTCTCTCCTCTCTTGGGTTTGTCCTCCCCGTCGCGCGACAGCCCCACCCCCTCCCTTTCTTTCGTTTTCAGGCCACCGGCCATGAAATCCAATAACCAAGCATTCCAACCTCATCTTCACAATGAGAGGAACTCGTCTGTGATCTTGATTTGCGAGGTAGAAGCCTGAAACGAGAGAGAACACGACTGGAACTCGAGCGATGTTGTGTGATGAAGTTTCTGGCGATCCACACTGTTTCCGGCGGTTGCAGCGTGAAGGGGGGTGCCGATCGCTTCATCTCCTCCATGAGATTGTTTCTCCCCTATCAATTCCGGCGAAGAAGCTCAGATGATGGAACCGCCATGGAATGCAATGGAGAAGCCACTTTCGAGGCCATTTTTGGCCAAATAAGGCATATCCAGTCCAAGTTGGTCGCGGATCTAGAGCCCCCATGAGATTTCAAGCATTTTGGTATATATGTTGTAAAATTCTAGCCAAAAATTGCTTTTTCAACCATCATGCACTGTGAATACTCAAATTTTGAGGCTCAAAGAGCCTATTTTCCCGGACTGCAAACAGTCCGGCTTGACCGGAGGCCGTTCGGAAAAGTTCACCGAAAGTATGCCAATATGGTACTTGAAACGTCCGGAAAATTACGAGGATCGCGGAACTGGTCCCGGAATATTTTTCGGAGGTACGGAACTCCCGGAAAAGGCTTTTGAACGAGAGACCCACAAGCCCGCCGGCCACGGCGTCGGCCGCCCTCGCGGCGGCAGCTGCCGCCCTCCAGCCCATTTTTTTTTCCTATAAATACAGCCTTGGCACTCCGTTTTTACTCACTCAGTTTGTGTTGACGGACGCTCCTTCTCCCCTACGCTCCTTGCGATTCTTTTACTGCTTTTCTGCATTTAGTATAGGCTTTTATTTTGATGTTGTGATACTTGATCACTTAAAATCGAATTAATTTTAATTAATATTTCCCTAACGAGGAGCTTAATCCGGAGTTTTCAAGCTGAAGCTAAGAAGCGGTCGCCGATTAACTCAGGTAATAACTAAACCCTATCTATTTAATTTCAACATTTCATGCATATTTCTCTTCTACTCCTAATTCTACAACTGCATTCCCACCACCATAATCATTTTGGCAGTAAACTGCCTTAAGTAAATAAGTTTAGGCTAAAATGCCCGGTTAATCAATAATCGTGGTATTCATGCCAAACTCCGACAATATTGGCTAAAGCCTAGTTAATTAATAGGTATGATATAATCGCCTTTATTTCGAACAGTCCGGCCTAAGTCCAATTAATCAATAATTTTGGCTAAATAGCCTTAATTAAACACATTTTTTGGCAATAAATTGCCTATATTGTAATTCAATTGATCACTTTTGGCAAATAAATTGCCTATAAGTAGCGACAAATCGCTTAAATCGAATTTTTGGCAAAATGCCTTGAATTAATCAATCTTTTGGCTAAAAGCCTTAAATCACTCATTTTGGCGACAATCGCCCAATCAATACCTTTTGGCAAACAAGTTGCCTAAATCAACTCATTTTGACTAAAAGCCTTCAAATAATCAATTTTGGCGACAATCGCCTAAATCACATCGACTTTTGGCAACAAATTGCCTAAATCAATCTTTTTGGCTAAAAGCCTTAAATCAACACTTTTGGCAACAAACGCCTAATCAAATCAATCAATTCTTTGGCAAAATGCCTAAACAAAATGCACAGAGCATACACACACTCATGCATTAAGCATACCCATTCAAAGCCCTTTAAAAAAGGCCTATCGAACTACGTCGACTTTGATCTTCCATTCAAACGGAAGTACGTAGGCACGTTCGGGATTTAACCCCGAGCAGCAAGTCGAAATCACTTAAACATTTCATTAGTCCAATTACATCATTTACCCTGCAAAGCATTCATTCATCGGTTAGTTCATCAGCACGACATAGTCTCGGGATCCACCTCGGGTTTGCAAACTATGCCTTAAACATTGGGATAATTAATCTAGTAATTAGGTTAATTAAAATTAGAGTCAACTGAGGGTTTTTTCCTAGTTTACCCTAAAATAATTAAACAAGGTGGCGACTCATACACGTGCATTTCTGCCCTTTAGTCATATGCATTATATGCCATATGTTTCCGGGGGAGGGGTTCACATGCACGAGTGACGACCGACCAGCGACACTCCGGTGAGGCCCCAAGAAGCAGAATCATTTTCCCCTTGCGCGGATCGTGGAATTGTCATCCGATTTTCGAACGGTATGCTCTAAGACTCAGTTCCTAATTTTTGATATAAATTTCAAATTTAGAATCATTAGTTGATTAAGTTGATTCCGAATAAATAGTTAATTGAATATGATTCATGTTAGGAAACCTATATAGATAAACACATTTAATTCTGAAGATTTAAGAATACTAGTCAATTAGAATATTTTAGTATTTATGTTAGATTAGTTGATTATCGAAGTAGATATAACTCAATAACGAGAAATTAGATTATTTGAGTAACTTTATAAATAAATAGAATATGTTAATCTTTTATGATAAATTAATTTTGATTAGTTTACGGTGTTTATATTAGCTGATTGCGATTAATTATTTGGTTTAGGTTTTAGAATCTTTAAGTGCGTATATGTGTGTGCGATGGTTGATAAATATTGTTTAAGGCAGATGGGTTGATTTGATTGGTTTGCCCGATGGATGGGCTGTGAGAATGGAGTAAATGATTAAATAAATGAATGATCGTTATGGCGGACGGCACTAGTTATTGTGAATTGCCCGATGGATGGGCTTTGAGAATTTATTACTGAATTATAGATTTAGGCGGGTGGTTTAGCCCAATTTCTAAGGAAGGTTCCGTCGAAATTTCGATAGAATCTTGGCTAATCATATATAGTAATTAAATTAATAGGTTTATTTAGATTAATTCTATACCTTGATATTTTAAAATAAAGTTCTTTATTTATTTTATTATTATTGTATTATTATTTAATACTCTCATATTTATTTGCATTGTTATATGAATATTTATTTGAGCTCTTGCATGCTAGTGTTTGATTACTTGATATGCTTGCATTTAATTGCAATATTTGATTATTTGTGTTGTGACATTGCTATGCCTTGTTTGTGTGGAATTGGGAGGAAGTGGGTCACCATGGGTTTGTGAGGACGATTCTAGAAATGATGAAAATATGGAATTCAACCGTCGGCCAGGTATGAGGAAATCGGCGCCCCTGTGTGCACCTGATGATATGATATGGAAAACCACAGGGCTGGTCAAGTGAGGATTAGACTGGTCGGCCATGTATGGGGATCGGCTCTCTGGTGCACACGTCATGAGAGGATGAGCCATGTGGGATGATGGCTCATCGAGGGTTTCGGTGACTCCACAGACTAATTTTCACATGATATGATTATGTGAAGGTGTTAATATTTGCGATGATTGTTGTTATGTCATTTGTGTGACTGTCAGTGTGATAATATAACTAGTCAGATGGTTAAATTGATATATTTACATATTCATGTGAATGCATGTGTTGTGCAACACTTATTATTATTTATAAGACTCATATGTCTTGTTTAACTTTTCAAGAAGTAGGTTCCTCTTTATCCCAGTTTAAGCTTTGTTTCCTTCGCAGAGCTAGGAAAGAAATTCCCTAATTTAAATAATTAATTTATTATATAGTTATATGTACGCGAACTTGCTTATATTTATTTGTTAGTGAACTCCGCAGTTGTAGGATTTATGTACCTCTAGTTGTGTATTAATATAGGTGTAATGATTTTATGAGCCCATATTATAAATGTAATGTATTACAAATTCGGCCGAATCATGAAATGTGTAAGATGTTAAATTTGGGGCCAAAATATAATATAATTATAAGGTTTATTGAGTATGGTAATATGGGCTAAATGGTAGAAATTCATATTGAGATAGTTGAATTTTAGTGATTCATGCTTACTACGGGCCTCAAGCGCCTTAAGCTTTCCTAAGCCCTAGTGCCAGTCCGGCCCATAGAAACGGGTCGTGACAGATGCGATGCACATTGTTACTCGTTGAACATACCCGTTAGAATGATTATTTATAATTTTTATTTATATATTTTTTTATTAATTTTTACAAAAACAATATAAAAATTCAATATTTTTAGTTATAATTACTACATTCCGAAAAATAGGTGCAAACCACTATTATATATAGTTATAATTATTTGATGAAAAATTTTAATAATTTTTTACAATAGATTTTTGGACAAAATGAAGCAGTTACAAAGTTGAAAATAAATAACCATTTCATCCAAGATCTTGCCATTTATAAAAATAAATACTTATATAAATTATTGGTAATCAAATTCAAATTTTTCTTGTGATAGTATACCAAAATAAAAAACAAAATCAAAAGTTAAAATTAGTACCTTAGCCATTAATAACAATAAAATGAAGTTTTCAATATAACAATAGCAAAGAAACTCTTGAAAGTAGAAAGTCTTCAATGAATTATTGAAAATAAAAGGAAAAAAAATCCTTAATAGTAACCAAAGAAAATATAGTTATTTGATAGATTAAATTTTCAATTCAGCTATAATTTAAATATTTATTCTTTATTATCATAATAATAGATGTAATATTAAAATCAAAGTATAATAAAATTTTAAAATAAAAATATGCAACAACTTGAAAAAAAAAAGAAGTGTTAAATGTTAAAAAAAAAATTACAATCATGATTTAAATAAATTTTTTTAAAAAATTAACAAATTTATACTAATCGAAAATTGATCAAGAAATTTACTTATCAGATTTTCGAATAAAATAATTAATACCTTCAAAAGAATGATATGGCAAAAAGTAGCTAACAATAATAACAAAGCAAACAAAAGGAAATAATAGTTGACGGATAAAAACTTATTAAAACTTATTAAAACTTATTAAATTTTTAGACTGCTTGTATATATTGATTTATAGACTATCATTCTTTCTACATTTGACTTGATCTTCACTGTGAAACAAATGATATCTCTGCAAGAGGTACGTTAGAAGACAGTTCTCCAACCAATCATGAACGACGAAGCAATCTGCAGTTCCTGTTTGAAGATTGGTTTAAGCATCCTTGGTTGAAACAGTAGTTGAAATTTGGAAAAAAAAAAAAATCAGAATTAATACAAGTATAATTATACTTATAATTACTGTAACTCTCCTTACACAATAGTTGATTTTTCAATGGTTATATTGTAAAGTGCATCGTTACACTAAAGTGCAAGAGACGAAGATCAATTATTTTGTTTCATGTAAATTTAAATTTAAATATTTTAATACATATGTAGTTACATGCCAATTTCAGACTATTTAAATTTATATTTAACAATACATGGAAAAATTTTTAAATAAAATTTATAATATTGCAATATAGTAGGTAATATTGAATCACTAAATTGCTGACTTAATAAAATTTATGTCATTAATATTTGATCTCAATTAATTTAGTTACTAATTAACTTTTGATTATGATTCTTGTAAATAAATATGGCCCTTTGTGTTTTCAAACTGAAATGTTGATTATTGACTTTCAATATAACTTCCAACGAAGTAAGTTTTAATTCGTAGGATATAATTTCTTACTACTCAATGTTCCAATCTTATATTCACTGCTCAATATTTAGTTGTAGAATATAATTTTTTCTTTTTATTTTTTACTAGCATCCTACTGAGGAAGTGCAATGATTTCACGTTATCATGTTGAGTTTGGGTTCCCTTCCTATGTGGTAAAAGCCCATATTTTGAAGTCTATTAAACTAATTATTGTTTTACAATTTTGCCTCTCAACTAACAGCCATATTTATGATATTTTTGGCTGCTATTTGATTGATTCACACATCCGAAACCATGTGAAAAAAACAGAAAAGAAGAGGAGAGGAGAGGGATTTTTTCTGCACAGCCCCATCCAGCACCAGCCATCGTGTTCTGGAGATTCCTGGAGTTCCAACCGTTGGATCTTTGTGATATTTGGATATGTTGTTCTTTACTATCTGTTCTTGATTCTCACCGACGAGATTTTGATTTGGAGGTTCAGAGATTGAGTTGTGGCTCTGAATCCGAAGCTATCCTGTTCTGCTTCCAGCTCTGCATAGCTTCATCTTCTTCAGCATTTCGGCAGTCACCCTTTGTCGGATTGAGCTGATTTTTGGTGAGCATGTTCCTAACATCCAATTCTTGATTCTGTTTGATCATTTTAATTTTTGGATGAGTAGAACATTTTAAAATGTATTTAGAACAGTAGCTGTGTTTTGTGATCACTCTATTGTGTTGCTACACATTTGTTTGTGGTATAGCTACATTTTTAGTGGTTGTAGCTTGCTGTAATTTGTAAGACAATATTTGTGATAGTGAACTTTATTTCCTTGGACCGGAGGAGAGGTCCCGTAGTCTTTATCCTTCACACCGGAGGAGTTTTCCACGTAAAAAGATTTGTGTTCGTGTGGTAAATGTTATTTTTGATTGTGCATGATTTGGGGCAGCTTGTGTTACTTGAATTTGCTACTCATTGTTACTCCTAATATATTCACTCAAGTGGGGAAGTTTTTGTTGTGGAGTTAATTTGTGTTACTTCCCATCACAGTGGTATCAGAGCTGCGGTTATTTTGTTGATTGAGCAGTTTTTTTGCTTGTTTGAATTATGGAGGTAAATATGAGTAAAATGATTTGTTTGGATGGCACAAACTATCACACTTGGAAAGGAAAGATGAAAGATCTTTTGTTTTTAAAGAAACTACATTTGTCTGTATTTGCTACTAGTAAGCCTGAGTCTAAGTCTGATGAAGAATGTGAGTTTGAGCATCAGCAAGTATGTGGTTTTATTAGGCAATGGGTTGAGGATAATGTATATAATCATATTGTTAATGATACACATGCCAAAACTTTATGGGAAAAGCTAGAATCTTTGTATGCTTCTAAAACTTGTAACAACAAGTTGTTCTTACTTAAGCAAGCCATACGCCTGCAGTACAAAGAAGGGAGCTCAGTACTTGACCATGTAAATGAATTTCAGGGTATCTTTGATCAGTTATCCAATATGGGTGTCAGATTTGATGAGGATATTATGGGATTTTGGTTGTTGAATACACTTCCTAACTCTTGGGAAAACTTCAGGGTATCTTTGACAAAATCTGCGCCTGATGGTGTTGTAACTATGCAGTATGTGAAGAGTGGTGTTCTGAATGAAGAAGTAAGAAGGAGAACTCAGGGTGCTTCCACATCACAGTCAGATATTTTATTTACTGAAAACAGAGGGAGAAGCAAAAGTAGAAGTCATGATCACAACAGTAGAAGCAAGAGTAGGAGTAAATCATAGTCAAGGTATAAGGACCTTGAATGTCATTATTGTGGTAAATCTGGGCATATTAAATGGTACTGTTACAAGTGGAAAAAGGATAACAAACGCAATAAAGGTAAGCAAGAAAAGAATGGTAATGATGAAAATGGTGATCGTGTCAGTGTTGCTACTTCAATTGATTTGGCTATTGTTCATGATGGAAGTATGATTAATGTTGCCAGCAATGAGGTTCTTTGGGTACTTGATAGTGGAGCTACACACCATGTTGCTTCAAAGAGAGGATTCTTCACATCTTACACTCCTGGTGATTTTGGAATTTTACTGATGGGAAATGAATCTGTATCCAGAGTAGTGGGCATTGGCAATGTAACTGTGGTGACTAACCTTGGTATGAAGTTGATACTTAAGAATGTTAAACATGCGCCAGATGTGAGGTTGAATTTGATATCCTGTGAAACTTTATATCATTATGGATATGACACCAATTTGTTTAATCATGGCATTGTTTATACAGGCTCTTTGGTGGTGGCTAAAGGGTTTAGAGGTTCAGGTTTGTGTTGGCTGACAGCGTTTTTCGCAAGTGTACGAAATCGCAACAAGTAGTATAGAGTAAGAAAGTATCGTATCCACAGGGATTGTTTATCAATTACCAAAATTATGTTAACCTATTATTATTTAGACGATGATAAAAGGAGTTCGTTGTAAAGTAAATAAAATTCAAAGTAAAAGAGATCAAACACAAAATTTAAGTGAAAAGAAATCAGGGGATTAAGCTACTAGGGAATTTGATTTCATTTAATTCTATCCAGCTTGTTCTATTAGTTCATTAATCAAGTTTAATTGTTCAAGTAGGAGAAAACAACCCTAAGGTTACTAACAAGCTCTCCCGATTTATTGTTAGCTATTCTAATCCAATTTAATCACCTATATTAATAGTGAAATTAAACATGAATCAGATCATTAGGTTTTATGGTTGTTTTATGAATTCACAACTTAATACTTTATTAACTTATGAAAGCCCCCCTTGAGTCAAACCATATAGTTTCCACATCAAGTTATTATTCTTAAGTAAATTATTACCTTATTCATATCAATAACCCTTCTCCCGAATGATGTTATTGAAATAATTCAATCCAGGGGAATTTTTCTGCCTGGAAGCCTTAAGCACAATAATAAGTTATAACAAGAACAAAGAAAAATAAATCTAATATTATAAGCTGGAATCGAATTAAATTACATCAAATCCCTAGTATAAAAGTTTAGCTAGACATAGTAATTAAATTAAACTCAATCACACTTGAATCATTCATCATATTTAAAGACAATAATAAAGAAAGAAACAAGATGAAAAGTTTAGAATAAAAACTGTATCACAACTATGTTGATGGCTTCCTTGAATCTTAGCACAATTATTTGAAGCTTGAAATCTTTGAGAAGAGAGGACTATGTAAAGAAGTGTACAAAGAAAACGATCCCTGCTATGAATAGTTCTTCTCTTTATATAGAGCTCTTGAAGGCAAGTTTGACTCCTTTTAGGAAATAGAATCCTTATTTAGTGCAAAATCTTTTATAGGAGATCATGACTGTTTAGGTTCTTGATTTCTTCTTGATTAGGACTCCTTTTTCCCTAAGAATAGGTCCAGGTCTTGTTTAGTGTGTTTAGGAAATTCCCTGAAGTCGGCCCATGTGAGAAAGAGCTTGATTTGCGTATTAAATTCACGCTGGTTCCGCCTGGGCAGCACGGGCGTGCTTCATGGCACGGGCTGGTCGTGCTGTAGTCTGGAGGTCTGGCTAGTGAAGCACGGGGCGTGCTAGGTAGCACGGGCTAGTGAAGTCCTGAGGCACGGGCGTGCTACAGAGCACAGGCAGGGCGTGCTTCTTTCTGCCTCTCAAAGGTGCTTTCTCGTGCCCGCGCATATGAATATCGCGCTCGCGTATTCTGCTGGCAAACTTTCTGTCTTTCAAAGGTGCTTTCTCGCGCCCGCGTATATGAATGTCGCGCTCGCGACTTCAGCTCGCGCCCGCGTATACGAATGTCGCGCTCGCGACTTTTCTTTGCAAATCTTCTGACTCTCTTTTCTAATTGTCGCGCTCGCGCTTGTGAATGTCGCGCTCGCGACTTTGGGCGTGCCACTTAGCACGGCTAGGGCGTGCTAGAAGTCAAGTGCCTTGTGATATAGAGCTCTTTTCTGCGCCAAATTACTGTAATTTTCTCTTAGATCAAGCGGATTAAAAGTCAAGGAAGCTTTTGAACACAATTATACTAAAAGTGATTTAAAAATCAAATTAAAGCAATAAAAACTTGCTAAAATTCTAATAAAAACTATATTAAAACACTATAAAATTAACACCTATCAAAATTCCCCAAACTTAAACCATTGCTTGTCCTCAAGCAACAAAACTAAAAGAAAAAGATTTGACGACACTAGCTTACCATGTTTGGAGATAATCTCAATAACTTTTCAAGATATCATGATTAGTAAATAAGTGAATAGACTTAATTGTTCCCTATGCTATTCACATTTAAGCTTGACTCTTTATTTTGAAAAAAACACGTTCATTTAGTAAAATACAAGTTTAAAGAGATTGTCAACACTAATACTTATTCGAATTATGATAAACAGGACATGAATCATCTAAAGCATTTAAAAATAAGACAATTGATAGAGCAAAGGTGGCATTTCCATATGCAGAATTAGTCATCCTTTCTCCACGATTTAAATGCATACGATTAAAAGATCAGAAGGTCTTTATTTTGGGTTGTAACGGGGCTTTCTTGGTGTAAACTTTGCTTAATCAAAGAAAGGGAAAAAATGTAGACAAAAAGTACAAAAGAATGTATAACTTTCAAGATTCTATTTTAATTAAACTTTTTCCAGTTCTAGGGAGTGTCTTGTTTTGAAACTTTCTTACTAGCTAGAGGCATCTTGGACAAGGTCTTTTCTTAATATTTTTGGCACTTTTCTTCCTTGCCTTTTCTATTTTTTTCTTGAATTCTTTTGATTGCTTTTCATGTGCCTCTTTCTTGAATCTTTCTTCTTTTCTTTATTTGCTAGTATTATTTGATGAATTCTCCCTCTTTTGTTGCTACATTCTAATTAAAAATCGAATCTTTCAATCATACAATCCTTTGTACTTAGGGTAGGAAAATTGAATTTTGGTTTTAATGGCTTGGTTTATTGAGGGTGAAGAAGAAAAATTTACGGTTTTTAGGCTTCAAAGTTGGTTTCAAGAGTCATATTTTTAATTTAGGTGGTCTAGGCTAAATATAGGTTTCAACAAAAAAAATTGCCTAAATCATCTCTTTCAAAAAGTAAACATTTAAATTTTTCGCCTCGAAGGGATTTCTAAGTTTTGTTCTAGGAATGCCGAGGTTTAAAATACTTTAGAGTGAAACACACCTATATATCATAACTCTCATAAAAATCAGTGTTTAAAACTCTAGAAACAAATAATTTAGATCAATGAACATATTTAAATCAAAATTTCAAATTCAAAACTTAAATATGCTAGAATTGAGAATCAATTATGTTTAACACTTATTACTAGATATGAGAATCTTCAAGCTTACTTGTAATCATTCCAACCATGTTAAGCAAAAACAACAAAAATTTTTAGCTAAAATTCCCTTCCCCCAATTCAATCAATCACATTGTCCCCAATGTGTATAAATTCCCCAAACTTATTTCATTACTTGAAGAAAAGCAGTAAGAGAGAAGAAGAAAAACTTACCAACATTGTATTGAACAATACAATAGAAAGGTGGTGGAAAGTGTCTTAGCTAAAGGAGCAACTAAACATTAAGAACAAAAACTACTAAGAGGTTATAAAAATCCACATAACAAATAAACAAGTTAAAAGGGAAAACAACCACGACAAAGTATTAAAACAAAAGAAACATAAACAAAAACAGAAAAGAAAAGAGAAATCCATCAATTTTCTGGTGGTGGGGGTGGAAAAGAGAGAGTTTGAAAGCGTGCTCTTCAAAGAGGGGCGCCAATTAATAAGTTGGTCTGATCGTGGCACGGCCTGGGCGTGCTCTCCTCTGACCTGCAAAACAACAAAAGTGGCGTACCTGGCACGGGCGTGCTACATAGCACGGCTTGGGCGTGCTCTTCTCCGCCTCTCGAGTTCTTTTCTCGCGCCCGCGCATTTGAATGTCGCGCTCGCGACTTCAGGTCGCGCCCGCGTAGATGGAAGGTGCGCTCGCGAGTTTTTCTTACAACTCTTCTGACTTTCTTTTCTAATTGTCGCGCTCGCGCTTGTGAATGTCGCGCTCGCGACTTGGGCGTTTTCCAGTAACACGGGCGTGCCACTTAGCACGTCTAGGGCGTGCTCTCCTCTGACCTTCAAGTGTGTTAATCTCTTTTCTATGGCACGGGCGTGCTGATGGGCACGCCTAGGGCGTGCTCGGTTCTGGATTTCCACTTTTTCCTACAAAAACTCTTAACTAAACAAAAGAACGCTTATGGAGAAAATTTGGGATTTTGACAAATAAAATAGGGAGTAAAAATAAATAAATGGACGAAAATTTAATAAAAATAGATGGGTTGTCTCCCATGAGCACTTTCGTTTAACGTCGTTAAGTTCGACGCACTTATCTGAATTTAGGCTAAGCAAGACCAATTGTAGTCTTGATGGGTTCAAAGGTTTCATTATAATAGCTTCTCAAATGTTGAGCATTTACCTTGAAACTTCGATTCGACTTACCATCCACTATTTCAATCGCGCCATGAGGAAAAATTTCCTTGATTATGAATGGTCCAGACCATCTAGAGCGCAACTTACCAGGAAATAACCGAAGTCTAGAGTTATAGAGCAACATTTGCTGGCCTACCTTTAGATCCCTCATGATAATGCGCTTATCGTGCCATTGTTTAGTGCGATCTTTATATATTTTAGCACTTTCATAAGCATGGAGGCGCAATTCATCCATCATGTTTAGCTGTAACAAGCGTTTTTGTCCCACTTCCTTGGCATTAAAGTTGAGAAATTGAATGGCCCAAAATGCCTTATGTTCTAACTCTACAGGAAGATGACAAGCCTTACCATACACCATGCGATATGGAGACATACCTATAGGCGTTTTGAATGCCGTTCTGTAGGCCCATAGAGCGTCATCTAGCTTTTTGGACCAATCCTTTCTTGATTGTCCAACAGTGGTTTCGAGGATCTTTTTGATTTCTCTGTTAGTGACCTCTACTTGTCCACTGGTTTGAGGATGATATGGAGTACCTACACGATGAGTGACACCATATTTTGCAAGAAGGGAGTCTAAATATCGATTACAAAAATGCTTACCTCCGTCCGTGATTATCGCCCTGGGAGTACCATGCCTTGTAAAAATGTTTTTCTTGATGAAGCTCATCACACTTTTGGCATCGTTATTTGGAAGAGCAACAGCTTCTGCCCACTTTGACACATAATCCACCGCCACTAGAATGTATTGATTTTAATAAGATGGTGGAAAAGGTCCCATAAAGTCCAGACCCCATACATCGAAGATTTCAACTTCAAGGATGCTGTTCAGGGGCATTTCATGTCTCTTCGAAATGTTACCTAACCTTTGACAACAATCACAAAGACGAACATAATTATAAGCATCTTTAAAAAGATTAGGCCAATACAAACCACTTTCTAGTATACGCGCAGCTGTCTTGTTTGCTCTAAAGTGACCTCCACATTCCATTGAATGGCAGAATTTAAGGACACTTTCTATTTCAGTTTCCGGTATACATCTCCTGAAGAGCTGATCACTACAATACTTGAACAAAAATGGCTCCTCCCAATAGTAAAATTTGATATCATGAAAAATTTTTTTTCTTTGTTGGTAAGAAAAATTGGGAGGAGGAATTTCGCAAACAAGATAATTAACTATGTCAGCGTACCAGGGGGTTTGAGCATTTGCTACTAGAAGAAGTTGCTCATGAGGAAAGCTTTCATTGATTTGTAGCTCGCTTGTATCTTCCTCCCCCAATTCAAGCCTGGAAAGATGGTCAGCAACGAGGTTCTCGGTCCCCTTTTTGTCGCGAATTTCGAGGTCAAACTCTTGCAATAGAAGTACCCAACGAATGAGTCTCGGCTTTGCATCTTTCTTCTCCAGCAAGTATTTAATGGCGGAATGATCTGTGTAGACTATTGTTTTAGCTCCAATTAGATATGCCCTGAATTTGTCAAAAGCAAAAACAATAGCTAGCAGTTCCTTTTCCGTAGTTGCATAATTTAATTGTGCATCATTCAATGTGCGACTTGCATAATAGATAACATGCAACTTCCTGTCTTTTCTTTGTCCAAGAACAGCTCCTACAGCATGATCACTAGCATCACACATGAGTTCAAAGGGTAAAGTCCAATCTGGTGTGGTGATGATCGGGGCTGAGATTAACTCCTTCTTTAACCTGTTAAAAGCATCTAAACAATCTTTGTTAAATTCAAAAGGAACATCTTTAACTAGTAGATTGCAAAGAGGTTTAGTGATTTTTGAGAAATCCCTTATGAATCTTCTGTAAAATCCTGCATGCCCAAGAAAACTTCTTATGCCCTTCACTGTGTTAGGGGGAGGTAGTTTTTCAATTACCTCAATTTTTGCCTTGTCTACTTCAATCCCCTTTTGAGAGATTTTATGCCCTAGGACAATACCTTCACTAACCATGAAGTGACATTTTTCCCAATTTAACACAAGGTTAGTATCTTCACATCGTTGCATCACTAAAGATAAATTATGAAGGCATGCATCGAAGGAAGAACCAAATACAGAAAAATCATCCATGAATATTTCAATAAATTTTTCCACCATATCAGAAAAGATGGACATCATGCACCTTTGAAAGGTTGCAGGGGCATTGCATAGCCCAAAAGGCATTCTCCTATAGGCAAAAGTGCCATAAGGACAAGTGAATGTAGTTTTCTCTTGGTCTTCAGGGGCTATAGGTATTTGGAAGTACCCTGAATAGCCATCTAAGAAACAATAAAAAGGATATCCTGCAAGTCTTTCAAGCATTTGATCAATAAAGGGAAGGGGAAAGTGATCTTTGCGTGTTGCTTTATTTAATTTTCTATAATCTATACACACACGCCAACCTGTGACTGTTCTTGTGGGGATTAATTCATTGTTTTCATTAGAAATAACAGTCATACCTCGCTTCTTTGGAACAACTTGGACAGGACTCACCCAATTACTGTCTGAAATTGGATAAATGATGCCGGCATCTAAGAGTTTAATAATTTCAGCCTTGACTACCTCTTTCATGTTCGGGTTCAATCACCTTTGATGTTCGATTGAAGGTTTGTAGTCTTCTTCCATCAAGATTTTATGCATACACACACTTGGGCTTATTCCTTGTAAATCCGAAATAGACCACCCTAATGCTTTCTTGTGCCTACGTAGAACCTGCAACAACCTTTCCTCTTGATCAAGCGTTAAGTGAGAAGAAATAATAACAGGAAAAGAGTGGTCCTCACCTAAGAATGCATGTTTTAAATGAGGTGGAAGTTGTTTCAGTTCATGCTTAGGTGATTCCTTTTCTTTTTCATTCAAGATGCTTGATTCATTAACATTATTTTCAACATGCAAAGTGGTCTCCACACATTCATCTACTACGTCAATTCTAAAACAGTCTCCATGATCCATAGGGAGTTTACAAGATTTAAGTACATCAAACACAATCTCTTCCTGTCCAACTCTTAGAGTCAACTTACCCTTATAAACATCAATTAATGCTCTTGCAGTTGCAAGAAAGGGTCTTCCAAGGATTAGAGATCCTTCCCTGTCTTCATCAATATCAAGAATGACAAAATCAACAGGAAAGATGAATGTACCTACCTTTACAAGCACGTCTTCTACAATCCCTCTAGGATATTTAATTGAACGATCTGCTAATTGCAAAGACATCCTTATTGGTTTGAGCTCTCCCATACCTAGCATCTTAAAAACTTCATAGGACATAAGATTAATGCTAGCACCCAAATCTGCCAAAGCCTTTTCAAAGTCAAGATTACCAATGTTACAAGGGATAGAAAAACTTCCTGGATCTTTTAACTTTGGAGGCAGTTTGTTTTGGATAATTGCACTGCACTCCTCGGTTAACATTACCGTTCCTTGATCATCAATTTTTTGTTTCTTGCTCAGGATATCTTTTAAGAATTTAGCATAACTAGGCATTTGAGCAAGAGCTTCAGCAAAAGGAATATTGATTTGGAGCTTCTTAAACACATCCAGAAACTTGAGGAAGCTATTGTCATCTTGTGCTTTCTTTAATCTTTGTGGAAAGGGGACAGGGGGAACATAAGGTTTTACCTTTTCTTTCTCCTCTAAGTCAATGATAGGCACCCTTGGTTGTTCTTTTACTTCCTTTTCTTTCTTTGGTGGTTCATCTAATTATTTGCCACTTCTCAAAGTGATAGCATGCACTTGTTCTTTTGGATTCTTTTCAGTATTGCTAGGTAACGTACCTTGAGGTCGAGATGCCATCATGTTTGCAAATTGCCCCAATTGGATCTCCAAATTCCTGATTGCAGCTTGCTGGATTTTATGGTTTTCTCTGGTTTCATTCATGAATTCCATGTGTGATTTAGAAAGAGCAGTGAGGAGGTCATCATGGGATTTCTTTTCTGGAGGGTGGAAACCTGGTGGTGCATTCAAGGCATTGTTAGGATTACCATAGGATAGATTAGGATGATTCCTTAACCTGTTATCATATGAATTTGAATAAGGGTAATTCTTTCTTCCTTGATTCATCACATAGTTCACTTGCTCCAAAGTTTGTGGATTTAAAGAGTCCATGATGCATTCCCCAATTCCATGTTGTCCATTGCACCTATCACAAATTTGCATAACAGCATTCACAGGGTTAGTAGTTAACATGTCCAATTTCCTTACCATGTTATCTACCTTGGTATTAAGTGCTGTAATGGCGTCTATTTCATAGACTCCTGCAGTTCTTCTTCTTTCGGTATTATTTTGGTAGTGGCTGTTGCTTGCCATCTCCTCTATCAACTCATATGCTTCATCAATACCTTTCTTTTCAAAAGATCCACCTGCAGCTGCATCTAAAGTGATTTTAATATTAGGAGATAGAGCATTATAGAAAGTTTGTACCTGTAACCACTTGGGCAAACTGTGATGCGGACACTTTCTTAGCAAGTCCTTGAATCTTTCCCAAGCTTCATACAAGCTCTCTTGATCATGATGAGCAAATGTCATTATCTCATTGCGCAACTTGGTGGTTTTTGAGGATGGAAAGAATTTAGCTAGAAATTTTTGAGCTAATTCATCCCATGTGGTAAAACTTCCAGCGGGACATGATTGTAACCATGCTCTAGCTTTATCCCTAAGAGTGAATGGAAAAAGTCTTAATTTGATTGCATCTTCAGAAACACCATTTTGTTTGAATGTGTCACAAATTTCCAAAAAATTGGTGATGTGAGCATTAGGATCTTCACTAGGCAAACCTCCATATTGGATCAAGGTAGAGAGCATTTGGATAATTGCAGGTTTAATCTCAAAGTTATTAGCTTCTACCCTAGGTCTTGTAATACTTGAGGTTGTCCCATTCAGATTAGGTGTTGTATAATCCCTTAAGGTACGGATCGGATGTTGAAGTGGTGGTCCAACTACGTTTTCGTTTCTGTTTTCGTTTTCGTTGGCCATGTCTGCTTGTTGATCGAGTTTTATTTCTCTTGCTTTTCTTGCAGCGTTGTGCCTACGAAAGGTTCTTTCAATTTCTGGGTCAAAGACTAAAGGTTCAGTTGTCCTTGATCTTCTTTGCATAAAACACCTGGAACAGCACTTAAAAGAAAATTAAATAAAAACGAAAGAGTGTCTAAATTAATAACAGGGTAATTCGTATTGATATTGATACGCCAATCCCCGGCAACGGCGCCAAAAACTTGACAGCGTTTTTCGCAAGTGTACGAAATCGCAACAAGTAGTATAGAGTAAGAAAGTATCGTATCCACAGGGATTGTTTATCAATTACCAAAATTATGTTAACCTATTATTATTTAGACGATGATAAAAGGAGTTCGCTGTAAAGTAAATAAAATTCAAAGTAAAAGAGATCAAACACAAAATTTAGGTGAAAAGAAATCAGGGGATTAAGCTACTAGGGAATTTGATTTCATTTAATTCTATCCAGGTTGTTCTATTAGTTCATTAATCAAGTTTAATTGTTCAAGTAGGAGAAAACAACCCTAAGGTTACTAACAAGCTCTCCCGATTTATTGTTAGCTATTCTAATCCAATTTAATCACCTATATTAATAGTGAAATTAAACATGAATCAGATCATTAGGTTTTATGGTTGTTTTATGAATTCACAACTTAATACTTTATTAACTTATGAAAGCCCCCCTTGAGTCAAACCATATAGTTTCCACATCAAGTTATTATTCTCAAGTAAATTATTACCTTATTCATATCAATAACCCTTCTCCCGAATGATGTTATTGAAATAATTCAATCCAGGGGAATTTTTCTGCCTGGAAGCCTTAAGCACAATAATAAGTTATAACAAGAACAAAGAAAAATAAATCTAATATTATAAGCTGGAATCGAATTAAATTACATCAAATCCCTAGTATAAAAGTTTAGCTAGACATAGTAATTAAATTAAACTCAATCACACTTGAATCATTCATCATATTTAAAGACAATAATAAAGAAAGAAACAAGATGAAAAGTTTAGAATAAAAACTGTATCACAACTATGTTGATGGCTTCCTTGAATCTTAGCACAATTATTTGAAGCTTGAAATCTTTGAGAAGAGAGGACTATGTAAAGAAGTGTACAAAGAAAACGATCCCTGCTATGAATAGTTCTTCTCTTTATATAGAGCTCCTGAAGGCAAGTTTGACTCCTTTTAGGAAATAGAATCCTTATTTAGTGCAAAATCTTTTATAGGAGATCATGACTGTTTAGGTTCTTGATTTCTTCTTGATTAGGACTCCTTTTTCCCTAAGAATAGGTCCAGGTCTTGTTTAGTGTGTTTAGGAAATTCCCTGAAGTCGGCCCATGTGAGAAAGAGCTTGATTTGCGTATTAAATTCACGCTGGTTCCGCCTGGGCAGCACGGGAGTGCTTCATGGCACGGGCTGGGCGTGCTGTAGTCTGGAGGTCTGGCTAGTGAAGCACGGGGTGTGCTAGGTAGCACGGGCTAGTGAAGTCCTGAGGCACGGGCGTGCTACAGAGCACAGGCAGGGCGTGCTTCTTTCTGCCTCTCAAAGGTGCTTTCTCGCGCCCGCGTATATGAATGTCGCGCTCGCGACTTCAGCTCGCGCCCGCGTATACGAATGTCGCGCTCGCGACTTTTCTTTGCAAATCTTCTGACTCTCTTTTCTAATTGTCGCGCTCGCGCTTGTGAATGTCGCGCTCGCGACCTTGGGCGTGCCACTTAGCACGGCTAGGGCGTGCTAGAAGTCAAGTGCCTTGTGATATAGAGCTATTTTCTGCGCCAAATTCCTGTAATTTTCTCTTAGATCAAGCGGATTAAAAGTCAAGGAAGCTTTTGAACACAATTATACTAAAAGTGATTTAAAAATCAAATTAAAGCAATAAAAACTTGCTAAAATTCTAATAAAAACTATATTAAAACACTATAAAATTAACAACTATCATTGGCTACAGACTACTATCCCTACAGATCTTATGAATGCAGTTGAAAGTGATAGTTCAATAGAATTATGGCACAAGAGATTGAGTCACATCAGTGAAAAGGGTCTGAATATTCTAGCTAAGAAGAATTTGCTTTCTGGTTTGCAAGGTGGAGAGTTAGACACTTGTGAGCATTGTTTGGCCAGAAAACAGAAACGAGTCTCCTTTAAACATCATCCTCCTTCTAGAAAAGAAGAGTTGTTAGAGCTAGTACACTCAGATGTATGTGGTCCTTTGAAGGATAAGTCACTTGGTGGTGCACAGTACTTTGCGACTTTTATTGATGATCACTCAAGAAAGCTTTGGGTTCGTGTGTTAAAGTCAAAGGATCAGGTACTCGGTGCATTTAGAGAATTTCACACTTATGCTGAGAGAGAAACAGGTAAAAAGTTGAAATGTGTTCGTACTGATAATGGAGGTGAATATTGTGGGCCATTTGATTCTTATTGTCGAGAGCATGGTATCAGACATCAGAAGACACCTCCCAAGACTCCACAGTTGAATGGCTTGGCAGAAAGGATGAATAGAACTTTGATGGAGAGAGTTAGATGTGTGCTTTCAGATGCAAAACTACCTATTTCCTTTTGGGGTGAGGCATTGTATGCAGTTGCACATGTCATTAATCTTACTCCTACCGTTCCTTTGCATAATGATGTTCCTGATAGTTTTTGGTATGGTAAGAAGCCTTCTTATGATCATCTACGGGTATTTGGGTGCAAATGTTTTGTTCATGTTCCTAAAGATAAAAGGTCCAAGCTAGATGCCAAGACAAGACAATGTATCTTCATTGGCTACGGTCAAGATGAGTTTGGCTATAGGTGTTATGATCCTATTGAGAAGAAAGTTTACAGAAGCCGTGATGTGGTCTTTATTAAATATCAAACTATTGAAGATATTGGCAAAGTGGAGAAACCAAAACCTCAGAATAACAGCTTGGTTGATGTAGATCCAGTTCCGTCAGCTTCAACACCTGTTGCAGTTGATGTTAGAAATCAGGTTGATCTTCAGGATAATACTGAAGAGGCAGATGAGGTTGATATTCCTGTAGATGATGCAACTGATGGTCAGTATGAGACACTTGAGGGACAACAAGAGGCTCCAGTCAGAAGGTCTACCAGAAATCATATTCCATCTATAAGGTATTCTCCTAATGAGTATGTATTGTTGACAGATGCAAATGAGCCATAATACTACCAAGAAGCTGTTGAGAGTGAGGAAAAGACAAAATGGATTATTGCTATAAAAGATGAAATGCAATCCTTATATGATAATGATACTTTTGAACTAGTGAAGCTTCCTAAAGATAGAAAAGCCTTAAAGAATAGGTGGATATATAAGGTGAAGCATGAAGAGAATTCATCATCCCTATGGTATAAAGCGAGATTAGTTGTCAAGGGCTTTAGTCAGAGAAAGGGGATTGATTTTGAAGAAATTTTCTCCCCAGTGGTTAAGATGTCTTCCATTAGGGTTATCTTGGGTTTAGCTGCTACACTTGATTTAGAGATTGAGCAGTTGGATGTGAAAACTGCATTTCTTCATGGTTACTTAGAAGAGGAAATTTATATGGAGCAGCCTGAAGGTTTTGTGGTGAAGGGCAAAGAAAATGATGTTTGCAAGTTGAAAAAGAGCTTGTATGGTTTAAAACAAGCACCAAGGCAGTGGTATAAGAAGTTTGAGTCTATTATGGTTCAGCAAGGCTACAGAAAGACTACTTCTGATTATTGTGTTTTTGTGCAAAGTTTTTCTGACAATGACTTTATCATTTTGCTGTTGTATGTTAACGATATGCTCATTATAGGTCCTAACTCCAGAATTATCAATTTGAAGAAAGACTTGAGCAAGTCTTTTTCTATGAAGGATTTGGGCCCGGCAAAGCAAATTCTTGGCATAAAGGTCATTTGTGACAGAAGATGCAAGAAATTATGGCTTTCACAAGAGAAGTACATTAAGAAGGTACTACAACTGTTCAATATGGCTATGGCTAAGGCTATAAGTACACCTCTCCCTACATCTATTAGATTGAGTGTGAAGCAGTCTCCTTCCAATGAGCAAGAGAAAGAATTGATGCAAAAAGTTCCTTATGCATCTGCAGTAGGAAGTTTGATGTATGCTATGGTTTGTACTAGACCAGATATAGCTCATGCAGTTGGTACAGTTAGTAGATTTCTTTCTAATCCAGGTAAGGAGCATTGGAATGCAGTTAAATGGATATTGAGATATCTCTGTGGTACTTCAGGTTTAAAGTTGTGTTTTGGGTCTGAAAAGATTATGCTTTGTGGTTACACTGATTCTGATATGGCTGGGGATATTGATTCTAGAAAGTCTACTTCTGGGTACTTGATTACATTTGCAGGGGGAGCTGTGGCATGGCAATCCAGGTTGCAGAAATGTATTGCTTTATCTACTACAGAGGCTGAGTTCATTGCAACTATTGAAGCATGCAAGGAATTGCTATGGATAAAAAAGTTTGTGAATGAGCTTGGCTTTACTCAGGAAAGGTATATTTTATTTTGCGATAGTCAGAGTGCTATTCATCTTGGTAAGAATCCAACTTTTCATGGTAGATCTAAACATATTGATGTGAGATATCATTGGATCCGTGATGTTTTGGATTCTAAGTCAGTTGAGCTTGAGAAGATTCATACGGATGATAATGGTACTGATATGTGCACAAAGTCTCTACCAAGAATGAAGTTTGAAGTATGCCATTTGAGTGCCGGTTTGGGCACCTCTTCCACATAGTCGGGAAGGGGGAGAATTGTTGGGTTTGGGTTCCATTCCTATGTGGTAAAAGCCCATATTTTGAAGTCTATTAAACTAATTATGTTTTATAATTTTGCCCCTCAACTTACAGCCATATTTATGATATTTTTGGCTGCTATTTGATTGATTCACACATCCAAAACCGTGTGAGAAAAACTAAAAAGAAGAGGAGAGGAGAGGGATTTTTTCTGCACAGCCCCCATCCAGCACCAGCCATCGTGTTCTGGAGATTCCCGGAGTTCCAACCGTTGGATCTTTGTGATATTTGGGGATGTTGTTCTTTACTCTCGGTTCTTGAGTCTCACCGAAGGGATTTTGATTTAGAGGTTCATAGATTGAGTTATGGCTCTGAATCCGAAGCTGTCCTGTTCTGCTTCCAACTCTGCATAGCTTCATCTTCTTCAGCGTTTCGGCAATCACCCTTTGTCGGATTGAGCTGATTTTTGGTGAGCATGTTCTTAACATGCAATTCTTGATTCTGGCCGATCATTTTAATTTTTGGATGAGTAGAACATTTTTAAATGTATTTAGAACAGTAGCTGTGTTTTGTGATCACTCCATTGTGTTGCTACACATTTGTTTGTGGTTGTTTGTGGTATAGCTACATTTTTGGTGGTTGTAGCTTGCTGTAATTTGTAAGACAATATTTGTGATAGTGAACTTTATTTCCTTGGACCGAAAGAGAGGTCCCGCGGTTTTTATCCTTCACACCGGAAGAGTTTTCCACGTAAAAATATTTGTGTTCGTGTGGTGAATGTTATTTTTGATTGTGCATGATTTGGGGCAGCTTGTGTTACTTGAATTTATTACTCATTGTTACTCCTAATAGATTCATTCAAGTGGGGAAGTTTTTATTGTGGAGTTAATTTGTGTTACTTCCCATCATATCAAACTCCATCATCATTGACATTTTAATTTTTTAATAATTTATTGAAAAATTATATTCAACAAAGCCGTGCGAAGCACGGGAGAACATCCGGTATATATATATAAAGGAGAATCAATAGATTTTCTCCAATGCTGACGTGGCGCTTCCTCTAAAATTGAGATTGTACAGATTTTGAATATTTGATTATCTTTTTTTTTTTGGGAATTTTTGAGCATTTTTCTTTTTTCATCCACTTTTTTTTGTCCTATCATTTACTTTTCAACGATGAATTGTCTTTTCATTGTTGTGAGTTTTAAATTCATTCAATTATGGCAATATAAAAAATTCAAATATTTCAATTATATTTTTTATATTTTTATAATTTAAATATATATAAAGTTTTTCATTAGTTTTTAAATTCAAATAAATATGCTATTTATTTATTTATTTATTTGTCAGAAATCAAATATGTAAAAGAAAAACAACACAATTTCTAAATCTTTAAATTTTCATAATTTACAAATCATCGTATATAGCTGAAACAAAGAGAAAGTTTAAAGCGTTTTTTTTGTTCAACATTTTATTTTTCTTTTTCATAAATTTTTAAAAATTTTCTGAAATTTTTTATATTGTGATTAGACAACTTAAATATTTGAATTAATAGTTTACTCTAAATTGTCCAGATTAAATTATTTAAATCACTCAACTTTATATGAAAGTTGAAATAGTGATTGGACAACTTAAATATTTTAATTAATAGTTTACTCTAAATTCTCCATCATAGTTTTGAAAATCGGATCGGACTGACCGGTTCGACCGGTTTAACCGGGAATCGGATAATGGTCTAATCCGGGTTACATAGAAAAACAAAGAATTTTAAAAATCGGCATAAATCAGTAACAACCGGATGAAAAACCGCCCAAAAGTCGTGAACTGGATCGGTTAAAAACCAGTTCGATTCAAAATCTGGGTTTTTATCTCTAATTCTGGGCCTTTATAAAATTTGAGCCTCTTAAAAGTTGGTATCAAAAATTTTTTTATCCTATACTTTCAATTTTATTTAAAAATATTATATATAAAAATCCGGTTGAACCCTCCAGTTCAGTGAACTCCTACTTCATCAATTCAATGACAAGTTCGGTTCTCAGAATACTGATTTAAATCACTAAGCTTTATATGAAAGCTGAAACAAAGAGAAAGTTTAAACAACATTCTACTTTCCTTTTTTTAGAAATTTTAAAAAATTTTCTTTATCTTTCTATATTGTGATTAGTCAATTTAAATATTTTAATTAATAGTTTACTCTAAATTATCTATATTAAATAATTTAAATCACTAAACTTTATCTATATCCTAAAACACATTATTTGAGTTGGTTAAATTCTAAACTACCTAAAGTTCAGCTGAATTTTTAAATTGAAATACAAACTATAGTTTCTATATAATTCTACTCCCTGAATGAATGAGTGTTATCTCTTTCATAGCATGGTGCTTTGTTTTTTTATTCCTTTGGTTTAGTTCTCTCCAATTTCCACTCTCTTAATTATTTTTGTTACACCTTATATATTTTATGGCAATAGCTTGCTTACTTGCTACAATTTTTTAGCCACAATAAAATGTCACAACTAATAAGATGTTATAGCCATGCAGTGAATATAACTGTAGCGATAATTATTCTACTTGCCACAACAAATTAGCTATAATAAAGTATGTAGCTAATGAAAAATATTAGTGATAGCCTTATACCACTCATGGCAATAATTAACTCATTAGCTAGCCTTATGTCTCTTTTAATACAAGGTCTTTACTCTTTACTTTTTAATTTCATAAAAAAATAAAATAAAAATAAAAAGTTTTGCCTTCATCCGGTCCTCTGCTCCATTATTTTTTATTGTCTCTCTCATTTCTTTACATGTCGCCCAATAATCTGATGAGAGATTGACATAAGCAGACATCTATGCCGCGAGAGGCCATCTCCACTGTAAGGTTTTCAATTATGCAGCGATTTCTGGGTTTTTGTTAAGATATGGGTTTTCAACCATCTATGAGTTCTTAAAATAATTGAGTTCCATGAATCTTCAGTCTCTTTGTTCTCCTCACTTTGTTGTTCAAAGATAAGAAGCGTGTTTCTCTTTTTAATTTAAGTTAATTTTATCTTTCTTTTGGAAATTTGTTTATTAATTCTTAATTTAATTTCCTTGTAGGTGTTTGATGAAATGACTAAGTTAAGAGTAATTGAAAACATCAACCACAGGTCTTCTTGTTGGTTTTAATCATTGGGTAAAACTTAGGCTGTAAAAGGTATCTACTAAATAGATTTAATTGAATCATATTATTTTATAGGCATTTTCTTTTTGCTAGACATTTTATTGCTTACTATTTTTATCCTTTTCTTTGTTGTTTAATTTAGTTTCTAAAAGTTTTTGTATTTGATTGATTAATTATGAATTTTTTATTTGATCTTGTTCATTTGTTTCTGTTTAGTTTGAAAGCCAATAAAATTCCATTTTTGTCAAGGTTTTTATGGTTCTTACCTATCAATCCTTTATGCTTCACAGAAATTTGATTTCTTCTACTCTGTTCAACAGGTAAATGTAATTAATTTATTAAACTTATTTAGGTTTTGCCTTTTCCCTCTCATGGTTAATGATTTTTAGTTTGTGATTATAATGGCCAAGGTCATCCGTGTCATAAAGCATAGTTGATGTTACCCAACTTTGCTAAAACCTGTGGCTGATTTTGAAATTCATGGATGTGATGGAACTTACCCATCAAATGTGATTCTAGTAATACCTTAATCAAAATGAGGTACTTCACTGATCCTATATATTTCTTTTGGACATAAACCAATGGTTTTATTTTAGCATATTTCCAGTTTTTCCAGAGCATAGTTAAAGCACTTTGGTTTTGGTTATTTCAACTTTTTGTATTATCTGTTGCTTCCTTTGTTGGATTATCTTTCTTTTTATGTCAATGTAGTCCTTTGCACGAGTTAACTCATAATTGAGATCATATTTAATTAAAGAAAAACGAGTAGAAGGAAAGATAACTTACAAAAAAAAATTGATGAGTAAAAAAACTAAAAGAGAAAAAAAATCTTGTTAAAAAAGTTATCAGTTAATGTTCTATGTGCCCTGTATTATTCATAGACGATGTTGCTATTTTCTTGATCATGCAAAAGTAATAGAATTTCAGAACATATTTGAAGAGATTGAAATTGTATTCTTCACATTCTTTCATTTACCTTTGTAAAGTATACAAATATGAATTTGTTCTCTCTCTCTCTCTCTCTTTTTCTTCAATTTCAGGAATGCATTTGCTCTTTTATCTCACAGAAACGTTTGTTTTGATGAGGTTGTATCAATTTCATTTGAGACTGAAAAGTAAAAGGATTCTTGATGCTTACCAATTTTTTGGGACAAGGTGATGGCCCATTGTAATTGATTTCACAGGAGTAAGAAAGGGTGAAGTATGTGTAAATGGACAAACCAACAATGTATCTACAGATAATGATCTAGTGGAAATTGTATTTGAATTTTTTAGATATGAATTATTTATTTTTTACACATATTTTTGTATTAGTTATATATTAAATATTTATTTTATAATTCAACAATTTTTTATATTTATTTTGCTCTTTAAGGCTAGAAAAATTATGTAAACAATATTAGAAAATAAAAAATATAAAAAATTGGCAACATATTACAAATGGATTACAATTGCATATCAATGAATTTAGTGATGGATGTGAAATAACTTTTATTGGAGAAAAAAAAAAAGAAAAATTATTATTGTAGATTTATTATTTGTGGCAAGTAAATTTAATTTTTAGCTTTAATGAGTTTATCTAATCATAGCTAAATGTAAATGTATTTCCATTATGTGTTGTGGCAGGATGTTTTATTATTTAGTTATAAAAATAATAGGCATAACTAAAATAAAAATATAGCCATGAGTTTTAGCTTTCATGGCTAACATTTTGTTATGGATGTTTTTTTCATAGTAAATAATTTCGACGATTTAGCCACAAGTCAACAATTGCATGGCTAGAAATATTAATATTTAGCTATAAATGACTTAAATCCCATAGTTAATTTTTAGCTACGCCACTTCTTACTACGACATACTGCAGGAAAAATGTATAGTGGCAAAAATATTTAGCCATGAAATTTTGTATTCTAGCCACAATGTGTTTTATGGCTGTAGATGTGTTTTGTTGTAGATGGAATGCAAGCACTAAAGTTATTCAATAGCTGGTATTAGGAGTTGAGAAGGATTAAAATAGTGTTTCTTTACTCATTTCGTGGAAATCGTCTTTGAAGAAAGAAAGGTACGCCGTTCATATAACACTTCAGATCAAAATTTTGGTTTTTTTTTTTTTTTTTTTGAAATCTTAATGCTTATAAAATAGTTGTTTTACTGAATAATTGTGTTTCATTTCGTTTTGAATGCTTCTATTATTAAAAAAGCTGAGTAAAAAGTTAGGGTTTTGGTGTAGCATATACCTGGAGAGTTAGAAATAGACAATGATGCTCTGTTTTTTCATTACAAGATGTCTTTCCCTCAATACTTTAGGATATTTGTTAATTTTGGGGCTAGGGTAGCAACTATCTCATATATCGACACTGATAGGTATTCATATTGTGAACTGGTAAAAGATATCTACAAGTTTCTCAGAATTAATGCTACATTTCTTGAGATAAGTGTACACAGTATAATGACAATTGAAAGAGATGAGGATTTATTGGCAATGTTTGAGATGTTCAGGGAATATAGGGAGGCTGAAATTAATGTAATTGTGAGGAATATAGAGCCCTCGGCTTTTGAAAGACCACCTGGTGATGATGGTGAGGCTATTGTTTTTATGAGAGAATGTTCTGGGGTTGACAGTAATAGAAATTGTGTGCCACTTGAAGTTTCTGACATTCTTGAACATAGACCAAGTCAATTCGGAATAACATTGACTTGAATTCTAAGATGCCTGAACAAGATAACCTATTTAGGGAAAGGGAAGTGAGTTGAATATAGGTATTCATGATACTCAATAAAGTGAAGTTCCTAATATGGGAAATGTGGGTAATATTGGTGGTGTTGGTGGTAGTCAAAAGAACCAGTTAATAGATGGTTCTCGTATATGGTTGTAGGGTTGAGGGGGGTGTTGATAGGGGTAGGGGTGTTAATAGGGATGTCAATAGACGTGGATCGAGGGGTGTTAGTAGAGGCAGGGGTGGAGTGAGGAGTGTTAGTAGAGGTATGGGTAGAGTGGCTATTGTTGATAGAGACAAGGGTGGTGCAGAGGTGGATGCTAGAAGAGGCAGGTCTGTAAGTAATATGTCTAGGACTGCATGTAGAAGGGAAGAAAGTGAAGTACCACATGGAACTATGAGCATAAGGGCAAAGACTCCAGCTGAGAAGGGAAAAAGGCCAATGCATTCTTACAAATTGAGGAAGAAATCATCTCATTCCACCCTTGTAGTGGATGATAATGGGTTAGATGGTACAGACTCAGAAGATGAGGTTTTCCAATGCTTTGAGTCATCATCAGATGAAGATGATATACCTGACCCTCCAAGAGCAGATGATAATAGAGGGGTAGATGAAAGTGTTGCTGCAATGTGGAAATGGAGGATGAAGATTCAGAAGATGGTTTGAGTGGTATTCAAAGTGGGGATGATGAGAGAGAAATTGCTGACAGTGAAGAGGAAGGTGTTGGGAATTATTATAGTAAAGGAAGAAGAAGAGGTGATCCTTTCCAAACAATATAGTCTAATGAGTTCATTGATTCAGGAATATGGTGACATCAACTTTGAGATAGGTTAGATCTTCAGTTTTGTTGATGATGTGAGGAATGTAATAAGAGACTACACAGTGAAAGGGGGATGTTTCACTAAGTGGGACAAGAGTGACTTTGACAGGGTACCTGTGACATGCAAAGTTGAGAATTGCAAGTGGAGATTGCTTATAGATAAGATGAAATTC
Source organism: Jatropha curcas (assembly GCF_041381405.1). Classification (NCBI taxonomy): domain Eukaryota; kingdom Viridiplantae; phylum Streptophyta; class Magnoliopsida; order Malpighiales; family Euphorbiaceae; genus Jatropha; species Jatropha curcas. Next base: position 9,036,844 of record NC_143152.1, on the reverse strand, counting down.
ATGATTAAAACCATGCAAGGAGAGCATACATTTGTAAGGCCAATTGGCAACAAGAACCCTACTGCAACATCAAAATGGATAAAGAAGAAGCTTCTAGATCAGTTGCAGGCAGACCGTGGAATGAGTTATGAACTAATGGAGAATGAGCTTTCAAAGAACGTGGCATCACAGTTGAGAAGTGAAAGTTATATAGAGCTAAAAATACAACTAAAGAGAATGTAGAGGGGTAGTAGAAGGGAAAGATGATCTATTTCGGGGTTGGTGGCACGATTTGAAATTAGAATTCTTCAGGCAATCGGCATGCGATCCCCCTGATTTGGTCCCATTCGGATATTTCTAATCGTGTTACGATAAGATTGGAAAACTCGGGTTTGAGTTGGTAGAGAAATGGGATCATACGACGTAGTTTTTTTGTTCATTTTTTGATAATGATCCAATCAAAGGAATAATTAGAACTATTGTATTGAGTTGGGTTGCGGGTTTTTTTTTCTAACAATCAGGACCCTCCCTTGTTAAACTTGAACCATCTCAGAGGGTACATTGCAGCTGTGCGAAGGTTCAATCCTAGAACCCTTGTTAAATTTGAACTAAAAGAGAGAAATTCAGAAGCTGAACCTATTGTGTTTGAACATTTATTCATGTGTTTTATGGCTTTGAGGGATGGATTTATAAAAGGGTGCATGCCTTTTATAGGACTTGATGGCTATCACCTAAAAGGTCCTTATGGGGGGAGTATTTCTATGTGCTGTAACCCTTGATGGTAATAGGGGGTCCTACCATTTGCATGGGCTGTATTAGAAGCAAAGTGCAATGCTTCTTGGAGATTCTTTATGGACTGTCTCCATTAATTCATTGGGCCAAGAACCCAGGACCACCCTTGGACCTTCATGTCTGATCGACAAAAGGTAACATCCTTTTCATGCTTTTATATTACAACCATGTGAGTTATGTGTTGGGAATCTATACATTGCATGCTTTGTGTGTTCGACTTTTCTGTCTTGTAATTTTTTCTTTGTTATTATTGCTTTTAATACATTTGTCTGTCATTATGCCATGTTATGATATTTTGATGATATAGTTGCATACTTTCAAAACACGGTTTAGGAATATTTTAATGAACTTTAGAAAAGAATTTCCTGGGTTGAGTTCGAGAAAGGAGTTTTAGGCTGCAGCAAAATCGACCTATAGTCAAGAGTTTAGGATTCACATGGGCAATACTGAAAAGAAACTTGATGGTAAACCCATGTATGGCTTATGAAGATACCCTTAACACAGTGGTGTAGGCATGCATTCTGGCCTGAGGCTAAAAGTGAACAGATGTCCAATAATATGATAGAGTCATTTAATAGCTGTGTTGGGAAACTTAGGGCTATGCCAATTGTGCCTCTATTGGATTATTTAAGGAGGAAGTGTATAGTTTGCATAAAAAGTTTGCAAAGGGATCTTTATGGGAAGGAAAATTAACTCCTACAAGTATGAATGATATTAAGAGGATAATGAGATAGAGTACATGCTGTAGAATGCTACCAAGTACCACAAATGAATTTGAAGTAAAAAAAGATGCATTCTCATTTGCAGTTGATTTAGGGAAAAAAACTTATAGTTGTAATTGGTGGGCGATTTCTGCTTTACCTTGTAAACATGTTATGTTGGCCATAGGGTACAAGAGGGAAAATGTTGAGGATTATTGTGATGCTTATTTCACAATTGAGAATTAAATTCAAGCTTATAGTGGTGTAATCCATCCAATTCCTGAAGTAGACTATGAGCCACAAAATGAAAGTGATTGCATTTTACCACTTAATGTTAAGAAAAAATTTGAGAGACCCAAAATGAGGAGGATTAGGCAAAGAGGGAGAAGGACCTGCAAGTACTATTTGCACTAGGACAAGGACTATTAGGTGTAAGAGATGTAACAAGCTAGGCCACAACATAAGGACCTACCAGCAAATAGCAACTCAATAGGTCACTTCTGCTTTATTGTCCTATACATTTCTTAATAAATTTTGTGATTTCTTCTTAAAGCCTTAGCGTATGGTACAATTGATTCTTAATTTTTGGTTTTGTTTTGCAGTAAAGGAAAAGAGCTCAAGCAGAAATAGTACAAGCCTTAACCGGTGCATCAAGTGTGTCTGGGCTAGGACATGAATAATAACAGTAGTACCATAGTTACATTTTTCTTGGAAATTTTTTGTTTTAGAAATGTAGCACCTTTTGCTTTTTTTATTTGCAAACTATTTTGCAAATCTTAGTTTAAATGCTGATATAGATGCAGAAATTATTTTTTGGTCACAGATTAAATGGCATTTGTAATAAGAAATATACTAGAATCCATGTTGTAGATTTCTTATGGCAAATACATGTCAAAACAATGTATGACAATGATATTTAATCAATGAATGACTTTTCATTACTTTGTTAATATGTGCACTGATTATATATATTGATGTTAGCAATGGAAAAGATGAAACATAATAATTTTTCATATAATTCATTCCATTTCATTTGAAATCAAAAAGTAGGAACAAAAGGATAGCTGAATGAGCAACCCATTACACATACAATCTACCAAAATAAATACCAAGCCTTTACAAACAACTACCAAATTTCCCAAATTAAATACCCATCAACCATGACACAAATGGAATGAAAACTAGCTACTACTTTACTAAATAGCAAGAGCACAAACAACCAACACACTACTTCATCCTTACAAGCAAAACCAATAAAATTGCAAGGTTCAGAAGAGTGCAAATCAGGCAAATGCCTACAATTATCTTTAAATAGTTTATAGATCCTTGCATTCTCTCAACATTAAACATTATCCTCCTACTTTCTTCGTTTTGGTGAACAACAACGTCTGTCAAGTCCATCATATCTCTCAGCATGCTTCTACGTTGGGTGACTTCACCCTTCATGCCTCGTGCCTCCCTTATGTTCATACTCACCCTTGAAGGCTCAAATGTATTTGCAACCTTTCACCAACCCAGAAAACTACTATATTCATTATTTTAACAGTAGTAATAGGGTTTATTTTTGTTCTTACTGGTCTCTGAAATCCTAATCCCTGCTTTCCTTCCATATTTGCAGAATGAGTTCAAGTACCTTCCCTCTCAACAACTATCATTGTTGCTTGATGCAGACATGGGTGAGAAGAAACAAAGCAGCAAGGTAACAAATTAGAAACCCTAACTGTTTCCGATCCAAATTTTGCCTTTTCATTCTTTTCAGTCACTCATGCAAATAAGAAGCAAATTAAGGACACCTTATCACAAGGTTATTTTAGTAATTAGAATTTCATATATCTCCTCTGACCATACATTTTCCATTGACTTAATGCCTAAAAGGGTGGATTTAGGACGGAAGAGCAACTTGCTATAACGAAAGCATAATTTTGGCGTATTTAAGTGTATTTTTCAACATATAGGGACACGCGTGTTAATTTGCATATTTTATAGAGACAAAATCGTATTTTTCCCTTATAAACATGTCATTTCCTCTTTTGAATAAGTCCAATATTGCTTTCTACCACTAAATGACAAAAATTTTTACATATGGCACTGAATTATCTAAAATGCCCCTAAATTAATCTAAAATGACCAGAACCCCTTATATCCCTTGGATAATACCCCATGAACCATCATACACTAACTAAAGATTAATTTCACTAAAGACAAATTCTTTTAAATCCCTAGATATTACCCAACCCATATGATGCATTAACCAAAACACCTATTATTTATTGGATATTAACCTACAAACCATTATGTACTAACAAAGCCCTAAATTTCACAAAAGATAAAACAAAATCATAAGTGTTAGCACATGAAACTCATCACGCGCCAACTTCTGTTTCTTTCTCTCTTTCTCTCTTTTCTTTTCTCTCTTCTCACCACCTCTTCTCCTCTAATTGCTATCTCCACTTCCATCACCATAAACCACCATTCTTCTCTTACCTAAGTTAAGAAATATGGAGAACTAAGTCCCTAATACTTGAATTTGAAGTTATTTTATAAGAATATGAGGCTTTGGTAAGCTTTCCCTCTCTCTTTATGATTCTACCTCTTTCTCTCTCTTCTAAAATCTAATTGGTTTTCAAATCCAATGCTAGAATGACACAAAAAATACAAGGACAAAAAAATTCTAAACAAGTTGTTAATGAAACTGAATTCATATCAAACTTTCTCCTTCTTCAACCTTAAGATTGCCCACTTTGCATGCTCCCTTTCATGGCAATCTTTGTTTTGCAACTTACTATCCATGTATCTCTCAATCATTCGGCTTTGAATCTCAACATTGGTACTCTTCTCTCTCTGTCAATCACACCAATTTCATTTTGAAATATGTAATTTGGATAAAAGTAATTTTTAATATCTAGGTTTTGCATCACTCATTACTCCTCGCTCCTCTTTCTCTTAATCAAGAGGGCTTTACCATGTGAGGATGTCATGTTTTTCCATAAAAGGAAAATCATCATGGAACGGGCTTATTTGATTTTATTTTTTAGAAAGTAATTTTCTTTCATTAAACCTGTTTATTAATCCTCAGAAACGACGATCCTTCTGAAAAGGGATTGTAAAAAGGTCTCTTACATTAGTAAGAGTTTTAGTTTTGGAGTCGCCACCCTCTTTAAGGAAAATTCTCGAATTGGTTGATTCTTTGGAATCGACTAACTCGATTTTGAACTAGAGATAGGGTTCGAGAGGTAGGTACGATATTAGAAAGGTGTTAGGCACCCATATCACTCGGTTAAACCAGCCTCCTCGTTGTCCATTAATTCACAATGATTTAATAATAATATTCACTAGAATTGATATGTAAAACATTTTTTTACGCAATTTAGAAATCATGTCAATCATGCAAGTTGGTAAAGCATATAAAAACATAAAATAAAGCATCCATAAGAAAGGGGAGAAGGAGAAAAAAAAATGCAACCAATCTCCTAAAATATAATCTACCCTTTACCCTCTCAAAATTTTCCAAATCGCAATGAATATTACAACCAAGCAATTATTAGGAATCCATTTAGGAACCTTTACATTAAGCTTAATAAGAATAAAAGCAAAAACTCAAACATAAAGAGTAAAGCAATAACCATAATAAACATATCCAGGCTAATGAATCAAGCAATCACACATAGAATGATAGTAATCAAGATCAATACTAACAACATTAATAAGTTAGAGGTTAAAGTATAAATAGATAAAGAACAAAAATAAAGATTGCATGAATGTAAATGAACTTGGAATTTAAATTACTGAAATTTAAAGAACTGAAAAGTAAATGGAAAAATGATAAAGCATTATTATTTAACTTAGAATAGGATTGAGTTCAAGAATTTGTTGTTCATGAACAACTATGACCATCACTACTTAGTTCCATTCTTTATTTGCTCCCTCATACAAAAAATGAGTTGTTTACGCACTTTAAACAAGGATGCTTAAGGCTTAACTCGATTGAATCCCGAAATCATAGCATAATTATTGATTTTAAGTGGCTAAGATTCTGAAATGAAGGTTCGTGCACCACTAAAGTAGCGTGTGGACCTTGCCCTAATCAGAAAACTCAGAAAACAAGCAAAAGGGGGGCATCTGGGAAGAAATGGCACAGAGCCATGGCTAGTGGCACACGCCACACATAGTGGCTTGCGCCACTATTGCTCTCAGTGCGCCACTTCGCCGTAGAAAGCCCTCTTTTGGTTGATCCCGGATTTTCCTCACAACCAGACTTAAGAATGGTGATTTAACACAAAAATAAAAAGAAAAAAGATGAAGAGAAAGGGTTTAGACTCTCAGTTTACCTTTGCTTTCGAGAGAAACTTGAGATTGGATCAAAAAGGGCAATAAACACCCAAGAACTTTATTCATTGATAAATGATCCAAGATTAGATATATTTGATTAGTGTTTTGAGGAGGATTGATTGTAAAACCCACTAAAGTTCTTTGTAGAAATATTTTCTCCCTTAGTACAAATCAATAACACTTGTTAAGGATTTTGATCAAGGGATTTTGAGAATAAAAAATTTAAAAGTTTGGTTAGGCAACCAATCCTCCTCCCCCATTTCGCCTATACCCTTGGTCTGTTTGTAGATAAATGAGTAGTGGATGACCTTAGTTTTAGGGCTTATGTGGCACGGGCCACTGATGGGCCTTAAAATGGATTCTGTCCAATTTTCAAGGAATCAGCTCGGGTGGCACACAAAATAAGGTAGGCACCACCACGTTACGGGCATACCTGAGACACGTTTCCTGGCGCTATTTCGATGTGAGCCCTGTGAATACTCAAATTTTGAGGCTTCTCATGTTGTTGGTGGCATGTGAAACTCTTTAAATGGAGGAAAACACGCTGCTACAGTGCCATGCCAATTAGTTTGACTTTGCTACAGTAACTTTGACTTTGCTGCAGCAACTGTGCAAACAGTCCGGCCGGACCGGAGGTCATTTTGGACATTTACTGGAAATATGTCAATATGGTACTTGAAACGTCCGGAATTTCACGAGGATCGCAGAACCGGTCCCGGAATGATTTTTGGAGGTCGGAAACTCCCAAAAAAGCTCCCGGAGCGAGACATGGTGGCCACCACCAGCTACGGCGGCGCCGGCCGCCGGACACGGCGGCTCCTGCCGCCCAGCATGGGCGGCACCTGCCGCCCCACCGCCTGGGCGGCAGCAGCCGCCCAGCATGGGCGGCACCTGCCGCCCCACCGACTGGGCGGCACCTGCCGCCCTGGACCCGAAAATGGCCTATAAATAGGCCATTTTCAGTCCAATTTTGGCACCCCTGTCTGTGTTGACGGACGAATCCTTCTCCCTCTCACGCTCCTTGCGTTTTCTTTACCGCTTTTTGCATTTAATTTAATTTTTATTGCATTTTTATTGTGATATTTGGACATTAAAATTAAACAAATTAAAATTAATTAATATTTCCTAAGCGAGGAGCTTAATCCGGAGTTAAGAAGCGGTCGTCGATTAAATCAGGTATGTAAACAAAACTCTGCCTATTTAATTTTAGCACTTCATGCATATTTCTCTTCTACTCTTAATAATTCTACAATTGCATAAATACATCCACGTCATTATTTTTGGTAAATAAACTGCCTTAATTAATTTGATTAAGCGTAAATGCCCGGTTAATCAATAATCGTGGTATTAAAGTTTAAATCCGACAATATTGGCTAAAAGAGCCTAGTTAATTAATAACTACGGTTCAATTGCCTTATTTCGAACAAATCCGGCTTAAGTCCAATTAATCAATAATTGTGGCTAAAAGCCTTAATCAATCACGTTTCGACAATAAATTGTGATTAAGCTCGAACGCCCGATTAATTGATAATCGTGGCATTAAAGCCTAAATCGCACATTTTGGCAAACTAATTGCCTAAAACAACACCTTTTGGCCAAAGGCCTAAAATCAACCATTTTTAGCAACAAATCGCTTAAAATCAATCTTTTGGCAAAATGCCTTAAAATCAACATTTTCGGCTTAAAACCGTAAAATCAACCATTTTGGTGACAATCGCCTAATTCGCACATTTTGGCAACAATTGCCTAAATCAAATCATTTTGGCTAAAAGCCATTAAAATCAACATTTTTGGCAACATGCCTAAAAATCAATCAATCTTTGGCGAAATGCCTAAACAAAATGCACAAAGCATACACACACTCATGCACGAAGCATACACACAATCATGCATAAAGCATACACACAAAAATGCACAAAGCATACACAAAATCATGCACAAAGCATACACACTTATGCACAAAGCATACACACTTATGCACAAAGCATACACACTTATGCACAAAGCATACACACGCACAAAGCATATACACTTATGCACAAAGCATACACACTTATGCACAAAGCATACACACTCATGCATAAAGCATACACCTTCAAAGCCCTTGAAACAAGGCCTATCGAACTACGTTGACTTTGATCTTCCATTCAAACGGAAGTACGTAGGCACGTTCGGGATTTCACCCCGGGTGGCAAGTCAAAATCACTCAAACATTTCATTAATCCATCATTCACCTTGCAAAACATTCATTCATCGGTTAGTTTATCAGCATGACATAGTCTCGGGATCCATCTCGGGTTCGTAGATTGTGCCTTAATCATTGGGATAATTAATCTAGTAACTAGGTTAATTAAAAATGGAGTCACTTAGGGTTTTTTCCTAGTTTACCCTTAAATAATTAAACAAGGTGGCGACTCACACACATCACGTGTATTTCTTCTCATTCATCATATGCATCACATGCCTATGTGCTTTTGGGGAAGGGGTTCACAGTTTGGCGACTTCACTGGGGATTTATGTAATTAATTTGCATAAAGTGGACTACAATTGTTGTGAAAACTAACCGGCCTTTCTTTAAGGCATCATTTTATTATGCTTTGTTTTGCAGGGTACCCTAATACGAATCAAGTGTTCTTTCCTTAAGAATACTTGATAAATCCGGACTTAATTGAAAAATGTGATTAAGACATTAAAACTTGTTGATTTATTTGCACGATTGAGAATCCTTTTCTCCATTGCATAAAAAATGAACTTCAAATGAATTTCTTCTCTTTCTGTTCAAACTTCTGAGTCTAGATAGCAAGTAGCGCTGATCGGCAGGTCTCTTTGATTATGCCGACAGACAGCCAAAGCGTCCTCCCTGTTACCGCAAACCATCTCTAATCCTTTTGGAGGTGGCACATGGGTATGCGTACCGTTGGACCCACGCGAAACTCCTTGTTTCACATGTGGTTAGATATATCCATACTCAAGGTTCAAGGGTCCCTTAATAAGCCGATTCTCTATTTGTGTCATAGCCTATAGAACTTATCCTTTAGGACTATATGCACCCAATGGTATGAGTCATCTCATTAAAATAAATTATGACGTGTTGTTGTGCGCATTCACGACATACCATAAGCATTAAAAAAAAAAGAGAGAGAAGAGAGTGGAGGGACACAAAAATATCCTTCTGTTTGTCAGTCATGCACAGTTGGACAAAGAGTCGGTCTACCTCATATCAGTTACTCTGACACACAATACCGCCCACTATACCCTAACGCGATTACCCTTACACTTATAGGTACCCCCTGTGCAAGCGACCACAATAATACCAGACACACCTACAGTGCTATCACCGACCTCATCAACTTCAACTACACCAATGGCATCATTGTCTGACATCCAAAACCTCATTGAACAACTCGAGGCCAGAATGGAGGCCAGAATGGAGGCCAGAATGAATGAGGCATTGGCTGCCCAAAGGATTGCCTTGATAGCTGAATTGGGTAATGGTAATGGTAATGGAAATGGGGCTTCAGCTAGAGGGAGTGAACCTACTACTTCCAATCAGGGACCTGCTACTGAACCAACAAACCCCGCCCTGAACCTGGATGACATGCCCTCCAAAACTGCTTCTGAGCTGAAAGCTCAGAGAATGAGAGAAAAGCTAGAAACCACCAAACAGAAAAACAATGAACCCTTTCCCTCGTTCCTTACGAGAAAAAGGGCCAAGGTCGCCCAAATGATTAACCGGCCTTCTGAGCAAGAACAGGTGGACATTATAATAAAGAACCTACAACCAGTCTACCAACAGCAACTACAAACCCAGTACCTACCAACATTCCAGTCGCTCATTGCCACTGCTACGAAGGTAGAAGATTTGATTCAAATGGGACAACTGAAAGAAGACTCGGGTTCCTCAAAATACGAGAAGCCTAGCCAAGCCGGCAAAGTCCATGAAATGGCAAGCATCACCCCCACGAATCCTTTACGTGTGGGCAATATGAGAAATGGCAATCGGTCAAGAAGGACATATACTGATCTCGGGATGCCAATCCTTTTGGTTTTCCGAGAGGCTGTCAAGGCCAACTACATCAAGCCCTTGGAAGCAAGGCCGCCGCCCTACCCTTTACCAAGAAACTACCGAACCAATGAATACTGTGAATATCATCAAGGTCATGGGCACGAGACTGAAGCGTGCTGGACGCTTAAGAACCGCATCCAAGACCTGGTAGACGATGGTTCAATCATCCCAAGAAGTGAGTCAAACATTAGCACTAATCCCTTACCAAATCACGGGGTAAATGCTATTATTTCTGACCAGGAATTGATCGATCCTTTCGAGCTATTCCTAGAAATGAATGACACCTGTGTCCTGGACTTGAATGACTTATCCGAAGAGGTAACAACCGAACTCGAAGTGGAAGACTTCATGCAACCTAGTCTCCTAGACGAAATTGCAGTTATCACAGGAAATGATGGGGACCAAGATCTGCTGAGCCTGATCAAGCCGAACGAAGGCCCTCTCACCAATTGGTACGCCGAGGAGGAGCGCGCTGCTGATAAACCCCCTCCCGAGTCAAACCTAGAGTCAAAATCTGTAATCAAGTCTTGTATTGAGTCTGAGTCTGACCCCGAGTCTGAAACCGAGTCAGAGTCCAGTTCCAGTCTTGAGTCATCTGTGTCGGATTTTGAAAATCCAGATTTCAAATTTGATGTAATCTTTGAAGACAATTCTGTCATGATCAATAAAGGCTTGCAGATTCTTGATTACCCCGCGTGTCTATCTTTCCAAGCATTTCCAAGCAAAAATAAAGAAAAAGAAATAAATAAAATAAAAAATGAAAAAGGAAAAATAATAATTGGCAAAGAAGAAAATGAACATACATACATTGCATTTGATTGTGTGAACAAGGGACAGGTCAGTGAATGCTTGAGGAAGTTTGCCGATTGTTTCATGTGGAAGGCAAGTGACATCACGGGAATTGACCCAGCAATAGTGGTGCACAAGATTCCAGTATATCCCGAGGCTAAGCCAGTGAAGCAGAAGCTAAGAAGGCTGAAGACCGAATGGTCCTTGAAAATCAAGGAGGAGGTAGCCAAGCAACTGGAGAACAGATTCATAGAACCCATTGCCTACCCGACATGGTTAGCAAATATTGTGCCAGTGCCGAAGAAAGATGGCAAAGTCAGAATGTGTGTGGACTATCGGGATTTGAATAGAGCATGTCCGAAGGACGACTTCCCCCTGCCGCATATCGACTTGTTGGTAGACCGAATGGCGGGACACGAGATGGTCTCCTTGACCGATCTTGCTGTCGGGTACAACCAGATAATGATGCATGTTCCAGACAAAGAGAAAACGGCATTCATCACGGAGTGGGGAACCTACTGCTACAGGGTCATGCCTTTTGGGCTCAAAAATGCCGGGGCAACCTATCAAAGAATGGCGACGACCATCTTCCATGACATGATTCACGAAGAAGTAGAAGTGTACGTGGACGATATGGTTGTTAAATCAAAAACAGCTGAAGAACATACAACAGCGCTTGAGAAGTTCTTCCTTAGACTTCGAAAGTACAATTTAAAACTCAACCCGGCAAAATGTCTGTTTGGAGCTACATCCGGAGTATTTCTGGGGCATATGGTCAGTCGGAAGGGCATAGAAATTGATCCTTCAAAAGCCAAAGCCGTTATGGAAATACCAGCACCGAGGACGGAAAAGGAAGTTCGGGGTTTCCTAGGAAGGCTACAGTACATCAGCCGGTTCATCAATCAATTGGCTAATACTTGTGGTCCGATCTTCAAATTGCTCAGGAAAGGAGTAGCCGTAAAATGGAATGAGGATTGTCAGAAAGCTTTCGACCAAGTCAAGCAATATCTGTTATCCCCACCAGTTTTACAGCCACCAAGGCTAGGAAAGCCTTTGCTGTTGTACCTATCAGTGACAGAAGAAGCGATGGGTGCAATGCTAGCTCAACAAGCAGAAGATACGAGGGTAGAAAATGTCGTGTATTACCTTAGCAAGAGGATGCTAGAATATGAGCTAAAATACAATAAGATAGAGAAGTTGTGTTTGGCTCTAGTATGGGCCTGTACAAAGCTGCAGCACTACCTCTCATCTTACACCACCTACGTCATTTCTGAATCGAACCCCTTGAAATTCCTTATGGAGAGGCGGGTTCTTGACTGTAAAATGGCTAAGTGGGTGTCGGTGCTCGCAGCTTATGATTTAAAATTTGTACAACGAAAGGCGGTGAAAGGCGGAGCCTTGGCTGATCAACTAGCAGAATTACCGATCGAAGACCAAATGCCGGAGGTAGAATTTCCTGATGAAGACTTGGTGAACTTGGAAAGTGAAGTCTGGGAAATGTACTTCGATGGAGCTTCGAACTACCATGGAAATGGGGTTGGAGTCATATTCAAAACTCCTTGTGGAGAATACATTCCAATCGCTGTCAAATTAGATTTCGACTGTACCAACAATGAAGCCGAGTATGAAGCTTGCATCAAGGGGTTAGAAGTGGCCCTGGAGAAAGAAATACAAATCCTTAGGGTTTTTGGAGATTCCAATCTGATAGTCTCTCAAGCTCTAAGAAAATGGAAAATTAAAGAAGAGCGTTTGGTTCCTTACCTACGATGCTTGGACGAATTGGCTCAGCAATTTGAGGATTTATCCTTCCACTACTTGCCGCGAGCCAAAAATCAGTTCGCAGATGCTCTGGCTACTTTAGCCTCCATGGCAATGTAGAAGGAGACCGAGTCGTTCGACCTCTGACAGTGCGGCTACAGAAACAGCCAGCACATATCATGAATTTGGTCGATGACAAGCCCTGGTATTGGGATATACAAAATTATCTTCAGAATGAAGCCTACCCGGAGGGATCTACCAAAACTGATCAACGGACATTGAGACAACTAGCATCCGGATATTTCCTTACTGGGGGAATTCTGTACAAAAGAAGTTGGAATGGCCTGCACCTAAGGTGCGTTGATGAGGGAGAAGCTCAAACCATCATGGATTCCTTACATAATGGGGAATCTGGTCCACACATGCCCGGGATAGCCTTGGCTCGAAAAATTGTGAACCTGGGTTATTACTGGTCAACCATGAATGCAGATTGCGTGAGGCACGCGCAGAAGTGTCACAAATGTCAAATTTTTGCTAAGCTGCAAAGAAAACCTCCGGTCAATTTGAATCCTATTGCTTCACCATGGCCTTTCGCAACTTGGGGCATAGACGTGATCGGAAAAATCCACCCGAAGGCCTCTAACGGCCATCAATTCATCCTGGTTGCTGTAGATTATTTCACTAAGTGGATCGAGGCAGCCTCTTATTCAGTTTTAAATGCCAAGAAGGCAGCACAGTTTGTCCGTACTAACATCCTTTGTCGGTATGGAACACCGTTCGAGATCATCACGGATAATGGGTCTCACTTTCAAAGTGAATTTTCTGACCTGCTGAAGCAAAAGAAAATTCAACATCATAAGTCCTCACCCTATCGTCCACGAGCAAACGGGGCTATAGAAGCTGCGAATAAGGCTATAAAAGTCATTTTGCAGGAGACTATTAAAAAGCACAAAGCTTGGCACGAACAGTTACCGAATGCCCTATGGGGATATAGGACTTCAATCAGAACGCCCACCGGAGCAACTCCGTATTCTTTGGTACATGGTATGGAAGCAATATTGCCTATTGAGCTGGAAGTTCAGTCGGCAAGGATTATTCAGGAAAACCAGATCAACGAAGCAGATTGGGCTAAAAATTATCACTTGCAACTTTTGGGTATGGATGAAAAGCGATTGCAAGCAATCCACCAAACTCAAGTCTACCAAAGAAGAATGGCATGGCATTTTGATAAGAGGGTCAAAGACCGGAAGCTGGAAGAAGGTTGTTTGGTCCTGAAGGAGATTAGACAGCCAATCATAGACCCACGTGGGAAGTTTCGTCCTCATTGGGCTGGACCCTATGTGTTGAAGAAAGTATTGTCCGGCGGAGCCGTCATCTTGACTGATTTAGATGGTTTGGAATTCACGAATCCATGTAATTTAGATCAGTTAAAAAGATATTTTGTGTAATAAGCATTGCATAATGTAAAATGAACTACACTAGACCTGATTCTCTCTGGAAAAAAGAAATTATGTATCGGAGATATGTAGGCAACCCTCATTGGGTACGGTCTAAACATTAATGAAAATCATTCCATAATTCTTTCCTCTTTGCCAACAATAAAAAAAAAATAATAATAACAATAATAAAAAAAAGGATAAAAAAAAAAAAAAAGAAGAGAAAAACCCGCTAAGTCGAAAACCCGAAAAGGGCGGCTTAGGCAAAAATGGGGGCCCGCTAAGTTGAAAACCCGAAAAGGGCGGCTTAGGCAAAAATGGGTAGCTCGCTAAGTTGAAAACCCGAGAGGGCGGCTTAGGCAAAAATCAGAGCTTGAATAAATGAAGTTGGAAAATGCTTGGAAAGCTTAAAAGTCAAATGACATGCCCAATTGAAAGCAATAAAGTCAAACAGTCCAAAGTCAAACAGTCCAAAGTCAAGCAGAAAACTAAAGAGACCAAGAAAAATAAATAATAAAGTCCAAATCCAAAAATCCAATGCTAAAACACCAAAATCCACACCCAAAGTCCCAAGTAAAAGACAAAAGAGTTCAAACAAAGCCAAAACACCAAAAGTCCAAAAGCCTATTAGAGTCTAGGTACCCCGTCGCCTCCGTGGGGCAACGTCCTCCGAGTCATCCCCAGTTGTTGAACTCCCTCCAGCCTCGCCTGTCCGAGGAGCCAACATGATCTCCTCATCAGTCCTAATCCCATCACCAGCGTCAGCCTGAGTCCAACCCTCGAGTGCACTCAGCAATGCGTTCCTCCTCAGCTTCTCAACTGGCCAGACAATGGTCATAAACCAAGACCGGTACTCAGGAGAGGTCTGAATACCAGCAGGATTAGGTGAAGGTCTAACCATATGATGGTCCCTAACCCAGGCCCTAAGGACGGCTCGAGTAACTCCCGGAGTGATGGCTGAATCAGCTAGGGAATCATCCATGGTCGGAACAGTCTGATCTATCCCCATCTGTCTCAGAACGCGCGAAGCGCAGTACCAGGTACAATGTGTAAGGCCTAAAAGGTAAACCTGAATATGACGAAAGCTAACCTGGATAAAGCAGGTGATGTCATACCAGGGAACAAACCACAATACCTCGTTTGGACCCAATTCAATCAGCCATGAGGTCCATGCGTCAGCAGACGGATGTGTGATCAAGATCCTCCGCATACGATACTGAGAAGGGTTGTAAGGCAAACGGGTAGGAGCAGCAACCACTTGAAGGTGGTCCTTCAACCAAACCTGGGTAATGGATCCTTTCTATTACAAAGGCATGAACCAAAAAAAAAAAAAAAAAATGAGAGGAAAATACCTGGAGTATAATCGGGGAAACTGTCCAGTCCTCGAAGCCTAGAGCAGCTCTGTCAAGGCTCCTGATGGTTTCTGCCAGCACAATGCCGCCAATGCAGCTCATGTCCTCCATCTGTCGAATCATAGGGCAAAATCGCAGATCCCCGAAGCCTGGGTCCTTGTTAAACAAGAAACCAGATAATAAGCAAAATACAAAAGCCCGCATCCTCAGCCTCATCCGGTCTGGGTCATCTGAAAGAACCTCTGAAAATTCATCAATCAGGGGCAGCAGAATTGCCTTCTGGTCGTCAACAATCATGGCCTTAGCTTGTGGCCGGCTGAATTGAAATAAAATTTCAAATGACCGAACATACCCAACTTTAACCTCATGCCTGACTAAAGGGGCATTAGGGTTACACCCTATGATAGCACAAAACTCCTCGAAAAGAGGACACATCTCCTCCATCATGGCCCCGAACCGAAAAACGTGGGCCTCAGGGTCCCAGAATCTGATACAAGCCCATAAAAAGTTTCAGTCGATCACTACCCCCCTAAGGGTAATGATAGGAGAGAGGCCATACCTCTTCAAGTTGATCTTTTCAACTTTGGAGAGACTCCTAGCCCAGCTGTGCATGCTATGATTGAAAGAAGGATTCATTCTTTGGAAAAGATAAACACAGAGAGAAAAGAAAAAGAGAGAAGATAAGGAATGAGTGAAGAACCAAAACAAAGAACAAGCTTTTATAGGAGAAAATGCACCGAATAAGGGCGGCAGCAGCCGCCGAAATGATGGCGGCAGCAGCCGCCGAATTGCCACTGAATAACGGCGGCAGCAGCCGCCGAATAATGACAGCAACGGCCCCCACAAAATTCACAATCAGGCCCCAGAGGCCCGAAAAATCACATTCAGGCCGCAGTGGCCCGAAAAATCACAATCAGGCCCCAGAGGCCCGAAAAATCACAATTCAGGCCGCAGTGGCCCGAAAAATCACAATCATGCCCCAGAGGCCCGAAAAATCACAATTCAGGCCCTAGAGGCCCGAAAAATCACATTCAGGCCGCAGTGGCCCGAAAAATCACAATTTAGGCCACAGAGGCCCGAAAAATCACATTCAGCCCGCAGTGGCCCGAAAAATCACAATTCAGGCCAAAGTGGCCCGAAGAATTCACAATCAGGCCCCAGAGGCCCGAAAAATCACAATCAAGCCCCAAAGGCCCGAAAAATCACAATTCAGGCCCCAGAAGCCTGAAAAATCACATTCAGGCCACAGAGGCCCGAAAAATCACAATTCAGGCCACAGAGGCCCGAAAAATCACATTCAGGCCCCAGAGGCCCGAAAAATCACATTTAGGCCCCAGAGGCCCGAAAAATCACAATTCAGGCCCCAGAGGCCCGAAAAATCACATTCAGGCCAAAGTGGCCCGAAAAATCACATTCGGGCCAAAGTGGCCCGAAAAATCACATTCGGGCCAAAGTGGCCCGAAAAATAACAATCAGGCCCCAGAGGCCCGAAAAATCACAATCAGGCCCCAGAGGCCCGAAAAATCACAATTCAGGCCACAGAGGCCCGAAAATTCACAATCAGGCCACAGAGGCCCGAAAAATCACATTCAGGCCCCAGAGGCCCGAAAAATCACATTTAGGCCCCAGAGGCCCGAAGAATCACATTCAGGCCAAAGTGGCCCGAAGAATCACATTCAGGCCAAAGTGGCCCGAAAAATCACAATCAGGCCAAAGTGGCCCGAAAAATCACAATCAGGCCCCAGAGGCCCGAAAAATCACAATTCAGGCCCCAGAGGCCCGAAAATTCACATTCAGGCCACAGAGGCCCGAAATTCAAAACTCGGCCTAGGGTCCGAAAATTCACAACTCAGACCAAGGCCCCACAATCCCAATTTGGCCCAAGGTCCGAGTTTTCGCCTTCAAAATTTGCTCCATCAGACAACCACTGGCTCTCATAAATCATTTTTATGATAGCCAGTGGGGGGCAACTGTGAATACTCAAATTTTGAGGCTTCTCATGTTGTTGGTGGCATGTGAAACTCTTTAAATGGAGGAAAACACGCTGCTATAGTGCCATGCCAATTAGTTTGACTTTGCTGCAGCAACTGTGCAAACAGTCCGGCCGGACCGAAGGCCATTTTGGACATTTACTGGAAATATGTCAATATGGTACTTGAAACGTCCGGAATTTCACGAGGATCGCAGAACCGGTCCTGGAATGACTTTTGGAGGTCGGAAACTCCCAAAAAAGCTCCCGGAGCGAGACATGGTAGCCACCACCAGCTACGGCGGCGCCGGACGCCGGACACGGCGGCTCCTGCCGCCCAGCATGGGCGGCACCTGCTGCCCCACCGCCTGGGCGGCAGCAGCCGCCCAGCATGGGCGGCACCTGCCGCCCCACCGACTGGGCGGCACCTGCCGCCCCACCGACTGGGCGGCACCTGCCGCCCTGGACCCGAAAATGGCCTATAAATAGGCCATTTTCAGTCCAATTTTGGCACCCCTGTCTGTGTTGACGGACGAATTCTTCTCCCTCTCATGCTCCTTGCGTTTTCTTTACCGCTTTTTGCATTTAATTTAATTTTTATTGCATTTTTATTGTGATATTTGGACATTAAAATTAAACAAATTAAAATTAATTAATATTTCCTAAGCGAGGAGCTTAATCCGGAGTTAAGAAGCGGTCGTCGATTAAATCAGGTATGTAAACAAAACTCTGCCTATTTAATTTTAGCACTTCATGCATATTTCTCTTCTACTCTTAATAATTCTACAATTGCATAAATGCATCCACGTCATTATTTTTGGTAAATAAACTGCCTTAATTAATTTGATTAAGCTTAAATGCCCGGTTAATCAATAATCGTGGTATTAAAGTTTAAATCCGACAATATTGGCTAAAAGAGCCTAGTTAATTAATAACTACGGTTCAATTGCCTTATTTTGAACAAATCCGGCTTAAGTCCAATTAATCAATAATTGTGGCTAAAAGCCTTAATCAATCACGTTTCGACAATAAATTGTGATTAAGCTCGAACGCCCGATTAATTGATAATCGTGGCATTAAAGCCTAAATCGCACATTTTGGCAAACTAATTGCCTAAAACAACACCTTTTGGCCAAAGGCCTAAAATCAACCATTTTTAGCAACAAATCGCTTAAAATCAATCTTTTGGCAAAATGCCTTAAAATCAACATTTTCGGCTTAAAACCGTAAAATCAACCATTTTGGCGACAATCGCCTAATTCGCACATTTTGGCAACAATTGCCTAAATCAAATCATTTTGGCTAAAAGCCATTAAAATCAACATTTTTGGCAACATGCCTAAAAATCAATCAATCTTTGGCGAAATGCCTAAACAAAATGCACAAAGCATACACACACTCATGCACGAAGCATACACACAATCATGCATAAAGCATACACACAAAAATGCACAAAGCATACACAAAATCATGCACAAAGCATACACACTTATGCACAAAGCATACACACTTATGCACAAAGCATACACACTTATGCACAAAGCATACACACTCATGCATAAAGCATACACCTTCAAAGCCCTTGAAACAAGGCCTATCGAACTACGTTGACTTTGATCTTCCATTCAAACGGAAGTACGTAGGCACGTTCGGGATTTCACCCCGGGTGGCAAGTCAAAATCACTCAAACATTTCATTAATCCATCATTCACCTTGCAAAACATTCATTCATCGGTTAGTTTATCAGCATGACATAGTCTCGGGATCCATCTCGGGTTCGTAGATTGTGCCTTAATCATTGGGATAATTAATCTAGTAACTAGGTTAATTAAAAATGGAGTCACTTAGGGTTTTTTCCTAGTTTACCCTTAAATAATTAAACAAGGTGGCGACTCACACACATCACGTGTATTTCTTCTCATTCATCATATGCATCACATGCCTATGTGCTTTTGGGGAAGGGGTTCACAAGCCCTGAAAATGTGAAAATGACTGATGGATAACATTTCTTAAACTCGGATCATTAGTTCGAGAATCAAATTCATCGGATGTCTCAAGCCCATTTTATCACAAAAAAGATTATCATCACTGAGTCCTTTTGGGGCAAAAATTGAGCGTCTACACTATGTAAGCTCTATTTTTAGGCAATCCTGGTGGCAAAAGGAAATTTGTAGCCATTGATTTCTTTTACATCACCAAATTGGGGCACCAACTGAAACTCAAAAGAAGCCAAGTGTTTAATTTTATTGGTGACCCATTAGCCCGTTCTCCTTCATTTCCATTTTTCCTCCTTTTCGTTGTTGGATAAGTTCTTACAACAAAACTAAAATTAACATTCATTTTGCCGAATTCTCACTTAGTAGAACATTCATTTCTAGCACTAGAAAAAAAATTTTCAATCCTTTTTAGGCTCTTCACCATTTGGATAGGGGAGGTCCTTTTTAGGTTCAGCAAATCGAAGCTATAACTTAGAGGAGTTAAATGATGTTACTATTGACCGGCTAATAATGTGTAATTCTGGTTTTTTTTTTCATTAGTAATTTGGTAATAACAAAAAAAAGATTGGATTTTTTTATTAATAACATATAAAGATTTGTTGTTTTGAAACAAAGCAAAGGGAAAAAAAATTATTTTTTTAGGATAGAATTAAGGGAAAACAATTTTGTTGTTTAAGGAAGTGATATTTTGATGCATTACATAAACAACTTTTGCTCATTTTGTTGATCACAACTTCTTAACCATTTACATGTTATGCTACCATTGAAGTACCATTTGTTTCTCAAAACTAAAAATGAAAACCATTGAAGAAAGGTGGAAGCTTTTATGAAGTTAAAGAGAATTATGAAGATTCAGTTGAGAGGGAGAGAGAGGGAGAGAGACAACTGGAGCGATGAACACGAGAGAAGAGGGAAAAAGATGCAGGGTTAGGGGAGAAAGAAGAGTGGTTCATTTTAATATTTAAAATGATGTGCATTGGGGCAATTAACTAAGGTTTCTATGTAGCTCCATTATATTAGCTTTTATTCGCATCAATGCATAGATTCACCATTGGGCTTTACGTGAAAAACTTCAGGGCACCCTCAACTTTTACTTTGACCAATTAAACACTTTAACTTATAAAATTATATCCATTAAATACCTTAACTTGAAAAATTATTATATTGAATACTCAAACTTGTAAAATTAAATCGATTAAACATTTGTTTGATGCTTGAAAAATGTGAAATTCTTGTTTTAAAGGTTATGCTAACTACACAGTGAATATTTTACACATAAATGTCAAAAACACCAAAATACTGTCTTTGCTAGTATGAAGAGGAATACAATATTACCAAAATTTATAATTTCAGGTGCATAATAGGTCCCTCAAAAAGTTTGGAGTGTCATAAGGTCTTTTCGATAAAATACAAGGGTAAATTTATGCATTTGGTCATTTTTTTTAACAACTCTAACCCTAATTAGGTTTGAGGCGATAATATATCTAAGTTTCATTTTGCGAGTGCTTAAGGTATAAAGGTTAACATAGAGTGATTCTATAACAAGTCAAACAATTTCGAGGTATATTAGGCCATTTGGAAAGAGTGAGGAAAATATCAAAGGAGAAAATATGCATTATTTTCCTTCTAGGCCATAAAGTTAAAATCTCTCCAAGTCGAATAAAAAATTATAAATGAATTGAGAAAATTACACTTGTTTAATACGAAATAGATTTCATTATTTTCCTTCCACCATTATTTTGTTTTTTAAATATTTTCCTTTTTTTCTTTCAAAACAAAACTAATGAATATGTGATGTGTTTTAACAATGACGTTCAAAATTTTAATGATAATTGTAATTTTTATGCAATTCTGTAATTAATGAATAGGACAAATTGCAGTGTTTATAGGCCATGAAAAGGTATTGATATTGCCAATCGACTATAGTCTAGTTGGTCTTCCCACTTGTGTGGAGATTGAGAGATTTCAAGTTCAAGTCCTTACAACCACAAGAGGTTAAAAAAAAAAAAAAATACTGATACTCTATCATATTGGCTTGACATTAGAAAGGATGTTTTTGTATTTGTCTATCATTTCTTATAAACTAATAAGACATCCTAAGGAATGTGGGATATTCAATAGTAGTATTTAGAAAAGATGTTTTCGTATTTGTGTATCAAAATTAACTATGAGGCTTTGCTTAGAAGTAGATTGTTGAAGTGTGTTGGTAATCTCACCTTGTATAAACATAGACAGAGTAAATGACAATATAATGAAAATAGTGAACCAATCAAAATACCTTAAGTCATTTTATATTAAAGATAAGTCCAACTCATTATAAGCCTAATATTAAAATGAGTTGCTAATTCAATTTAACTAATTGCTTAGAGGGCACAGATTATTAACATTGAGTGTTTTGAGGAAAGAAAATATAAAGAGAAAAGTTCTTTCTTCATTGGAAAGGTTAAAAAATATCAAAAGAATGAAAATATGTGCTATTTTCCTCTCAAGCCCATAAAATTAGAATCTCTCCAAAATTAAAAATAAAATAATGGATGAATTAAAAAAAATTACATTGTTTATTATAAAATATAATTTATTTCCTTTATTTTTCCCTCCATCCAGATATAAGTGTAAAAAATAACTTTAAAAAAAAAAGAAAATAGTAATATTTCATTGTTTTCCCTCTTTTTTTTTTTTTACCTTCATTATTTCTCTCTGCTTTCCACAAAGTGTAAAAGTTATTTCTTATTAATTTAATGTAAAATCATATGAAAGACTACATTTTAAAGTAATTTCTAATTAGATAAATTTTTGACAGATATAGATTTTATGTAAATTAACCCTATAAATAGAATCATCTGCGGAGAGATCATTCAATTTTTACCCATTAATGTATGGGAAATTAATGAGGAATTACTCTCTTTTGTGATTACTTTGGTTCTGGTTAATTTATTCATGTAGTGGCATGGAGACGCAGCGAGAGGGATGGTCGGAGGGGGGACTGAGGGGATCCAGCCACTAAATTCTAAAAATTTTTAGTTTATTTTACAAATAGTGGCTTTTTTTATTTTCTTTAGCCAAGTCTCTTTATTTTCTAAAATAGTATTACTAAACAGTTGGCAAGGAAAAGCCTTTATTTTCTGCGTGTTATGCTAGATGGCACCCACATTCTTAGGGGTAGTAAGGTAAGCTAACATAATTAAGATACATACTCCTTCTGTTCTTCTTATATAGAGAAAATTTCTAATTAGAGTAATTATTTTATATAGAGACATTTAGTTGATTTGAAAACTTTAGAAGAATGCCAAAAGAAAGACTATAATACCGGTAGTCTAACTTTGTTATCTGTGTTAATTTTGTGAGAGAAACAAGATAATGACAGATAAAAAAAATGGGTTATGCATTTAATATCCTTTTTATTATACTTGCACGAGGTATCCAGGTATCCAGGCCCGTATCCGTTTTAATGGTCTATAAACCTGGCTAATTCTCGCTCTCCCTAAGAGCCAAAGAGGCTAGTCCAGGAGGAGTTTGCATTGCAGAGAATCAAACCCATGGCTTAAGTCATGATGATCAAACCCGCAAGTGCTCTTTGCCACTAAGATACCCCCATTCGGGTTATATTTAAATGTTCTTTTGTTTCCAAAGCAGAACTAAAGGTGTATTATCTATTCGTCCAACGCAATATGTGTTCTACTTTTAATTATAAAGCCCATATTTATATATATTTCCACGCGTATGAGAGTTAATAATATACATACTTGAATCATATAAGCATGAATTTGGATAAATTTTGCATACAAATGTATATGGTCACAAAATTATTTAAAAACACATCAGTTTTAATAGATACTTTTGTGTATCCTATTTTGCATTTAGACCTTGTCAATATGCTTATAAAATTTATTATAAGTGGGCATATTGAAGAAATTCAATATAATATTTTATGAATTAAACATTTTGACTCCATAATTTTTTTTTCGTTTGCGTGCATATTTTTCAAAACACACAATAATTAATGTCAAGAGGGAAGTTAAAAACTTGAAAGGATTTTGAATTTTAGTAAAGTTTGAATTTGATTGATTATATAACACAATTAATTCAGTCATTTTCTTTCAATTTTGCTTGAAAAAAATAGTGCATTAAATGTGCTCTTGCTTCAATTTTACAATAGATTTTTTTGACAAAACGAAATAGTTACAAAGTTGAAATAAATAATTATTTGATCCAAGATTTTGCCATATATAATAATAAATACATATATAAATTATTGGTAATCTAATTCAAAAATTTTTTGTGATAGAATACCAAAATAAAAAAAAAATCAAAAGTTAAAATTAATACCTTGGCCATTAATAATAATAAAGTGGAAAGTTTTCGATATAGCAATAGCAAAGAAACTCTTGATAGCAAACGGTCTTCAATGAATTATTGGCAATAAAAGCAAAAAAATCATTGATAGTAGCCAAAGAAAATATAGTTATTTGATAGATTAAATTTTCAATTGAGTTATAATTTAAACATATGTCCTTTATTATCATAATAAATTAATAATAGATGTAATATTAAAATTAAAGTATAATGAATTTTTAAATGTAAAAAAAATTACAATCATGATTTAAATAAATTTTTGAAAAAATTAAAAAATTTATGCTAATTTAAAATTGATCAAAAAAAATTACTTAACAGATTAATGATAAAATAATTAATAGCTTCAAGTGAATGATAAGCCAAAAAGTAGTTAACGATATTAACAAAACAAACAAAAGAAATTATGAAGAAAAGGAAAAAATTTCAATTTATAATTTATAAATTTAATTATTTTTAAATTTTTAATATAAAATAGTTAAGTCCTTTGGCAATAAAATTATAAATATAATTGATTTGATATCAGATTCAATTTTTACAACAAGATTTTTATTCCTAATTAAAATTAGATAGAATTTTTCTGTTACGAATTTTTTATATATATTTGATTTAATATTAATAAAACACACATATATATATATAGTTTATTTAATTAATTTATTATTATTAAGAATCTTATATATTTGATTAGTTTATTACATTTTTTATTAATTTAAATATTATTTAATATTAACTAACATTTTACATGTATTAATTGTTAAGAGAATATAAATTTCAATTGACTAATACAAACTATATTCACAAAAGTGAATGATGTTTATTCCTTACATTTTTTCGAACTAATGAATTTACTTATTTAAAAGTAAATTATCTTTATTTTTTAACTAATAAAATTAAAATTCTTAAAGTTTTATATTCTTACCATATATATCTTATATAATATATAATATAATTTATATTTAAATAGAAAATTTATCCTTAAATAATTAAATTAGCTTTATTTTTCAACCAATAAAATTAAAATTGTGGTTTCCATTTATATATGGCACAACCCAAGAGGGATGCAATGAGTTTCTAAAAATATGACTATCAAAACTCAAGATCATAATTTTGTTGTAGCAGAATTAGAAAGCATTTGTAAGAGTCAATTATCAAGTTTAGAACTTTCTCACAAAGCTATTGCAAGATTAGAAAGACTCTGTGAAGAACAATTATCACGTTTAGAACTACTTCACAAAGTTTATGTAAGATTAGAAAACTGATTAAAACTCAGATTTTGATTTCTACTAAATATAAAAGGACATATTAAAACTTTGGTAAAATCACAATACAAAAATCCAGAGTTCTAATGATTCACAGAGATAAAGCTTATTCACGTTTAGAAATAGAAACTCATTAACAGTCTTGTATTTCTAAAAAGATTAATAGTTGTATAAACATAATATAATCAAGCAATACTCCAGAAAATAAAAAAGATAAACATAGAGATTTATAGTGGTTCGATACTAACTCGCCTACATCCACTCCCCAAGACTCATCTTAAGATCTTCCACTATGTTATCTCTTTTCAAGGGTAAGAGACAAACCAACTTTATAAGAAAATAGAACAACACCTAGATCTAACTTTTGTTCCACTAGATTTCTAAAGGTTCTAGTCAACTTATTCCCTTTCTGTTTTGCAGAGAACAGAAAACTCAGATTAAGACATTAGAATCTCACACAAACAGAAGGTCATTTGATAACCTTTTACACTATAGCTTTTCATTTAAGCTATTACAAAAATATTTTTAGTTTAAACAACCTTTAATCTATAATAGATTACAACAATCTATATAGACAGAAAGAAACACAATTATAAGCACCGGAAGAACAGAAAACAGATTTTGAAAACAAAAAGAAAGTTCAGAACTGTTCTTCAAAAAATGTTATTATCAGATTTCTTTTCTCTTAAAAAAAAAATCTCTTGAAGAAAATAGATGAAAATAATTAAAGAGTGGTTGAAGAGAGGAGCTTTGAGAGATTTAAAACTTTGAACAATGGACTCTTACTCTTGCCAACACTATTTTTGAAAGAAGAAAACCTCATTATAAAAGACATTGAAATTTTGTTTTAATGAGTATCCTTGACATTCTAAAAATAAATATACAATGCGTGAATAATTTTCGGAGAGACTCATTTAATAGTCACAAAAAAAAAAATATTTTTCCCAAAATTTTTTCTATTTAGGTAGGTGTAGATAAAAGATAAAAGGTTTGGGCATTGCTTTTAAGGCAATTTATCAGAATATCCCAAAAATGATTTTAAGAGAGATAAAAAAAATATCTTGTGCTTATAAAGGAATTTTCTCTCTATCCTATATTAATTTCCTAAGATTTATTATAATACTAACCAAACAATAACATCTTGGATTGTAGAATCTTCAAATCTTCTCAATAATTTTTGCATATAATAACTTTAGCACATACAAGAATATTAAAGTTATTTAGTTTGCATAATCATCAAAATCTTAGGATAAAATTGACCTTGAGCTATCAATCTTCCACTTTTTGATGATGACGAAATCAATAAATTTATCAATCATAAAAACATGTGCTCCCCATAAGTTTATGCATATCGACAAAATACAAGTTCTAAATATAACAAATTTATCATGAAGCAAAATTAGAACTCATATAAACTCCCTCTGAATAAATACAATTTAAGAGTTGTGGGAATTAGAACAGAACACCGATTTAGAAACCGATTTTAGAGATAGAACTGGAGTTCTAAAGTCTAACAATCAGAGTCATCTCATAATACAAACATATTCTGTTCACATAGAAACAAAACATTAGAAGAAAAATATCACAAATTAGAACATGATAAGTAAAAAGTACTTAAAAAAAATATGTTGTGTTCTCCTCCAAGTACTCAAGCATCAAGAGTATACTTGTGTTCTCTCCCTTTTTATCATCAGAAAAGAAAGGTAAGCAAATCAAAATAGAAACAGAAACAAAACGCAAATAGTTTTAGTTATGAATAAAAACAAACATAAATAGAGCAGTATAATCATACTTCAAACAAAAACGAAAACAAAGTAAAAAGAAAATAAACAAAAGTGTTCACAAGATACTAAAAACACACAACAAGTTATCAAAATCCAAGTGAAACACAAAATTAGAACTTGGTTGGAAACAGATCACTGATGTTTTGGTTCAGTTCTTGGCGTTTTAGAACTCCTGAGATTCTGAGCAGGTGAAGATTAAGATGGATTCTTAGAACTCCTGGTTATGTTCCTTTCGCTTTCTCTTTTTTCTAAACTAGCTCTCTTCTTTTCTATTCTTTCTTTTTCTAGAACCTCTTTTTCTTCCTTTTCTTTTACTTCCTCATCTTCTTCATCTTTCAACTTCAAAGAATTGCTATCTAATTTTGATACATTATAACACTTCTTCTTTTCGAGATTAACTCATAGAAACTCAAAGATAGAAGTTAACACCATACCATAGGGCGACTTCTTAGGATTGCTCTGCATCTTATCACAAACAGCATAACACAGATTAAAAGGCTTCTTTTCCATTATATGCCACATTATGCACAATTCAACCTGATGAACATAGGTGAGAGAAACACTCTTAGCGTAAATGCAGTGCACAACTAGTTTGTATAGCCACTTCATATTCTCATGAAGGTCAAAGCAATCAATCACGCTTTGTTTTTCTGCAGATCACTTTTTGGTGATTTTCCTAATAAATTCGTCCTTTTATACTCATCAATCCCAGTGGTTTCATTAATTTTGGTTACCCTAGACCCACTGTTAGGAATTTTATAAATGTTGCTTAGGTCCATGAAAGATAACACTCTAGTTTCTCCATCAATTTTCACAGAAAACACTTTTGGACAAGTTGCTCTAAGTGAGCCATAAAATTCCTTAATGATATTCTCATAATAAGGTTTATTCACAGATAAGAACCCATCCACACTTGAACCTCAAAAAACTCCCAAAAATTAAACTTTGGCTCCCCAAAGAATTTCCAATCAATCATATAAGAGCGCATAAGAGAGTTTGGGGATAGAACATATTTACCTTTGCCATGAGAAACTAAGTCCTTTTCTCTTGCTTTCTCTTTTCCTTTAGTTTTCTCAACATTGCTCTTTGATTTTTCTTTCTCTGAACTCGACTCAATTACTAATTTCTTCAGTTCTGGCTTATGCTTTTTGAACTTTTTGGTCAACTTCATGAGCAGTTTTAATTTCTCATTAGTCATAGAATCATAGGAGGAGAGGAGGAACTGGATTTGGTCATGACTAAGATTTTGGAGCAGAGAAGAATTAGAGCTTCGTTGAGTGAGAAGAGGGAAGAAGAAGACGATTGTGAGACAGAGAGAGAAAATAGTTAAGAGGAGTTATGGCTTTATCAGAAAAAGAGAAACAACTTAGAAGAGAAGTTTTGGTTTAAAAGAAAAGGCGTGTCAAAAACGTGGGAGAGAGAAACAAGATACTTAAATATGATGGTTTAAAAAAAAAAACTGAACTGACTTTTGAAAATCCTAGCAAATGAATTTAAACAAATAAATTGATACACTTAATAAAAGACTTGCTGCCATGTTTGCAAAAATGAGAAATAAATAAAAACAAAAAATAAAATAAAATAAAATAAAATAACTGACTGGTTTAATTTGTCTAATAAAATTAGAATCTGATGTAGATGGCGATATTAGAATTCTACAACAGAACCTTATTTAGCTCTTTTAGACATAAAAATATTTTTCTTCATAAAATTTACACAAAGTTAAACTTTAACACATAACACGAACAGGTCTTTCAATCTCAAATATAGAAAGCATTTAGAACACAACAATCAGAGTTCTAAAGTTAAAAGTTTAGAACTAACATACCCAATTCTCTTCTAATTAAACAGAATTAGCTTTCATTTAAAGGTTTAGTGAACATATCTGCTAATTACTTTTCAATAGGGATGAACTCAACCACAATGTCACCTTTTTGAACATGATCACGTATGAAATGATGTATGAGTTCTATATGCTTAGTTCTAGAGTGCTGGGCTAGATTTTTAGCTAAGTCGATAGCGCTTATATTGTCATATTTGATTGGAACTGTTTCTAATTTCAGACCATAGTCAGCCAATTGTTGCTTGATCTACAGAACTTGTGCAACACAATTTCCAGCAGCAATGTATTCTGCTTCTGCAGTAGAGAGAGCAACAGAAGTCTGCTTCTTGCTAAACCCTGATATAAGGGCATTACCTAGAAATTGGCAAGTTCCAGACATGCTCTTTCTATCTATTCTGCTTCCTACAAGATCACAATCACTATACCCAACAATATTAAATGTATCATCTTTAGAATACCAGTGCCCAGATTAGAAGTTCCACAAAGATATCTCATAATATTTTTTACAGTAATTAAATGATATTCTTTAGGACGTGATTGAAATTTAGCATATAAACAAACACTAAAGTGAATGTCAGGTCTGCTTGCAGTTAGATATAGTAAAGAACCAATCATACTTCTAAATAACCTAATATCCATATCCTTTCCATTTTCATCTTTTTCTACTTTTGAGGATGCGCTCATTGGTGTACTACATACCTTGGCATTCTCCATTTTGGACCTTTTCAACAGTTCACGAGTGTACTTGCCTTGATTTATGAAGATTCCATTGTTACAATGTTTGATTTGAAGTCCAAGGAAGAAGTTTAATTCTCCCATCATACTCACTTCAAATTCATCCTGCATAATCTTAGAGAATTTCTTACAAAGAATGTCATTAATAAAAGCAAAGATTATGTCATTAACATAGATTTGCAAAACTAGAATATTAGGTGCTTTGTTTTTAATAAATAGTGTAGTATCCGTCTTTCCTCTAGAAAAACCATTTTCTAATTAAAACTTACTTAATCTTTTATACCAAGCTCTAGGAGCTTGTTTCAAACCACAAAGTGCTTTAGTAAGTTTATAAACATGGTTTGGCTTTTCATAAACTTCAAAACCGAGTGGTTGTTCTACATACACTTCTTTCATTTGGAAAACTATTTAGAAAATCACTTTTCACATCCATTTAATACAATAAGAAGTTTTTAAAATAAGCAAATGCACAAAGCATTCTAATGGCCTCAAGTCTAGCAACCGGAGCAAAGGTTTTATCAAAATCGATGCCTTGTTCTTGGTTGTAACCTTGAGCCACTAACCTTGCTTTGTATCTCACAACATTATCATGTTCATGAAGCTTATTTCTAAACACTCATTTTGTTCCAATAATAGAATGGTTTTTATGTCTAGAAACAAGTTTCTAAACTTGGTTTATCTCAAATTAATTTAGTTCTTCTTGCACAGCAAGAATCCAACTTTTATCAGTTTAAGCATCTTCTAAATTGTTAGTTTTCTAATTGAGAAACAAAAGCTACATTACCAAAATATTTTTTAAGTTGAGATATAGTCATCATCTTTTTTAAAGGGTTGTCAATGATGTCCTCTTGAGGATTATACTTGTGGAATCGCCACTCTTTTGGTAAGTGTGAATTCTCAGTTTCTAGTTCTGGTATTTGGATTTCAGTTATGTTTTGTTCTTCATGTTCATCTTCTGGTGTGGCCTGATTATCATCATTCTGCTCATTTTCAGGCTGTTCTAGTTGTTCTGACTGTTTATTATGCTTTTCTTAATCAAAATCTACAACATCATCATTTTCTAAAGTTCTAGAAGTAGAATCAAATTCATAAAAAACAACATGGATAGACTCTTCTACAACTAGAGTTTTCTTATTAATCATCCTATATTTTTTACTATTACTAGAATATCCTAGAAAAATTCCTTCATAAGATTTAACATCAAATTTGGCAAGGTGATTTTTCTTGTTATCTAGAATAAAACAGTTGCACCAAAAAATGTGAAAATAACCAATACTTGGCTTTCTACCTTTGTATAGGTTATATGAAGTCTTTTTGAGTTTAAATCTTACCAAAGCCCTCTTTAGAATATAACAAGCAATGTTAATGGCTTTTGCCTAGAAGTACTTTGGTAACTTAAAATCACTCAGCATGGTTCTGGCCATTTCCTGAAGTGTTCTATTCTTGCGTTCTACTACTCCATTTTGTTAAGGTGTTCTAGGTGCTGAGAAGTTATGGAAGATTCTTGATTCTTTGCAAAAAGCATCGAATTTCTGATTTTTAAATTCTCTTCCATGGTCACTTCTAATCACAGTGATGTTGTATCCTTTTTCATTCTGTATCCTTTTGCAAAGATGAACAATAAAGTCGTATGACTCATCCTTATTTCTAAGGAAGAATATCCAAGTGAATCTAGAGTAATCATCAACAATGACAAGTGCATATGATTTCCCTATAAGACTGGAAGGAGTTATGGATGCAAACAAATCAAGATGCAGCAATTCTGAAGGTCTAGAAGTAGAAACCATACCATTAGAGTTGAAAGATGTTCCGGTTTGTTTGCCCAATTGACAAGAATCATAGATGTGATCTTTTTCAAATTTCAACTTTGGCAAACCACGAATTAAATCTTTCTTTGACAGTTTAGAAATAAGGTGCATGCTTGCATGTCCTAATCTTCTATGTCATAAGCAACTAGAATTATCAACAGAAACTAAGCATATATCTAGGTTATGTATATTAGAAAGATCTACTAGGTCTATGTTCCCAAACCTTTTTCCACAAACAGAGTTTTGTTATCATACATGTTCTATACTTCACAATGAGAGGGTTCAAAGATCACTCTTCTATTTCTTCACAAATTTGATTTACACTTAACAAGTTATAATGTAATCCTTTTACTAAGTATACATCTTCTATTGAAGGATTAGAACCTACAACACCAATACCAACAATTTTACCTTTGGATTTGTCACCAAAGCTCACTGTATAATCTGAAAGTGAAATGAATTGAATAAACTTTCTCATTTATCAATTGTGCAACCAACAACTTATATACAGGAGAAGAGAACTAAAAATAGCTAACTGAGTTACGCTAACAAAATGAAGCTAGCTAGCCAAACTAATTTGCTGAATCAGCAAAATAATAAAAATAAATTACAATTGAACCATTCCACCCCCCCCCCCCCTCAAGCTGGAGAATGAATGTTTTTCATTCCCAACTTGTACAACAGATTATCAAAAGCTGATGCAGCTTAGGCCTTTGTGTACATATCAGCAAGTCGAGCAGTTGTAGAAATAGGCAATAGCTTAAGTAAACCAGCTTTGATTTTCTCACGAACCAAGTGACAATCAAGCTTGATGTGCTGGGTTCATTCATGGAAAATAGGATTCTCAGTTATATGAATGAATGACTGGTTATCACAATAAAGATTAGCTGGTAGAGGGTGTGGAATATGTAAATCATGTAAGAGAAATTTGAGCCACTGTAACTCATAAGCAGTAGCCACCAATGCCCTATACTCTGCCTCAGAAGATGATCTAGAGATGGTAGTTTATTTCTTGGACTTCCAACTAATTAAAGAATTACCAAGATAAACACTAAATCCAGTTATTGATCTTCGAGAATCCACACAACCAGCTCAATTTGAATCGCTAAAAGCATTAAGTTGAAGTTGTAATTCTGCTGGAAAAAATAATCCATGCTATGCAAAGCGTGGTGATGATCAGTTGTAGGGGCAGACAAGAACTGACTGAGTTGATTGACAATAAAGGCTATATCAGGGGTTATAGTAGTTAAGTAGAGCAATTTGCTAATCAAGGTTAGGAGGATGGATCAGATAATAAAGAAACAGTGGCTGTGAGTTTTAAATGTCTAACCATTAGAGTGGCAGCAGGTTTTGAATTGGCATAATCAGTATCTTTAAGTAATTCAATGGCATTTTTTCTCTAACAAACTGATATACCAACAATAGACGGGGCTATTTCTAATCCAAGAAAGAATTTCAACTGGCAAAGGTCTTTGATTTTAAACAAACTATCCAATAATTGCTTAACTCTTTAAAATTCTGTTAGATCATCATCAGCAAGGATGATATCATCCACATAAACAAGTAATAGTATGAAAGAAGAAGCAGTTTTTCTAGTGAATAAGGAATAATCTAAAATAGATTGCTTATAATCATGTTGTATTAAAACATTGGATAGCTTTGAAAACCACTGTCTGCTGGCCTGTTTTAACCCATAAAGAGACTTCAATAACTTGCAAACATGATTTGGAGGGACTGAAGACAACCTTTGAGGTGGAATCATATACACCTCCTCAACTAAATCCCCATGCAAGAAGGCATTATCCACATCTAATTGATGGAGATGCCACTACTTTATAGCAGATAAAGCCAATAAAAGTCTAACAGTAGTCGATTTAATAACAGGAGAGAAAGTGTCAATAAAGTCTAAGCCCTCAATTTGGGTATACCCTTTCGCAACTAACCTGGTTTTATGCCTTTCAATAGAGTCATCAGCATTATACTTGACTCGAAAAACCCATTTACCACCTATTGGGACTTTACCAGGAGGTAAAGGAACTAATGTCCAAGTATGATTAAATTTGAAGAACCTACAATGTGACATCCTATTGAATCAAATCGTTGTATTTAGAGAGTCGAGTCGAGTCAGGCCGAACCAGAACACGGTTCGAGCCATTAGAGTCCAGAGTGGGGTAGAATGGGATTTACATTAAATAATTAAAAGAATTGGACTTAATTGAATTAAACATAAAGATTTAGACTCAATTGAAATAAAAGTATAAGGATTAGGACCTAATTGAAATAAAGTATAAAGTTTAGGTATTAACTTGTAAAATATTGAAAATTTAGGTACTATTTAATTAATTTTTAACATAATATCAGATATATATTCAGAGTTTTACCCGAAAATTCCATTTCACTTTACCTTCTCGATCTTCTCCTTCGTATTCCTCAATTTTTTTCTTTTTCACTAACCCTTACTTTTTACCTTAATATTCAACCTTATTTAGGACTAAGAATGTTATTCAAGCATTAAATTCAACCTATAACTATATCCAAGTAAGTTGTTTAGCATACATGATGATATAAGCATGACATGACATAGGTTCAACCAGATTGTAGCGTCTCAATATGGTTCGTTTGGGTTATCGGGTGGACCGGGAAGGATGCTACATACAACTCATTATCTATAGCCTGTCTCCATTCTACATGCTTAATGGCTTGTGAAAGGTTTTAGGTTCAGAAATGGTTGATATATGGAAAAGATAATGAGAGTAAGATTGAGAAAGGTGAGTAGTAGAAAGCACAGAAGAAAGAGGATACCTGATAGTAGTTGGTGCAGTTTGACTACAAGTTGGATTGCATGCATAATCCTGCGAATGAGAAGGTAATTTTCTAGTTCTTTAAGATCTTCTTAAAGGAATATTGGTTTGTGGTTGTGGAGAGGAAGAAGGGACTGATTGTGATGGTAAAGAAGATGGTGGAGGTGGAAGTGGAGGTGGTGGCGGCGGCGGCGGCGGGTCTGGAAAATCAGAATATGAAATGTGATATTTATCAGATATTTGAGAAAAGGAAGGAGAAGAAATAGAAGAATAAGAAGATTCAGAAAAAGGAAATTTGGTTTCAATGAAATGAATATTTCGGGTGACTAGAATTTCTCTGGTTTGAAGATTCATAACAAGATATCCCTTTGTTCCAGACTTGTGACCAAGAAAACACATTTAATTGCTCTTGGTTGGAGCTTGGTTCTATAAGCTTGTAAAGAAGAAGCAAAACATAAAGACCCAAAAACCCTTAATTCACTATAATCTGGGATAGTGTTATATAACATTTCGTATGGTGTTTTGTCTTGAGTAAAGGTGTAGGGGTTCTGTTTATAAGAAAAACAGAATGCAAAGCAGCAAAAGACCAAAAACATTTGGGGAGACTAGACTAAAAAAGAAGAGCTCTAGTGACATTTAAAATGTGCTGGTGTTTTCTTTCAGCCACTGCATTTTGTTGTGGAGTTTCAGGACAAGTTGTTTGATGGTGAATGCCATGAGAAGAATAAAAGTGTGTTATCATGAACTCAAGACCATTATCACTTCTAATAGTCTTAAGAATAGAATTGAATTGTGATTTAACATAAAGAATGAAATTTTGAAGTAAAGGTTTAACTTCAGTTTTTGATTTTAAGGGAAATATCCAACTATATCTAGTGTAATCATCAACTACAGTAAAAAAATATTTATGACCTTGAATAGAAACAGTTGAAATTGGTCCCCACATGTCAGTATGAATAAGCTCAAAAAATGCATGTGGTTTTTTTTTTTACTAAGTGTAAAAGGTAATTTCTTTTGTTTGGCTAAAGGGAAAATTTCACATTTATGTATATCAGTAGAACAATAACAAGAGGTGCAGATTTATGAATAGCTTGTAATCTATGATAAGATGGATATCCTAGTCTAAAATGCCACAAATTTGACTGTGGAAATGAAACTGATCTATTTGAAATATAAGTAATATTGAAAATGGAAGCAGCATTAGTTGTAGTGAATAGGTGTGGTTGGAGCAGAACATACAATCCATCTTGCACTCTAGCTGAACCAATCTTCTTCTAGGTAAGAAGGCTCAGAATAGAACAAGAAAGATAAAAAAATGTAAGGAACAATGAAATGCAAGAGTGAGTTTAGTAACTGAAATCAAATTGTAATGAAAATTAGGAATATAAAGAACATCAACAAGATAAAATTTTGAATTAAAATGAATAGTCCCAGAAATGAGCTGTAAGAAAAGAACCATCTGGTAACTTGACTTTAATAGGTTTAATTCGTTTGTAGGTTGTGAAAAAAGCTAAAGAAAAAACAAACATGGTCAGTAGCACCAGTGTCTAAAATCCAAGTATTAGATTTTGTTAGGGCAGAAGGAAAAGGATTACGTTGAGGATTATTAAGAGATTCAGTAATAGGTGGCTGGGAATGATCAGAAATGGAACTCACAGTAGCATGCTGAGTAGAAATAGGTATAGACACTGTAGCAGAAGGTTCCTCTGGAATCAAAGACATTAACTTCTGATATTGTGTGGCTGTAAATGTGAAGTTGGATTCTAGAGTTGCAATAAAAGAGTCTGCACTAGAATTCTGGTTTGCCTCAGTAACAACAACATGAACTGAAGTATTAGCAGGTGCAGAATCTTGAAACTTAAAGCCATGAGGAAAGCCATGTTTCCAATAACAATTCTCAACAGTATGCTTGAATCTTCCACAGTAGCTACAAACTTTAACAGGACCTGAGCCAGAAAAATTAGCTCGAGGTCTAAAAATAGAAGAGTGTGCAGAATTAGGAGGCCTGGTACCAGCTGGAAAACAAAGAAGTCTTGGTCCATTACTAAAGCCATAACCAGAAGGGTTTGCACCATTGCTGTAAAATCTAGGACCATTACTCAGTCCATAACCAGAAAAACTTGCAGCATTTTCAAGTCCAAAATTGTTCTTAAAAGCTCTATTAAACAAAGCTTTAGACTCCTCATGACTATGATACTGTTTTGTCGTTCTTATTGTATCACCAAAGAGAAAACCTTGTTTATTGAAGGCAAAGACTCTAACATCAATATCTGAGGCTTAACTTGATTATATTGATCATTCAAACCTCTAAGAAACTTAATAACATAGTCTTTATTCATGTAAGCTCGAAAGGTCAGTATAGCTCCACAAGAACAAGGCACATCACAAGTACAAGAAGGAATGGGTCTAAAATTGAGTCATTCATCCCAAAGCACCTTCAATTGTGTAAAATACTCTGTAACAGATAGCTCACCTTGCTTGAAGCAAGAAATTTCCTCTTGTAAATCAGCTATAAGAATTAAGTCTCCTTGAGAAAACCTCTCTTGAAGATCATTCCAAACATCAACTGCTTTATCAAGCCATATAATGCTCTGTGCAATCTGAGGAGATAGCGATCGTGTAAGCCATGATAACACCATTGTGTTACAACGCTTCCAAGTTGAGTACAAAGCATTAGTTGTAGGTGGACATGGAAGTGTCCTTTCAATGAAATCCAATTTATTCTTCAAAGCAAGCGCCATCTTCATAGCACAAGCCCAAGCATGATAATTGGAACCAGTCAAAACTGGCGAGACGAGTACAATTATAGGATTTTCATTGGCATGTGAAAAATAGGGATTATAAGGATTGTGTAAGTGATCAGTAGCCATTTAAAAGAAATTGAAAGAGAATTTGAGAGATTTCAAGAAGGAATTGAAGAATTATTGAAGGAGAAACTAAGTAAGGATCATATCAAATGAAATCGTAAGGAAATTTGATCAGAACAACGTTGTTTGGTTTTAAGGAAAAGTAGCAGTTGAAAAAGAAAATGAGCAGTTGAGAAAGAAAATTCAGAGAAAATTCTTTGCTCTGATACCATAATACGAAAGTGAAATGAATTGAATGAACTTTCTCATTTATCAATTGTGCAACCAATAGCTTATACACAGGAGAAGAGAACTAAAAAATAGCCAACCGAGTTACGCTAACAAAATGAAACTAGCTGGCCTAACTAATTTGCTGAATCAGCAAAAGAAAAAAAAAATAAAAAAAAATTACAATTGAACTATTACTGTACCTATCTGTTTCTTTTCTAATCTAGTAAATTTCTTTCTATCACCAGTCATATGCCTAAAGCAAGTGTTGTCCATGTAACACATTTCTATTTTCAGCTCACACCTTAGGCACATCTGAAAATATCATGCAGATTTACGTACTCAACATGTATTAGGTGCTGAAAGGTTAGTGGAAACAGGTGTAGATTCTTTTTCATTCTTTTTGCTATGATTTTTCTTTTTGTCAAGACTGCTAGATTTTTCAAAGTGCTTCTAATATTCTAAAATCACAACATTAGAAATGGCATTTTTCTTAACAGAAAACTGATTCTGACTTGAAGTGCTATCAAAGATAGAGCGTGTCTTTTCTTTTGTAAATGATTCTAAAATTGACTTTAGAATTCTAATCTCAAAGTTTAAAGACTCATTTTCAGAATTCAGATTTTTGCATTTTTTTTCAAAGTGTTTCAGATTTTCAGAAAATTTCTCATTGCAATCTTTAATATCTTTGATCTCTATAATAAGATCTTTGCATGTAACTTCTTGATAAAAAGCATATTTCAAATGATTACATTCAGTTTTCAACTTTTTGTAATCCTTTTTTAGAACTTTATGCTTTTTAGCAAGCTTTTCAAATTTTTCAAATTTAGTGCAACAGTTATTATAAGTATCTAGAAGATCACTTTCAGATTCAAGTTCAGAAATACTTACATCATTTTCATCTTATTTTTGTCCTGTTGCATCTTCTTTGCTACTTTTAGATTTCTGTGTTGAAGTCAGAGTGTTTTTTTCTTTAGAGTCAGAATTGATAATGGCCATCAGACAGATAGTTGTAATTTCCTCCTAGTCACTTTGACTTTTAGAACTAGAATCGTCTGAGTCACTCCAAGTAGCTACAAATGCTTACTTCAACTTTTCTTTCTTTGATTTCTTTTTCAGCTTAGGACAGTTAGGTTTGATATGACTGGGTTTGTTGCATTCATAACAAACCACTTCAAAAGGTTCTTTTTTAGGCAAGTTACTATTTTTAAAGGAAAAGTTTTTTTTCATAAACTTTTTCTGTGGCCTTCCACCTTTCTTATAAAACTTTTTGAACTTCTTGCAACAATATCTAGGTCATGGCTGTCAAGATAAGAAGAACTTTCTTCACTAGAAACTACTTTTAAAGCAAGTACTTTCTTTTTTTTATCTTCTACAGTCAAAGAAGATTTCATCTCTTTTGAGACAAAAGCTCCCATCCAATAATCCTAGGTTACTAGAGTCTCTTTGTAGTTCATGACAGTTCCTATAGAATCCCATTTTTTGGGTAGAATTCTAAGGATTTTCTTAACAAGCTCATCTTTTGAAATTTCCTTTCCAAGAGTTCTCAAAGGATTAACTTTTTTTGTGAATCTGGAATTTAGATCAGTTATAGTCTCTCCTTCTCTCATGCTAAACATTTCATATTCTCTCTAAAGGATATTGATTCTAGATTCCTTAACTCGATCGGTATCCTAATAGGTAACTCTGAGTTTTTCCCATACTTTCATTGCAAACTAACATCCAAAAACTTTGTTGTATTATGTTGGATCTAATGCAATTGAAGAATATTGATGGCTTTTGAGTTTATAGAAATATTATTCCAATTAGCATCAGTATACTCTTCTTCTATCTTTCAAACTCTTACATTTTCAACAATTTTCATAGACATGCGAGGACCAGTAATGATGTTCCTCCAACAATTTATGCCAACTGATTTTATAAAGTTCTCCATTCTAGTTTTTCAGTAAGAGTAATTAGAACCATTGAACGAAGGTGGTCTAGGAATAGATTGACCTTCTAAAGATGTAAGAGGAAGTAGGGTTGCCATGAAATCTTTTCTCTTAAGCTGTGAAGCTTTGGTAAGTCAAGAGATGAGCTTTGATACCAATTGTGGATCTCGTTTATATATGGCACAACCTAAGAGGGGAGTGAATTGGGTTTTCAAAAAATTTAACTGTCAAAACTCAATATCACAATTATGTTGCAACAGAATTAAAAAGCATTTGTGAGAGTTGGTTATCAAGTTTAGAACTTTCGCACAAAGTTGTAGCAAGATTAGAAAGACTCTATGAAGAACAGTTATTACGTTTAGAACTACTTCACAAAGCTTATGCAAGATTAGAAAACTGATTAAACTCAAATTTTGATTTCTACTAAATATAAAATGACATATTAGAACTTGGTAAAATCACAATACAGAATGTAGAGTTCTAATGATCCACAAAGATAAAGCTTATTCACGTTTAGAAATAGAAACTCATTAACAATCTTACATTTCTAAAAAAAGATTAACAATTATGTAAACAAAACATAATCAAGCAATACTCCAGAAAATAAAAGAAAATAAACACAGAGATTTATATTGGTTCAGCACTAACTCGCCTACATCTACTCCCCAAGACTCATCTTGAGATCCTCCATTATGTTTTCTTTTTTCAAGGGTAAGAGACAAACCAACTTTACAAGGAAATAGATCAACACCTAGATCTAACCTTTATCCCACTAGACTTCTGAAGGTTCTAGTCAACCTTTTCCCTTTCTGTTTTGCAGAGAACAAAAAACTCAAATCAAGACATTAGAATCTCACACAAGGAGAATGTCGCTTGATAACCTTTTACACCATAGCTTTTCGCCTAAGCTATTACACAAATGTTTTTAGTTTAAACAACCTCTAATCTATAACAGATTACAACAATCTATATAGACAGAGAGAAATACAATTATAAGCACAGGAAGAATAGAAATCAGATTTTGAAAATAGAAAGAAAGTCTAGAACTGTTCTTCAAAAAGTATTATTACCAGATTTCTTTTCTCTTAAAAAAATATCTCTTAAAGAAAATAGATGAAAAGAATTAAAAGAGGGATTGAAGAGAGAGCTTTGAGAGATTTAAATTTTTGAACAATGGACTCTTACTCTTACGAACACTATTTTTGGAAGAAAAAAAATATTTTTATAAGAGGAATGAAAATTCCATTAAAAAAGACGTTGAAATTTTGCTTTAATGAGTAACTTTGACATTCCAAAAATAAATAGACAATGCGTGAATAATTTTCACAGAGATTTATTTAATAGTTACTAAAAAAAATTTATTTTTCCCAAAATCTTTTTCATTTAGGTAGGCGTAGACAGGGGTGGCAAAAATTCAATTTTCGGAACCAGAACCGTCGATTCCGAACCGGTGGGAACCAGAACCAGATCCAAACTGGTTCGATTTTGATTCCACCAATTTTGGAACCCTAAACCAGCGGTTCCAATTTCAGTCAGAATCGACGGTTCTAGTTTCGGTCGAAATCGTCCGAAACCAGTCAGAATCATCCAAAACCGGCCGAAACTGTCTAAAATCGATCAAAAATTGATCGAAATCGTCAATTTTGAAACCGTTGAGGAATCGAAACCTTTCGGTTCCAAATCATAACCAAAACCATTAATTTTTTGTTCGGTTCCGATTCCAAATTTTATGGAACCGGAACGGGCAGTTCCGGAACCGTGGCCACCCCTGGGCATAGAGAAAAGAGGAAAGATTTGGATTTTTCCTTTTTTAAGGCAATTTTTTAGAATATCCAAAAAAGGATTTTAAGAGAGGGAAAAAAAATATCTTATGCTTATAAAGAAATTTTCTTTCTATTCTACATTAATTTCCTAGACTTATTATAATACTAACCAAATAATAACATCTTCATTGATCTTCATGGTCTTCAAATAAAAGTGTTGGATTATAGAATCTTCAAATCTTCTGAATATTTTTGCATACAATAACTTTAGTACACCCAAGAATATTAAATTTATTCGTTTTGCATAATCATCAAAATCTTAGGATAAAATTGACATTGAGCCAACAAAAATCCTTAAATTTATATTCTTACCATATATATCTTTTATAATATATAATATAATTTATTATTTTATTCAATATAATTTATATTTAAATAGGAAATTAAAATCCTTAATAATTAAATTAGCTTTATTTTTCAACCAATAACATTAAAATTTTTAATAATTTTTTATTTAGAATTAGATCAAACTTCCTATAGTTGCTAGAACATACTTAATAAATATAAATAAAAATTATTCTATTAATTCGTAAATAAAGGAAATTAAGATTATACTTATTGCAAGAAGAAGACATGATTGCAAACTCAATCATTTTCAAATTAGCAAATCTCGATGTAATAATTCTTGATAGTCAAAACTTAAAAGCAATTAAAACCAATCATATATATAGTAGTATGATAGGACAAAAATCCTAATTAGAATAGTATTAAAGGACAAATTTCTAATTAGATTGGGATTAAATTTATAATATTAATATAATAAAAATAATAAATTAATATCATAATAAGAATAGGATTAAAGTCAAATTCCTAATTAGAATGAGATTAAATTTATAGTATTAACAAAAAAGGCTACTAATAAGGGATTAATAAATTCAATATCTTATATTATAATATATATAAATTATAAGATATTAAATCATAGTATTTTTTATATGTATAGGAATTTCAAAAGTTTCCTAATTAGAATAGAACTAAATTTTTTTTATTGATACTTTTAATTAATCAACTAATAAAATACCAATAAAATTAAGAGTTTTCTAATTAGAATAAGACTAAATTAAAAGTCTGCAGAGGCATTTTAACAACTTTGCATTTCTGAAAAGATTAATAGTTGTGTAAATAGAATATAATCAAGCAGAACTTCAGAAAATAAAAGAAGATAAACACAGAGATTTATAGTGGTTCAACACTAACTCGCATACATCCACTCCCCAACCACTAACTCGCATACATCCACTCCCCAAGACTCATCTTGAGATCCTCTACTATGTTATCTCTTTTAAAGGGTAAAAGACAAACCAATTTTATAAGGAAATAGATCAACACCTAGATCTAATCTTTGTCCCACTAGATTTCTAAAGGTTCTAGTCAATCTCTACCCTCTCTATTTTTTCAGAAAACAAAAACTCACATCAAGGCATTAGAATCTCATACAAGGAAAAGGTCGCTTGATAACCTATTATACCATAACTTTTCACCTAAGCTATTATACAAAAGTTTTTCATTTAAAAAATCTCTAGTCTACAACAGATTATAAAAATCTATATAGATAGAGAGAAACGCAATTATAATCACAGGAAGTAGAAAATAGATTTTGAAAATAGAAATAAAGTTCAAAACTGTTCTTTACAAAATGTTGTTATCAAATTTTCTTTTCTCTTTGAAAAATATCTCTTGAAGAAAATAGATGAAAAGAAATTAAAAGGGTTGAAGAGGGAGCTTTGAGAGATCTGAAATTTTTAATCAAAGGACTCTTACTCTTAAAAAAAAACCACCACATTTACAAAAGAAGAAAACATTTTTATTAGAGGAATTAAAAATCCCGTTATAAAAGACATTGATCCTTTGCTTTAAAGAATATCTTTGACTTTCCGAAAATAAAAAGATATGTGAATCTTTTCCAAATACTCGATTATTTATTGCCAAAAATAATTAAGCCAAAATCTTTTTCATTAAGGTAAGTGGAATTAAAAGGCAAAGATTTGACTTTTCTTTTTAAGACAATTTTTCAAAAATGATTCTTAAGAGGCTCTTTTTTTAAAATAATAAATTATATCATAATCACTAAAAACATCACTCTTCATCTCTAATGTTATCCTCATTCTCTAACCTTGTGGAGCTTGAGCTTCAAAGCTCAAATTTGGATCTAATCTATAGGCTCTTTTTTTCCACTCTCTTTTCTCTTGTTTTTTCCCACTTATTTATGATTATTTTTTTGTCTTAGTTTTTATTTCTTTTTTTTTTTTTGTATTTGTGTTTATTATTATTGTTTTTGCTTTTTCTTTCTTTTTGATTGTTCATTTTATTATTGCGATTTCACTTCTACAAATTTTCAACCTCCTTCTTCTTATCTTTTTTCTAATTTACTTTAGATTTGTCAATTTTTCTTGATATTAGTTATTCTCCCGTAATATAAATTTTAACTTTTATTTCTATGATCAGCAGTGGATGTAGGATTCCATATAAAGGAGGGCTAAAAATTTAAAATAAAATTAGATAATTAAAAATAAATAAATTTCACTTAAACGATCATCAATATTTATACTTAAAATATACTCAAATGAAATTTAATTATCATATATATGTAGCATATAAAAAAAAGAGCATGTCGCTCTTTCAAGTCATGAAACTCATTTATAATTGAATTTATAATAAATTTTTCTGTAATTTTTTTTTCAATAAATAACAACATAAAATCAGAGAGGAATCAATCTTCATTCTTATTACAATACTTGTTCTTAATTATGTTCATAGTGAAAACAACCTCTCCATACTAGTTGTAAAAACTAGAAGAGTTAAAACAATAGTCAACGCTCAATGTACAAGTGGATAAATCTCAAAGTTTTGCGCTTTCACCATCCATTAATCCGAATTAGAAATATTTAGCTTGCAATGCAATCATAATGTTGAAAGTACTAGAGATTCCTAGAGGCATACCATCAAAAAAGCTTCCTTGACCAATTGGATAGATCAAGAAAACAGTAGTAGCAACTATAATAGGAGTTGAATACGTAACTACAATCCAAGGGCGCATACGCAGATGGAAAAACTAACTTTCCACTTAGGACCCATGTAACAAGCTACACCAAGTAAGAAATATAGAACAATTAGCTCATAAGAACCATCATTGTATAATCATTCATCAATAAATGATGCTTCCCGTATTGGGTAAAAATGCAAATCTATAGCTGCAAAAGTAGGAATAATGGC
This sequence comes from Jatropha curcas, assembly GCF_041381405.1. Taxonomy (NCBI): domain Eukaryota; kingdom Viridiplantae; phylum Streptophyta; class Magnoliopsida; order Malpighiales; family Euphorbiaceae; genus Jatropha; species Jatropha curcas. The sequence continues at coordinate 8,993,052 of NC_143152.1, read as the reverse complement.
ACCATAAATAATATTATTTCAAAATTAAAAACTTATCGCACGTTATCAAAATGCTCAAATTATACCCTCGAATGCATCATCTCCTATTCAATAAAGTTTTAAGGATAACATTTTTGTACTAGTTGACAAAAAGTCATTAATTCTGAATGACGTATGCACCTCATTTGGATATAAAATTAAACTAAGAATAAGCTATTCTCTTTTATAATCATTGACTTATTGTTTAATTCTAGCAAGTGAGAGTCAATGACCACATTGAAAATGTCGATTTTGTAATGATGCTCTACAGCAATTTGATATTGTTGATGGTGAACCCTTCCTCCTTTTGCAATTTAATGAACATTCAAATTTGGGATGAATATGTTCACTGATTCACCAAAACGTTTCACCTTGTCAATTATAAATCATCTTATCTTTCATTTCTTAATTTTTGAATGAGTAACTTAGTTGATGAAACGAGATGCATTGCATTTAAAATGTTTTGAGATTGAAGTTGTATAACTTGGCAAAGAAAATATCAAATCTCAAGAATTCTTCTCATAAGATGTAGAATAAAAAAAAATCAAAAGAAGTTAATGCCTCATAATCTGTATATCCACATTAAGTTAAAGTAGCTTCATCATTAATAATATTCAATAGGACTTCACATATTACATTAAACATGTTAATCAAGCTAGAAACATGTATCAAATGTGAATTCCATCAAGTATATCCTAACCTTTGCAAAATTAAGTCGTCTTCTACTTTGAAGCTTATTAATAGCAAGTAAATAAGCAACATTTGCAGCATAAGCAACTTTTAGTTGATCATTATGCTTACATGAGCACTAAATATATTGATGATGGAACTTAACTCAGTAAAAAATGATAGATGAGGGTAACTTGTTTTGATGTAGCAACTAATTCTAATTGCAAACAAAGTGCCATATAATGAACATAATAAGGACAAGTGCATACACTTGAAATTGAAACCTATAACCCATTTCATTCTCCTCTCATATTACTTATTCCATCATAATCTTGTTCTCTAATATTTTTAACATCAAGATTATGTTGAGAGAGAACAAAAACTATTCCTTCTTTCAATGTTAACGCAATAATGTCCTTAACACAAACAAGCCTAAAAATTCATTCTTTCATAATTCCATTTTTATCAACAAATCTCAACATAATAGACATTTGCTTCGTTTCAGACTTATCTTGAGCTCCATCAACAATTATACAAAATTTAGCATCATCAATTTCTTCACGAATAACTTTTTTTATTTCAGTTGAAAGGACTTGTAAAATTTCTTTATGCATTTGTGGTGATTTATATGAGGCAAATGTGGAGCTTTATCTAAAACTTCTACTACTTTTTTGTCATTATAAGATGCTATACTATTGAATTTAATAGCTAATGAAGATTCTCTAATCTTAGTTATATTTTAGTTTCATCATGACCTCTAAAAGCACATCCTTAAAATGCAAGTCATAAAACATTACAACTGAAGCTTTTAATCAAATTTTGTTGCCTAAAACTTATTGATAATGAAGCGCGTACACCCTTTATGAATGTGACAAGATTGGTTTATAAGATTCACACTTACTCTTTCAGCATTTCAATCAGAAGAAGTGAGATCTTTCCTATCATGTGCTCAAAATGCACAATTTTGATTACTTACCTTTTTTTAATTTCAAATTTCATTTACTATGAAAGCATCAGCTTAATTTCACCTAATGTCCTTGAATTGTAGCCACCATCACACTGTCGTCTCTCAAATTCAATTTGTAACACTAAAATTTCTTAACTCCAATTTATGCAACAAGAAAGTCACTTTCACCTGATTTCTAGTGAAGAGATGTCGAAAAACTGACATGATCAGCTATTATTTGAACATTTAATACCATGTCAACATTGAAAAATGTAAAATTTCTCACTTTTCTATTTCTTACCCATTTTTCTAAAAAAAAGTTTTGCATCCAGATACTTCCCTACATGTGTACTGTGTCTATACCACTCACTTTTTCATTACTGTATTCTAAAATTTGATTAATCTTTTGCTCTAATTTCTCATCACATGGATTCTAAACGTGCCTTCAATACATCAAACATAAACTTGACGAAATAAATTGCATACAACATGTAGCCAAAAACTAGGCCACCATTGTTACATTGAGAGTCGCTTCTATTTTTTCATTAAAATACTCATCTTCACGAGTAAAAGTAAAATAAAAAATAAAAATATTAAAAAAAGGAAAAAATTACACACATTACAAAATTACAATAGAAATTCCTACATTATCACAACAGTTCCTCATTCCTGGACCAAAGCCATTTTCACCTTGAAAATTACAATCAGCCTAATCAAGACTCAAATTAAACACATAAGAAATTAATGTAGTGTAGAAGACACTATTAGAAGAATCGAGAACTATAAATCAGATGCAATTTACTTGCGAGAGGTGAAGCAAAGCACAAGCCGCATCATTAAAATCGTTTTAATACCATATTCTTGAAGCTAAAAATCCAATGAAGATATTAGCGAAATAAATGTTGTGGGCTTTTGCCTAAGAAAATGGCTCAGCACTGTGTCAAAGCCCAAAGGCTCAAGGAAAGACGAAATGGGTCAAAGTGCACCCAGAGAATAAGAGTTGCCACCCATATAAAATCTGGGACAATTACCATGTAGCAATAGAATTCCTCGCAAAAAACCCAACTGCTTAATTAGAGCCTGGATAAAGAAGTTAGGTATAGGCTTGGAAAGATGTTAGGCACCCAAGCCCACCCAGCCATGGCACCAGCATCCACTTTGTTGGTTTATTTAAATAAGGGTTGATATTAAATTTTAAGCCTGAGTACTTAACGAAAATCCTTTGAAAGAAAAGTTTTAATTTTGAAAACCAAAAGATTGTTTTACACATTGATGTGGCAATAATCACAAATGTGAAAATAAATTAAACATCCACAACAAATAATTAAACATACAAAGCAAGGAAGAAGGAAAAAAGAATTACATCCCAAAAATAATCCTACAACTGATTAATTACATCTCCTTTCAAGAAATAAATAAATATCCTACAACTAATTAATTACATTCCCACAAATAATAAGTAAATAAATAAATAATTTAATCAAACAATCCTAACGATTCATCTTAAAGATATAACATTCACTCTTAACTATTCATCGAATAAATAAATCCAATAACCAATCAAATAATAAAATCTCAGATAATTAATTATAATTACAAAAAATAAAACAAAAACAATAATAATTTAAATTAAAATGCAAGGAAAAATGTTAATACTAGTTAAATCAGACTTATTATTACTTAGCTAAAAAAAACATTTAAAGTCAAATAAAATTCCACAAGTTATAAAAATAAAATAAATAAACAAATCTGGAAGGTCAAAATTAAGACAAATAAAAGAAATATAATGAAACGAAATGAAAAAAAAAAAAAAGTTAGAACAATGAAGTGAAACGACCCGAAAATTTAATTTCGTAGAATTTTCATTTAAAAACTAAATTTTTTATTTCAACCAATGAAATTATACCTGCTAGTATTTTATTATTGCTCAACTGGATCCATAAACCAATTCGATTTTTCGAAAACCAAGCGAAAAACTCGAAAACCAAGCAAATTGAACCAAATCATTAGATTAGACCAAACCGGTTCGAATCGAACCGGAATAGTCTAGAAGCCCAAGATTTTTTCTTTCTTTTCTTTTGTTTCTCTTTTTCTTTTTTCTTTTTTTTTTCTTTTTTTTTCTTTTCCCCTTCTCCTTCCTTGCGCCAGCACCAGCACCAGCGCCGACCTCACTCTTCTCTCCCTCCCCTTTCATTTTTCGATCACCGGCGACCAGCCCTTTGCCGCCATCTCCCTGCTGCCGTCGCCTCCTCACCGCGCATCTCCGATCGTTCCTTCTCTCTCTCCCCATTCACTTCTGGCGAGAGCAGTAGTCGCAGGAAGAGTCGGGACTCCTTATCGACTTTCCGGTGACACCAGCCCATAGCCGACCAACCACATCGTCTCCAGCTACCACCGCTCGACGTCGCTCTCTCCTGCTCACGACTCTAGTGGGCACAGCAGCTCAGGTGAGCAACGATTCTATTTCAATCAACTTCAGCCACTTCAGTGGCTCTGAGCTTTCTCTCTCTTCGTTCCGGCGAGCACCACCACTGCCTCCGGTCAAGCAAAATTCTGGTAGTTTGGTACTTGGGTATTGGAATTAATTTTGGTTACTTCCTAGAAATTAATTAATTTCTAGCATTTTGTGGCTAGTCAATTTAATTTAATTATCGTATTACCCAATCTATTAAAAAGTGTTGATTCGATTAGAAGACTTTAATTAATTAAAGCCAATTTAAATTAGCACCAAACAAATTTAATTGAAGAATTTTGATAATTATATTAATGGAATTAAAGTGTGGATTTAATGTAGATTAGATTGAATGTATTATTGTTGTCTTGATAGAAAATTAAGAATATTGAATAAGAATTAACGGTGGGAGCTGTTCATGTGGGTCCCGAATATACATGGCACAACCCAAGAGGGTTGTTAGAATCACGAATGAGAAATGCTAGGTTCCTGAAACACTATTCACACGACTAATAGTCGGGAAAATCTGATTTTTGACTATTAATTGACACTATAACTGCATTTTTTTAAGGAAATGTGTAAGTTAGGGTGTTTATTGTAGATCCTGTGAAAGAAATTAGAATGATTGTGATATGGTGGCAGCCAACCTAGCTACTTGCTTAAAATTTCTGCTTTGATATGAGGTATTTGACATGATAAGTTAAGTTTCTGGTGGTAAATGAGTCAATTAGTGTTTATAATATAGATTTTGATTGAGAGACCTTGATTTTCTTAGGCTAGCAGCAGCCATTTTAGTGTAATTCTTGAACTAAATCTGTGATATGAAGTAAATGTTTATTTTCATTTATTTGTTATTTTATGTTCGGGCTTAACCTTAGATAGCGAAGCTTGGATTGTTAATAGCTAAAGTTTTGTATTGTGATTAAATATTTATACTATTACTTGATATGGAAGAAGGGAAATTAAATTGTTTGATTGCCCGATGGATGGGCTGTGTGTGTAATGGTTGATGGATGTAATATTGCTGATATTCGAGCAGGTAGATAGTCCAAATTTTAGGGGAGGTGCTACCGAAATTTCGATAGAACTTAGATTAATTTTAATTAACAACATAATTAATAAGTTTAGTTAGATTAGTTCTATAACTTGGTACATAATAAATATAGTGCTCTGATTATTTATTATCTTTATTACTCATTTAATGATCTACATATTTATTTATTTATTTATTTATTTCCATTATTATTGTTATTATTGTTATTTATTTTATCATTGTTGTTTATTGTTAATACTATTTAATTATTTAGTTATTTGCATTGCATTATGATGTTTAATTGATTAATATGCTTGCATTTAATTGCAATACTTGATTAATTGTGTTGTGATATTGCTGTGCTTTGTTTGTGTGGAATTAGAATGAAGTGGGTCACCATGGGTTTGTGAGACCGTTTCTGTTATACGGATCCTGATTCTGATTTCTGTTATATTCTGATTCTGTTATATGGATCCTGATTCTGTTTCTGTTAGCCGAGTAAATGGGAGATCGGCGCCCCCGTGTGCACCTACTGTTATCGTTACTGTTAACCACAGGTTGGCTTCTTTATTGGGCGCACCTGATAATCTAGATTTGATCGCAGCCCGCAGGGTGACCTCCTGTTGTGAGCGCCTGATGATCTAGATTTGATGGAGACGACCGGGTTGCCTCCTGTTGGTCTGAAAAAGAAAAGAGAGGATAGAAAAACAATGAGAGGGCTGGTCAAGTGAGGATTAGACCAGTCGGCCAGTATGGGGGATTGGCTCCCTGGTGCACATGTGAGAGGATGAGCCATGTGGGAGGACGGCTCATCGGGGGTTCGGTGACTCCACTGACTAATTTCCACGTGATGTGATTATATGAAGATGTTAATGATTGTGAGTGCTGGTGATTTGCCATTCGTGTGACCGGCTGTGTGAGCGTATAGCTAGTCGGATGACTAGATCGATATATTTACACATTTGTGTGACTGCATGTGTTGTGTGATAATTATTTCTGCTTAGAAAACTCACAAGTCTTGCTTGATTTTTTTTCAGGAAGTAAGTTTTTCTTTAATCCGATTTAGGCTATGATTTTTCGGCACCGGGCAATAGAGAAATTTTCCTAGTTTCATAATTATTTTAATATGTAGTCATGTGTATAAAAAGCTATGTATACCAAAGAGTTAGTGACTCCGCAGTTGTAGGATTTACCTATATTTAGTCGTGTACTAACGTAGACAAAATAATTCTGTAAGCCATATTAGAATGTGATGTATTGTAAACTAGGCCCGAACTATAGAATGCTGTAGAAGATAAACTTGGGCCGAGAAATAATAGAATATTGAAATTTATACCGAGATAATATATTCTAGTGTTTCAGGCTTACTACGGGCCTCGGGGGCCTTAAGCTTACCTGGGCTCTAGTGTCGGTCCGGCCCATGGAGTCGGGTCGTGACATGAAGACAATCAAAACCATAAATTGGTAACCTGTCTTTGATCAACAGGTGCGTAGCCTGATTCAGTCTGTTTAACATCATGTTGTAGTGCTATAATTATTCTTTTGGTTGCAACTAGAATATCAAATAATGCTTAACATAAAGTAGCAGATAATTTGGACAGACCCTTGCTAACACTATCACAAGTTACTAAGCTCATGGTTGACAAATTGAAAAAAAAAATTAGATTATCCAAATACCTGTGCAGAACGAGCACCATCAACGTACTTTGGGGAATGCCTTTGTTCTTCTCCATCTTTCAACCCCTTTATATGGCTGCTTTTAGTGATCCTGTTTCCCATATATAGTCCGTAGGTTGTTCAGGTATCTGAAGTCATTCTACTGTAAAACCCTCTTAATTTGTTCTCATGGAGAATACTTTCAGGTGTGGCTTCATTAGCTTTCAGGTCCCAGTGGGCACCTTCACCTTCCCGATCACCAGAGATCTTTTACGGATCTGAGTCTGCTGTTGTAGTGTAATGAGAACCCAGATTTCTTTGGTATCCATCCTTTAGAGAGTGATGGTGAGCATGCATATCTCGATTCATTTTTAAAGAGTTAGCATGCATATCTCCATTCATTTTTAACTTCTCCAATTCTATATTTCCATGCTCAACAATTTCGTCATCTTTGAAACTAGATGCTAAGGTTGGATCGAGGAATCTTCTTAAAATGCTGTTATCTTCCATGTCATGATGATTTAAATGTTTAGTGTTCCATCCTCCAGTAAGAAATAATGCTAATCCATCTCTGTCTTGTTCATTTAAATTAACCAATTTCGAATGTTTCAAGGAATCTCTAATTGATGGGCCATCCATACTTTTCTCTACATGTTCTATCTGTCCCCTAATGGCTCTAATGAACTGCCTGTGTTTGGAAAGCACGTCTTCCCTAGTTCGAGATTTGTCTTGCATGGCTGATAATTTGACAACTCTTTTAAAATCTTCCAACTGATTAATAAACAACCAAGATCAGCCAACTAAAAGAATTTAAGGTGGGGAATCTAGTATGAGCATTACCATTTTGCGGTTTCAAGTATGGTTGCAACATCACGCTTATGATATATTCTATTGATGCAAGCAACCTTGGGTAGGGTTGTTCAGCTTGAACAAGATTTTGGTCATGCAAAAGAAGGCGAAAAAGTGATTCCGTCCTAAATATTGAATAAGGACCTTAAAGTTAAAAATGGTACAAAAAAACTGTGCAGTAACTATAATTCTCCTTACTCCCATTTAATAGAAGTGACAAAATCATTCAGCACGATTTTTGCACTTTGCAGTTTAGTGCATAAAACCAGGAGAAAGTTAACGCTCAAAAACTTTTTCTGCAATCATGAGAAGGCCAAAGACGTTCAACATCTGATCTGATGTCTCTCAAATAAAAATAAAAAGAACTACTTCAAACGCAGTAGCTTTAACATAAAATCGTGATCACATTTTGCAGGATTACAATAAACGCCATTAACATTTCAATTATAATTTTACCACCTAAATTTATCTTTCAAAATATGTAGTCTTAAACTGAATAGAATAAAGGGAGATGATTCATATAGCCCCATCACTGGTTTGGAATTTAAACTTAGTTGCATTAAGTTGTCTATATGATTATTAAGCTTCTGAAATTATACATATTACTATTTTTTGAGGCAGAAACATCAGGTTAAAACAATCTGTCCTAGAAGAAAAGAAAAGCAAAACAGAAAGGAAGAAATCCAAGCTAAAAAATGCACCTAAACCATACAGCAACCAAACATTCATCAAAAAACAAAAATTCAACAAAAACCCAGAAACTTATTCTTTAAAGTTCAATAAGCAATCAAAAAAAGATATCGGTAGCTGCCCTCTATCGAGGATACAAACAAAAATGCAAAATATTTTTTCTAATTTTTTTTCCTTTGATAAGACATGAAAAGTACTTCCAACAAAATGGGAAACAATTATCAAATCTTACCTATCAGCAGAATCCTGAACCACTTCGGCTGCTAGAAACAGAGGGTCTGACTCCCATTGATGCAAACTTGAGGCCATTTTGCAAGTCTCAAAACACCCAATATAGCAATATACCTATATTATATATTCACATAAAGGAAAATAAAAATATGTTCTCTCTTTCTTTCTTGTCTCTTAAATTAAGAGAAAAATTGGAAACCCTAGAGTAAATTATATATATATATATATATATATATATATATATATATAAAGGGTTTAGATTTGCAAAGAGAGAATTAAGTAAATGAATTTCTAGGTTTTACAGGGTGCGATGACGAAAGTTGGTGCGAAAACAAAAGCTGAAGGAAGGAGATGCAAGGGAAAGGTCTTTTTGGTAATTCGCATGAGATGCAAGATATGGGTATTGGGTACGTAATTCAGCGAAATGCCCATACGGTAGCGTATCGTCTTTCTTTTTTTAAAAGCGCTTTTACTGTAAATGGATTGACAGAATAAATTAATGGTATTCAAATCAGATCCATTATTATTTTCATTTTTTTAAATACGAGGACGAAGAAATTCGAATCGTGTCTATATTCAAACTTTTTTTTGAATAATAAAATTGAAACTAAAAAGAATAATATTAAATTTTTTCACTTAAAAATAATTTTAACAAAATATATAAATTTTTCTTCTAGTGCTTGATTATTTATTTGATTTGGATGACAAAACAAGTTTTTTTAAATTTTCTATATTTTTATTATTTTTCCAAAACCTTTATGTATATCACTTTTCATCATACATCAACAGTGTCAACTAAAGAAGATGTCACACTATTTAAAAGATAGGAGAGAAAGGAGAAAAAGAGAAGGGCAAAATACGATTAAACTTTATATGCACCTATGATTAAATTGAGTAGGGCAAAATACGATTTGGAAAGCATGATTAAGTTCAGTTTGGCATTTTAGATATTTAATTTTATTCGATTTTAATGGAGTCGAATTTTTTTTTTTTTTTCATTCACTTCTGTTTTTTTTGTTTTAAACTCAAAAAATTAGTTTAAATTTCACCAAAATAATTAAATCAAACTAAATTAAATTAAAATTATTCAATTCGATTTGTAGTTATAAAAATTTGAGTATTGTTCAGATTGCATTGATTTAATTCGGTTTAAATCGAACTGAACTAATGCTTATTTTTAAATTATGATGAGCATAATTACTCAATTTGAGACCAGAAAATTGAGAAATACTTGAAAAGAAAGGCACATTATTACCCTTCAACTTTGTTAAGCTACTGATCTGCTAAAAAGCAGATTAATTAATTTCTAAGTTGGAATTTGTTTTACAAAAGTCAACTATAAAAGAAATACTATGAATTTGAAAATTTGAGACTGAATACAAATTGAGTCTTATTGGTAAATAAATAAAATTTTCCAATTCAGTCTCTAAATAATTTAAAATTTTCGATGGAATTTTGTTTTATCTAATCAGCTTAACGTTTTATTACTATTTATAACAAATTTTCATTTGAGACAGAACTTGTAAGGAATTGTATAAATTCCTTGTAAAAGAAAATTTATAGAGATTTTTTTAACTTACTGTCATACATTCTTAATATTATTACTACAATTTATAGGATTTGAAAACCATTACTACAACAAAGTCTGGTCTGGAACATTCAAAAAGGCAAGAACAAACACTATTCTACAAAATGATGTTACTCTGCAGAAGAAATGAATGTATAGCTAGACAAGAGATGCAATTTAACCTAACCTTTAGGCTGCATTTGTTTTTTCAGATCTTTAAGAGGGCCATAACCTCTCTCTTTAATCTTCTCTTTCAAACAATTACAACTACTTGTGTTCAAATTTGTACCGCATTCAAGGCACGCACCTTTGCATCCTGAAGCACATATTGCATCAATGGTAATTTCTACATGTACCAAGTCTCTTATATGCTTTGAAATATCGATTTCCTTTTCTTCAGGCGGAAAATACAGCCTATCATCCCAATCAATTGAAGCATCATCATCATCCTCTTCTTCTTTGCCACTTGCCATAGAAGATTTAAATTTATCGTCACCAAAGATTACTCCCATACTGATCACTTCTGGTTCTTCAATCGGTTCCTCATTTAGTAAAAGAGCGAAGTTGGAGTAAATGCTCTTGGCAGCTGGTTGGCCACAGCTAGAACATCAAATTAACTCACAATTAGGCTCACTTTTCAAAAAGAAGAAAAGGCAAAATGAATTATGAAAATTGCAGTCTTATATTAATTGGTGTATCCTACTTGAGTAATACAATATAAACAAAAGCAGAGAAGAATGACAAAATATACGAGTAATATCATTTTTATGATATTCTGAATGACAACTCCACATATGCAACAAAAAAGGTTCATTATGATTACTCATTATCATATCCTCTATCTAAGTTATTCTCTAAAAAATCTCAATTGATAACCAAACACCTTCTAAACAGATAATTTGCCCTAAGCAGAGTTGCACAGCTTTTACTAGTGTGACATCCAACTAGCTATAGATTCAAGTATGCAATCACAGAACAAAAGTATCAGTTGGAGAAAACCAAATACATGTCTATCAATTCAAGATCACAGTACATAGTTCTCTGTTAACAGATTCTTCTCTTTTAACCAGAGAGAGAAGGAGATGAAAACAGGCAATATAGTGTTTACACAAACAAAAAAGGAGAAAGCAAAACAACCATGTGTGGCTAAGTTTGGGTTGCACTAGAAGTCTGTACCTAGGACCATGATTCTTCACTAATTTTCTGACCATCATCAAGTTAAATAATGTGCAAAAATTGTATAAATAACAGCACAAAAACAAAGATCAGAAACTGAAATACCTATTGCAATCTAGAGTGATAACAGTCTTGATGATCCCATCAAGCCTCAACTTTTTCTTCTTTCTTGTCACATCAATGGAGATTTGAACAGGAGTTCCAAGTGGGTAATCCTTCACAGCTTTTGTTACACGTAATCCCATAATTGAGGCCCTTGATTTAGAAATATCAGTTGAAAGTTCTTCCAATCCAAGCCTTTCCAAGGTTGTACAACACTCTAGATGCGAAATTGAAGCATTTCTCCTATAAATGATAGCACCATTCCATGGTGATTCAGTATCTTCAGGGACTTCTTGGTCTTGATCTCCCCAATCGAAAGATACATCAGTAAAAGTCTGATTGTTATGGTCCATGGAATCTCTCACAGTAAAATTTAGAATGCTGTGCGAATTGTTTCTGCAGATTTTGCATATATTTAACATGCTAACCCATGAACATTTATCACAAACAATAGAAAAACTTGGATTTGACAAGGATTTTTTTTGATAGGCTAAACTGTGTGCCTTGTATTTGCTTAATATTGGAGATGGAGTTATTGAGGATGTGAAGATTGCAAAAGACATCTTTGTTTGATAAATTCTGTAAGATTTCTATGAAAAGAACTTGATTTCCCACCAGAATCATCTATTTTGCACCCATTTCAAAACTCAAGCATACTTGAGCCTTATCAGGTAATGGTAGAAAATGCCTAGTTCACTAAAGTTCCTCAGTAAATAAACTAATAATGTGTAGGGAAAAAAAAATAGAAAAGTGTCGCAGTATTTGCCTATATTAAGAAAAAAAAGGTTTAAGGATAATAGTAATGTAACTTCAAGATTATTTTGGACGATTCATGCGAAATCTAGAAGAAAGTCAGGAATTTGATGTTTGCAACCAAAACCTGCAAAGCAGAACCATTTAGACCAAAAGTAAGAATACTAGAATAGAGTACTTTTATATGCTATTTATTCAAAATATAATAGACAAAGCTTTTGGTCTACAAGCAAGCTCCCTTTCCATGAAGCCATTATACTGGCCATTAAAAGGAATAAACAACTAGAAGAAACTAAGTTTAATGTAATGAAGTAAACTGGGGAAAGAAGACCATACAATAACAATAAGACTTTTAGCAATCAAAAGTAGAAGTTATAAGCAGCTTATATAAATCTTCAGAAACATAAGCATTTATGATCTCAGGTTATGCTCTTACTCCTAACAACCCTTGCGGGGTTCAACAAGGAACTAAGGCCTTTCTTGGTAACTACTAACTAGGAATTAGAAACCAGCAACAGGAGTCAAACCTTTATTTACATTTTCTGAGCTTTTGGAAATCTACTAAAAACTAAATGAAAGAAGATTTTTTTTTTTTTTTTTTTAAGAAAAAAAGGTTTTTGCAGCATGATTTTAACTCCCACATGAGGTTCAAGTATACACTACAAATACAAGTAAGAGATCAGTACAATTTCTCAATCTATTATTCCAGGTTAATCAATGGCATCTAAATTGCTTTGGATCTTCATAAACTGATACAATCATCTACAACTTTATCAAACTGCTATTCAAATATAGAAGAAGATTTAAAAATGCAAAGGTTCTCTAGTTCTTCTTCGGGTACAAACTGACTAAAAATCAACCAGATGTCCAGAAATCCAATAAAGCTTACCATATAAAAAATTTATAATCCACACACCAACACATGAACAGGGATGAACTTAAAATGGATTTCAAATGCCTTCTTATAGATTCTTTATCTCAAACAAAAACTGGAGAAGACAAAAAACAATTAAAAAAATAAAGAAGAAGAAGAAGAAGAGGTCCCAAGTTAACAAAGAAAGACAGAAGAATCACAGTAAGTTGCTACATACTGTCAAGCTTTCAAGTATAGCAGCCTAACTGTTCGATGAAATGGCTGAACAAAACATAAGGAAAGAGCTACGGTAATTGAAGAAATAAATTTGCTAGGTTTGCATATTCAGAACAGAAACACATAATAAAGGCTTTGACTTTGTACAAATACAAATTCTTCCCTCATAAGATTTTGAAAATTTGACTTTGTACCCATTATAGTTAGAATACTGAAATAGAGTACTTTTGAACTCCATGGATTCAAAATACAATAGATAGAGCTTTTGGTCTACAAGAAAGTTCCTTTTCCATGAAGCCATTATATTGGCCATTAAGAAGGAATAAACAACTATAAGAAACTGAGATTACTATAATGAAGTAAATTGGGTAAAGAATACCATACAATAATAATGTCAGCTAATACTTCTTTCATATATACCTGATAGGATTTTTAGCAATCAAAAAGTAGAGCTCATAAGCAGCTTATATCAATCTTCAGAAACATAAAATTCATAAATGGGAAATTTTTATCTTCTAATCTAAAACAAATGCAGTCTTTATAGAAACCAACAGGAGCACAGTCGTTTGAGTTAGTTCTTTGCAAGAAGTTAATGAAGGGACAAGTAATCTCTCTTCAAAACTTCAAAAATGAAGTCCACGAAACAAAATTTTCTAAAACCAAAAGATTTTTTTTTTTTTTACCAAAATAAAAAAATGAACCCACTTTCAATTTCAATTCTCACTTCCCATAGACCAAATTCAAGAACTAAAATCACTAATTGCAAGTAGTAATAACAATAAGCAAAGAGAAGTTCTTTAAAGAGTTACCTGAAGGAGAAGCTTAAAGCGGTTTAGTTGTGACAGCCATTAACCCTTTAGCATTCAAGAGCATAAGCAAAGGGCCAAACGGTCGATGAACCATTAATGAGAGAGAGGAGGAACAAGAATGGCCAAAGATAAGGGGGAGCGCAAAAATGGAGGGGAAAAAAAATACATATTACAACTTTGAGTTAAAACGGTGCGGTTTACGACAAACTATATTACTCCCTTGTTTGTTATTACTAGTTAAATGTCGCAAAATGTTTACAAATTTTTCTAAATTAGTATATTTAAATAATTATTTTTTTTATAATAACTTTTATGATTATTCATTAAATAAATGAAAAGCTTTTATTAATATATTAAAGATAAGAAAAGGCAAATTAATTTTTGTTGACTATATATATATATATATATATATATATACTATTTTTTTATGACGTGCGTTGCACGTTAATTATACGCGTTATTCGTACTTGTTTAATTCTTTATGTCATTACTTATTTTTACTATTTTTTATACTCATTTTTATTTTTTATATTAAATATTGATTATAATTTTTATTTTATATCATTTAGTTTTTATTATATCATTATTTATCTAAAATTCATTATTACTGTATATATACAATCTACAATATCACCTAATAAATATGTTTTAATATATATATATATATATATATATATATATATATATATATATATATATATATATATATATATTTAAATTTAAAATTTTCAACTGTTCATCATTTCACACACACATATGTTCCATTTATTTAAGAATAAATTTTAAAAAGTAAAAATTTAAAAATTTGAAAGTCTTAATTATATATATTCTATTTGAAAATTTATTTTTTAAAAAATATATCCAATCAAATTATATAAACATAAAGAAAAATATAATATTATAAAAGAATTTACTTTTTTCTTTTTTAATTCTCTCATAAATGGAATGTTTTAAATTATAATAAAAACATAATCAAATATTTAAAGGTATATTCTATTTGTTTTATGACGTGTGTGGTACCTATTGCTCGTTTGATACTTGTAGTTTATATTTATTTATTTTCATATACAATATTAACTATTTATTATAATTTTTGTCTTATATTGTGTATATCTTTTTAATGTTAAAACTTCATCTTTTTATTGTGAATGCATAAATAAGTTAAATATTTTAATCAAGTTAAATCTACGTGAGCATAGGTAATTTACATTTAAAATCATTGGTTTTAATAATTTGTACCTTTTAAGTTTAAAAATTATTTATAAAGTTTATCAATTTTAAAAAAATTAATTCAAATATAATCAATTAAATAAATAAATAATTTGAATTCTAGTAAACTTTTACTTATATTAAATATAAAAAAAATATAAATTTATATATAAAATATAGAATTCATTTAGACTAAATAAGATTCAAATAAAATCATTAATATTTCATAGAACTTATGAATAATTACAAAAATTTTAATTTTTTACATGTTTGACCAAATAAAAAAATCATTATATGATATTGTAAAGAAATTTTGCTTCACAATTTTTAATCAAGTGGTTTTATTTAATAAAATGAGGGATAACTTTTAAACTAATTTTAGGTAGGTGAGCATACACTATCATCTTAATTTGAAACCACACCGAATTAATTCAAATTTAAAGTGAATTTTCGAAATGAAAATAGACTCAAAGTAAATATAGTTCAAAATCTAATTAGTTCAATGATTTTACATGCACTTTTAGGTTGGTCAATTTAAGCCTTTCACTAAAAACAAAAATTAGATAAAAAATTCAGTTTCTCTATGCAGACTAAAAACCAACCTAAATCAATTTTACCCAATGTTTTAATATTCTTAAAATTAGAAAACATCCCTAAAATTGCAAAGAGATATAAGTTCTCTTTTTTTGGAGAAATCTTATACCATTAATTAATATAATATTTAATTAATTAATCTAATAATAATATTTTTCAACATATTGAATAACTCCAACTAAGTGCAAAATTAGCAAAGTATATTGTACAATTCCTTTCCACTTACTATTTATCATTCTCTTTCTCTCTCTATTCTTAGGTATCCGATATGGAATAAATAGTTTAAACGTGTGTATATATATTTCACATAAATATATTCAGGAGAAGATGAAAAGAAATATCAAATTTCACATAAACTATTAGATTAATTAAATAATTCTTATTCTTATTATTGTATAAGATTTTTTACCTTTATTGCCATAATCTGATTATTTCTAAAAGTATTATAAAAGAAAAATATCACATATTCTTTTCTATAATAAAAAAAGAAAAAATTGTAGGTAACTATCTTTTATCTTAGATAATCGTCTATAAGAAAAAGAAAGTGAATGAAAAATTAATTAAATATTCTCATATACACCACTTTATCGTGAAATTATATTATTTTTTCCATATAAAGAACTAAAAAAATTAAATATTAGAATATTTATATGAAATATAATTTCAAAAATTTATATTTAAAAATTTATTCTATTTGAAAATTTATTTTAAGAAAATACATCCAATCAAATTATACCAATACAAAAAAAAGAATATTAATAAAAATTTTTTTTCTATTTTTATGTTACGACCCAAAACCGTGGGCCAAACCAACACTAGGGCCCAAGTAAGCTTAAGGCCCCGAGGCCCCTAACTCACTTTAATCCGTTTCTTTAAAGCCGATTCCAGGAACAATAAGCCCATAATACGACAATATTAAATCATACTATCGAATCATATCTCTGGTGCAGCTTTTATTTTTCTAATAATTCATAGCTTGGGCCTGTATTTTATATACCATTTACGTTGTCCACAATATGGAAAAATTAGGCCAATCGTACTCTTAGAGAGTCAATTAGAAAATTCACAGGTTTATTGAATAACATACAAATAACTTTTACATAATAGTTTGTAATACATGACTCTCTAACTGCGGAGCTTAGTGTACAGGTGTAAATACACTTTACACCCGTTATCTTATTTTCTTAACATTACTCATAATTAGAAATTATTGTTGTAACTCTGCAGAGAAAGAACCAGAACTTATCTAAACCAGCACAGTGTCCATCTCTTGGAAAAATTTAAGGAAGGAGGGGTGAGTTTCACAAATTCAGTGAATAATAATAAATAATACATAACCTAAATAGTCACACAAAATGCTTTTCAATTTTACATAGTGAGCATTCATTCAACTAAGCGCATGACACATCGTTAACAACCATAACTGATATCACTTTCAAATAATCACATCAAATAGACATTGGTCCGTGGCATCATTATTTTCTCGTTTCAAAAGTAATCTGATAATCATATTTCACGATAAAGGAGCCCATCCCTTTATCGGGTAATAAGGAGTCCATCCCCCATTACGGACCTAGGAGCTCATCCCCAAATATGAACCGAGGAGCTGATCCCCATATATGGCCAACTGGTCTAATTCTCACTTGACGAGTTCTCTCATTATTTTTTCGTTCTCTTTTTCTTTACCATCAGGAAGCCACCCTGTGGTTTTGTGTCACGACTTATCTTATTCCAATTCCATACGTAAACAAAGCATAGTATAGCCACATCGCAAGTAATCCAATAAACTCATATAACATAGTAATTTGCATAGGAGATTAATAATCACATATGAGTATAATTATCAAACGTATATGAATATATGCTTCTCATATGCTTGTAATGATATAATTTATATGATGATCATAATGTAAATAATGTTGCTTTCATAATATAGAATTAAAATAATGAAGGCCGAGTATCATTTGTATATATATATATTTATAAGATACGAAATGGTTGATACTTGTATGCAAATGATGGTATGAATCATTTATTATTACTCACAGTAATTAAAAAAGAGTAAACTTTATCTTGGATCTTAACTAATAAGAGCAATAGACATCTTGAACGATCTAAACAAAACAATAAATATAAAGGAAAGACTGTATTAGGCAAAAGGCTTTTCTTAAATAAAAATCGAGGAATTAATTTAATATGTTTGTCAATTATTGCTTTCACATCCCATCCATCGGGCAATCCATAATTTCAATATTCAACGATAACATCAAATGTTCAATTCATTTCCTTATTTGGTTTATCATTCTAAATAGTCCTTAGCTCAAATTAGATTAAGGAATTAATTCCTCCTCAAGGAATGTATATCTATGTATATATAATGAATTAAGGTCCAAATAATTACAATGCTCATAACCAAGCATTTTAAATTATATGCTTTACTTATTTTATTTAAAAATTCATATCATAAAATCCATATTTATCAAAATTCTCATTTTATTTTATGATATCAATTATAACTTGCTCTAATTTATTAAAACCCTTATTTTGTTCTTATTCCTTCATTATTTTAATCAAAACTAATTTAACCCAATAACAATAATTTTCAAATTGAAATTTACATTGAATTTTAACACATTGAATCTTAAATTATACAGATTAAAAATTGAATTTCGGATTTAGGTTCAGTGTACAAGTCTTAAGTTTCTGCCTCCCGGGTCTCGCCGGTGATTCGCTGGTCGATTGCCAGACTACCTCTGGTGCCGCCGTCAACGGTGGCTGAAAAACCGTAGTTGCTTGAAATTGAGCGCTCTTCACACTATCTTGCTCGAATTTTAACCAAGAGTCTGTTTTTGGCGTTGATTAGGTGAGACCGACTGTGACATCCTACCGAGTCGAGTCTTAGCATAGAGTCGAGTAGTCGAGTTGAGTCGAGTCTTTTCATAGAGTCGAGTTGAGTCGAGTTGAATCAAACCCGGTTGGGGTAGAATGGGTTATTAAGTGGAGTTACTTGATTGAGAGAAAAGATTAAAGCACATGGGTGAGGATTGATTTGCATTAAAAGATTGAGCTTGGGTATTAAGTTGTAGTCTGTTTACAATTGAGGTACCATTTAGAACTTTTACACACAAAGTCATGGATCTTTTAGAGCGTACCCGTGCATACCCATTTCACTTTCCCATTTTCATGTTTATCTTCATCTTCTTCATTTTCTTCCTTTCCTCTTCCACCTTCCTTTCAATTTTAATGGTAGTTAAGCCTTAACTTCAATTTTTCGTCTAGCCAAGTAAGTAAACCTTCTTGAAGTTCATAATTGAATCATTTAGTGTTATTATTTTAGAATTCATAAGAATTCTTATTTTTAGGTGAAGGGAGTTCAAGGAGTGCAGAAAAAAGAAGCTAAAGAGGAGCTCAAGTTTTTGGAGTAAAGGTTTGATATCTCTTGTTATTTTTCATTTTCTTTGCATGAGAATTGTGTGGTGTGTTGCTAGTGAGACAATATATTGCTTCATGTTGGGTGGGAGGACTGGTAATGGTGAGAAACAGGGGAGAACAGGGGAGGTATTGAATAAATGAAGTGAATATTGAGTTTATGTTGAAACAGGTTTTGCTGGAAATTTTACCAGTAACTTCATCTTGATTTTGACCCCATTTAATGATGGAATTAGGAAGTGTCATAGAAGAGTTATTTGTTCCTCTATGTGTTAGATTTACATGGGTTTTTGAATCATTCAAATCGGAGTTGTATATTGAGAGATATGACCAAAAGAGTACAGACAGTGCAGGCTGGAAGCGCGCGCGCGAATTGCATGACGAGTTCGCGTTGCCTTCTCGCGCTCGCGAATTTGAACTACGCGCTCGCGACTTTAACCTGAAACTCTCTAACTCTCATTTGGCACATCTCGCGCTCGCGACTTTCAAGTGCGCGCTCGCGACTTGTGCTCGCAAACTCTCTGACTTTCATTTGGCACATCTCGCGCTCGCGACTTTGAAGTGCGCGCTCGCGTACTTGGCCCTTGGCCTGTAAGCGCTCGCGACCTTCATCGCGCGCTCGCGAATTTAGCCTGAGAACTTACTGTCTCTCATTTGGCACTTCTCGCGCTCGCGACTTTCAAGTACGCGCTCGCGACTTGTGCCCGATAACTCACTGTCTCTCATCTACTGCATTACGCGTTCGCGACCTTGCAAGGCGCGCTCGCGACTTGTGTTTTCATGCACTTTTGGACTTCTTTTTCAATGCAATTGTATTCCTTTGCTTCACTTATATGCCTCCAATCATTTTAACATCAAATACAACATTAGAACATGTATCAAAACAACATGCAAGCATGCAAATGATGTGAAATCAAATAAACATTATGAATTATGAAGTTATGAACTATGAATATGATGTTGTGTGATATTATTGACATACCAACATTATGCTCCATTGAGGTTAGGTAGAAATCATGTAGATAAGGCTATGTCGCGACATAGGATAGCAGATCTGCACCTCATACAGTTTGATACTCCGGCTACAGGCCGTTGAGTGGATATGATTATATGGGCCATAGCAGCCAAGCATACAGTATTCATCCAGTTTCATACAGTTTTTCTTATCACTTCGGTTTCACTATAACCTTATGGAGCCATACAGATATCTTGACATAACATTTCATGAATTATACAGTATTATAAACAGTACAAAAGATAATCAAGGTATCATGAAAGTATCATGATGTGTGTGCTTATATGTGCCATATGTGTTTACATGGTTCTTTCTATACATGTATGTGTTTATTTGTTTCTTTATCTATAGAGATATCCACTGAGCTTTCTTTGCTCAGCGAGTTACCTGTTTAACTCGCAGGTTTTGAGGTTGGACAGTAGAGAGTCAGCTTACAACTGCTGCAGTTCATCTGTAGAAGACTCAGTCTTCAGGGTAGCTACTCATACGGATGTGTTTTTTTGTTTATCCTTTTCATGGCATGTACAGGGCACACAGTTGGGCCCATTTCATTTTGACACTAGTATCATGTTTTGTAAATATAAATTACATTATTTTTGTATACAGTATCAGCATGCTATTATATTCAATATACATTATGACTTCAGCATGTCAGGTCATAAAGTCAACCAGTTTTAGCGTCTCGGTTCGGTTCATTCGGGTTACGGGTGGACCGGGAAGGGATGTTACAAATTTTGGTATCAGAGCCCTAGGTTTAGTTTCCCCGGGCTTGCATGCATAAGTCAGTATAGTGTACATGCCATGTCTACCCTGATGAACTAAGCAGTTGTTGTTCTTTTAGGAGGATGTCACAGGAAGGTGAGAGTGAGTCACACGCCTCCAGGCCAGTGGAGGATGAGGCTCCAATAGCACCAGGTCAAGAGGTGTTGTTAAAGCAACTTGCGGATACTTTTAGACAGATTGCAGGGGTGATACCTCAAGCACCAATAGTAGTAGAAAGAGAAAGAAAGCCCCCACTAGAGAAGCTTCGGAAATATGGGGCGAAAGAATTCAGTGCTAACAAGGATGATAGTCCAGAAAGAGCTGAGTATTGGTTAGATGGGATATCGAGAGTTCTGGAAAAATTACAATGTACATCAGAGGACAAGTTGGTTTGTGCCACATCATTGCTCATAGATGAGGCATATACCTGGTGGATTACTGTTCAGCAGCGGGTATCAGCAGAGCAGCGTACATGGCAATTCTTCTTGGATGAATTCAAGAAAAAGTTCATCGCAGAGGCTTACTTAGATGCGAGAAGGAAAGAATTCTTATACCTGAGGCAGAACAGAATGTCAG
The DNA here is from genome assembly GCF_041381405.1 of Jatropha curcas. Lineage (NCBI taxonomy): Eukaryota > Viridiplantae > Streptophyta > Magnoliopsida > Malpighiales > Euphorbiaceae > Jatropha > Jatropha curcas. The sequence continues at coordinate 8,971,426 of NC_143152.1, read as the reverse complement.
TTGCCGAATATGAGCGAGAATTCACCAGGCTCAACAGGTATGGTAAGGGGATAGTGACTACAGAGGCCGAAAGGTGTAAAAAGTTTCAGGAAGGCTTGAATGATGAGATTCAGATGGGAGTGGTAGCTTCCAGATTCAGAGAGTTCTCAGCTTTGGTAGAGGCAGCTCAGGAGATAGAGCGCATTCAGGCCAGTCAGCGTACCAGACGCCAGCGGTCTCAGCAGAGGAGAGACCAGACTCAGAGTGCACCCAGTACCCATCAGTCAGAAAGCAAGAGATTCAGAGGTGCCAGTAGTTCAGCTAGTGCTAGACCTTCCTTTAGCCAAGGCGCAGCTAGGGGTGCTAACGCGCCAGCGGTATCAGTTGTGGCTAGTTCTGCCGGTGGTAGTCGAGGATCAGGCAGAGGAATTGGTAGAGGCACCGGTAGAGGTGCAGAGTCAGCCGGTTATACTTTTCCACCTTGTGAGCATTGTGGCAGACGGCATGGTGGAGATTGTTGGTTGGTGACTGGTAAATGTTGGATATGCGGAGCATCAGACCATCAAAAGAAGGATTGTCCGAAGAGGGCAAAAGTTCCTACACAGTTCATAGCAGGCAGAGGTAGAGGTGAGAGCTCAGGAGGGCAGAGACAGCAGTCAGAGACTGTGGACAGACCTGATACAAGAGGTCCAGCCAGGGTTTATGCTATGCGAGCCAGAGAAGATGAGGAAGCTCCAGATGTAATAGTTGGTGAGTTTTCCTTATGTGATCATACAGTTTATGCTTTAATTGATCCTGGCTCATCTCATTCATACATTAGTGTACCTAAACCTTGGGTTAAAGGGTTAGAAGTTGCATATGTGAGTCAGGGTATGTTAGTTACTAATCCATTAGGAGATGTAGTAAAAACTCATACAGTGGTCGAAGGATGTCCAATTGTTATTCATGGAAAAGAGTTTCCAGGAGATCTTATGGAGTTACCATTTAGAGAATTTGATGTTATTCTGGGTATGGATTGGCTATCCAGACATCAGGCTATAGTTGATTGTGCAAAGAAAAGGGTGACACTATATACTACAGTAGGGGAAGAGCTTACAGTAGTCGGGAAGCGGCGAGAGTTTCTGGGTAATGTGATATCAGCCATGGCAGCAAAGAGATTAATTCAAAAGGGTTGTGAAGCATACTTGATATGTGCATTACAAGCAGAGAAAGAACAGTCAGAAGTGCAAGACATACCAACAGTGTGTGATTATCCAGATGTATTTCCAGAACAGTTACCAGGGTTACCACCAAGGAGGGAAGTGGAGTTTACTATAGATGTCTATCCTGGAGCAGCACCAGTATCAATTGCACCTTACAGAATGGCATCAGCAGAGCTAAAAGAGTTAAAGATTCAGCTACAGGAGTTATTGGATAAAGGCTTTATCAGACCCAGTGTATCACCTTGGGGAGCACCGGTGTTATTTGTAAAGAAGAAAGATGGATCATTCAGATTGTGCATTGACTACAAACAACTGAACAAACTGACAATCAAGAATAAGTATCCATTGCCTCGAATCGATGATTTGTTTGATCAGTTAAAAGGTGCAGGTATGTTTTCTAAGATCGACCTTAGGTCGGGATACCATCAGTTGCGGATAAAGGAAGAAGATATCGCTAAGACTGCATTCAGGACCCGATATGGTCACTATGAATTTTTAGTCATGCCATTCGGTCTCACAAATGCACCAGCGGTTTTCATGGATCTCATGAACCGCGTGTTTCATTCATATCTGGATCAGTTTGTGGTGGTGTTTATAGATGACATTTTGGTCTACTCCAGAGACAGGGTTGAACATGATAAACATTTGCGGATTGTACTTCAGACACTGAGGAATAAACAGCTGTATGCCAAGCTCAGTAAGTGTGAGTTTTGGCTGTAAGAAGTTTCTTTCTTAGGACATGTGGTGTCATCGGAGGGTATCAGAGTGGATCCTCATAAGATTGAAGCTATTGTTGATTAGAGACCACCCAGAAATGTCACAGAAGTTCGAAGTTTTCTGGGTTTAGCCGGTTATTACAGAAGGTTCGTAAAGGGATTCTCCATCATTGCATCACCTTTAACAAGATTATTGAAGAAAGCAGTTGTCTTCCAATGGGATAATAGATGTCAGCAGAGTTTTGACACTTTGAAGAAAAAGTTGACTGAAGCACCAGTGTTGACTCAGCCAGTGTCAGGTAAAGACTTTGAGATTTACAGTGAGGCCTCTCATATTGGGTTAGGATGTGTACTCGTGCAAGACAGGAAAGTGGTAGCTTATGTCTCCAGACAATTGAAGCCACATGAATTGAATTATCCAACCCATGATTTAGAATTGGCAGCCATCGTTCTAGCATTCAAAGTATGGCGGCATTATCTGTACGGTGAAAAGTGTTACATTTACACAGATCATCAGAGTTTAAAGTATTTACCGACACAGAAGGACTTGAATTCAAGACAACGGAAGTGGATGCAGCTTTTGGCTAATTATGATTATGTCATTAATTATCATCCAGGCAAAGCTAATGTGGTAGCTGATGCCCTTCGCCGGAAATCATTGTTTGCTTTGAGAGCAATGAGAATTAGCATGGAGCTGCAACAGCAGGGAGTTATTCTAGCACAGATGTAAGTACAACCATCTTGGGTTCAGGAAGTTGCAGAGGCACAGAAGAAAGATGCACAAACAGCACTATGGGTAAAACAAGGACAGGAAGATCATGGTGGGAAATTCAGATTGGATAACAGTGGAGTCTTATTCTATGAAGACAGAATTGTTGTACCACAGATAGGGGAGCTTAGACAAAAGATTCAGCATGAAGCTCATAACAGTCCATATACAATGCATCCAGGTAGTACCAAGATATATCAAGATTTGAAGAAAGGCTATTGGTGGCCGGGCATGAAGAAAGATATCGAAAATGTTGTAACAAGATGTTTAACATGTCAACAAGTAAAAGCGGAACATCAACTGCCAGCTGGGTTACTTCATCCAATAACAGTGCCAACATGGAAGTGGGATTAGATCACGATGGATTTTGTTACTGGATTACCTCAGACGCAGCGGAAGCATGATGCGGTATGGGTGATCGTGGACAGATTAACTAAGTCCGCACACTTTTTACCAATCAGGATGGACTATTCTCTGGACAAGTTAGCAGACATTTATGTTAGCGAAATAGTTCGACTACATGGAGTTCCATCATCCATTATATCTGATCGTGATCCAAGGTTTACATCGAAGTTTTGGGGTAAACTGCAGGAAGCATTAGGAACGAGATTGCATTTCAGCACTGCATTTCATCCTCAAACAGATGGCCAATCAGAGAGAGTCATTCAAATTCTAGAAGACATGATGAGATCATGTGTTATAGAATTTGAAGGCAGTTGGGACAGATATGTACCTCTTATGGAGTTTGCCTACAACAACAGCTACCAATCAAGCATTAAGATGGCACCATATGAAGCATTGTATGGTAGACCATGTAGGACACCTGTGTGTTGGACAGAACTGAGTGAGAAGAAGATTTTGGGTCCAGAGTTGGTTAGAGAAACAGAAGAGAAAGTGGAAATCATCAGAAAACGGCTGAAAGAAGCAAGTGATCGACAGAAGTCTTATGCTGATTTAAAGAGAAAGGATATTGAGTACTCGGTGGGTGATAAGGTATTTCTGAAAGTTTCACCATGGAAAAAGATCCTAAGGTTTGGACGAAAGGGTAAGCTTAGCCCTAGGTTCATTGGTCCATACGAGATTGTTGAACGTGTAGGACCATTAGCCTATCGCCTAGCGTTACCTTTAACCTTAGATCGAATTCATAATGTCTTTCACGTATCCATGTTAAGGAGATACAGATCAGACCCATCACACGTGTTATCAGCAGAAGAGATTGAAATTCAGCCGGATCTCACTTATGAAGAAGAACCAATTCAGATCTTAGCCAGAGAAACTAAAGAATTACGGAACAAGAAAATAGCATTGGTAAAAGTTCTTTGGAGGAATCATAAGACAGAAGAAGCAACTTGGGAATCTGAAGACACCATGCGACAACAGTATCCGCAGTTGTTCACAACAGGTAAACTTCGGGATGAAGTTTTTTATTTAGGAGGGGAGAATTGTGACATCCTACCGAGTCGAGTCTAAGCATAGAGTCGAGTAGTCGAGTTGAGTCGAGTCTTTTCATAGAGTCGAGTTGAGTCGAGTTGAATCAAACCCGGTTGGGGTAGAATGGATTATTAAGTGGAGTTACTTGATTGAGAGAAAAGATTAAAGCACATGGGTGAGGATTGATTTGCATTAAAAGATTGAGCTTGGGTATTAAGTTGTAGTCTGTTTACAATTGAGGTACCATTTAGAACTTTTACACACAAAGTCATGGATCTTTTAGAGCGTACCCGTGCATACCCATTTCACTTTCCCATTTTCATGTTTATCTTCATCTTCTTCATTTTCTTCCTTTCCTCTTCCACCTTCCTTTCAATTTTACATGGTAGTTAAGCCTTAACTTCAATTTTTCTTCTAGCCAAGTAAGTAAACCTTCTTGAAGTTCATAATTGAATCATTTGGTGTTATTATTTTAGAATTCATAAGAATTCTTATTTTTAGGTGAAGGGAGTTCAAGGAGTGCAGAAAAAAGAAGCTAAAGAGGAGCTCAAGTTTTTGGAGTAAAGGTTTGATATCTCTTGTTATTTTTCATTTTCTTTGCATGAGAATTGTGTGGTGTGTTGCTAGTGAGACAATATATTGCTTCATGTTGAGTGGGAGGACTGGTAATGGTGAGAAACAGGGGAGAACAGGGGAGGTATTGAATAAATGAAGTGAATATTGAGTTTATGTTGAAACAGGTTTTGCTGGAAATTTTACCAGTAAATTCATCTTGATTTTGACCCCTTTAATGATGGAATTAGGAAGTGTCATAGAAGAGTTATTTGTTCCTCTATGTGTTAGCTTTACATGGGTTTTTGAATCATTCAAATCGGAGTTGTATATTGAGAGATATGACCAAAAGAGTACAGACAGTGCAGGCTGGAAGCGCGCGCGCGAATTGCATGACGAGTTCGCGTTGCCTTCTCGCGCTCGCGAATTTGAACTACGCGCTCGCGACTTTCACCTGAAACTCTCTGACTCTCATTTGGCACATCTCGCGCTCGCGACTTGTGCTCGCAAACTCTCTGACTTTCATTTGGCACATCTCGCGCTCGCGACTTTGAAGTGCGCGCTCGCGTACTTGGCCCTTGGCCTGTAAGCGCTCGCGACCTTCATCGCGCGCTCGCGAATTTAGCCTGAGAACTTACTGTCTCTCATTTGGCACTTCTCGCGCTCGCGACTTTCAAGTACGCGCTCGCGACTTGTGCCCGATAACTCACTGTCTCTCATCTGCTGCATTACGCGCTCGCGACCTTGCAAGGCGCGCTCGCGACTTGTGTTTTCATGCACTTTTGGACTTCTTTTTCAATGCAATTGTATTCCTTTGCTTCACTTATATGCCTCCAATCATTTTAACATCAAATACAACATTAGAACATGTATCAAAACAACATGCAAGCATGCAAATGATGTGAAATCAAATAAACATTATGAATTATGAAGTTATGAACTATGAATATGATATTGTGTGATATTATTGACATACCAACATTATGCTCCATTGAGGTTAGGTAGAAACCATGTAGATAAGGCTATGTCGCGACATAGGATAGCAGATCTGCACCTCATACAGTTTGATACTCCGGCTACAGGCCGTTGAGTGGATATGATTATATGGGCCATAGCAGCCAAGCATACAGTATTCATCCAGTTTCATACAGTTTTTCTTATCACTTCGGTTTCACTATAACCTTATGGAGCCATATAGATATCTTGACATAACATTTCATGAATTATACAGTATTATAAACAGTACAAAAGATAATCAAGGTATCATGAAAGTATCATGATGTGTGTGCTTATATGTGCCATATGTGTTTACATGGTTCTTTCTATACATGTATGTGTTTATTTGTTTCTTTATCTGTAGAGATATCCACTGAGCTTTCTTTGCTCAGCGAGTTACCTGTTTAACTCGCAGGTTTTGAGGTTGGACAGTACAGAGTCAGTTTACAACTGTTGCAGTTCATCTGTAGAAGACTCAGTCTTCAGGGTAGCTACTCATACGGATGTGTATTTTTGTTTATCCTTTTCATGGCATGTACAGGGCACACAGTTGGGCCCATTTCATTTTGACACTAGTATCATGTTTTGTAAATATAAATTACATTATTTTTGTATACAGTATCAGCATGCTATTATATTCAATATACATTATGACTTCAGCATGTCAGGTCATAAAGTCAACTAGTTTGTAGCGTCTCGGTTCGGTTCATTCGGGTTACGGGTGGACCGGGAAGGGATGTTACACCGACTCTCTAACTGGCTGGAACGAGCTCGACAGGAGCCTAGAGCTGCCGTTCATGGTGAGTTTTACAAATCGGCCATGAACCTTGAAATTTCCAGAGGGTAATTTCTCTTAAAGAAGAAAGAAATCGATCGATGTCTGCTCTCGACACTGGAATCGCTGGAAAAACGAAGGGAAATGTTGGAGGCAAAGCTTATTCGATCGAAGACGAGATTGCACCTCTCCAATGATCGTTGCACCTCCTGGAAACGAGAACGGCAAGAGGGAAAGGTGGTGATGGAACAACACCGGTGACAGGACAACATCCATTTGTGTTCTTTTAATTTTTATCAATCAATACCACGTACTTAGTTTTCTGTATCAATTCTAGCTTGCGTTTGTGTTCCGTCAATTTCATGCTAATGTGGCAGTTATCTCTCATAAGTGGGAGCTACAACATCCAAATGTCAGCACCAAGTCATATATCCACGTATATTAAAAAAAAGTTTGAACTTTAAGGTTTTTATCAAATCTAGCCAGTTCTTTTAATTTTGTCAACCAATACCGCATACTAATTAATCTCTATCAAATGATTTGTTATTTTGATATTTATTCAATTAAATAATTTATTAATTAACTATATATATTAAATGTATAATGAGATTAATCAATTAGAAATTAATTTTACTGAAGAGTCTTTTAAAAATAAAGATACTAATTGATAACATTTTAAAGTAATGTTAAAAAAAATATTTTTTAAAAAAACTGTGCAGTAACACTGAATCCTAATTGATTAATCACATTAGACACTTAGTAGACATAGTTAATTAATAAACTATTTAATTTAATAAATATCAATATAACCAAATCATTTGATAGAGATCAATTAATACGCGATATTGATTGATAAAATTAAAAAAACTGGGTAGATTTGATAAAAACCTCAAAGTTCGGGCTTTTTTTTTAATATACATGGATATATGACTTTTCGCTGACATTAGATGTTATAGGGCCCACTTGTGAGAGATAACTGTCACATCAGCATGAAATTAACAGAAGACAAACCGAGGTTAGAATTGATATAGAAAACTAAGTACGTGGTATTGATTGATAAAATTAAAAGAATTGGCTAGAATTGATAAAAAAGTCAAAATTCAGTTTTTTTTTTTTTTTTTTTTTTTTTTTTTTTTTTTTTTTGTCATTAAGCCTATAATTATCATTAGAAGTTTTCTAATGATGTTGATAAGTAGCTTTAAAAATTTTTAATTATAACATTATTAGCATTTTGTTCGATTAATAACTTTTTTATTCTATTCAATTAATAATTTTTTAATTTTTAATGTAATGTAATTTTATTAAAATTAATTATATTACTATCTAATAATATTTTATTCATTAATAAATATTTATAAATTATTATAGTTTTCAGTACATATATTTTTTGCTTATTTCTTACACAAGAATATAAGTAGCTTGGTGGTAGGTAACTTGATACCTAGACAAAGGTCCTATCCAAACCCGTTTATACGCTACCCAAACCCTCAAAATAGAGTCGGGTAAAATTGCCATCAATACGCAGAGTAATATTAAAAGATAAAATAGTATTTTATAACATTATTCAAAAATAGTAAAATTATATAATAAAATGATAAAATGTATTTTATGCTAAAATATATCTTCTTTAGTATCATGCGAAACTTTTCATAAGGTATGCAATAGCAAAAATCATGCATGGTATCACCTACATAAAAAAATACATACACACTATTAATATATTTCTCAATGGTGATAATAATTTTGAGGATTTAACTAATTATATTGAATAAGAAATTAAGTATTTTTTATTTTATGTTTATGATTTATTATAAATGGTTGTTTATTTATTTAAAATATTAATGTATTACTTATTTAGAGTAATATGTTTTAAGTATATGGATGTCCTACTTTTAAAAATTATTGTATCCATACATTCCTGGATCTCGTGTCCCGTATCCATGCAATCTAGTTCATGGTATATGAGACTACTCTTTACATCAAGCTAATCAACCAATTTTTTTTCTATTACCAATAAAAATGAAGTTTTTTTTTTTAATTTGCTTTTGTATCATTGAAATAAGAAATTAAATATTTTTTTATTTTATGTTTATAATTTATTATGAATTATTGTTTATTTATTTGAAATATTAATGTATTACATATTTAGTGTAGTGTGTTTTAAGTGAGTGAATATCCTACCTTTTTTAAAAATTATAGTATCTCGTATGTTCCTTGTCTCGTGTCCCGTTTCCGTGCAACTTAGCTTCTAATATATGAGGCTACTCTAGAGACCAAGCTAATCAACCAAGATTTTTTTATTACCAATAAAAAATGAAGTATTTTTAAATATTTCTGTGTCATTGAAATAAAAAAATTAAGTTTTTTTTATTTTATGTTTGTAATTTATTTTAAATTATTATTTATTTATTTGAAATATTAATGTATTAATTATTTAGTATAGTTTGTCCTACTTTTTAAAAAATTGTCGTATCCTATATGTTCCAATTTATATTTTTTAAATTTCTTATAGATTGTTTATTTAATAGTAATGTATTGTTTATTCACACTCTTTTTAAACGTGTGGATTACTTATTAATATTTTTGTAAGGAGAAATAAATTTATATTCATATACTAAATGCTAGAGATAATCTTTTTTATAAATATTATCTTGATAGAGGGATTATCTGAAAATATAAACTATATGAGTTCTAACATCCATCATTTTATAATCCAAATGCTAAGTGACAATATGTGCTACTTACATTTGGCTTCCATATAAAGCAAACTACCATACTTTTATATATTATATAGATAGGTATAGAATTTTCAACAGTGATAATAATTTTGAGAATTTAACTAATTATATTGAAATAAGTAATTAAGTATTTTTTTATTTTTTATTTATTGTTCATTACAAATGATTGTTTATTTATTATCATATCCTGTACATTGCCGTATCTTGTGTCCCATGTCTGTCTAACATAACTTCTAGTATATAAGACTACTCCATACGTGAAGGTAATCATTAAAATAAAAAATTAAATATTTTTTATTTTATAGTTTGGGTTATATGTACTTTATTTTAATATTAATTTAAACTAATTATATTTAAATAAAAAATTAATGATTTTTTTATTTTATGTTTTTTATTTATTATAAATGATTGTTTATTTATTATCACACATCCTGTACATTCCGTATCTCGTGTTTCATGTCCGTGCAATCTAACTCCTGGTATATAATACTATTCCATACATCAAGATAATTATTAAAATAAGAAATTAAGTATTTCTTATTTTATAGCTTGTGTTATTTGTATTTTAATTAAATTTTAATTTAATTTAATGCAATATCTTGATGTGATGTAACTAATAGATATTATTATAGACATTATTTAAAAATAAAAAACAATTTATCTTCTTACAATTGCTGTCATTATACTTTATCTTCTTACAGCCGTGCTAAATAATTATTGTCATCCTCATACTTGATAATTTCAGAGGCTTACACTTGACTTTCATATAATGCAAACTACTTTGCTTATATATATATATATATATATATATATATATATATATATATATATATATATATATAATACTGTTGCATGTCTATTATTAATTATTAATATTTGATAATTAAATAATAAAAATTATTTGTATTTTTTATGAATTTATATTTAACTCAAACTCTAATACAGTAGTGTCTTCAATATGACTCTAATACATTCTATTAATTAACTTCTAATTTTGACTTTATTATTGTGGCATGTCTATTATTAATTATTAATATTTGATAGTTAAATAATAAAAATTATTTGTATTTTTTATGAATTTATATTTAACTCAAACTCTAATTGAAACACCCTGAATTTTTATTTTCGAAACCTTTGCATTTTTTTTTAAATCAAAAATCGCAAATTTTGGCCGCGTGGGCTGCAATTGTAACATAGTCCCAATTCGAGCCCAAATTTTCGAATTGGGCCTAAGCCCAAAATAGTTCGTTCGGAAATTTTCGACTAATAAAATGAAAGTCCAGCAATTTATCTATTATGTATATATATATATAAATTGTATTTTCAAAGATTTTCCAATTAAATTTAATATACCGACAGCCTGAAAATTAATATTAATATTTTAGTGTGAATACTGTGAGAAATCGAACCGAAAACCGATTGAAAAAGTCAAAAACCATTGAAAACCAAAGGTTTGGGCCGAATCGAACCGAATCGAACCGGTTCGACCCAAACCATCTAGAATTTTCTTTTTCCTCTATTTCTAACGCACACCACTCTCCCCTTCCCCCATTCTTGCGCTTTCCGATCACCGGGGACACCAACAGCACACTGTCACCGCCATTTCCTTCTCCTTCTTCTTCTTCTTCTTCTTCTTTCTTTCCTTCTTTCTTCCCCTCTTCATCTGCGTCTACATTTCTTGGCGAGAAGCAGAGTCGCGCCACCACCTGCTCCATCCCCAGATCGCGCCATCGCTGCTACACAGCTCCGCCATTTGCTTCAGCGTGTCTCTAGCCACTAAGAACGAACGCAGCGCCATCTTGTTGCGCCACTGCGCTGTTGCGCCACCACCCCCCTGCTGTCCAGTTAGCTCGCGCCACAGTTCTGGTGAGCGTAGCAGCCTGTTTTGGTGGACTCAACGCCATTGCTCTCACCTACCCTTAGTTCCAACACGCGTAACTCCCTTTTTCCAGTTGAACAAATTCCGGCAGCAAGATTGGGTATATAAATTTAATTTTTGGACTAATTTTAGAATGTTTTTCTTAGTCTTGTGATTAGCTAATTTATTTCTTTTGCATTGATTATTTTTCCAGCATATATTTCATTAGTGTTGAATTAGTTAAGGAACTTTGATAATGGTATATTAATAGAATTAAGTAGGGGTTAAGGTAGTGTAGACATAATGTTATATTAAATCATAATTTTGGTTGTGTGTGGTAGTGTTGAGATTGAAGGAGGATGGGAAATTTTATTCGATTTATTGCCCGATGGATGGGCCATAGGGATTGAGTTATATAATTGATAAATTGTTGATATTTTAGCAGGTGGATAGTCCAATTTTTAGGGGAGATGCTGCCGAAATTTCGGTAGAAATATAAAAGAAATTTCGGTAGAAAAATAAAATAAATTTCGGTAGAAGAAAATAAAATAACAAGTTATTTCAGAAAGGCAATTTAATATAGAGAAGTTAATAACAAAAATAGGGACTTGATGGTGAATTTAAATTCTCTCTACATAATTGATGTACTAATTGTTTTTATGGGATTCTCATTAGTAGGATTTGCGAAGAGATTATGTATCTTTTGTTGGAAAATGGTTAAGTTGATAAAATATTGTGATATTTGAGCTGGTAGATAGTCCAATTTTTAGGGGAGATGCTGCCGAAATTTTGATAGAAATTAGAATAAATTTTAATTAACAACATAATTAATAAGTTTATTTAGATTAGTTCTATAATTTGGTACATAATAAATATAGTGCTCTGGTTGTTTATAAACTTTATTATTCATTTAACTATTTAAATATTCATTTATTTATTTACATTATTATTGTTAATATTGTTATTTATTATATTATTGTTGTTAATTGCTAATACTATTTATTTATTTATTTATTTGCATTGATTTTGGATGTTTAATGGTGCATTGCATCACGATGTCTAATTGAATAATATGTCTGCATTTGATTGCAATGTTTGATTTATTTGTGTTGTGATATTGCTGTGCTTTGCTTGTGTGGAATTGGGATGAAGTGGGTCACCATGGGTTTGTGAGGACGGTCGATAAAGCATGGATCCTGATTATGATGAATTGTAAAACTGGACCGTCGGCCGGGTAAATGGGAGATCGGCGCCCCCGTGTGCACCTACTGTTACCGTTACGGTTAACCACAGGTTGGCTTCTTTATTTGGGCGCACCGGATAATCTAGGTTTGATCGCAGCCCGCAGGGTGGCCTCCTGTTGTGAGCGCCTGATGATCTAGATTTGATGGAGACGACCGGGTTGCCTCCTGTTGGTATGGAAAAGAAAAGAGAGAATGGAAAAACAATGAGAGGGCTGGTCAAGTGAGGATTAGACCGGTCGGCCAGTATGGGGGATCGGCTCCCTGGTGCACACGTTATGAGAGGATGGGCCATGTGGGAGGACGGCTCATCGGGGGTTTCGGTGACGCCACAGACCAATTTCCACGTGATGTGATTATTGGAAGGTGATATTGTTTGTGAGTGCTGGTGACATGCCATTTGTGTGACTGGCTGCGTGAGCATATAACTAGTCGGATGACTAGATTGATATGTTTACACATCTGTGTGACTGTATGTGTTGTGCAATAATTATCATTTTAGGAAAAACTCACATGTCTTGTTTAATTTTTCAGGAAGTAAGTTCCTCTTTAGTTCGATTTAGGTTACATTTCTTCGACGCAAGGCATCAAAGAAATTTTCCTTAATTCCATAATTATTTCAGTATGTAACTGTATGTATAAAAGGCTATGTATATCAAACAGTTAGTGACTCCGCAGTTGTAGAATTTACTTACATTTAGTCGTGTATTATCGTAGACGAAATGAGATGAAATAAAATCTTGAGGCTTATTTATTTATTTATTTATTTATTTATTTTTTTTTTTTGTAATATGGGCTGAATATTTGAAGTTTATATTAAGATAGCAAATTTTAGGGTTTCAGGCTTACTACGGGCCTCGGGGGCCTTAAGCTTACCTGGGCCCTAGTGCCGGTCCGGCCCGTAGAATCGGGTCGTGACAAAGTTGGTATCAGAGCTTAGGTTAGGGTTTTAGGACACAACTGCGGAGTATAGGAAATTTCTTTGTGTTGGGATAGGCCGTAACCAACATAAGGAAAGAAGTTTGGGAATTTCCTTCTTAGGGAGGGTGGACGCACTGAACCCTATGAAGGAAAAATCCATACTTGTTGTGCAAACCAATGGTCCATAGATAGAAGTATTTGAGTGAAAGTAGTGGACAATAGGATGAACCCATCGAAATACCTATAGGGGCTAGAGTTGGTATCAACCCTTAGGCTAGGGAATAGAGTAATACTTGTTGGTAGTGGATTGGCCTGATCACCCAGTACACTACTTTTCATGTGAACTCTATTCCTGTCAGTGAGTAGGATAGTGTAGAGAATAAATAGGATTTTCATTGGTATAGTAGATTCATGAACATAGATAATAACATTGAGGTAATTAGAAATTTGTGTCTAGTTTTCAACACAGCTACTGAATTTCTTTAGAGTTTATTCAAAAATATAAACCTTTTATTTTTGTCTTCATTTTATTTACCTGACATTTTAAATCTAAAACCCCATTTTAATTTTGAATTCAAATTGTGTTATGATAAATAATTTGAAATTGATTATTTATATAGAAAATTATTTTTGAAAGCTGTCTATTTATATCACCGGGCCAATTGGATTAGATCGTAAAATGAAATAATTACAAGGATAGTAAAATTTGAAAGAAAATTGGGAAAAAGAAGAATAAGACTGGTGGCGATAATAATAAGTAAGTAGACAGTTAGTAGTCAAGTTGAGACATGAATGCTAGAAATGTCGTGTAGCCGATTTTGGTATAGAAGTTAAGTGGCGATTAGATTTGGAATATAGGATTGTTTAATGTAATAAATGGAAGGAATGACATTAGGAATGAACTTGGATACTTTAAGGGTATAAGAAGGATATATGACGAGTTATAATATATATATGAGGAGTAAGTAGTAGATAAAAATTAGAAGAATTCATGAATATCTTATTAGACTTAGATAAGGAAAGGATTTGTTAAAAATTCTAAAGTCAAAGATAGGTGAGACAGATGAGTTGAATCTGAATTTGATATAAGTTAGCAATAGATGGATGTTAAGTCAATAGTTTCAGACATGGTGCCTAACACTTAGTCAAATAAGACTAATTAAAATGTTAACATTATGGTTTGAAATTGTAATCCAGAAAGGATATGGACAAAAGAGTAAAGAAGTTAACAGTATATGTAAATCAGACTCGAAGGAGTTAATGAGATCGATTTGATGTAATATCTGAATGGTAAGGCAGCATTAGGTCAAGAATTGAGAAATTTTATTAAAAACCTTAGTATTGATGAGTATTAGGTATAAGGTGAATATTTAGGGTACGTAATAAATGGTAGGTTAAAAATGTTAGTGATTATGTAAGTTGTGAGTGATGATTAGTAGTATGAAAGAAACCAAGTGGACAAAATAATTAATAAGAATATTTAATATCCTTAGGACGAACTAATAGCAACATTTGTGAAATGAAAAGTTATTAAAAATATAAGAGCTAGGAGAGATAAAAGGTGTTATTATGAAAGTCCATTAGGTGATAAGTTTTAGGGTAATTTGAGAGATTAAGTTAAAGAGAAGTTGATGGTTGAGTCAAAAGCATGAGAATCTTTGTAAAGGTAAGATATTTATGGAGTGCAACGAGGTCCTTTAGACCAGGAGTCATCGAATAGTGGAACTGGTATAGGATAAGAATATCATAGGAAGAATAAGATTCGCATAGGTAAGGACCAAGAGAATGAGCTTGAGTCGCCCTGTGATACTAATAGACAACGAAAGTTACAAGACGATTTTTCTTAAAGTGTTGGATTAAAGTAGTGATTTCTGAACTTTTGATTAAGAAAGATTTTCTAAAGATTTCAGTAGCTGTCTAGAGATAGTGATTGGAGATTTAGGTAATAAACTCAAACTCTTGTGAGTGTTAGTTAGGTGGCACTAAATAAGATGGTTGGCGAGAGAATTACAACTAGAATACTTGACCCTTTTCTTTCCTAGGTTCATATTATCTACTCTCGAGCCGTGCTCTTGGTGTTGGAAGTAAATTCTTATGGCTTTGAAATTCTCTGTGTGTTCATTCTTAATCTCTCTTACCAGATTTCAATTCGAGGGCGAATTGTCTTAAGGGGGGGAGATTGAAACACCCTGAATTTTTATTTTCGAAACCTTTGCATTTTTTTTTAAATCAAAAATCGCAAATTTTGGCCGCGTGGGCTGCAATTGTAACATAGTCCCAATTCGAGCCCAAATTTTCGAATTGGGCCTAAGCCCAAAATAGTTCGTTCGGAAATTTTCGACTAATAAAATGAAAGTCCAGCAATTTATCTATTATGTATATATATATATATAAATTGTATTTTCAAAGATTTTCCAATTAAATTTAATATACCGACAGCCTGAAAATTAATATTAATATTTTAGTGTGAATACTGTGAGAAATCGAACCGAAAACCGATTGAAAAAGTCAAAAACCATTGAAAACCAAAGGTTTGGGCCGAATCGAACCGAATCGAACCGGTTCGACCCAAACCATCTAGAATTTTCTTTTTCCTCTATTTCTAACGCACACCACTCTCCCCTTCCCCCATTCTTGCGCTTTCCGATCACCGGGGACACCAACAGCACACTGTCACCGCCATTTCCTTCTCCTTCTTCTTCTTCTTCTTCTTCTTTCTTTCCTTCTTTCTTCCCCTCTTCATCTGCGTCTACATTTCTTGGCGAGAAGCAGAGTCGCGCCACCACCTGCTCCATCCCCAGATCGCGCCATCGCTGCTACACAGCTCCGCCATTTGCTTCAGCGTGTCTCTAGCCACTAAGAACGAACGCAGCGCCATCTTGTTGCGCCACTGCGCTGTTGCGCCACCACCCCCCTGCTGTCCAGTTAGCTCGCGCCACAGTTCTGGTGAGCGTAGCAGCCTGTTTTGGTGGACTCAACGCCATTGCTCTCACCTACCCTTAGTTCCAACACGCGTAACTCCCTTTTTCCAGTTGAACAAATTCCGGCAGCAAGATTGGGTATATAAATTTAATTTTTGGACTAATTTTAGAATGTTTTTCTTAGTCTTGTGATTAGCTAATTTATTTCTTTTGCATTGATTATTTTTCCAGCATATATTTCATTAGTGTTGAATTAGTTAAGGAACTTTGATAATGGTATATTAATAGAATTAAGTAGGGGTTAAGGTAGTGTAGACATAATGTTATATTAAATCATAATTTTGGTTGTGTGTGGTAGTGTTGAGATTGAAGGAGGATGGGAAATTTTATTCGATTTATTGCCCGATGGATGGGCCATAGGGATTGAGTTATATAATTGATAAATTGTTGATATTTTAGCAGGTGGATAGTCCAATTTTTAGGGGAGATGCTGCCGAAATTTCGGTAGAAATATAAAAGAAATTTCGGTAGAAAAATAAAATAAATTTCGGTAGAAGAAAATAAAATAACAAGTTATTTCAGAAAGGCAATTTAATATAGAGAAGTTAATAACAAAAATAGGGACTTGATGGTGAATTTAAATTCTCTCTACATAATTGATGTACTAATTGTTTTTATGGGATTCTCATTAGTAGGATTTGCGAAGAGATTATGTATCTTTTGTTGGAAAATGGTTAAGTTGATAAAATATTGTGATATTTGAGCTGGTAGATAGTCCAATTTTTAGGGGAGATGCTGCCGAAATTTTGATAGAAATTAGAATAAATTTTAATTAACAACATAATTAATAAGTTTATTTAGATTAGTTCTATAATTTGGTACATAATAAATATAGTGCTCTGGTTGTTTATAAACTTTATTATTCATTTAACTATTTAAATATTCATTTATTTATTTACATTATTATTGTTAATATTGTTATTTATTATATTATTGTTGTTAATTGCTAATACTATTTATTTATTTATTTATTTGCATTGATTTTGGATGTTTAATGGTGCATTGCATCACGATGTCTAATTGAATAATATGTCTGCATTTGATTGCAATGTTTGATTTATTTGTGTTGTGATATTGCTGTGCTTTGCTTGTGTGGAATTGGGATGAAGTGGGTCACCATGGGTTTGTGAGGACGGTCGATAAAGCATGGATCCTGATTATGATGAATTGTAAAACTGGACCGTCGGCCGGGTAAATGGGAGATCGGCGCCCCCGTGTGCACCTACTGTTACCGTTACGGTTAACCACAGGTTGGCTTCTTTATTTGGGCGCACCGGATAATCTAGGTTTGATCGCAGCCCGCAGGGTGGCCTCCTGTTGTGAGCGCCTGATGATCTAGATTTGATGGAGACGACCGGGTTGCCTCCTGTTGGTATGGAAAAGAAAAGAGAGAATGGAAAAACAATGAGAGGGCTGGTCAAGTGAGGATTAGACCGGTCGGCCAGTATGGGGGATCGGCTCCCTGGTGCACACGTTATGAGAGGATGGGCCATGTGGGAGGACGGCTCATCGGGGGTTTCGGTGACGCCACAGACCAATTTCCACGTGATGTGATTATTGGAAGGTGATATTGTTTGTGAGTGCTGGTGACATGCCATTTGTGTGACTGGCTGCGTGAGCATATAACTAGTCGGATGACTAGATTGATATGTTTACACATCTGTGTGACTGTATGTGTTGTGCAATAATTATCATTTTAGGAAAAACTCACATGTCTTGTTTAATTTTTCAGGAAGTAAGTTCCTCTTTAGTTCGATTTAGGTTACATTTCTTCGACGCAAGGCATCAAAGAAATTTTCCTTAATTCCATAATTATTTCAGTATGTAACTGTATGTATAAAAGGCTATGTATATCAAACAGTTAGTGACTCCGCAGTTGTAGAATTTACTTACATTTAGTCGTGTATTATCGTAGACGAAATGAGATGAAATAAAATCTTGAGGCTTATTTATTTATTTATTTATTTATTTTTTTTTTTTTTTTGTAATATGGGCTGAATATTTGAAGTTTATATTAAGATAGCAAATTTTAGGGTTTCAGGCTTACTACGGGCCTCGGGGGCCTTAAGCTTACCTGGGCCCTAGTGCCGGTCCGGCCCGTAGAATCGGGTCGTGACACTAATACAGTAGTGTCTTAAATATGACTCTAATACATTCTATTAATTAACTTCTAATTTTGACTTTATTATTGTGGCATGTCTATTATTAATTATTAATATTTGATAGTTAAATAATAAAAATTATTTGTATTTTTTATGAATTTATATCTAACTCAAACTCTAATATAGTTATAGTGTTTAAAGGTGACTTTAATACATTATATTTATTGTATCATTTTTAAAAATTTCAAATAATCAGTTATATTTTTTGAAATTTTAAATATATTTAATTATAAAATATTTAATAATAATAATCATTGAACTAAAATATAAACAAAAATAAAATTCTAAATGTGTTCTCCTTTCATCTTTTTCATTTTTCTTTTTTTAAAAATTTTTAGAATTTTATTTTATATTTCTACAATTTGATTGGATCTTGAATATATTTTTTAAAATTTTATTTTTTAATTGATATATAGATTATTATGATTTTGAAAATTTTTAAGATTATTTTATTTTATTTATTCCAGTCAACTAATATTTTTAAGCTAATTACATTTAGATAATGTAAGTAACGGCGCGCGAAACGCGGATCAACAACTAATTATAATTATTAACATCCGTGTTTTGCCAAACTATGCAAAAAAATGGGAGGAAGGGAGTAGATTATATATCTGTAATCTAATGGGAAAATTACACCAATGGCCACTTAACTTTATATTTAATTTCATAAGGTCACGTAACTTTAATTTGTCATTTTTTAGTTACTAAACTTTGATGATTGTTTCAACGAGAGGTCATTCACCAAAATACTATCATCGAAAATACTAACATGGTAATCAAAATAAAAAATTTTATTTTAAAAATAATTATTTTCTTCTAATACATTAATTTAGAATCTACCTATTAATTTATTTAATAAAAATTTTCATTTACATTAAACGGGTTTAAAAAAAAAAAAAAAAAAAGAGAACAAAACTTTTACTCTATTATTTATATTGTGTAGTATTATTTCATTTTCTTTTTATATTCCTTTGTAATCATGATTTTATTTTTGTGATATATGTAATTTCATTTTACTGTTCCGATTATCAGATTTCGGTAAATGATCTCCCATTGAAACAAAAATTAAAGTTAAGTGACTACAAAATAACAAATTAAAATTATGTGACCTAAATGAAATTAAGTATAAAATTAGGTGACCATTGTATAATTTTTCTAATCAGCAAAAATTTTAGTTAAACCAAACCGACATATCCTAAGACAAACCGAACCGAAACCTTATAGAGATTAATCTGATACCATTTAACCAAAAACGACATAGTTCTAACCTGTGTAATGAATGTTCACATAAAGCAAACGGTACAGCTTTGACAAACTGTTAGATTCGATTCGGTTTCATCGAATTTTTAATCTCGATTCTCGTTTTCCAATCTAAACCGATTTTTGCTCTCGCATGCAAATATCAGATGGTGAATATTAAAAATTCTATTGATTTATACGAAGGGCTTGTAGGGTAAAATTGCAAATCCTTTAAAATTAGCTATTTTAGTAGTTATTAAATGTTAGCTAACCTTTCTATAAGACGCTACGTTAATATCTAAAAGCTAATTAAAATAACGTGTTAAGATTTTGCTGATTACATTCAATTTTCTATCATTTAACTACTTTGTGTAAACATTCGTTGCTTGATCATACGATAAGAAACTTTTTTCTCTTCCCTACTTTTTATGTAGATTTAGAATAATATTTCTACTTCTATTTATTTATTTCTTTCTCAATATATAAGAGGAATGAAAATTGAAAATTCATAAATCTTGACGTGAGAAAATCATTTAAAATTATAACATTAATCATATGTAGTATAATATATCTGCTGCAATGCATATATAGTCTAGTTATACCAATAATAATTAGTTAGGAACTGATGCTGGACAAAACAAGAAGGTTAGTTAACTGGGGAGATTCTTTTGCAGACTTGCATACATCGACTAGTTTTTAAAGCTACAATTAACAAATTCAAGGGCAATCATATTATTGATGATGAAGATGACAAAATTCAAGATAGGAGTACAGAACTCAAGAGTTCTTTTAAAGTAAATCATTCAAATATATGGTGAAAGGGCATGGTACAATTCTCAATTAAAATACTTCACCATCTGAATTTCTTTCTGCTTGAATCCACACTTCTCATAAAATGGTTTGTTCTCAATGCTGCAATCAAGAATCACCTTATAGCAACCCACTGAATGAGCATGATCTGTCAAGAACTCAACAATTTTCTTCCCCAGATGTCGGCCCCGAGCATTTGAATCAACCACAATATCTTCAATGTGCCCAACTTTGCCACAATTCCTTATGAACTTCTTTTCAATAAACACGCTCCCGGTGGCAATAATCTTTCCGGTATGATCATCTTCAACTACACAAATAAGATGGTCATCGCCATATGTGCTTATCTCTTGGAATCGCTTCTCAAATTCCTCATCTGATACAGAATCACAAATGGTTAATTGTTGCAATAACTCCACAAAACCTTTGCTCTTGTCTGATATCTCCAACTTCCGGGGTTGAAGCTTTTGCTCACAGCTTGATGAGTTATTGTTCATTTTTATTTTAAGCTAGGCCTCAATTCTTTGTACAAAGAAACAACAATATTCCTGTTAATACTAGAGTATTTATAAAAATAACAACCTGACAAGCAATGTTGTTTATGAATGTCAAAGACTCAAATACAATGAACTTTTCCCATCATTGCCAAATTTAGAGAAACTCCATAAGGAAGCACAAATATTTAGATCTTACTTTATGCTACTAGATGAACCAAAAATATTTTCTCCTACTAGATGAACCAAAAATATTTTCTCAAGTAAATAATCCCTATAAAGTTTTGAAATGACAGATAATTTAAACGGCTTGAAAAGAAAGATTAGCTCTTTAAATGGACAAAAGCCAGCTCTATGGTTTGGCTCCATCCATTTATATTCTCCATATCGTTTTCCAACATTATAATTTTTTATCAGAAACAGTTTACTCACAGTGTGATCATGTTAGCAGATTCATGTAACTTACTGGCCCTTATTCCCTTACTTCCATTAAATCAAATCAATAATGCATGCATAGTTATGGTAATATCAGTTCAAATACAATAACCAAGCCCCCAGAAAGACCTTTTGCACAGACATTGCCTCACTTCTTCACTAGGCCAACAAAGCCTAATGTAATCAGAAAGCATGCACAAACGTTTTTTCCAAAAAAACTCATTTATGATCTCAGGTCAATCTCTTACTCCTAAGAACCCTTGAGGAGAGTTCAGCGAGGAACTAAGGCCTTTCTTGGTAACTAGGACTTGAAAGCCAGCAATAAGAACCAAACTTTTATTTACATTTCCTCAGCTTTTGGAAATCTACTAAAACCAAATGAAAGAGGAAATTTAAACAAGAAAAGAAAAAGAAAGTTTTTGTTGCATGATTTTAACTCCCACATAAGGTTCAAGTATACACGACAAATCCACATAAGGGATTAGTACAATTTCTCGATCTATTATTCCAGGTTATTCGATGGCATCAAAATAACTTTGAATTCTTATAAACTGATAAAATCATTTACAACTTTATCAAACTGCAATTTAAATATAGAAAAAGATTTTAAATGTATGATGAAACAATCCATCCAAAGGTTCTCTAGTTCTTCAGGCGCAAACTAACTAAAAATCAATCAGATGTTGATAAACCCAATAAAACTCAGCATATAAAAGATACACTTCACAAATCAACACATGAACGAGGATGGAATTGAAATGGACTATAAATGCCTTCTTATCCCAAACAAAAACTAGAAAGGCAAAAAAAATAAGAAAAAGAAGACTAAGAAGAAGAAGAAAAAGAAGTCTCGAGTTAACGAAGAAAGAAAGAAAAATCACAGTAGGTTGCTACATACCGTCGAGGTTTCAAGTATGGCAGCCCAACCGTTCGATGAAATGGCTGAAAAAAACCAAAAGAGAGAGAGTCTTGCTAAACGAAGAAATAAATGTGTTAGGCTTGCAAAAATATAGTGAAAAGAAAATTACATAATAAAGGCTTTGACTTTGTACAAATACGAATTCATCCCCCTTAAGTTTTTGGAAATTTGACTTTGTACCCATCATTGTCGGAAGAGAAAAGGAGCACGTGATGCGTTTGTTAAGCACGGGCCACTTTCCTTCTCCATCAGATTAAACCAACGCCCTCGTCAGAGAAGAAAACCCAGAAAAACCAAAGTTGCCACACCCTCATAATAATGGTAATTTATTAATTCAAACAACAAAAGCTTGTTAAACCCAACAAAGCTATGTCCAGATCATCGTTAATTCACCGCATAACACCCTTCTTCATCTCTCGGATTCGTCAGAATCACAGGCTTCTTAGTTCCTCTTCTGCTCTTCGCGAAGCTCCTGCTCCTTCTTCTTCTCCTTCTCTCGATGATGCCATTCACTTAACTGATAATTGTGTTCGGGTAATCATATAATTTTATGTTTCTTTCCGCTGTTTCGTTATTTGGGTTTTCTTGGGCCTTTTGTTTTTAACTCTCTCGTTGATGTTAATTTTTGTTTCCTATTTGTATGGGAAGTTCCCGATTTTGTGCTATTTTGGATGAATTATAAAACTTTATGACTGCAATTTCTTTTTTTTCTTAACCAACCTTTTTTATATTGGATTGGAATCCTTCACTGAAGGAATTAGAAGTTTGAACAGATTGTTGCTTG
This sequence comes from Jatropha curcas, assembly GCF_041381405.1. Taxonomy (NCBI): domain Eukaryota; kingdom Viridiplantae; phylum Streptophyta; class Magnoliopsida; order Malpighiales; family Euphorbiaceae; genus Jatropha; species Jatropha curcas. Next base: position 8,948,424 of record NC_143152.1, on the reverse strand, counting down.
ACTATGTAGTGTCGTTAATGGAATATTTCATGTTGTTCTTATGGTGTTCTTTGAATGTCATTTGTGCACATAGCAGTTTCATTAAATGGAACATAGGCATATTTCCTTTTCCTGTGTCATAAGGTAACGTTTGGTTTAGTCTAAAATCGGAAACAGAATGCAATTCTTGTAGAAGAATTCCATTTTTCGGCTTGTTATATTTGAGTTTATGTTAAAAAATAATATCTATTTTTAAGTGTAATTCTTAATATGACTAACAAATTTGATTTTATTATCTAACAAAAAGAAATTTAAATAGGATTATTTTGATTTAGGTGTCCATTTCCATTCCCATTATATTTCCAAGATGAACCAAACATGCCTTTATACGTTAATTGTTAGCATTAGCTAGTATCATTATTCTTTTAATAAAATTATAGAGAGGGTTGTATGGGATTTATATATGTAAACTTAAGAAGCTTGTGTTTGTATGTAATTGTATTTCTAGCTTTTCCATTAAGTTGAGGATTGCCTTGCAGAGGATGAAGGAGCTGCAAGCCAGTGAAGGATCAGCAGATGAAAAACTGCTTCGCTTGGGTGTGGAAACTGGTGGATGTTCTGGTTTCCAGTATGTATTCGACTTAGACAATAAAATCAATCTGGATGACAGGTCTTGAATTTCTTCTACTTTTGTGCACTATCACTTTCCAGTTTCTGTTCTTTAACTAGGAAAGATGTTAATGCTTATGTTTCTTATGGTTTAATCTGGATATCATTTATTGTTTGCAGAGTTTTTGAGAGAGAAGGAATAAAATTGGTAGTTGACAATATTTCATATGATTTTGTGAAAGGGGCAACTATTGACTATGTTGAGGAGCTGATTCGTTCTGCTTTTGTAGTAAGTTGTTTCATCTTATCGGTTGATGCATTTTTTTTCATATATATAATTTCATGTTGTATATAGATGAATCTACATATAGCATGTTATAGCCAAGTTTATGGACTTCTTTCCATTTTCACTTTGAAGGAAAATGGATTTAGTGATTTAGGGGAAAAATAATCCACCTAGGCTTTATCTCTTTCCCTTTGCAATTTAATAGAATGGAGGTTATGAAGTCCATTATTCATGTCCACATGTCTCTATTTTTGTTTAGTTATATTTCCTTTGAAATGAAATTCCATCTCGAAAAAGAAAAAGCTGTCTCCAATGGACAAGACTATCACTTTCTGAGGCCAAGAGAGGGTAGAAGTAGTCTGTTTTATACAGCCTCCCCCTTAAATGAAGTTTAACATTTTTTAACATTAGCTGTTCTCCTGTTTCCCTAATATCAACTTCAGCTGTTCTCCTGTTTCCCTATGTTAGTCAGGAAACTAGACAATGTCGACAACTAAGAGAGGTCAGAGCATTAACATATATGGCTAAATTTTTGGCTTTTTTGAGTCACAAATAATCTCGATCTGTTCTGATCACATGAGAGAAGGTAGACAGTAACATCTAATTAGAGCTTTTTCTTCTTTTTCCTAGTCCTGGATTATTGGATGCAGTAATTCAGACAGGATTAGTCAAATGAGATTATGGAGTTATCTAGCTGAATGTGCATTTCTATTAACACAAGTAGCAAGAATCAGAATGTTGTGTTTTCTAGTATATTTATGCTAAGGGTCAGTTTTTTACTTTTCATGGTATTAAGTTAATGTTTTTTTTCTGAAATGGAGTAGTTGCAGAGATAAGCTGTCAGCAAATTTTTGTATTTCCAACAAACCATAAGATGATGATATTGGCTCTATAGTAATCTCACAAACTGCATGGTCCATAGACAACTCTTGTATGTGTACATACACATTTAGCAGCTGAATTGCAGACACTTTGTAGTTAGCTTGGATGCTTCATGCAAATCTTTGGATCCTAATTAATGCTTATTTTGACGAAACAAATTTTTGGTTCATGTTTATAAACTATTCGATTATTCATCTTGAATCACTCTTTATGTGGCAAATGAAGTGGCAGGAACTAAACTCTACTTCCATTCGTAGGTGACTATAAATCCAAGCGCAGTTGGTGGGTGCAGTTGTAAAAGCTCTTTCATGGTGAAACAGTAGCAGTAGCAATCTATTCTCCACACATCCAACACGACTTAAATGTCATCAATATTTGATTTTAATTAGTGCTCAATGAATCTATTTATGACATGATTTTTTTCACCCAACAATTATCATTTGAATCTAATTGTTCTCCACATGCCTTGTATAACAATAATGTAGCGAGGGCCTTTTTTGTATTCTATCATATGAACATCTCTATTCCTTAATTGGTCATACATTTTTTGATAATCAGTGTGATTCATATTGTGCTTCTCTGGCTTTTATTTAGCTGTATATAGGATTGGGTTTTTTCAGATTCGACCGAAGCAGTATGAATGGAAGTAGTAGCATTTGGTGTTCCAGAAGTACATTAGACCTCTCTTTGCATTTGGCCCAGGGTAAGATACTAGTACATCTCTCTTCCGCATGGATTATTTGCTGCAAAAAGTACCTTATTTACTGCAGAAATGTACATTTTGGTATGTGGGAATTGCATGTATTTTTAGAGAGTTTTGGAATATTCTAGGCTAAACAGAGAACAATAGACTTCTTTTTGGCTGATGCAGAGCATGAAGGTCCTTGTGCTCAAAAAGCATTTTACAAATAATCTATTTTTATGTTTTTATTTATATTTAATTTAGAAAATATATCATAAGGTTGCTCAACGAACGCTCTTTGAATTAGGACATTATCAATCTACGGTAAGCAGCAGTTGAACCCACTTCTGATTGTTCAATCCTTGTACATCTACCTAATAGATACATACATGTACAAGCGAATCTTTTGTATTATATAAATCAATATATATGAACAGAAGAGGATACAGAGATATAGAATAGAAAGTTGAAACAGATTAAATTAAAACACATCTGCCTCCAATTAGAAAAGATATCAATATTCAAATGTCTAAACAAACAAAATAAACAATGAGAAACAAAATTGAGCTGAACCATTCTCAGGGGAAAAGAAGAGTATTGGTTGAAGAATCCTCAAGAGAAGCGAATGAACTTCTTAGAAGATGCGCTCTGGACGTCCCATGGTACTCTTCAACCATAAGCACCTTACCTGTTTGAAGAAAGAGACCAAAATTTATTCAGAGACGCAAACAAGCTAGCAGATCAAGTGACAATAATGCTTGCTTATATGCACATTAGCTTAGAGCTTCAAATGTCAATAAAGTGGAATTTAATAATACTAAGGAGATGTTTTGTTAGCCCTATCCCAGAGATGGTTCAAGTGACCTACAATGTTATAAGTAGGTAGGACGAAGATGATAAAACTTACATTTTGCCAATTCTTCTTCAGTAGTGAAACGAGGAAATTGACACTCAATTGGACATTCTGGAAAATCTGCTTCTCCTCCATTCCACAGTGCCCCACAGCAACACCCATGCAAAGAACCTTCTTAAGCTGGAACTTCACTATAGCTTTTGTCTCATTAACCTTATCTTCCAGAGAATCCTGATGGGCAACCAAGGTCGGAAATTTCCCTGCATTTGTATCCTTATTTCAGTAAATATGAAGGAGATGATAAATCTAAAAACATGCTAACTATAAAAGCATACTACAGAATAGAATTGCCAAAAACAATAAAAGAACTTGCCCGCTTTGTTAAGGCCAGGACCCAAAAGACGAGGAATCTGCTTGATGACAGATTCAGAAGCTAAAAATGCATGGAACCCTTTGGCAAGCTTCTTCACCAGCTTCTTGTTCTTGTTAAGTTTCTTCAGTGACTCCACATCCCTGTATTCTAAACCAAGCTTTGCTGCCTGTAGCAGAAAATATCCAAAATCACAAGCAATAAGACCAAGGCAAAATACATCATAGAAAATGCTAATCACTGGTCCATATCAAGTACAATTCTTCCATTATCATATACAAGCCACACGATTTGCCCAAGGATATATGTATATAATCAGGGCATTATTGCTTAGATTGCGGAAATATAAAAGTTGAGATGCCTGCAAATCAACGTACATAATCAGGGCAATATTGCTTAGATTGCAGAGATATAAATGCAGAGATGGTGTATTTGAGTATCAACACCTGATACTGTTTTTTGCTTATAAGCAATAGATAGCACATGTTGAGCATCACCAAGCATGCAGATTTTCATCTTGGGGCGAGGAATGTGAGGAAGCTTAACAGAGCCGCTGGATCTCTTGTCTTTTTGGGGATCATAGTTCTTCAGTCCAATCTGAAGCTCAATTGTCCCAGTAAAATTTCGATTACCATTTTTTGACCGTGTAACAACAGTTGAAATTACTTCTCTCAACGTATAGCTTTGAAGCTTACTGTTCCCGAAAAAAGAAAATAGATATAAGAACTTATATAAAACAGTAATACCAAAAGCCAATGATAGAGTGAGGGAAAGGTTGTTACCTCATCGTTAGTGGTTTGTAACTCCTGCAACTCCTCTAACTACAATAGATAAACAATCAAACAGAGAGATTAAAAGAGACGAAAACGCAGGGGAACCCTAAAAACGGAGAATGTGGATAATGGACGAGCGGATGGAAGCAGAATTCTTTTCACCTGGACGATGAGTAGGTGAGGCTCGCCGCAGTTGAGAGATGATCAGGTAATAACAGCTCGTTTCTCCTACTCATTGAGCTTTCAGAAGTAAGAACCCTAGCCACGTGTTTTTCCAGAGTTGCACGTGCCTTTTGTTTTTTCACCCGCAATTATTCTTTTTTTTTTTTTTTCTATTTCCCTTGGGTTAATTACTAAAATTCCTTCAAGTTTATCAAAATTAGCACATTAGTCTCTATCATTTAATTAGAAATTACAAGGAAAAGGATGTGTTCCAGTTTTTTTCTTTGTATGCCATTAGGGTGTTTGATGTTACGTAGTTAATTGAAATATATGGATATTTATTTATGTCTAGTTTTTGAATAGAAAGAATGAAAAATAAATGGCTAAATATTTAGATTGACACTTTGTCATATGTTTGGCAATAACTTTTTATAGTTAAAATATTACTTTTATTATTTATATGGTGTTTGATGGGGTAGTGTTTATATTAATATTTAGAGTTTAAAAGAGCGAATTATGAAACGTTATTTCCTTTCACATTTAATAAAATACTAGTTAAACAAATCACAACTATTTAAAAACAAGGCTTGAGTAGGCAGCCCACCATCGAGATTATATATGATGGTGAATGCTTTGTTTTAAAGGGCCACTTGGCCTAAAAGTCGACACTTGTAAATACTATATAAATTGTATAACTATAAAATGATGCGGATATTCTAAAACATTAAGTTTTTTTGGAGGCATTACTCAAACTCCTATAAATAGAGGGTGAAATTATTGTAAATGACTCACGAAATTTGAGCAATACAATAACATTAGCATTTACTCTATCTTTCATCTCCTTGTCTCTCTCTCCTTTCTTTTTTCAACCATTTAAATTTTTATACTTCTTTCCTATTCTTCTCAGCTAGTTCTTTTCCCCTCCTCTCTGTCTATTTATCTCCCCTCTTCTTTTTCGAACTAATAGGCTCGTTGCCCATTAATCTAACATACACATCACACTTGATCAAAGGCATTCTAATAGATACAAGCCCAATTGACCCTAATAAATTTCAGATCAAACATCTTCTCTAGCATGACTGGTGGGACTCAATAGGACCTTATTAAGACATTAGGATGTTCATGAAAATCAACCAAAAATTTGATTGATCAAAATTCGGAAGCTTTCACATGCCCAAGCAAAACATTAACCTATAGAACACACAAATGGGCCTATAGGAGGATTTGTGTTGAGATTCTTCAAGTTTTTCGATTGTGTATTGAGACAAATTTAGCAACCCAAATAGATACGCATGATGTTATTTTGCATTATTTGATTAGGAACTGCAGTAACAGGAATCGACTTGAACCTATTAATAAGCAGTCGGGTTATGAAATCATTGAAACCTTAAATCAAGGAAACATCAATTGACCAAAGATAATTTATTTTATGGTCAACAATGTGGTTTTGCCTTGATCTGTATGGACGGTAAGCTAGCTAACCAAGAACTTGGTTCCTTAGGTTGGAGCGCCAGTAGGTCAAATGGTTGCCTTATCAATCCATTAACAAAATGATAAGGGACGAAACAACCTAACTTTATGCCTAAATAGTGACAACAAAACTACTAACTTGATAATAGACTTATTTGGCTTAATGAGTGACCGATCCAAATTTACATTTAGGGGCAAAACTATGAAAGACCCCTAGTGAATGAGATTTTTTTTTTTTTTTTTGATAGTTGGATAAGAATTCATGTAATAGACTAAAGGATCTTTGTAACCAATCTCATAAAACAATTTAGAAAGGACATTTTCTGGATACTTTGAACAATTAAACGAATAAGTGTAAAATCATTTTTGATATTAAAATCGTAAATTTGGTTCAAGAGTAATTACAGAAGAAGGGACACAGCTCATAATGCAATTAAGAAAAAAATGTATGATAATAAATCTTATAATGTCCAATTGGCTGTACTTTTCTTCTTTAATAAAGTTTCACTCTTGGCTTTCTCAGCCCACAAGTTCTCTAAGTTCTCTCGATTGGCTTGGCAATGTTCTTTCAATGTAGTCACCTCAACACAATAGTAGATGCATGTGATTCTAAGAATGTGAGCTTGGCTTTAAGATTAGTTATACTCGCTTGAAGGGCTTTATACTCAATATCCTTGAAAACCCGTTGGTCAAATCATTGCTTGAGGGTGGATTGCAACTTATAATTTTCTTAGATATTTGACCGGTTTGAGAGGATAGGCATGCCATTTCAATCAACATGGTCCTCAGGGTAAGAACTTAGGTGGCCAATTCCTTAATTCTTTATAATTGATATTTAGGCAATTAACTAGGACCATGAGCCAAGAGGAATTCTAAGTCTAGGGAAACTTCTCATAGAATGTATCATCTATTATGATGCAATACCCGCCGTCTAGTCCCAGATGATTAGATGGTTGATGTCACATTCGAAGCCAAAGACAACATTCTAACTAACAAATTAACCTTAGAACTAAAATATGAATTGAAAGTAGTTAAGTATTCACAAGTTTAATAGGTTCTAATTTTTAACTTAGAAAAATATTTTGCAGATCCTATAAAAAAAAAAAAAAAAAAAAAAAACTGCAAGAGTTTCCCCTAAAAATCAGACTTAACTAAAACCTATGAATACAAAACACTTCTAATCTAAAATCCTCAACCATCCAACAACTACCATAATCAACTCAACATAAAATCAACTCTATACATATATAATCATTCATTTTCTCTTTATCTTATTAAGTCAAATTCTTTTAAATATTTACTTATGAGTTTCACATACTCAACACTTCCAATTCAAACCTCAACAACCAACAAACTCCAATGTAATCAAAGTCAACTCAACTTAACTATATCACATGTAAAATTCCTTTAATTCACCAACAACATCATCATACTCATAAATCATTCATAACCTTAAATATAATTTCTATAACCATTCATACATAAGTAACTTGGATCTGATTCTTACAACTTAATATTACACAACTTCAAAATTAAGAAACTTATATAAGCTTCTAATACAATTCTCATACACAAGTCTCATAATAAATATATATACCAATCATTTAATCTTATAATAAGCCTAATAAACATTCTCAAATAAATTCATAACTTATTTTCTAAGTAAAATTTAAGACTTACTAGATTTGTGAATACTTAATCACTTTTAATTTATGTATTAGTTTTAAGATTTATCTGTGAGCTAGATTGGTGGCTTCGACACCGAATGTGGCGCCCATCGTCTAATCTTTTAGGACCGAGAGACGGTGTGATATTTAGTGGTATCAGAGCCAAGCTTTGTCCCTCTGGCTAGTGGTGGGGCAAACCTTAGCGAGGACACTGAGTCCCTAAGAGGGGTTGTATATGACACCCTAGGCGAATCCTACATTGGTTAAGCACAAAATGAAAGTGATATACATAAGAAAGGGCAAGCCTTAGACTAGCAAGCGGCATTTTGGGCTATGAGTTGGTTCTAGCCCAGGAACAAATCCATACTGCCCGAGTGGGTTCGGCCCAAAGCGAACAATATCTTATTAGGCTTGGGATGCCACAGATATGATGTGACACCTTAAGCAAATCCCACATCGGCTAAGCCCAAGGTAGAAGTAATGTACATAAGGAATGACAAGCCTTAAACTAGTAAACCTTTTGGGATATCAGGTGGTTCTAGCTTAGGAACAAATCCGTGCGGGTCTTAGTGAGTTCGGCCCAAAGCAGATTATATCTTATTAGGCCTGGGATGTTATATAGCCAATGTGGGATTTGCCTAGGGTTTCACATCCACATCCACCCCCTTAAGGACTCAACGTCCTCGCTGAGATTTGCCCACTACCAGCTAGAGGGACAAGGCTTAGCTCTGATACCAAGACTGTAACATCCCAGGCCTAACAAGATATTATCCACTTTAGGCCGAACCTACTCAGGCCCGCACGGATTTGTTCTTAGGCTAGAACCACCTCATAGCCCAAAAGGCCTCTTGCTAGTCTAAGGCTTATCCTTCCTTATATATATTACTTCTACCTTGTGCTTAGTCGATGTGGGATTCGCCTCGGGCATCACATATGAGGTTATATCCAAAACTCATAAACTAGAGCCGCTCGAGATAGCCTCTTTTGGACTTAAGATCTATTGACAGTTGAGCTAAGGGAATTTGAGAGGAAGATGGTTGAGAAGATGAACCCTCAACTATGATCAATATCAAAATTGTGCAAAAGAAGTCAACATTTTAATCTCTACTAATTGTTTGATCCCCTCTGACCATATGATCATCATCATTTCCCCTAACAATGGTGTCATTAATAGTCTACGAATTACTTTCAATGATTAGTGGATCTCAGACCAAGCGACGTCTGAATATGGCTATCGGCCGCTAAGTGTTCTTCCTCTTCAGCCTCCTGAAAATAAAATAGAAAGTAAGGAAAGAAGCAAATCCTTTACTTAAGAAAGATGAGAGATTTCATCTTTACCGTCATCCTTAGACCTTGACACATGTATCCCAAAAGACATGTTCAAAGGAGCCACAGCTTAAAGAGCGACCAATGATTTGCCCATCAAAGAGGGTGACCGAAGACATGGCATGGTATGAGGATCTAATTGGACAAGGAAGACTTAATATTTCATTTATGCAAGTCTTTCTATATCAATATTTCATTAACATTTGAAATATTTCCTCCTTTACATTTATGCATGGAACTATATAATTCATGGACATTTTTAACTTGTAAGAAATTGATGCTTTATATTTTTCCATAAATACAATAATAAGATTTTGATAATGTTTTTTTATTGGAATTCCTAGAGAAATAGCATAAAGAGGAATAATATTGTTGGAAAAATAAACAATGAAAGGAAGAAGATGTTTTTGTAAGGTTTGCTTCACTGTTGCTACTTGCAAATTATGTTATTAATTTATTATTTCACTTGGTATTCTCAATTACCTATGATTATTAAATATGTAGTGATTGGAGTGTGGAAACCATTTAAATCTTATTAGTTGTAAATTATGTTAGTAATTTGTTATTTCACTTGGTATTCTTGATTACTATAATTCCGTGGTGATTGGAATGTGTTAACCAAGGTAAATCTTATAAGGGTAATTATTATTATTTCTTGAAAAGTAAAACAAAGTATTCAAAATCAATTGAATATAGTTGAAGTGTAAACTCAATAATGAATATTATAATATTTTATTCAAAAATCAATATTTTTGAAACCGAATCATATCGAATCGACGTAATAACTAGAATGTAGTTGGATTAGATTAACTTGGTTCAACCATGTTTTTTTTTAAATTTTATATAATTATTTAAATACTCATTTCTCTTATATAATTTATGTACTTTATTCACTTCTCCATTTTTTTAAGTTCCACCATTGCCTTTCTTTTTTCCTTCTCTCTCTAAAATTAAATAAACTTCTATTTTAAGTCTTACCATTCTCTCTTTATTACTTTGTTTCCTTCTCTCTCCCTAAACCAAATTAACAAAAGATAAAAAGGAAAGAGAAAAAAATAATGTTCATTTGATCGTCCAGTTCTCGATTTTTATCATTTTTCCCATTCAATTTTTAACATCAAATCGGTCTGGACTAGCTACGAATAACAAAGTAATTGATATGATCAATCTAGTCCAATTTTCATAGTTTAGTGTAAAAGAAATCAAACCCGCTCTTTTAATTAAGTCCATATATGCATACTTTAGTGACACCAAGTTTGAATGATTAGAATTTTTTACCCAATGCATTAAAGTGCTATTATTATTCTAATTTTTATATAGTCCCATTATCCCCATAACACATTTGATTGGTTAATAGTGTGTAGGGCTATTTAATTAACTTGAAAATCACCAAGCCTAAGATCCTGAAGTCTTTACACAGAAGACACCTAAAGATGAAGGGATTTTTCATTATTTATATATTATGCATATATGCATATATACTCAAGTTTTGGACATTTGTAATGTCAACATAGATCATGAGGCAAAATGAAGTAAGAGAAGTATAATAAAAGAAGTCAAAAAGTTAAAAAAAGCAAACCTAAACACTAAAACACTTGCTACTGGAGAAGACAACTAGTATAGATGAATATCAAGACAACTAAATGATCTGAAATGAACAAATTATAAATAAATTGAGTTACCTCCAACAGTTAATTGAAAACTCACCCACAAGCATAAACAAAATTAGCTTTAAATGCAAAAAAAGATGAAAATTTGTAAAGGATGATATTATTAAATCAGAGTTTATAAAAATAAACTGCAAAGGATGATATTCACGTACAATAGTAAGTAAAAATATAAGTTTGAAAGTATTTATGTGAAACTGTTTTTTAAATTGTTTAATAAATTTAATTGACCAAACCCTTACAAAAACAACCAAGAAGTATTATTTAAGAAGAAACATACAATAGGGAATGACCAACTTCCACAGGAGAGAGCAAATGAAACCAAAGGTTAAGATCACTCCAATTCGAAAATGTTGTGCGCTTTCATCTCTTCATTTTTTTTAAGCTTTTAGACATGTCTATAATATTTTTCAACAAAAAGATTCAATTATAAGGTTAGTGCAAATGGTAAAGAATAAGCAATCACAAGGAAAGATTATATGAACTTATAAATTTTAAATGATAAGGAAGCCTTAGGATGAAATGCTCAATGGTAATCCAATTTAGTGTTTGTTCTCCTATAGATATTGTTGCCTAAAAGAAGCATAGTGTGAGTTAACTGAACTGAATTAAATCCTGAACCTAATTAAATGATTATCATCAGTAGCCAACATATATAAAATTAATGAAATAAAGTCAAAAGGTGATATTTCATGCCTAGAATTCAAATTTAGAACAAGGTATAGAATATGAATTAGCATCCCAAATAACAGAAATAAATATAAGAACAAATTAGAGAAATAAATATAAGAACAAAACTCAACTCTAATAAAAATAAATGTATGAACAATAACTAATAACTAATCTAAGTCTAAGCAAGTAAAACCCTACTAACTAATCTAAGGCCAGAATTAAACAAATTAAAATTTAAATAATAATAATAATAATAATACAGAAATTAAAATAAAAAAAAATAAAGAGACGAAAAGTGAGAGAAGCATATCTTATAGAAATTCGAAGAAGTACAATTAGTTTACAAGTTGATTCTTGTTGGTCATGCAATAAAGAGAAGGGTAATAAGTAGCCACGAAATGGCATTTTGGGAAGAGAGAGTTGTAGAGAAGAACAAAAGGTTCAGAAATAAGAAATAATCGAAGGTGGGATTGGCGTTTGAAGGGTTTTTGCAAAAGAGAAATTATGAGAGGGAGAGAAGGGTTTTTGCGAGTGTTAGATTTTTTTCCCTTTTTTTCTAATTTTTTCTTTCATCGTTTGAAATTGTGCTATAAGAGATAATGAAACAAAATACTAAACAAATACCTTAAAATCCATATATTAATTACCAACAAAATATTTTGTCAGTATATAAAAAACTTAGTTGCTAAATTTGTAGTTTTAGGGTTGAATTATTAAAAACTTATATATCGACTGCATTTCATTCAACATTTAGTTGGTAAAATACATTACCGACCAAATTTCTGTCAGTGCTATTTGTCGGTAATGAGTCTCATTTCTTTCTAAATTTTGTGTCGCCAATCGTTAATGCCAATGTTACCTACTGCACCACCTCAGCAGAGGACTATCCAAAATATGGTGACTAAGAGCCTCATCCACAACCAAATTAGCAAGTCTATCCGCAACTTTATTTGCTTCTTGATAATAATGCTAAATTCGAACTTTCCAGCTCCGAGAGACAAGAGCTTTATATTTGCAATAATGTTAGCAAACCCAATCCGCAATGGATTACCTTCGACCACCAGGTCCTTAGAAACCAACGAGTCCACTTCCAGCAGAACCTTACGATAGCCCAAATCCCAGTTTAAAGAAAGACCGAAAATAATAGATTGAAACTCAGCTTCCATAGAAGTACATACCCCTAACCGAATCAAAAAGCCTTTACACCAACGCCCACAAAGAGTCTTTAATAATCCACCACCACCTCCAGGACCTAGGTTCCCCCTTTAAGCGCCATCCGTATTAATCTTCACCCCAAGACTCAAGTGGAGCCGTCCAAGATACTCTAACAAATGCTTGAAGCATACCCTGCATATCAAACGGTTTACACACCATTGTTACCTGGAAATGCAGAATTCTCAACTTGGCTTGAAGTATTAGATCCTATCCTTTAAACATAACTGCATTCTGCCATCGCCAAATCCACCAAACCATAAGTCCTATTAAAATATCACCGATTAATTTAGAAAAGATAACTACTAAAATGGGCTACCACAATAAGTTAAATACTTGGCAAGCTTCAAGCCCAAAGGTGGGAACCCTAAGCCCAAAGGTGGGAACCCTAAGCCCAAAGATGGATGTCTCAAGCCCACATGGTGTGTAAATACGTAGGACATTCTAGAATACTCTCACCCACAAGATATTTTAATGAAATATCTCACCTACTCTAGAATGGTCCATGTAATCTCCACCGTACATTTTTGTAAGTAAATCATAGCCGTACATTGCGGAAGTGAAAATGCCTATAAATACCATCCCTCACCTTATTTGTAAACAACCAATCAAAAACCAAGTCCAAGAAACATGTAAGTAATTCTTTCCTTAAGCTTTGTGAAAGTTTGCTTCTTATTAATACAATTTTATTTGGTGTTTTATGTTAATATTATTTTGGTTGCCCTTCCCGTTATTATTTTTGGTGTTATAAATTATTAATCAATCTTGGAGTTTATCACTACACTGATATCCAACAAGTGGTATCAGAGCGTGGTTGTGGTGGTAGTTGTTGTAGTCGTGGTATTTTGCGGTGTTCATTTACAAGTGTATGGTATCATTACTCTGCTGGAATTAATAGTCGGGGACTGTTGTTGAAGCAACAAGATTCACAAGCAAGGATTGTGATCGTGATTGGTCAGGGACCGTCGTGTATTGGTTAGTGTCAGGAACACCAGTACCTCATGGCGAATTTTTTTAGAGTTGCTAATAGCATCGAGAAGCTAAATAACAATAATTACAGGAACTGGAGTACCCGTATGAGATATTATCTCATAGGTCAAAACTTATGGGATATCGTCGGAGGAGATAATATTACACCACCAATTGGGGATGCAAAAGCTCTAAAAGAGTGGGAGACAAAATGCAGGAAGGCGATGTCTGTGCTGACGGTTGCAGTAAAAGATGAGCAGATGCAACGGATCAAGTCGGCTAAAACACCAAAGGAAGCGTGGGACATCCTCAAGTCTGCTTTCGTTAAGAAGAACGAAGCAAAACTGCAATGGCTCGAAAATGAGTTGTTCTAAATCTCGCAACAGAACCTCACTGTAAGTCAATACTTTTCTAAAGTAAAATCTTTATGTGAGGAGATTTCAAAATTAGATCCAGACAACGAGATCAACGAGACAAGGATGAGGAGGATCATCATCCATGGTCGAAGACCTGAATTTAAGGGTCTTGTGACTGCTACTCGTGGTTGGGCTACGCAACCAACCTTAGACGAGTTAGAGAATATCTTGTCCAATGAAGAGACTTTGGACGAAAAAATGTCTAAAGTAGCTTTGAAGGATGATGAGAAAGCTCTCTTTGCTAAAAAGAGGGGATTTCAAAACGTTGCGAGAGTAGATGGTGGAAAAGAAAGAGCAATCAACAAGGATGGAGAAAGCAAAAGTGGAGACCATTACAGTAAGGGGGAGCAAGGCTAGGACAAAGGAAAGACGGCTGGCGAGAAAGTGATCGTTGCTATAAGTGCAATAAAAGAGGACATTTCGCCTGAGAACGTCGAAGTAGACGAGTAGAAGGAAACATAGTATCAACCCAGAACGAGCAACAAAGTGAAGAGTAATGAGATATTTACAGTTTCTTTATTCAAGAGGAAGAATATTCGCCTCAGAAGCCAGTAGAGATGATGATGCAAGGACCCGAGCAGGAGTCATCATTAATAATTGTAAGTGATAAAATCAACTATGATGATGATTGGATAGTTGATTCTGGAAGTTCTAATCACATGATAGGAAATAAGGAGGAATTATCGGATGTATCTGATTATGATGGAGGTCGTGCTGTAGTCACAGCAAATAACACGAGATTGCCAATAGCTCACATTGGAAAGACAACCACTGTTTCTCCCTCCAGTAAGGAGAAAATGGAGTTATAGATGGTTACCATGTGCCAAGGATGAAGAAAAACTTGCTCTCTGTATCACAAATAGCAAGTGCAGGTAATTATGTGGTGTTCGGTCTTGATAATGTTAAGGTTTATCGTAACCTTAAATTAATCGGAGATCCAGTCATTGAAGGACGACGAGTAGAATCAATCTACGTCATGTCAGCACAAGAAGCCTATATTGACAGAACAAGGAAGAGTGAGACAGCTAACTTGTGGCACGCTTGGTGGGACATGTTAGTTATCGCAAGCTTAAGGTGATGATGAAGAAGTCCATGCTTAAAGGTCTTCCTCAATCGGAATGCCGAGAAGACACTATATGTGCTGGATGCCAGTATGGGAAAGCTCACCAACTTCCCTTTGAAGAGTCAAAACATAGAGCCAAGGTGCTATTGGAGTTAATACATTCAGATGTTCTTAGACGGATCAAGCAACCTAAAAACAGTAAGATGAGGTACATGATTACTTTCATCGATGACTACTCGAGATATGTTTGGGTAGATTTCATGGTAGAGAAGTCGAAAGTTTTTGAAAAATTCAAAGCTTTCAAGATGAAAGTTGAAAAGGAAGTCAGAAATAAAATTAGATGCCTTCGCACCAACAATGGTGGAGAGAGTACACGTTTGACAAATTCACTCAATATTGCCAAGAGCGAGGCATTCGAAGGCAATTCACATGTCCAAGAACACTGCAGCAGAATGGAGTTGCTGAAAGAAAGAATCGACACCTAGTGGAGATTTACTGGAGTTTGCTCCATGTGAAGAATGTGCCAGCTAGATTTTGGGCAGAGTGCATGAAGACAGTTGTGTACGTCACCAACAGACTACCTCAAGTAAGACTGGAGTTTACATCCCCATTCCAGAAACTGCGGAACATTAAACCAACTGTAAGTCCTTTTCGATTTTTTGGATGTGTATGTTATGTCTTCATTTCGGATGAACTTCGAAGCAAGTTTGATAAAAAAGGCAGTTCGCTGCATATTCGTTGATTATGATGAGCAAAGAAAAAGCTGGAGATGTTGTGATCCTATAACTAACAAGTGCCATATTTCACGAAATGTGGTCTTTGATGAGGCATCATCTTGGTGGTCATCTCAAGCAACCTTACTACCAGACTCAAAAGAAATTCAAGAAAAAGTTGAAAAGATAGGAGAGGGAGAGTTCATCCCAGAGAAAGGTTAAGCAGACCCATCCAGAGTTTAAGAGAAATCGAAGAGCCCATGGAAGATAGGTGCATACGAACAATAATAGCCAAGTCAAGAAGAACAAGATCCAGATTATCCTCTACTTCGGCGATCGGGTCGAGAAAAAAGGCCTAATCCAAAATATGCAAATGCTGCTATAGCAGAGATAAAGGAGCCAACAACTTATGAAGAAGCATCAAAGAAGATTGAGTGGACTACTGTGATGGAAGAAGAAATTGCTGCTTTGGAGCAAAATCAAATATGGGAATTAGTGCCAAAACCAAGAGATGTGAAACTCATCTCTTGCAAATGGGTCTACAAAATCAAAACTCGCTCGAATGGATCAATTGAGCGATGTAAAGCAAGACTGGTTGCTCGTGGATTTTCTCAGCAGTATGGCTTGGACTATGGTGAGACATTTAGTCCAGTTGCCAAGATCACTACTGTGCGTGTATTACTAGCTTTAGCAGCTAGTAAGTCATGGCATTTATGGCAAATGGATGTGAAGAACACATTCTTACATAGTGAAGTTGATCGTGAAATCTACATGGAGCAACCACCAAGGTTCAAAAGTTGTGAGAGTCCTAACTATATGTGCAAGCTAAGGAAAGCTCTCTATGGTCTAAAACAAGCACGGAGGGTCTGGTATGGCAAGATTGCAGAATTCCTTATCAAGAATGGATATGTTATGGCACTAGCAGATTCCAATTTGTTTGTGAAAGATCAGGAAGGAAGACTAGCTATAGTGCTAGTATAAGTTGATGATTTAATAATCACTGGCGACAATATCGAAGAGATTCAACTCATCCGAGAGAATTTTGCTACTCGTTTCAAGATGAAAGAGCTAGGAAAGCTCAGGTATTTCCTTGGATTGGAGATAGAAGAAGCCAAGGAAGGTTTGTAACTCGGACAATAGAAGTATGCAAGAGATCTGCTGAAGAGGTTTGGAATGATGGAATCCAAGCCGATATCTACTCCAATGGATGCTAATGTCAAGCTATGTGCTCATGAAGGGAATGATCTTGAAGATGCTACTATGTATAAACAACTAGTGGGAAGCCTAATCTATCTCACTATGACACGGCTGGACATTTCCTTTACAGTTGGAGTAGTCAGCCGATTTATGCAGAAGCCTAAGAAACCTCACTTGGAAGCAGTTCGAAGAATATTGAGATATGTCAAAAGTACAATCGATTATGGGATCTTATACAAGAGAGGTGAAATTATCAAGTTGGAAGGATATTGCGATGCTGATTATGCAGGAGATCACGAAACTCGGCACTCAACAACAGGTTATGCATTTAGTCTTAGTTCAGGAGTAATCTCTTGGTGCAGCAAGAGACAATCTACAGTGTCACTTTCCACAACAGAAGCTGAGTATCGGGCGGCAGCAACAGCAACTCAGGAAAGTGTTTGGTTGTCACAGCTTATAAACGATCTGCATCAACCCTTCGATTATCTGATTCCGTTGAATTGTGATAGTCATTCGGTTATACAAATGGCTCAGAATCCGGTGTTTCATGCGAGAACAAAATACGTGGAGGTTCACTATCACTTTATCAGAGAGAAGGTTCTACAAGGAGAGATTAAAATGAAATATATCAAGACGGAGGATCAACCAGCCGATATCTTTACAAAGAGTTTAAACGCAAATAAATATGAAGATTTTCGCCAATAGTTGGGAATGATGAAGAAAGAGAAATTAATCCTTAAGGGAGAGTATTAAAATATCACCGATTAATTTAGAAAAGACAACCACCAAAATGGGCTACCACAATAAGTTAAATACTTGGTAAGCTTCAAGCCCAAAGGTGGGAACCCTAAGCCCAAAGATGGATGTCCCAAGCCCACATGGTGTGTAAATACCTAGGACATTCTAGAATACTCCCACAAGATATTTTAATGAAATATCTCACCTACTCTAGAATGCTCCGTGTAATCTCCACTGTACATTTTTGTAAGTAAATCATAGCCGTACATTGAGGAGGTGGAAATGCTTATAAATACCACTCCTCACCTCATTTGTAACCAACCAAGCAAAAACCAAGTCCAAGAAGCAAGTAAGTAATTCTTTCCTTAAGCTTTGTGAAAGTTTACTTCTTATTAATATAATTTTATTTGGTGTTTTGTTTTAGTATTATTTTGGTTGCCCTTCCCGTTATTATTTTGTTTTAATAAATTATTAATCAATCTTGGAGTTTATCACTGCACTGATATCCAACAAGTCCTATAAAAGATAAGAGACCTTTTTTCCATCCTGCCAATTGCTTATCTACTTGCAAAAGAAAAAAAATCAAAATCATGCTTCCCTACCCGATCATAGAAGATTGGAACTCGCCAATAAGAACCAATATTCGTAGATAACCGCATACCAGTTGCCTGCCAAATTTGCATCTGCAGCTCCAGGTCAACATTCAGGGAAAAAAAACATTTGAGACTCCGCCTTATTATTCCTTTGACCCGACGTTGCCCCAAATCGATTAAGATAATCTGTAATAACATTGATTTGTTCCAGAGATGCCTCGGCAAAAGCGATATATCATGAATAAAGAAAATGTGTGAAACTGAGGGACCTCGTCTACTAACTGAAAAAGGATGCCAAGACCCATTTCCCACAACCTGATTAATACAATGTCCCAACCTCTCCATACCTAGTACGAATAAATACAGAGAGATTTGATCACCCTGACGAACACCATGCTTAGGACGGAAAGGATTCGAAGGTTTGCCATTCTACAAAATACACATAAAACATGCCTCAAAACAACGACGGATGATAGAGCTCCAAAAAGCTAAAGACTTAACTAATTGCAAGGCTTCAATAACAAAATTCCTACGAAGGAGGTAATAAGCCTTCTCAAAATCAATTTTCAGAATCATCCACTTTGTAGATCTATGACAACCCTTCATAGAATGGACAATCTCTTGTAAAGTGACAACATTATCATATAGTCACCTACCTCGGATGAAACTACTTTGATTGGCTGAAATAAGAAAAGGAAGAACATGTTTCATGCGGTTTACCAACACTTTTGTCAGAAGCTTATATGTTAAATTGCATAAACTTATTAGGCAAAACTGAGTAATATATTCACGATTAGCTACCTTTAGAAGAAGAGTAACCAAAATGTCATAGATTCCACGCGATAAAAAACTCCACAATTAAGAAAATTTAAAACCGTATTAATGATCGAGAGACCAACCGATTTAGAAGCCTTTTGGAAGAAAACAGCTTGAAAACCATCTAGCCCTAGGGCCTTATAAGGACTGATAGATCTCAAAGCTTGAATAACTTCATCCTCCATAAATAGGAGATGCAAATTTTCCCAATCCGAAGTAGAAAGTGCAGGAAAGCCATTCAGGATCCCAGCAGAAGGTAAACTATCACCACCATCAGTATACAAGTTTTTATAAAAGGAAAATGAGAAGTATTTAAAACTCATAAAAGTCATAAAGAGAATGAAATTGAAGGGATGCATAATCTTAGAATTAAAAAAAAATGTAAGATTTTTCTCAATCAATTTAAAAGCAAATACTAAAATAGTAAAGACTCTCACTTTCTTAAGATGATGCCACGTAAGTATATAGAAGAACTTTATGATTCTCCTCTGTGTATATATAGAGAAAATTATAGTACGATCCTTGTGGTTTGCAAAATACAACTAGTTCGTTCATGTATTTTTTAAAATATACTAATTTGTCTTTATATTTTGCTTCCATTACACTATTAGATTCTTATGTTCAATTTTTACATATTTTCCGCTAAGTCAATAAGAAAACATAGAGGTCAAAGGGGAGATAGTAAAATATTATAGTAGAGAAATTACAATGTAGTCCTTATGGTTTGAAAAATACAATTAGTCTGTCCCTGTGTTTTTTAAAATAAAACAGGTATTTTCGTTATTTTATAAGATATTTAATGAAAAAGATGCAAAAATTACATGAAAAAGATCTTGTAGTCTGACAAAAGTAAACTACAAGGACATTTAGTCTATTTCCTAAAAGACAGGGACATACTAATTGTATTTCGCAAACCAAGAATTGTATTATATTTTTTCTATATAATATAATATAATATAATATAATATAATATAATGATTCAATATTACGAACAATACCGCAGTGAATTGGGAGTGCGAAAATTGGAAATTACTACGCCACGTGGGAGCCACACTCCTTCTCCGTAATGTTACATTCACCGGCACCTTTCCAGGACGAAGCCCGTGTAAAACTTTCAACCGGTCGTCTTTTTACTATTCTCGAGAAAGAAAGAGAGAAACGCGAAAGGCCAAAGTAGCAAACTTCAACTTCTGCGCTTCACTTTTCCCGATCACTTTATCACTCTTTGCTGGCTTTAATATACCAATCGATCACTACATAAATTTTTTTTTTTTCCCAATCAAATCTCTCTTACTATTTCATTCTCGCAATTGGCTCCATGGATTTAATTGACTGCAACTTTGAGCTGAAAGAGATTCAAAAACTCGAAGGCCACGCTGATAGGGTTTGGAGCCTCGCGTGGCATCCAGCCTCCGGTACCGGTGAGTATCCACCGCTCTTGGCTTCTTGTAGCGGCGATAAGACTGTTCGAATCTGGTCTCAGAATCCAACCTTTCGTTCTTGGGATTGCAAGGTTTTTGACTTCTTATTCCTTAGCTTCTATTTCCTGTTTGGTCGATGAGTAAATATAAGTGTTGAACTTGAAATGGAAGTAGAAGTCGAACTCCGCTTTTTTCCTTTTTCTTAATTGCAAAATCAAGAATCAGATTAAGTGAAGTTAAGTAGTTGGATTAGGCATGATTGATTATTTGCTGTAGTTTCTAGTTGTTATAAAAATTAAATGACTATCTTACTTATAATAAAAGCAGTAGAATTTGCGAATTCTGGTTTATTTGTTGATACGAGAACTGGAAAAGTGATTTATTGCATGTCTCGAGTGTACAAACTACAAAGGAGGATTATCATTTTATTTCCATTTTTTCAAATGTCAGAATACTGATTTTTTTGTAGGATTTAAACGCAAAAGGATCTCCTAAGCATATTCCTTCAAGTAAATTTTCGCACTAATGAAGCTAATTAAGTTATATTGAATCGAGGTATGGAATCAAGTGATCAGAGTTGCATAGTTTTTCTTCCTCCAGAGTGGTAGAAAGAACATTTAGCTCTTTCTTACATTTCGTTGTGTGCTTTTTAATTAAATTATATTTACATTGGCGTGTCACTTCTAATATGAAATAGAGTTGACTAGTGCCAGTGAAGGTATAAGGTTACCATTCCAACTTTGGTTGGTTGTTTATTGTGCTGGGTCTTTCATTTCTAGATCTGTGTTTCTCATTTCTTTTGAGATTGATGGTAAATGTAAAAATCCTCATACTATATTGATTATAGTTGATTTTATCTGGGAATTCATATTGATAACATGTGATTATGCAGGCAGTTTTAGAAGAAACACACACAAGAACTGTGCGATCTTGCAACTGGTCCCCAGATGGGACGTATTTGGCCACTGCAAGCTTTGATGCCACTACTGCCATTTGGAAAAGCATTGGAGGTGATTTTGAATGCATTTCAACTTTGGAGGTTTGTCTATAATTTAAACATGTTATCCGTCCATGCTGCTGGAAAAATTTAAGCTTGTTTGTTGTCATTTCTTTATATGTGATATAATAGCTTGTTTGAATAAAAGTTTCTTCTATACTTGTCATGGCAACTAGAATTGTAGATATGCAACTTCTCTCTTCCTCCATAATACACACACCTTTTTCTTTTTTCACTCTTTTTTTTTTTGGTTGGCAAATAGGGTCATGAAAATGAAGTCAAAAGTGTGTCTTGGAATACTTCTGGAACTCTGCTGGCAACATGCAGTCGAGATAAAACTGTTTGGATTTGGGAAGTAATGCCAGGGAATGAATTCGAGTGTGCTTCAGTATTACAAGGACATACTCAAGATGTTAAAATGGTTAAATGGCATCCAACTATAGACATTTTGTTTTCTTGTAGTTATGATAACACTATTAAGGTACTTTATGGGTTACATTGCCTTCCGCTTTCAATTTTCTCTATAATATCTTTGTAAACATTGACTGTTATTCCCTCTTAGATGACAAGATCATACATATAGGATTAAAAATTTGGTAAGAAAAAATTGTTATTCACAGGTTTGGGCTGAGGATGAAGATGGTGATTGGCACTGTGTTCAGACCTTGAGTGAATCTAACAAGTACTACCTTACTTCTTTCTTGGTGTTGCATCATCCTCCCTTGCTGTTTTGATTCTTTTCCTTTCTATTGTTTATATGGACATATTTTTTTCGGTCTACATTAGTAAAATTACTATCTTTAGGTCTTACATGAACTTGATTTCTTTCGCATGGGTATATATTTGTGTGGGCCTAATGACAATTTGTTTTGCGTTAGAGTAATTGGCCTAATGTGACATGGCTTTCTTTCTTTCAGTGGTCATACTTCTACTGTTTGGGCACTTTCTTTTAATGCTGATGGAGACAAATTGGTTAGCTGTAGGTACGTGGATCTTTTTTCCTTGTTTAGATATTGATTGGGATTATTTTTTTCATGACATTGAGGAATTCTATCCTAAGTAAAAGCAAAGTGATTCTTTCAAAGGCAACTTAAAGATAACTGGATTCATTTGCAGCGACGATCTTACCCTAAAGATATGGGAATCAGATATTGGAAGGACTGCATCTGGTGATGGCCATGCACCCTGGTGAGGAACTTTGCACTTTTTTGATCTTCTAGTATGATTGTATCTATAATGCTGTTTGAGATGTTCTGTTTCTGAGTAAACAAATAGATCTAGACTCTAGATGTTCTATATTTGACAGGCTGTACTTTTGGAATGGAATTTGAAGAAACAAAGATGTTCCCCAATATTGTGGAAACCTCATGCAAAGTATTTGAATAATTAATGGAAAACATTTAAGTATAAGTAGTAGCTTCTGTGCTTGGAAGCATCAGTAACTCTGCAAATAACCAGAATTATAACTTAGCATATTTGGCTGTGAATAAAGGAGGAATCAAAGAGTTGGTAATGACACAAGCCAATTCTCTAAGTCAAGTGATGTGGTGTTTATCATTAAAAATTTGAATTACTCAATCCCAAATGTTCTGTCGTACCTTTCAATTTTTGTATTTCTTGTCCAAATTCATTCTTAACCAAAAGAAATATGGTATTTCTTCAATTATAAATTATAATCGTTTCAAAATAGCAAACAGGGATAGATTTGGGATTTTATATTTAGTCACTCTGACTATGAACAGTTAAATGCATTTCTAAGGAAAGCAGGAGTACCAGATAGTCATAGAAAAATAGAATAGTGCGAGTAATATTGAACTTTAAATTTTGATAGGCTGTTTTGAATAGCAAGAAAAGCACTACATGCTATAGAAATGTAGTAATTTCTCATTGATTTTACTATTATAGTTCTTTGCAAAAAATTAAGGTTACTGTTTTCTTCTAATTTGTGAAAAATATTTTTACTATTTGTTATCATTGATTTCATTCAGGAAAAAATAGTTTTCAGCTACAAGATATGGTCTTAGAATGTCAATAGCATCATATTATCTTTAGGTGTAATTTGACAGAAATATGAAGTTGTACGCTAGCTATTTTTTCATTTACCTTTTCTAGTTACAGCATGTACACTATGAGCAAACTAGACTCCTGAAATTATTAATAAAATATTTTATCATTTTTTTTCAGGAATCACGTTTGTACTCTCTCTGGTTATCATGATCGGACAATTTTTTCGGTTCACTGGTCAAGGTAGTGAAATTTCAATTAATTGCAATAATTACATGGATTTGGGTTCCAATATTTGGTCTTGAGCAATCTACAATAATATGTGTAAAATGGATTTATTTAGGATTGTCTCTTCTTCATTGCCCATACTTTTTCCTGTTATCAATGTTTAGCAGTCCAAAAATAGGAAAAGGAAATGCATGCACCATTAGACACCTCTGGACATTGGTTACAATATTCTGAGGTTTAAAATGCATAGGCGAGATAAATATTGGTCATCTCCTTGATTTGTAAAGAAGTGATTTTTGTTGAATGCTAAATTGACACCTATGATATGGGTAAAATTATATTGATGATCACTAAAATTTGCATTTAGTTTCATTAAGGTTATATAACTTCAATTTTTCATTTTTTAGTCATTAAATTTTAATTTTGTTTCAATTATGAAGTTATCATTGGAATCCAGTGACTGGCAATACTAGCATAACACTAAAAGTAAAATATTTTATTCAAAAGAAATCTTATTTTCTCATTAGTTAGTTTGCAAATGGTGCCCCCAAATGAACTAAGCTTTAAAAAAAAAAAAAAAAAAGAAAAAAAAGAATTTCAACTCTGCCATTGTATTTTGCAATCTTCTTCTTTCTCTTACCCCTCTATTACTCTATCATCCTTTCTTTGTGAAGTATTATTACCATTTGGTTATCGGATCCCTATGGGTGATCTCCTGTTGAAACAAAAATAAAAAATTTAGTGTTTTAAAAATGGCAAATATGTGACCTTTAGGAACTAAGTGTAACCATTGTTGTAATTTATTCTGCAGAATACCACAAATTCATTGTTTGTATGCAGCTTAGGTACCATTCGGGACTTGAGTTGAGAGACCAAACCAACAGCCATGAAATCTGGAGTTCAAATGAAATTTTGTGCAAGCGATTGGCTAATGTTATCCAGGCATGGCCGGTTCATTGAACCGCGGGTTCCGGTTCAGGAAACCGACGGTTCAAATTTTTTAAAATGTTGAACCTGAACCGGCCTTTGAACCTTTGGTTCCGGCGCAGTTCCGATGAACCGACGGTTTCGTTTACTGTTTCCGGCGATATATGTTTTTTTTTTTTTTTTTTTTTTTTAAGTCGGTTTTAATATTACATCTTTCTTTCGTACATATTAATATGAGTTTAAAAAATATTGGTAAATTTTATTTTAAATAAATTTTAGGATGCTTGTACTCATATAGGAATAAAATTAATTAATTTTACAAAATAATCAAATAAATTATCACTTTATTTTGTTTAAATGTTATTAATTAAAAAAGTTATAAGAAAATTTTGAAAAATGCTTCAAAAGAATGTAATTTTAAACTTAGCAAACAATTTAAAAGGGTAAAAAAAAAGTTAAAAATAATATAATTAGACTAAATATTTCTCTTTTTGTTTACCAATTTACTTTTTAGATTTTTAACTTTTAAAGTAAAGTGTATTTTAAAAAATAAATCTCTTAACTAAAGTATATTATGTAGTATAATATTATTGAGACTTTTAGAGATGCATAAAATAGGCTAAGTGATTATCATTTTGAAAATAAAAATAAAAAATTTTCGGTTTGACCCAGACCGATACCGCCGGTTCCTGTTTAAAATTTTGAACCTCCGGTTTCGGTCCAGTTCCGGTTCGTCTACAGTACGGTTCGGTTCCAGTTCGAATCGAACCGGTGGCCATGCCTAATGTTATCTAGCAATCTTTCATTGACGTTGCTATTTGATTGAATAATCCATGGTCACGTCCCTTGATTTGAAATAGGAAAGAAAGTGGAAAAAGGTTGTTATGATGGGCCTGTTTGGTTATATATTTCATCAATTTGTTTGTATCTTGAAATTGAATCTCTTAAGTAAAGATGAGAATGTTTCTTCTTCTTCACACTTGAAGTTGAACTCTAATTTTCCCTTGATTGAATAATCTTTCATTGACTTTGCTATTTGATTGAATAATCCATGTTTCACGTCCCTTGATTTGAAATAGGAAAGAAAGTGGAAAAAGGTTGTTATGACGGGCCTGTTTGGTTATATATTTCATCAATTTGTTTGTATCTTGAAATTGAATCTCTTAAGTAAAATATGAGAATGTTTCTTCTTCTTCACACTTGAAGTTGAACTCTAATTTTCTCTCCTCCACCAAGATATTTCTTTTACTCACTGGCCTTAAATTGATTATTTTTTCATCTGAATGTGACAGGGAAGGTATTATAGCCAGTGGAGCAGCTGATGATGCTATTCGACTTTTTGTGGAGAGTAAAGATGGTTTGGTATTTAATCATTTCACCCACACGTTTATATCTACTGGTTAATTAGCATGGCAGTTGTTCCATTTTACATTGTTGTTGAAGCAGTATTAATGCTTACTCTTATGATACATTTAGAAGTATATGAACATATGCTTGTGTGCTTTCCTATGTGCACACATACACTTAAACACATGTATGATATTTACTACCTTGAGCAGTATTATCAGAATTGCACTTGCAAGTTATTTGCTTATGGAGTTTGCTAGTCATTGCAAAAATTGGCCACAAGTATATTGCTGTAATATTGATCCTGTTTGAAGTGATTTATTCATTTTTTTGACCCTTTGTGTTTGTTGATATGGAATCACACTCTGCTCAGATCTGAATATCTAAACCAAATGAAACAATTTTCTGAGTTATAGGTGTGAAAGGGTCAACAATTTCTAAAGAAACATAAAGGAAATGTGACTTCATGAACTTCACTATTATGGTTCCTTGGAATTTCTGGATGCCTTAATTTTGTTCTTGGTCCCATATTTTGCCTATTGAATTTGGAAAAGAACTAAATCGAATAATCTCAATTATGTTTGTTACAGGTTAATGGTTCTTCATGTAGACTACTGTTGAAAGGAGAAAAGGCTCATGATATGGACATAAATTCAGTGCAATGGGGACCTGGAGTAAGATTTCTTCTATAAAATTAGTGAGACTATATTTAGATAAATTACTTTATAAGTACTGAAAATTGAGTGCCATCATCAAATATGATTAAAGTGGGTGGTGGATGGATTAATCATTCCGTGTTAGTTTGACAACAATAATGCTTCTAATTTGAATAACTGTTTGCAAAATAAAATCATTTTAAAAGTTACCGCGGTCTTCTAGTGATTGATTTATCCATTCACTTTTAATACACTCAAAAGCAAACAAAGTGATGCATGATATTTCTTATCTCCCATCTTGCCTGTTTTATATTGAACTCTTTCATGTACTTTCTTCTTAGCGCATGACACCAGAATATTCTTAGTTTAATACTTATTTCATATTTTCCTCTTTTGGTTCTATTTGCTTAGTGATTTGTGTTTAACATTCTGCTGTATATTTTTGTTTAAATATGACAGGAGAATCGGCTTCTTGCTTCTGCAAGTGATGACGGAACAGTAAAGATATGGGAGCTGGCAACTCTTACATGATTTTACTTTTCTTTCCCCCCACCCCCCCAAAAAAAAAAAAATATATATATATATATTTATAAACCTTGTATTGTTTCATAAAGTTGTAGAAACAATCTTCCTAAGTAGTCAGCCTTTTTCAAAATTTTTCCTTTCTTTTTTTGTGAAATCAAGAAATTCTATAAAATTTACTAGAGAATTGTCACAGCGATTGGGTTAGCAGAATCATTTGAATTTTTACAGTGTTCAATTTTGTCTTCAAATTTGGTTATGAACTTTTGTTTTTATCCCTCCCTGGCATTAGAACTCAGGGCCTTAAAATTCAACAAGGGTTGATCAAGTTGACAGTTGCCTTGCTGTCTAACAAATACATAGCTGGATATACCAATAATGCTAAGCTGTCCAACATGTTTAGCATACTAGTTAAGTAGGGAAACATAGACAGGGACGCTACCCTGTTGTGTCAATAAAATTACTTTAAAGAAAGTAATATCTGACATGCTTGTTGGAAATATTTTTGTGCTGTGTCCAGAAAATGTTTTAAGTAAATATATTCAAATATATGGAGTGCAAGTGTTGGCGTTTTATTGTTAATTAATTTTAACCCTGTTATTCAGAAACTCCCTCTAAGAAATGTGGAGCAGGGCATTTATAGTTTCATCCATTTACCATTTTAAGGTATATTCAGCTGTTTGAGTAAGTAGCTTTTCATCAAATGCTAAAAGTTAAATATTTTATAAAATGTAATTTTAATATTTAAAACACTATAAAAAAAAGCTTTCGTAGAATAAAGGTCTAATCGAGATTTTCAATTTTTAATCCTTAATTGAGGTTTTCAATTTTTAACCAATTCGGTATAAAATGCACAATTTTTAACCAATTCGTTATTATATGCACAATATGTAAATAGATAATGTAGGCAAGAAGACGTGCGTCAGAGGCCAATATAATTGTTGCTGCGCTGTTCAACTAGGTTATTCATGATTGATAATGCAGAATCATTGGCCGGTTAATATCAAGATACACGAGAAGCAGCCATCTATTAGAGCCGTTATTTTGTGGATGCCATTTTATGATATTGACTCGAATCTAAATTCGAAACCTTTCTGATCCGAAAACCCTTCCTGCACCATTGAGCTTACGTACTAAAACTTGTGGTTAGATTTTTCTACAAGAATATCTCCACATCTAACTAATGTCGTTCCAGAATATCGTTCCAGAATTTGTGATTGTTCATCTCCCTAAATATTTTTCCACGGATCAAACGGAGATTGTCCTTTGATTTCAAACATATTGTCTTAGCATGTATGTTTTAATAACAACAAATATTCCAAAAAAAAAAAAAACCACAACATCAATCCAGTTTCTGGTAGATTAGGTTAATCATCCACCACAATAGAAACAGAATAACTAGTTAAATAATTAATAGACGTAAAGTAATTTCATGATGTTGTGGAATTTAATTAACGATTCCATAATCATGAAGATCATCATCAAAACAAATGGAAACTAATTAATTGAGAAACAATAGGAATGATCTTTACGTTGATAAAATTACTCAACACCTGTTTTCTATTCTTAATCTTCCAGAAGTTGCTCTTCTTCCTCTTCAACTAAAGCTGCGCGAGCAGACATAATACTGTTAGGCATTAAAGGAGCATCAAAAGCAGAACAATCAATCCAGTCCTTCAATAGCTCTTCTTGACCCCATATATCTGGAATCCAAACCCTACCTGCAACTTCAATTCTATGTCTCCTTAATCTTTCACATCCAGAATCATATTCTTGCACCAATGCCTTGCCTCTCGTCTCTTGTTTCTCATTCTTTCCATAATCTTGATCTCCTACAGGCACCCCAGTGTCACTCTGCTGGGTCTTCCCTTCACTTTCTTGTTGATTTTCATCATCGTCGTCATAATCATTAGTAAGACGATAATGGGTTTGGTTTGATTCTAATGGAAGCGATAATGGATTCATTTCTTGATCTTCTTGGTTACTTGATTCTTGATTTTCTTGGTTTCTTGGTTCTTGATTTACTGGTTTCTTGATTTCTTGATACATGGGATTGTACATTTCGTTTTTCTTTGTGAAAGAAGAAGACTGTGTATTACAAATGATTTTGAGGGGTTTAGAGGTGAGGGAGCAGAATAAAGAGAAGAATGGGTGGGGAGTCAGTTTACACGTCAACGCTAAGGTGGTATTTTTGTGTATGGTAAGTGACAAGTGAACGTGTCCCGTCATCGAGATTTATGGGATTCCAAATTGTGTGGTTTAGTTAAGAGTTTCCATATTATTGGCACGAAAAAAATAAATAATAAGAAAAGAAAAGAGAAAAAGGAAAGGCTTGAGTGCAAGTTGTGTGATTGATTTTTTTGGAGGATTGTGAGGCTGATGTTGATTTTGATTGGGGGAGGAATGTGATTTTTGTGGCCAATGAGGGTCCATGTTTTGATCTCAAAATGTGTACTTTTTATAAAAATTTTATATTCAACAAATTGTGTTTACTTCTAATTTTTGTTTTTTGAGATTGTGACTACTTTTGTTTTTGAGGGTGAGAGAAGTGTTTGTTTTAGAGATATATATATTTACTTATGGGATATTCTAGAACTAAAAGCTTGAAATTTTTTTAATTTGGTTCTAAATTGATTGGAAAAGTTTTTATATGAAAGAAAAATTATTTGATGGTTATTGAGATGTTGTGCACGTGCTGTGTGTATGTATAGATCTAGGGATGACAACAGATCGAGTATGAATCGAGTATTGTATTGCCTACCTCTATCCATGAAGCAATATGTATTACCCGCCCTACTATGGATCGGGTAAGTCGGGATAGACATGTATTAGATCCGCTAATTCTAGTTAAAATTTTATTTTTAAGTTTTTAA
The DNA here is from genome assembly GCF_041381405.1 of Jatropha curcas. Classification (NCBI taxonomy): domain Eukaryota; kingdom Viridiplantae; phylum Streptophyta; class Magnoliopsida; order Malpighiales; family Euphorbiaceae; genus Jatropha; species Jatropha curcas. Next base: position 8,918,334 of record NC_143152.1, on the reverse strand, counting down.
TATTAAATCCATTTAATTTGCATATACATATTTTTATGAAATTGTAATAAATGTTATTCAATATTATATATTATCTACTTTTAATAAAAATATTTAAATAAATATGATAAAATAATGAAAATAAAGAAAATGAGAACAAAACTGTGCATGATAACCGTAATAAAAATAAGAAAGGCTTATAGTTCCATTTCAACATAATAAATAAAAAAAAGTAAAAAATTAATCGTTGAACATATCAATAATAAATCAAATAGTAAAATAAGAAAAATAGATATTGAAGAAAAGCCAAACATTATAAAAATATTAAAATTAAAAGAAATAAAAGCATAAATTGGAAGGATGATGATTTGATTTATTACAATTTTGCCGGTAACAGCAACAAAAATCCACAGCCATAAAGTAACGAAGTCACGAAGAGAATTCATTTGAAGTTCAATTTGTTTAATGTTTGAACTTTAACACCATTTAATTAGACTAAATTATATATATATAATTTTTTTTTTTTAAAAAAAAATACCAAGTAAATAAAAATTTAATTGGATGGGATTCACGGCGGGTTATGTATTATCCAGTGCCCACCCAAATTCGTAGCAAATATAATTTTTAATTTTTACTCTATCACATTTATTAATCGAATAGGATAAAATCCACCCGTCAGGATGAATTGAAACGGATATCTATGGAGCCGGATTTTTGCCCACCCTACGTAGACCTCCATGAAATGTGCTCCAGCTAGCTAGCTATTCTTTTGTTTCTAAAATCTAATGAATTTTCATGAACTCTCAATCAGTGTATTGTCCCTTATGAACATAAACGTCCAATAAGGTAGCATACTCATCAAATAATTTTTGTAGAACGGACAAGTGTACTAATTTCATTTGGCTGTTATATGTGGTTGGCTATTCTCTTTGCCAACAAATTTTATTTGGTCGGTAATTGATCATTATTTCATTCACAAAATATACATATAAATTTATAGGTAATCCGTCGGTAATGGTTATGCCAACATTTGGTGACGATATTTATAAATTAATTTTTTATTGGATTGATATTTTTTTTGAAAAAGTAATTCATTAATAATAATATCAAGAATAACAATCAGTAAGTAATACAGTTCGCTGATTTTTTAATGAAACAAAAAATTCATATTATTTTGAATAGTGAGCCTAAAACTAAAAAAATATAATATTAAAATTTTTCGCTCAGCGTTGATTTTGACAAAGATATAAATCATTCATATCACTAGTTAGTTCCTTAATTGATTTAGACGTCAAAATAATAATTTCTTTGGATATTTTATAACTGAATTATTTTCTAATAATTTGGAATATATCATGAAAAATAGATGAGTTTTTGCCGTACTACCTTCAATAGCATCAATAGAGGAACATGCCGTACTACCAGCTCCATCGATCGAAGATTCATACATGCAAATCAAAATCTAAAGTTTCCAGCCAAATAAAATCAAATATCATAGTTTTATTTAGTAATAACTCTCACAAAGAAGGAACAAAAAAAAAAATTCCAAATATGGAGACAATCAATAATAATAAAACAAAGAAGACAGATATGAGTTTATTAAAGCAAAAGAAAATTAAAAATAAAAAAAGATAAAGTGAAAGAGATAGTAGAAAGTAGGAGGTAGGAGCTACCTCTAATAAACAACGGCAGCTCCAATTAAAACTAGAGTTAGAAAACTAGAAAGAAAAGAGAAAGAGACCTAAAAATTTTTTTGGATGAAAAATTATTGTTAATACATAGAGTTATAATTAATTGGGTTGGTATTATACCTGCAAAACATCAACAAAATATATTTTATCACTATTTTTTTTTTTTTTTGTGTTTCTTATATACAATGTTACTCCAAATTATCATACAATAGCAACCATGTTAAGTGAAAGATCGGATGGTGTTCGGTGGCGGATTTGTTCATAAAAGGAGAGATCAATTGATAGCTCTTTTTTCACAATTATATATATATATATATATATAATGTAATTATTCAATTGACCTTCCCTATTTCTATGTTTTAGTTATCAATACTTTAATATTGATCCTCAGAAAAAAAATTATGAATCCTCCACTTATTACTTTGAGTTTTCTACATAGTAAAATATGGGCATCAATATTACCTCGATCTAAGATTATGCATTCAACATATTTTAAAAGTATTGGGTATGGGATCTGCTATTGAGTTTGGTAAATACCTATATCTAACAGGTAGAGGTGGCCAAAATTCAGTTTTCGAAACTAGAACCATCGGTTCCTAACTAGTGAGAATCGGAATCGGTCCGAACCGGTTAGGTTCAGGTTCCACCAGTTTTGGAACTGTGAAAATGCAGTTTCAGCTTCGGTCTGAACTGACGGTTTTAGTTCTGACCAGAACAGTCCGAAACCGGTCAAAAAACCGGTTGGAATCGTTGATTTTAGAATCATTGAGGAATCGAAATCGAAATCGGAACCATTCGCTTTCAAACCGTAATCGAAACCATTAATTTTCGGCTCGATTCCAAAATTGGAACAGAAACCGACGGTTTCGAAACCGTGTCCACCCCTGTTAACGGGAGATTGAATAAGAAGCATTAATATGTCAATATAATAATAAGTAATACAATGAAGATTTTATAAATACTTTGAATATCTAAAAATTGAATTTTAACTGATTTTGTTTTCTTAAATATTACTGTCAATTACCGTAAAATACAGCATTAATTTGTGGAAAGGGCAGTGGAGATATAATATAGACAAGTAGGTTGATTTATGGTGGGACACGCGTTCCACGTGTTATGTCTGGTGTTAGGACCCTACACTTTTAACATCAAGTCATTTCATGCCTTGTTTTATCATTGTTCACTCACTTACCTTTCCTAATATTAATGCTAATATCCAATGTTTTAAATATCTACATGTATAAATCAATTACGTGCCATCTGATTTTAAAGAGTGAAAAACTTCAAGTTTGAATCTTTTCGATTATGATAATTTTTATTAATTTGATAAATTAATGAAAAAGTTATCCCTGTTATATAATCGTCAATGTTATTTCGGCCCATTGAATCTTCCTATGAATTAAAAAAAAAAAAATCTATGTACATGAGGGATAGTGCACAATTTTCTTTCCTACTTGCATTTAACAATCAATTGATTAATTTAATATCAAATTTTATTTTAATATCAATTCAGCCCAATTTTTAATTAAAGAAAATTAAATATTAGTTGTGTTATTTTGGATAAAAAAATCATTTTAAGGAAAACCCAAAAAAGAGAAAATATTATAGAACATAAAAAATATTTTGCGACGTGGTTTCCTACCTTGTTATGGGGGGCTGTGATTGGTTAACTCAGTCCATGTATTATGTTGTTCTCCTCATATCCAAAAGAAACAAAATTCTGTTACCAAAAAAAAATTCATGAAGAAACCGAATGAAGGAGATACTGTACCTAAGAAACTAGTAAGTACAACGTTCTCCTTATATTGTCATATATAGCTATTCTCTTTTCTTATTATTATCATTGTTTTGCTTTACTATTCCTTTCAAAGAGTGAATTCTCCTTTTTTTTTTTTTTTCTTTTTTATTGCTTTGTTGTTCATTGAGACTTCTGCTTTTAATGAAGAATCTAGTAACAAAACATTTTAGATTTAGGGTTACAACAACGCAGGGGAGATGGAGGTGGAAAGATAGAGGAATACGATACCGTTTGATATTATTAAAAACTTACCGATCAAAATTATTTTGTGTCTGCTAATCTCGTAACTATATTATAAAATAAATTCAAGAGAGAGAGGTAAGGGAAGCGGCAAAAGAGTATCTTGGTATTTTCTTTTAAATTTAATAGATGAAAATATTGATGAAAGAACAAAATATAATTAAATATCTAATTCGTAGTAGAGTAAATAATATAATATTCTTAATAATTTAAGTTATATAGCCATATTTCCTTTTTTTAATTATGTATTAAGTTTTCCAAATTAATAAAAATATGTAAATGTAATATTATTTTCTATAAAAGCATAATAAACACACCTTTTTCTAAAATATTATATATGTATTTATAGTTTTCGAGAATGACCGACATATTTTATATTAAAATATTTAAATTGATACTAAAAAGGATATATTTTAATATAATTTTTAAAATCACCTTTAAAAAAGTTCTAGTTAATTTCAAAATTTATTGTAAAATTATTTTAAAAAAAGCTATTGTAAAATGAAAATTGGTTACCAAAAAAAACTCAGTAAATAAACTGTTTCGCAACCTAAACGCAATTTAGAAAGAGTCTATAAAAATATGCGAAATGTAAACCATTTAAAATCTCTCAAGCTTTTGGTTTTTAAATCCACTTAACTTCTCAAGCATTGTAATTTCATCCTAGTCAAAATTAGTGAATAAAATATATTAAATACAGGTCCCACATCTTATACTTGAGTCAACTTAAATAAGGAATGTGTTGACTTAATTATATAAAATACTCTTAACTTTGCATGTTATAATAATTGCACCCTAGAACGATCTTAATTTTTAGATGCTCCAATTTTAACTTTTTATCATAATTATACTCTTAATTTATAGTCACATTGCACTCTAAATTCAAATTATGTCAAACTTTTCATTGTAATAGCAGCCCAAATTTAAATTTTATCTCATTTTGATGTGCAAACTCTATATTATTGAAAAGAATGGTGTATCTTGAAGCATCTTAGCTCCTCAATTACCACAAATTCAAATCATGGCAATTTATTTAATAAAGAATATAAATTGTGGGTCCCACCTATGAACATTTGATTAGATTAAACCAAGGTGTTCAGTAAGTGAAATGGTGTATTTCACTTTAACTAACCCACACTACAAAAAAAAGGCAAATAGCGACCGACCGAACGGTCGATAATATTGTCGAAATCGGTCGCTGATAGGCATTTGCGACCGATTTGCGATAAACACAAATCAATCGCAAGATAGCCGGTTGCTAATTTATTTGCGACCAATAATGACAGTATTGGTCACAGAATATCTTATGTCGGTCGCTATTTGGTCTTGCAGTGGTCGGTCGCAAATCGCTCACAATAAGGGGCCAGTTGTACAGTGGTCGCCAATCGATCGCTAAAAGCAGTACGTCATCAGTCACTCAATTAGTCGCTGAATACATTTTAATATTTGAAAGGCAGTCGCAATTTGATCGCAAAATTGTTTGAGGCAAAAAGAAATTTGAAATTGGAAAAAGCTAAATGTCAAACACCTGTTAAAAGAACATACATATATACACATATCAAATCATACATAGATAGGCACAATTTGTCGAATAATAGTATACGACTCAGTAACATAAAGAAAAAGTCATAAACGATAGTATATATATAAGAATAAGTCTAAAACAGTCCAAAATCAAATCTATGGTGCTGAGTGGCCAATGTGTCCGTATCAGGAAAAACAATGTCGGTAGGAGGGTAGTAGGAGGGTCGGCATGAGTTTCACTAGGATGCTAACCCGTGTCTGGAGTAGGCGCTGTAGTTGAGTCGTGCGCTGGAACTATAATTGATGGAGTCGGTGCATCAGATGAAACACGCAGATCTCTAGAAGCAAATGCTACTTGTGGACCAGACATCCTCATGACATGCTTGCCAAGATTTGCCAGCTGCCTCTCATGCTCGTCAAGATGAGTACACAACATACGAATCTCCTCTTCCCTGAAATCTTGCTGTGCTGATGTGGAAGCACTCGCAGAGGCACGACATGAGTGTGCATAATAGTGTGCCACCTGCGAGCCAATCCTATAGACTTTCCTCTTCTTCTTGCCTCCTACGGCCTCGCAATACAATTACAGCTCGTCAACAATCGCCTGTTCTGTACCCTTAGGCTGTGAAGATATCATACGCTCTCGAGCTGTATGGTAATTTTCCTGAAAACAAAACATGCAATATAATAGTTAAACAGATATTTCATTTGAAATCAGGTAGAGAATGAAAGTATACTTACATTAATGCTAACCACGCGACTGTCAACAAAGGTCTCTGAATCATGGTCCTTTGTATGAGTGTAATTGAAGACTTCGATCGGGATAGGCTCACAACCCATCCGTTTTGCCTGTATGGCATTGCATTTCAATAAAAAGAAATTAATATTTGCACTAGTGATAAAATATTAAGTAATAGTTGTTCGAGTCATGTTTCTCACCGGGCGCTCAGTCACCTCAACAGTCGAGATGGAGCCACCAGTGTATCTCGATGGTCCTGTTAGACCACTGGTCTCACTGAGCCTATTCTGTGATTAAATCTCACACTTCCTCACGAAATCTGGGTGACGACATGCCTCTTGCCAAGCCTAATATGCTTCCGGCAGAATGTAATACTAAATACCTATATGGGAAAGTTTTCTTTATTCTTTGAAATTTTATTACAAGGTGGTCCATTCGAGGTAATAAATAGGGCTAATGTCTTTGGAAAGGCTAAGAATAGTGAGTTTTTGCTTAAGCTATTGGGAGTTCAATTCACGTTCACCTGAAGATAGAGTACTCTCTCGACCTGGGAATCCATCTATTTGATTGAAGGAAGGTATTCGTGTACTGGAATTGAAGTGCTGCTTCTTTCTGCTCTTCCACATCCTATAGGTGAAGTCTTCCGCATCCTATAAGTGAAGTCAGCGTAACGATATGCGCACTGTTTCTCCTAAGCGATCTTCATCATCGCTGTAATGGGCTCCTCCTAGAAAAATAACTTCTACAAAATTAAAACATATAATTTGTAACAATTAGACCCTCTGATGTACCTGAAACTCATCCCAATAGAACTCCTTCGCTTCTGCTGGTATTGTCTGCCAAGTGTGTCCCTCCTTATCAGAGTGAAGCTTCATGATCCTCGTGAAAGCCTTCGAAGCAACAGAAGATGGATGAATGCTGTACAAATTTTGCAAATTTATTTCACATATGAATAATATTCTCACACCTAAAGATTAAGTACAATTCAAATGCATAGGTAAATTGACTAATACTTATTGTCCTGCCACCAACTGGAGCTCCTTACGTGCCTCAATTGAAGAAGCTGCTAGAAAAGGAACAAACATGACACAAAATCAATACACGAGGCATTCTAAATATTTACATGAAAGTATATAAATCATATGACATTTGTACAATTACCTGTGTCAAATGGAGATGGAGCAGGTGGCGAAGAATCTCTTGGTTGCGGTGTATAGAAAGGAGGGATAGCAATAGGTGGAGGTAAACGAGCAGTAGACGCTGATGCCCTAGGCGTACTAGAAAGAGAAAGATGTTGAGGAGGGAAAGAACTCCCCCGTCCACATGCACTACGTCCTCGGTCGCAGCCTCCACAATGTCACTGGCCGGGCGCGTCTAAGGACGATGCCTCCCTTTTATAGTCATCTATCTATAGTATGAAGATGCATTTATATATAAAATTAAAAACTTAAGAAAATAATATTACGACATAAGTACAAAAATAAGAATGCTATTTGTAAAATAGGAGCAATAAACTGCAATATTAATTTATTTTCTACATTATATAGAGTATAATGCATTTAATTATCTTCGTCTTCTTCTTCTTTTTTTGAAGTACCTAGGACCACACATTCTTCTTCCTCATCTTCATTTGATGAACCTATGTCCACAAAGGTTCCATTTTACATCATCTAGTCTTTCGGTCAACTCTTCCAGTACCTGCACCGGATGTCTATCGACCTCATCTTCTTGAAATGGCTCAGATGTTGAGGTTAAAGCAGACTAGTTTGTTTGTATTCCTTCTACAACTACTCTAGCCTTGATTTTGCACACTGCCATCAAGTCCATTTGATCTCGTTTCATTGATAGATATGGGACATAATGGACTTGTGCAACTTGCATTGCCGACACGAATAGTTCATACTTTGTGTATCTTCTTCTATAATCAATATCAACAAGATTATACTTTGAATGCATCTTCATTCCCATATTAGGCGTTGGATCAAACCATTTATAGTTGAATAAGATAGTGCATTTTATCGGTGAGGTCGAATATTCTAACTCTAAAACCTCAACCAATTTCCCATAAAAATCATTGCATACATCACTGTAGTTGGACCTTTTTATGCAAACCCCTCTATTAACCATTTTTTTTTTGTCCCATAAACCTCGGTGTGAAACTTCTAACCATTGACAACGTAGCCAGAGTAAGCCTTTGCAATCGGATCAGGTACTTTTGCTATATCGATTATGAATTTGTTACTAATATTACTACCATTATTCCAAGCCTGTATGAAATAGAAATATAGTATTACTAAGTTTTATATAATTGATGGTGATTAAAAGGATTAATGTTTAAATTTTATTGAAGGTTACTATAGTATTAATATGGATACGCAAGCTTACCTGTGGTACTCCATTCGGATAACATTGCTAATGCTGAAAAATCACTGATAGTCCAAAGTGAAGCGGCTCGTAGTATGAAATTTTGCTTAACTAAAACATCATCTCCCACAAATGATTCAATTTTGCTATCAAAAGTTCCAAAAAGACATCAATTTTATACTTTGGATTAGAAGGACTGGTACAATGATGCACAAAAACATGTTCTCTTCTTTCATACACATTAAAAGCGGTAGATTATATGGTGTCAGAATGACCGACCATGATGAATACTATTGACCAGATTGCCCAAACGGTTGAAACCCATCTGTACACAAACCCAATCTCACATTTCTTATCTCAGATGAAAATAAAGGATATTGTGAATCAAAGTGCTTCCATGCTTCTAAGTCAGACGGATGAGTCATTACACCATCCTCAGTTTCATGTTCAGCATGCCATCTAATATGTTTAGTTGTCGCATTAGATTTATATAGTCTTTGGAGGCAAGGAATCAAAGGAAAGTAATACATCTTCTTGAATGCTTTCTCTCTTTAGAATCTCCCTGTCCCCCTGCCTTGCCTGTGATACATAGGAAGATTATAGAACTTGCATTCTTTTAATTCAAAGTCAAGGCCCTAATATATCATATAATTATTTCGACAACAAACAATCTTTTCTACTGATAATCCTAACCCTTGAATTAATTTCTTTGTTCGGTAGAAATTATCCACCATAGAATGGTCTTTCGGCAACAATTCCTTCATTAATTGCACAAAATTATCGTAACACCTTTCAAAAAAGTGGTGTTTTGATTTCATGTGTAACATTTGTGCCACCATAGATAGAACTAAGTGATTTCTGTAACCTGCCACACCTCATGGTTCGCTGCACTTAGCATGTCAAAAAGCTTTTGCGCTGCGGAGTTCGCCGCTTCCTGCATGTTGACCCAATCAAATTCTAGCCCAACAACATCAATTACCATATTATTATATCATCCGATTGCATCTGACTGAAATTGCAATACTTGATCGTTCGGTGATACACCAAAAGATCGATTGGAACCACTCTAACCCAAGGCTCGCCATGATATATCCATTCATAATAGTTATCCATAAAAACATTTTAGCATAACTGAAACTTAACTATGTCGACATCAAAGAATGCTCTTCGACACTTTTTATGCTTACATGGACACCTCAATTTGCTACCATCCACGCAACTCACATTAGCTACTGCAAATTGTACAAACGATTCCAATCCATCCAAGAATTCTTTCCATAATATCTCGTTCACCTCATACTTGTGGTACATCCATTCATGATTGGACCTCATTTTCTAAGTCATATTTAAACACCATATTGGTTAAGGGTATAAAAGGTGAAATAAATTTGAGTAAATACTAATTTTAAACTATAAAGTTATTTTTTGTCATTTTATATTTGGTACAAACCTAGCACATCTAGAAATATCTAAGTCAATAATCAACGTGAAACAACTCTTTAACACTATTCACCTTCCATAATTTCAGCAGCATCTCTCCATGGTTTTCCAAATGCACAATTGACGTGGCTTCATTAACGCCACTATGCATCTAGAGAACATCATAAGGAGATACAATAGAAATTTTACTTAAGTGAAAGCAATAAAAGTTTATCGTTTTCACGCTTTTTCTATTAATAGATATTCCTAAACTGTCCAACTTGGACAATTTAATGTCTTCTCTTCTATACGGATAAGAAAGATATCAAACGTGCGACTAAGGTTAACTTAAACTATTGATTCAATCCCAATCGCTGTCTTAAGTATCATTAAGGTTTTTTAAGTAATCCTAGCTAAGTATATTATGTATAGTTAATTGTAACTTCTAGATAAATTTCGAAAACGTTTCCCAATAAAAGTGTCAACCCCGTAATCAAAATATTAAAAAAAAACACTCCAATGATCCAACACCGTTCTCCAATCAATTCATTCATACTCAATAATCCAAACAAATTTAAGTATTCTAAAATCTATATCATTCAATAACAAACCTTATTACTTAGCAAAAATAAAATTGAAAATGATAGTTAATTAGACAACAAAAAAGTTTAAATTCTACTGAAAATCTGGCAAAGCCTCCCCTAAAAATTGAAGTATCTGCCTGTGAAAAACAGCACATTCAATTCATACAGCCCATCCGTCGGGCAATCAACCAAAATTAATCTCAGCCACCTCTTAATTACGATTTAAATATATATATTAATATTATTTTTATTAAGGAAATTAATAATTATAAAGTATTAATAAATGTAATATAATTAACAATTTACCAAAACTAAACTGCTAATTAATTAACTAAAAATAAACTATTATTGTTTTGTATGCATTTAACAAAACAATTTAATTAAACTAAACTAAACTAAACAAATTAACCTACTAATTAATTAACTAAACTAAACTAAACTAATAAACTAACTATTAACAATTATAAACTACACTACTTCACAATTTTATTTCACAACTAAATACGTTAAACATAACTAATTACTAATAAAATTAATTCAACTAATTAAGTAATTAAGTAAATAACAATTGAAAGAAAATGAATTAAAATGACTAACGCTAATTGTATTCTGTTATAATTAAGTCATAACTAATTAGTAACTAATCTATAGCTAATTAACAAATAATTAAACTAAATAATTAACTAATTTCATATATACATACTTTAATTAATAAAATAAACTATTAAACAAACCTAAATACAACTAAATTTGCAAAACTAAATAAAAAAATATACACAAACCATAAATATAATCAACTATAACATAATCAACACCAATATCACATATACATTGCATAAATATATTTATATGGCAAAAAATAAAAAAACCCAAACAATCAAAAAAACCAAACTGAGATTAAAAAGAAAAAAGCAAAACGAAGGTTTCAAAGACTCACCTGCACCGAAACACGGTCAGGCAAAGATCTCCGGTGTCTGGCAACCCTCCAGCAGCGACGGTCTTCCCAGAGTGACAGAGTGGCGACTAATAGAGAGAGAGAGAGAAAGAAAAAAGAGAAGGAGAGGCTTTGTCGCACGAGGAAGAAGAGGGCTAGGGTTTATAACCCTTTATTTTTTTGCGATCGATCTTAACAGTCGTAGAGTGCTTGATGTGGCAAATATTGTTTGTGGTTGCGATTTGTGACCGACCAAAATCGATCGTAAACCTAAAAATACCTAAGCGGTCAAAGATTGGTCGCAACGCGGTCGCACTCTACATGTTGAGAAATCTCTCATGAAATTTGTGATCGATTTTTGCGCTATCACCATTTGGTCACAAGTTGTCACAAATCGATCGCTAATGTCTTCCCTCCAAATATTTTTTGCGAAAAAAGATATTAGTCGTTGGTTATCGCAAATCGGTTGGCAATTTGCAACCGATGAGAAACAATCGCAAATATCGGCTCCAAATTGCCGAGTTTTTTGTAGTGCCATTCTAATATCCCAGTCATCAATTGTTAATCCTTGTCCCATCTCTCTCCTTGATGCCCCCACTTTCGCTCTCTCCTCTCTTGCTATGAACCTCATCTACGAAGCCATCACGAAGCGTTTTGCTTTTTCTGAGCTCCATCACCTCTGGATTACTCTTTTTCTCCATTAATTTAGGGTTTGCACATCAAAATAAAATAAAATTTGAATTTAGGGTGCAATTGTGCTAATACATTTGTCATAATTTGAATTTAGGATGGAATTATGATAGAAAGTTCAAATTGAGGTGTTTGGAAGATCAAGGTCAATTAGAGTGCAATTGTTATAACCTTTAAAGTTTAGGGTATTTTATATGGATAACCAACTCATTGCTTGGGTTAAGCTAACTCAAATATGAAATGTAAGACCATGTTATTCTCTAACTTTGAACAATTTCAAAGTAAGGTGCAATTATGACAAAAAAAAAAAAAAAAAAAAGCAATTAGGGTTCCTGTGGCGTTAAGTTAAATTTAAGGTATACTTATTCCAAGATGCAAAGCTTGGGGCCTTCATTTAGCTACAAAATGACAGGAGCTAGTTTTAAAGATCAGAAATTATCAGTTTTACATGCAACATTGAAGTGAAGAAATTTCAAAATTTAAAGGAAAAAGGCATTGAAATTTTTAGAATGATGGTTGCATGTGCAATGTATTGTAAAAAGTAAAGTGAAAAAGGAAAACAATAGAAAGGAGAAATATACTTGAAAATCGCCAGTTAACTCAATAATTTCATGCCCTGTAAATAGTAAAGTAAAAAATACAAAGAATAAAGAATAAAAGCTTCAAAAACATGTTTGAGAGTGAAACCAACCAATAAACTTGATGGTTTGATTCAAATAATAAACTGAGAAAAAGAAATAATAAATTAATGAAAAGCTACTTGAAACCACCAATAAGAAGAAAGGGTAAGCTTTGCGAATGTGAAAAAGTCATTTTCCTACAACAATAATATCACATTGAAAAACTAAATGATTTTCTATTTATGTAAACGCATTTGATATTTGATTAGACACTTGTCAATATTACGATGTGTATAAGTCCAATAAACTTTTTTTTTTAGTTTTTGAAACAATCAATAGCCTTGGCACAATGTATGATAGTTCAGTTTAAATGACCATATTGATTGTGTTTGTTATAGATGCACTATTTAATGAAGAGTAGAGAAAACGAAAGTTTTAACATATTTTACACCTTCTCTTTATCACTATAATGATCAAAAACCTGCAAAACATTTATTCTTTACATAAATGTTAATATGGTTACAATCTTTTTACCCTAACATAAGCATGAGTGCTTTTATGTTCTTTGACTATTAGAATGAAAATTTTATGCTTGGATGAATATGTAATCCAAATATTTCCTAGATGCATTTTTGGTTTTGTCTAATTTATCGTTCTTAGAATGACATTTGATACACACATCCTTTGGCTTTCTCTCATCTACTGTTCATGCATCCCATTGTTCTCTGAATTATAATCCATATAGAAAAATACTACCTTCTATTGTACTACTAAAAATATCCTTCATCACTATCTTTCCATTATTGTTTGCAACCCATTCATTGTTCAAGTTATTGGCCAAACTACTAAAAAATGTAATTATGATATCTAGTTCAATACGTTGTTATTGCAACTACTTTAACTTACTAACTTAGTTCAATCCCCATCTACAACACATATTGCATAGAACATAATGAGGTTCTTACTTTATTTTCTCACAAGTTAAGATTTGCTATATTATAACTTTAATCCTTAAAGAATCTACAGTTGGAAATCTCTTTATGTTGCACATATAAAAATTATCTTCAAATCTCTTGTAATTAATTAAGTTCTTTTGAGTCCAACAATAACTGTTATACAGCTCCAAATTTTTCACATTTTTCATCCACAATAACACTCAGCATACAAATTTTCCAATCATTAAGTATGCAAATGAAGCTCTGACTTTATTTTCTCACGAACTAAGATTTGCTATATTACAATCTCAATACTGAAAAAATCTTGGAATAAAAATCTCTCCGTAGTGTGCAGCTACAATCATCATAGAACTTCTTATAATCAATTAAGTTCTTTTGATTCCATTAATGACCGTCATACAACCCTAAGGTTTTCACGTTTACCCTACACATTAACATCTCAGCATGCAAATTACAAGCATCAAGTATGCAAAAGATCTAAGTGCATGCTTCTCCCATCTTGCATGCATGGCTCATCTTGTCAGTCTACTATCACTCCAAGTTCAGGGCTAAACATAAGAAATCAAATAGCAAATCCATCATTGTATAGTGTTTGCCCATTTAGCGCAATCTAGTAATATGCATAATGTATTGCCAAAGTATATAACTAATTATTGTCCCTAACCCCAAGCCACTATATCATACTAATCCTCTTACATCATTATCTTCCTACCAAATGACAAGTGTCTAACATCCAGCTTGTTTTTGAGATAAAATTACTTGTTTCAATATTATGTTCTCATCAAGTAACAAGTCTTTAATATCCATATTATTTTTAAATAAAATTATTTTTTAGGGGATAAAGTAAAGCAAACCAATTGGTTGTTAGAAGATGTAACCACTACATCTTTTTCCTCCAAAATAATTAGCCTTCCTATAATTTCTTTTCTCATTGTCTAAAATTATATTAGTTTAATTTCATTGTTTTCAGGTTGTGTCAGACACAAATTATGCTAATAGAAGGACTTTAAAACAATAAATAGTTTTGATGCAACTTACGGTTGTTCCACCACATTGACTCTATCATATTGACCCTATTAGTTGTAGGTGAACTATCTAATGAAGAGGAAAGAGAATAAAAAGTTAAAACATTTCTATTACTATAATTACTAGAAACCTACAAGACATTTATCGTTTGCAAAAATGTCAATATGAATGCAATATTTTTGCCCCAACTTAAGTATGATATGCTTTTTTATACTTTAAATTTTAAAATGAAACTTTTATGCCTGGATGTACATATAATTCAAACATTTCCTAGATGCATCCTCTGCTTTTGTTTGGTTTACCATTCTCAAAACGATATCTGATACATATATCTTTTATCATTCATTCATCCTATTATTCTGTAAATTATAATTCAAATAAAAAAAGAATATTACCCTCTATTTCACTAGCAAATATATCCCTTGTCATTGTCTTTCTATTATTATTCGCAGCCCATTCATTTTTCAAATTAGTGGTCGAGCTATTAGAAAATGTTATTATCAAGTTGAGATCTAGTTCCATGCGTTGTTGTTGCAATTCAATCCATAGTCACAACTTCAACTTACTAACTTAGTTCAACCCCCATCTACAACTCAATGCACGGAACACAATGAGGCTCTTATATATTTTCTCGCAACTTAAGATTTGCTATATTATGTGTTTATTCGATAAATTTAGCAATTCTAATAGTTATTAACTATTTTAATAGTTGTCATTTGTTTTACTAGTGGTTAGCTGTTGAATATTAGCTGTTAATGGTTAACGATTATATAGCCGTTTAGAATAAAAGTGTTTAGTATATATAACTGTTTGATTAGCTATTTAATATAAAATGACAAAAAAGGGTATGAAAGCGAGGAACAAGGTAAAGATAAGTTATGGATATAGGTGTTATAAAGAAATTATAAAATGCTAAACGTTAATGAAGATAAATTTTCATAAAACACTGTCTCAAGCTCTAAACGTTAAGGTAGATATTGTATTACTGAATGCTATAATTAATTAAAATAATGTTTCAATTCTATCAAAATACGAAATGCTACTTCAAACGTTGTTCTACCGAAGATGGCCTATAACTTTAATCCTTAAAGAATCTAGGATTGAAAATCTCTCCACGTTGTACATATGCAAATTATCTTCAAACCTCTTACAACCAATTAGGTTCTTTTGGGTCCAACAATGACCGTTATGCAGCCTCAAGATTTTCACATTTTTCATGCATAAGAACACTCGGCATGCACATTTTACAATCATTAAGTATATAGAAGACCTAAGTCCATGCTTCTCCAATCGTGCATGTATGTCTCATGTTGCCAGTCTATTATCACTCCAAATTTAGCCCTAAGGACATGAAATTAAATACAAAACCATCCTTGTTTAGTGTTTACCCATTTAACGCCAATCGGATGACATTCACAACGTATGTCCAAAGGATAGATTGAGCATTTTCCCTAACTTCATCCAATGATAGGTGTCTAACATCTATCTTGTTTTTGAAATGAAATTATTTCTCTCATTGTTATCTTCCCATCAAATGAAAATTGTTTAATATTCATATTATTTTTAAAGTAAAATTTTTTTTTAGGGCACAAGGTAAAGCAAAATTATTAGTTGTTGAAAGATGCAATCATTAAATCTTTTCTCCCCAAAACAATTAGTCTTCTTACCGTTTCTTCTCTCCATTTTTTTAGCTTATATTAGCTATTTAACTTCATCAATTTTAAGTGTTGCAAAATAAAAAGATTTTAAAACAATAAATGGTTTTGGCAACACTTGTGATGGTTCAATGAAATCACCACATTGATCGTATTAGTTGTGGATGACTTGTTTAATGTAGGGGATTTCAAATTCTCTCTTATTGTAATGATCATAAATGTACAAAGTATTTATTGTTTGCATAAATTTTCAATATGCATGCAATATTTTTACCTGATATAAGCATGAGTGCTTTGTTGTTTTTTAAACTTAATTTTAGAATGAAATTTTATACTCGAATGCGTATATAATTCAAATTTTTTGTAGATGGATCATGTACTTTTTTTGATTTATCTTTCTCAGAACGCAATCTAATACACACTCTTTGTCATTTACACATCATATTGTCCTTTACATTATAATGCACATGAAGAAGACTATATTCTGTGCACCGAAAACATCTCTCAACACTGTCCTTTCATTGTTATTCGTAGTCCCATCCATTTTTCAAAGTTAGTGGTTGAACTACTAGAAAATGCAATTACCAGACTGATATCTAGTTCCATATACTGTTGTTGGAATTCAATCTATAATCAATAATTCAATTTACTAATCTAGTTCAATGCTCATTCACAGTTTAAATCGCACGAAAATAAAATGAGGCCCTTACTCCATTTTCTCATGAGATAAGATTTTCTATATTATGATCTTAATCCTTAAAGAATCTAGAGATAAAATTTCTCTATGATGTGCATATACAGATTATCTCGAACTTCTTATAACCAATTAAGTTCTTTGAGAATGGCTGCCATGCAGCTCTTGAGATTTTCACGTTTTTCTTGCATAGTAACACTTCATCATGCGAATTCTAAGTTACACGAACATAGACACGAGACTCGAGACACGACAAGACATGGACATTGGACTTAATATTTTTTAAAAAAGAAGTAGGACAGTGACATGCTTAGGACACACTATACTTAATAAGTATAATTTATTAATAATTCTATTAAGTAAAATAATTATTTATAATAAGTCATAAACATAAAATAAAAAATACTCCATTTCTTATTTCACCACAATTAGTTAAATTCTCAAAATGAATATTATCATTGAAATCATAGCATCTCTAGCTTATTCAGAGATAAATTGACAATTTTAATAATTCTAATATCTTTAAACGAGATCACAATATACTTAATAAGTATAATTTATTAATAATTCTATTAAGTAAAATAATTATTTATAACAAGTCATAAACATAAAATAAAAAATACTCCATTTCTTATTTCAACATAATTAGTCAAATTCTCAAAATGAATATTATCATTGAAATCATAGCATCTCTGAACTTATTTAGAGATAAATTGACAATTTCAATAATTCTAATATCTTTAAACGAGATCAAATTAATCCCCAAAAATATTTCACACTTTAGTTGGTTAAATATAATATTGTCAATTCTTTTTTAAAAAAGCCTTGTGAATTACTGATTTCAAACCAATATTGTGAATTAATTCTTGAATTTGATAATAATATAGATATGTAATAAATTATAAATTGTAATTATAAGATAGAGATTTTTCATTCTTTTATGTATATTTTAATTTTTTATTTTAACTATTAATAATTAATGACTATATATGCAAGACAACAACTTTAAAATTTTTGTTAATGAATTTATCTAAAGTTTAATAGAATTTTCAAATGTGTCTCTAAAGTGTCTCATAAATGTCCTCAAAATTTCTCAGATATGTCCTTAAAATGTTTGAAATTAATAAAATAAAATAAATAATAGGACATATTTTTTAAAATGTCTAACACTTATCTGAAAGTATCTAAGAGATGTCGGTATCTGACATGGGTACTTGAACCTTTTAAGGTATTCGTGTAACTAAGTGCAAATTGCAATCATTAAGTACACAACTTATCCAAGCTCATGCTTTTCTCATCTTGCATGCATGTCTTATATTACTAGTCTACCATCACTCCAAGCTTAGCCCAAGTACAAAAATTTAATAACAAATCTATTTTTATATTCTTTGGCTATTAAACACTAATCGGATGACATGTATGATGTATGCACAAATGATATGATTGATTATTTGCCTAG
The DNA here is from genome assembly GCF_041381405.1 of Jatropha curcas. Lineage (NCBI taxonomy): Eukaryota > Viridiplantae > Streptophyta > Magnoliopsida > Malpighiales > Euphorbiaceae > Jatropha > Jatropha curcas. The sequence goes on along the minus strand of NC_143152.1, from coordinate 8,899,962 downwards.
CTCCAAGATATTAGACAATATTAATCCTCTTTCATTATCATCTTCTCATCAAATAACAAGTGTCTAATACCTATCTTATGTTTGAAATAAAATTACCTCTTATTTTTAATCAAATGACAATTGTTTAACATTCATCTTGTTAAATTACTTCTTTAATTGGTATCTTCCCATCAAATTACAATGTCCAACATTCATGTTTTTTTAAAAACTAAAAAAAAATTATCTTTTAAGGGACAAAACAAAAGAAACCAATTGGTTGTTAGAAGATGCAATTACTACATCTTTTTTCTTTCAAGACAATTAGTTTTCTTATAATTTCTTCCCTCCATTTTTCATAGGGTTACATTAGTGGAATAACTTTATACATTTTAAGTTGTATCATGTACAAGTTGTACTAAATAGAAGGATTATAAAACAGTAAATGGTTTTGGTACAACTTATGTCTGTCACAACTTGTGGTGCTTCAATTTAAACGGTCACATTGATGTTATTAGTTGTGGGTGAATTGTTTAATGAAGAGGAAAGAGAATGAAAATTTGAATTCAAACTTGGGCCTTCGCTTTGTTACCATAATGATTAGAACCTATAAAGCATTTATTATTTGCACAAATATCAATGTACATGTAATATGTTTGCCCAGCATAAGCATGAATTTTTTTTATTGACTTTTAGAATGAAAATTTTGTGCTAGGATACATGTGTAATTTTAACATCTTCTATTCGCATCATTTGGCTTTACCGTTCTTAGAATAATATATGGCATACATATCATTTATTGTTCATGCATCTCATTATCCTCTAAATTATAATCCACATAAAAATACTACCTTTCAAGTCGCAACCAAAAATATCTCTCAACGCCATCCTTCTATTGTTATTCATAACCCTGTCCATTTTTCAATTTAGTGAATGAATTACTGAAAAATGCAATTGTCAGATTGATATCTAGTGTCATACGTTGTTGTTGCCATTCAATACACAATCACTACTCTAATTTACTAACTTAGTTCAACCCTCATCTACATTTCAAATAGTATGAGAACCAAATGATGCTTTTATTTCATTTGCTCACAAGCTAAGATTTGCTATGTTACACACTTAATCCTCAAAAATATCTAGGGATGGAAATCTCTCTATAGTGTGCACCTACAAATCATCCTAAAATCTCTTACAACCAATTAATAGTTTTTTTTATGTCTAGCAATGACCGTCATATAGCCCAAAATTTTCACATTTTTCTCTACAAATAACGAACATCTTAGCATATAAATTGCAATCATTAAGTACGCAAAAGATCTAAGCTCATATTCTCATGTCTTACATGTATGGCTCATCTTGCTGATCTACAATCAAAGCAAGTTCGGGCCAAGAGAAAGGAAATCAAATAGCAATTCATCCTTGCATACTGTTTGTCATTTAATACAATTATATGACATCGACGATGTATACCCAAAGGATATGATTGAGCATTTGCCCTAACCACAAGCCATTGCACAATACTAATCATCTTTCATTGTTATCTTCCCATCAAATGACAAGCATCTAACATCCATCTTGTTTTTAAAATAAAATTACCTCTTCCATTGTTATCTTCTCATTAAACTATAAGTGTCTAACTTCCATCTTATTTTTGAAATAAAATTATTATTTAGGGGACAAAACAAAGCAAACCAATTGGTTGCTGGACGATGCAATCACTATATTTGTTTTTCCTTCCAAAACAATTACCCTTCTTACCATTTTTTTTTCATCCATTTTTCATAGGGTTACATCAATAATTTAACTTCACAAATTTCAAGTTGTGGTAAGCACAAATTGTGCCAAATATCTAAAACAATAAATGGTTTTGGCATAATTTATGCCCGACACAACTTTTGGTAGTCCATTTGAAATGACTATATTGGCCGTATGAATTGTAGGTGAATTATTTAATAAATATGACAGAATAAAAATTTAAAATTCAAGTTTTAGGCTTCATCTTAATGATAAAAAACTACAAACATTTATTGTTTTGCACAAATATCAATATGCATGTAATCTTTTTGCCTAACACAAGCATGAATGCTTTTTTATTTTTTGACTTTTAGAATGCATATTTTATGCTTTAATGTGTATGTAATTCAAACATTTTCTAAACGCATAATTTGGCTTGTCTAATTTACCATTCTGAGCATGACATCTTATACATATATCCTTTAACGTTCATGCATCCCATTATCATATGAATTATAATCCACATAAAAATACTACCTTTCATATTACTATCAAGAATATCCCACAATACGATTCTTTCATTAATGTCTGTGGCCCGACCATTTTTCAAGCTAGTGGTTGAACTACTAGAAAATGCAAATATTAGGTTGATATCTAGTTTTACATATTGTCATTGTAATTCAATACACAATCACTACTTCAACTTACTAACCTAGTTCAACCCTCATCCATAATTCAAATTGCTCAAGAATAAAATAAGGCTCTCAATCCATTTTCTCACGAACTAAGACTTGTTATACCCTTAAATCCTCAAAGAATGTTGGGATGAAAATCTCTCCATAGTGTGCACCTACAAATCATCCTCAAAGCTCTTACAACCAATTAAGTTTATATGGGTCCAACAATGACCATCATAAAACCAAAATTTTCATGTTTTTCCTGACAGTAACATCTCAGCATGCAAATTGTAACCATTAAGTATGCAAAAAAAATCCAATTCTATGCTTCTCCCATCTTGCATGCATGTCTCATCTTGTTAGTCTTTTATCATTCCAACTTTGAGCCTAAGGACATAAACATCCTTGCATAGTGTTTGCTCATTTAACGCATGCACGACGGATATGGTTGAACATTTTTTACCCTAACCCATGTCATCGCACAATACTAATCCTCTTTTAGTGTTATCTTCCCATCAAATAACATGTGTCTAACATCCATCTTATTTTTGAAAATAAAATTACCACTTTCATTGTTATTTTTTCATCAAATAACATGTCTAACAAACCAATTGATGGCTAGAAGATGCAATCACTATATCTTTTCCATCCAAAACAATTAACCTTCCTATTATTGCTCCCTTTCATTTTTAATAGGTTATATTTTATGGATTTCAAGTTGCGCCAAATAGGACTCTTTCTGAATCAAACTATAAAAACTTATGCTTGCTTTAATGGATGCTTGAATCGACAACTGCTATCATTTGGCATGGCCACCAGTTCAATTTGAATCGAAATCAAATTGCACTGTGAATGAATTGGAACTAGACCGGAATCACCGGTTCAAGGGCCAGTTAAGGTTCATGTGAATATTAAAATCTAAACCGAAATCAGCAAATGACTGGAGTTCTGGTTAGATTCGAACCAAAAATTTTTTATTTTTATTTTCAAAATTATAATCAATTAGCTTATTTTATATACTTCTAAAATTCTAAATAATCTTTTACCGTGATACACTTTACTTAAGAATTTTTTTTTTTTGAAATACACTTTATTTTTAAAAATCTAAAAAGTAAAATGGTAAAAAAAAAAAGTGAAATATTTAGTCTAAAATTGTACTGTTTGATGCAAATAGGAGTTTAACATTTTCTTTTCCTTTTAAATTGTTCACTTAGTTCAAAATTACATTATTTGAGGCATTTTTCAAAATTTTCTAACAATTTATCTAATTAATAACATTTAGACAAAATAAAATGATAATTTATTTGATTATTTTGTAAAATTAATTAATTCTATTTATTATATGTGAATATAAACATTCTAAAAGTTATTTAAAATAAAATTTACCAATATTTTTAAACTCATATTAATTTTTTCAAAAGAAGAATACAACCTTAAAACTGAATTATTATTTTAACAAAATGCACATATTACTAGAAACCATGATCAGAACCATCACGGTGGAAAATCGGACCGAAACCCGCGATTGAGGCCAGCTATCATGCTTCACGAATAGGCTAACCAACTGCACCGCTATCAGGGAAAAAATCAATTGACAAAAAAAGTCTTTTTCATATTGTTTTCAATAAAAATCAACAAAGGTGGGATACTTATTATTTGTTTTGTGAATTGTTATTAAAATAATATTATATTATTTTGATATTTCGAGAAGCGTACTTGTTAAGAGTACTATAAAACTTTTAAACTCTATCATTCAAAAGGAAGATTAGTGTGGACTCTCTCAAATGGGAGATTAACCTGCATTGAAAAGAGACAGCTACCTCCTAACCAAAAGAATAATAATAATAATAGTAATATACATTAAATTTTATTTTTTATCATAAAAATAAAATATTGAAAATATGTAAAAAGACACAGGAGCTTTATTTTTTTGAGTTGAAATTCATCTGTTTTTATCATAAAAGCTTAAGATGGGCAAACAATATTCTCAAATTTATTTACTTTTTTCTAAATGTCAAATAGACTGTTACGTCGATGATCTATGTTCCAAAGTATATGATCAACGATGGGGATGCAGAACTTGAAGAACATGCCTTCTTTCTAAACCCTTTATATTCAAATAGCCTAATAAGGTCCCTAAGGGCTCGTACCATATTTTCTGATCCAAGCATCTAAATCATTTCATTTCCAGGACCTCTGGAAATTTGAGATGTGGGTCTGTTACATTAATCTCAATAACACTCTTTGAAACAAAAAGCTCAACTCAACAAATGGCCTTTTACCTCCACTTACAGCTGAACACATCATACAAGCCACTCCAGACCTGAGAGTTGTAATCTGAGAAAATTTCCTGATAAATTATTAAATATTTGGAAAGAAAATAACTCTCTATATATATGTTTTCTTCTGGTTAGCTATTTAGGCCCCAAAACATGTATAACTTATTAGGGAATGCTATATTCTAAACAAGCATTACACTCTTCATATCTCAAAGACAGAAAACACAAAAGGCATCGCGTGACTAATACCTACATAAATGTAATGTAGATCCCTACAATGGACATTCGCAGTGACCATTTTGTGGAACTATAAATTAAGCTCTTGGATAGCGAGAGCGACCTTTCTTTTTGAGGAACTCAGGAATCTCCACTGAACTACCTTCAGTAAAAGAGGGTCGCCGATTTATCCCAAAGGTTACATCTCCTGGCGATAGTTGACTTGCCTGCATTTTAACCATCAATAAGCAAAATATTGCAATGCACATGTTATCGTGCGTGTTGAGAGAGAGAGAGAGAGAGAGACCTGAAGGGGCCTGCTTTCATTCTCCTCTTGCCTCTTAAATCCAGTTGCAATTAGAGTTATGCTGACCTGAATGAAAACCATGTCGATTAAAATTTTAAAATCCACTTATATGAATTGGATTCAAAAGGTTCCAAGTCTTTCACTCCAAAAAAAAAAAGTTCCAAGTCTAATCAAGTAGCAGTAAAGAGGTCCACGGTTAAGATATCAAGTAAAATTCAAGGTGTGGTGGTCAAGCACTCAAAGTCCAAATCCATGCAAGCTTTACAGTTTGAGGGAAATATTGGCCAAAAGGGGGGAGATATTTGTAATTGTTACACAGGAAAAAGAAGGGGGAACAAATAAAGAGGTAGAAATTGATTGGGATTATCAGAAGAGCCATGACATTCATGCTGGAGCTATACTAACAGAGTTCAACTCATAATAGTTTTCCAACGCTAATGCCCATTTCTTATGACCCAAATAAACAGTGATTAAGATCTCTGATTTAAAAGTTTGCACAAGTCCTGTTACGGTAAGCAATGACTTACTTGACCGCTTAGTGATGGATCTATCACTGCTCCAAAAATTAAATTTGCAGTCGGATCTACAAGGTCGTATATAACCTCTGCTGCAGCATTAACCTGGAAGAATTGTCAAGTTTGTCAGAGAATATGGAAATAATAAATTATTACGTCAACTACAATAGAAGCTATGAATTCACTTCTGGCTCTAAATTATGATTCTCTATGGCAAAAATATAGCTGACACCAAACAGTTTCAAAGCCATATAAAACAAAATCTAATATGCACCCAGTAACATTTTTCCCAGTTGTAGACAAGATACGAAAGATGAGGATTAGACATCTTCAAGCAAGTTACTAGTGTGAAAATTGGCTAAATATGCCCCTGCAATATCCCCTTGTTTAATTACAAGGCAAGGTACACCATCAAACAGCGGGAGTTACAGGAGCAACATAAAAAATTTTTACAATTTCACTGTGAAGGTGATGAGAAAAACAAGTTTCGTTTAAAGCAAGGATAGTTATTGGAGGAACTGATCACAGAAATTAGTGGCCAGAAGTGGATAGCTTTTCTCACAACAATTATATAGAGAAAACAAATCCCCAAAAATATAGCTTTAAGCTGAAAATTTCTTCGATTACCTATAACAGATGAGCTTTCATACAAGTAATAGTTGCTATATGATTTTTCAAAATACAATATAATATTGAGGCATTAAACAAGATGCAATCCACCCGTCCAACCAGAGTGAAATAGAAGCAGTACCTCAAATAAAGTCAAATCACTTCCACCGGTAATGTTCCATACAATTCCAGTTGCCCTTTCTATACCAATATCCAATAAAGGTGATTGAATTGCATTTAATGCAGCATCTCTGGCCCTTGTTTTCCCTGTACAGAAACACGAAAAAATGGAAATTAACTTTTTGAATGCCCAAATAATGCTTGATGACAACGTAACCTTGAAATCCAAGACAGAACTACATGGTAATAGAGAGGCATTTTTAGGCAATCAAAACACAGAAAACAAAGAAATTGGGCATCATGATTTACATAATACCGGGTGAAATGAACAAAGCAAAAAGGTGTGCTTATTGTTTTGTTTCCTCATAAATGTTTACATGAATCATCAATCAGAAAAAAACAATTGAAATAGCAAGGAAATAATCTATCTTTTTCCCAGTATTCTGCAAGTACCTAGTACAAATTCTGAATCTTAAGCAGTTTTAGCCTTTCTGATCCATTTAGGAATAAACTATATTTACGCTCTTGAACTTTGAAACTTCAGCTATTCAGCCCTTAAACCTCATGTGTGCAATAAAATCATTGTACTTGACTACTTGTCCATTTGAGACTATTAGTTACAACTTCGATATTTTTAACTGTAGTTTACAGTACACACCTTGTTAAATTTGTTAATAATGACTTTTTCCTAATTTTTATAAAATGAATTATGAACTATACACTAGACTATTAGGCTATTGTCAGTTAATCAACATGATACTTAGCCTCCATGAAAAAATATGGGAAGTAGAATAAGCTGAAGTTACACCCCACCAACCCCACTAATCTCTTTTTTCAAACAGTGATTAAATATATAAGCTGCTGAGCATTAGGCAACCACTTGCTTGTTTTCCTTGGCAAAGGAATATCTCATTTTTTACATCAGGTAGCTCCAAGTTTTGAACAAGTCTCTTCATGTAAGAGGCCAAATGTAAATTCAAGTTGGAATACAAAGTGAAAAGGAAAGGTTAAAAGTGTGACAAGTAGCTTAAAATTACCAGTTGCAGTTCCTATCCCCATCAATGAAGATCCAGCATTTGCCATTATAGCTCGCACATCAGCAAAATCCACATTTACCAAACCTGGAATCTGCAATTCATCAAACCTACCACTGATTAGAGTTCAAAGGATAGTTTCCAAAGGTCAAAAATATGCATGATATTCAGCATGAAAACTACTCTCTCATTTTATTTAACCAATAGACGATAAATCAGAGAATGCACATATTTTGAAGTATATGCATTCCAATGTTATTCAGAGAAGTTCCAATGCATAAATGCAGATGGGTGTTTATGCCAAAAAAATTCATAAATATATAACTATTTCCACGACAAAGTAATCACATGAACCCGCATATCTAACTTGCAATTTGCAGACCATTCTAGAGGACCACCAGTAAACTCTAGAAGGAATGAGTTCAATTACCATGAACCATGAAGTTAGAAAGAGTGCTAGCTAATAATTATGGCTCCTAGTATACGAAACAATGTATAGAATTTCTCTTTTACTTTTTTCAATACACACCGTAATGATATCAGAGATACCACGAACACCCTGTCGTAAAATATCATCAGCCAGGTTAAATGCCTCTGTTACTGGGGTAGACTGGGAAACGGCAGTCAATAATTTGTCATTTGGAATGACAATCAGTGTATCAACATTATCTCTTAAAGATGCAATTCCTTCCTGGGCCTGGACTGCTCTTCTTCGTCCCTCGAAAGAAAAAGGAGTTGTGACTATACCAACTGTCAATATACCCATTGACTTTGCAACACCTGCAATCACAGGAGCCCCACCAGTGCCAGTTCCCCCACCCATTCCAGCCTGCATATGGAAGCTTAAAGTTTCAAATAAGAGAAATAAAACTACATAAACATATATATACACACACCCAGCAAAAGATTTCATCCTCTGGCACCTAGATGACTTTAAGATGAGTAAGTATCAGCAGAGACCTCGACATTTCAAGATAAAGAGTACAAGTGTAAGACAGAAATCCATACATCCTACACCAAACAACTATAATATTAGACAATAGTAACACTTTTTGAGTTTGTTACGAAACTTTTGAGATCCAAAAAATAAGACAATGATGTCATTATCCATTTATATATGCTCATCCAAGCTAAGTTCTCAAGTCACCTCAATTACACCCCAAGCAGTTCAGATAGGATATAGGTCATCTCCAAGTTGATTATGTATACAAATGTGTCCATCCTTTATTGGATTTTCTCTCAGATCCTTTTTTCTTTCTGAGGCTTCATTGAAAATAATGGTGTCAAATTAAACAGATCAGCAATTTTTCCTATTATAGTATTTTTCCTATTATACTCAGCAATTTAAACAGCTCAGGCATTGCTGTATCCAGCTACATATAGTATTTTTCCTATTATAAACCAGTACAGAGTAACTTCATAATATATTTTGCAACAAGCTTACAATGACCTGAGATTAGACAGGAATATGACCGTAATACACAGTGCATTAGCGACTCCAGAGATAAGCAATCTGCTACTGGCAGCTGGTCACAGAAATGAAAAAACAAGGAAAACTAAATGCCATGCAAAACTATCATATGAAATCAACCATAATTCCAGAAGAACAGCATTAAAAAAAATTAAAGAAAATGATACATGGTTACACCAAATTGAAACAGTAATGATCAAACCAATGTACTGCTCATATCATAGACCAATATATGGACCAGAAAATATCAATTGTTGCTTAAAAAATTGTCACATGCCTAGTTCCCTGTATCAAGACACAAGGTTGAACCAGTATTTGGGAAAGTTTTTCTGTTTCATTTTAGACCGCCACATAATCTGTTCATCTCCTCTAACTTTGAAATGTTGACAAGAGCTACCAGTTAACAACACATAAAATCCATGATGTTTACATTTATTTTTCACCCTTAAAAAGCATATAGATAGCGAGTGTATCAGTGTAACATAATCATTATTAAAGAACTCTGATGTTACAGATGCTGAACTTACTGTGACAAAGACCATATCAGAACCATAAAGTGCCTCCTCTATTGCTTCTTTGCTTTCTTTGGCAGCATTCATTCCAATCTCAGGGTTACCTCCAGCTCCAAGACCTCTAGTCAGCTCCTGACCAATTTGCAAACGATTCTCTGGAAATACAGGAGACATTTTCATAGCCTGCACATCTGTATTGACAATCCAAAACTCCACACCCTTCATCGAACTCTCTATCATGCGGTTGACTGCATTCGACCCACCACCTCCAACACCAATAACTTTGATCTTAGCTTCATTATAATTACTTGGACCAGATTCATCTCCTAAGCTATCAGTAACAGTTCCACTCGAAGTATCCTTCCTTGGAGTAGTTACTGTATTGTTTCCCTCACCTCTAAGCATTGATATTTCAGGATGAAGGTCCAGAAACGGGTCTTTATTGTGATATGGGCTAACACTATGAGACTTTGCCAAACACTTAGAATTTGAAATTTTTGACTTTTGGCTAGCACCCAGATACCTATTCTTATCATCAGACATTTTTAGAGAACCAACTTTCCCCAGGTGATTCTCCACTGACACTCTCCCTCCAAGAACAGTTACCATCCCCATTGGGTTCCTAGTATCAGAAGCTGTACAATATGGCGACACACAAGCTGCCATCTTGAATTGGGCTGATGAAATAATAACACTAGCTTCAAGCACCAAACTCACTTAAAACACCTAACTATACTGAGAAATATTCACTTCCAAACCCTGACAAAAAAAACCAGAAAATCCATCAATATTTAGCATGCAAAAAAGAACCTGACATATAACTACACACAAACCCACATTCAAATAATAGGAATAACCTAACAGAAAAAATTTAAGCACAATTCGCAATGAAAGACTTTGTCATGAAGTATAAAAATGCTAAACAAATTCAATGGTAGAGCTTAAAATAAAGAATAATCTACATTACTAACCCCAACCCAACAACAAAGAGTCAATTTCCACAAAATGCTGAGAGTAAAAAACAACTAAACCCATCAACAACGAAATGAACCACTAAAAGACAAATAAAAGAAAATATCAGCAGCGGAGCAACTCTTAGATCATGAAAAGCGATTCAAATAAAGAAAGAAGAGAAAATGACATCTGGGATTAGTAAAGGAAGTATAGAGAGAGACCTGAAAGCTTTGCAGAGCAAGAGAGAAAGCAAATTGTGGAGGAGCATTTGGCAGCTGAGGAATACAGTCGAAATGGCGAGGTTTGGCCTCGTTTGTTTTTTGGGATAAAAAGAAATCAAAAGGGAATTGGGATTAGTTTTTCATTTGCCTTCAAACTCGGCACTATTATGTGAGTTTTACAATTTACACCAGTACCGTAACTATAACAAACTTTTCGGTTAATTTCAAAAGGATACTAAATATTTATTTTAATATACATTTTGGTCCTTAATGTTCTAAAATTAATTAAAAGTGTACAGAAAATTTTTTAATTCCATTAGTGTAAAATCTTTCTTCCTTCTTAATTTAAAAACGATTAAATAATTTTAATTTTTTTATTCAGAATTAAAGTAATTTAAAGATTAAAGATAATTAAGGGTCAGAGTGAAATCTAATTTAAAATACTAAAACTAATCTACCATAAAATTTGTATAATTTGATAATGATGGACCAAGATATTCACTCATAAAAAATATTTAAGGATTATAACTATTAATTTTCAAAATGTATATAGAACAAGTTTCAGATATTTTAATAATTTTTTTTGAGAAGATCATATATTTATAATAATTAATCCTTACATTTGTTTTTAAGTTTTTGTTTGATAAAAAAGGGAAAAAAACCATTAAATAAAATTTAAAGATATAAAAAATTACTTAGGAATTAAAAATTTACTAATTTCAGATATTTTTAATAAGTTAATCTAAATTTTTCCCTCTTTATGGTTTTTATTTGACAAAAAATTAAAAAAGAAAAAAAAAGACCTACAAAAATCTTGTGAAGACAAAACAAGCAATTTACGTTGTAGGTGGAAAGTAGGATTGAATTGGTGAGCAACAAAAGAACAGGACATGTGGGCCTAAGTGTGAAAGTGAAACAATGACCTCTTCTAGCTCAATCAAACTCAAAGCCCCTTAGTCCCTTACCAAGCTAGGGTTTTTGTGATTTGCTAACTGAGCTTTCTTTTCCTCTGGCTCTTCAATTCTAAAAGCCTTGAAACGCCTCCTTTTGTAGTGAAGACATAAAAATATTTCATAATCTAAAGAATTGTTCAATAATATTAGTTATTTTAGTAAGCTGTTAGCTGTTATATCTGTAAAATTTTCTTTTGGGGTCAAAATTTCCCTCCTTACCCAAACTTATAATTTTGTTACATGTAAAAGGAGTCAGTAACAAGAAATAAGAGGGGCAACGAGTAATTAAACCACGTATATAAAGAAAACTTTCAAATAAGAGGGATCAATTGACCCCTCTTTTTTGTTAATACATCCATCACTACCGTTATACATAACTATTTGTTGTTTTATACGTCCACTGCTGTTGTTATAAATAGCTATATAAAACAACTAACAACTATGTATAACAACAATGGTGGATGTATTAACAAAAATGAGGGATCAATTGATCCCTCTTTTTTTGTTTTACTAATTGATAGTTATTAGCTAGTAGTTGTCTATTATCGGTTTAAATTAGCATTGTTCACTGAAAATAGTTGCTATTTAATTTGAAATGACAAAAAATGACATTAATTGCTTAATTAGTTGAATTCCGAATAAGAATGGGTATATATTAAAAAATTTTAAAATACTTCAAATAATCTAAGAAAAAATTTAATGATGGACTGAAATATTCACTCATAAAAGTATTTAAAGATAAAAAATTATTAATTTTCAAAAGGCTTAATTATAAATTTAATGTCTGAACTTCTAATAATTTTCTATTTTAGCGTCTCAACGGAAAACATTTATAATCAAGTGTCTGAACCGATTAATTTTTTTTTCATTTTGGTGTCACCGTCCTACGTGGATTGCCGAAATTATGAATAGGACGTATGGGACACACTATTTGTTAAAAATGAAGCCAATTAGGACACCAAGTATCATGACACATCGGATTTGATGTATCAAGCAGTGATGTGTAAATGTTTAAGGATAAAATTGCCCTTAACAAAAATCCTACTCTCCACCCAACTCTCTCTCAATCAATGAATTGGAAAATCAAAGCTCTCCCAAAATAGAGAGAAACTAACCCTAGCGCATTCACATCCTAACACAAAACGAATTGAATCCTTGTCTTTAAAGAATCAAAGCACTATACTAAATGATTCAATTGAGAAGAAGGACGAATCGCAGAGGAGAGGACTCGAAGAAGGAACTAATCACATTCATTGATGAAGGTTAGTGTCAAATCCATTCATTCTTAACTCTTTTCCAGTTTTGAGTCCATTTTATACATTTCCATTTTATTTGTTTTTTTGTTTCTTTGATTTTGAGCAAATCGATGCATTTCTTATTGATGGTTGATGATTTGAGAAATATGATTACATGTGTTTTTTGAATGAAGAAAGGGAAAGGGTTATTGTTTCTATACTTTATGTCGAAGCCTTTTTTGTTGATAGTTGATGTTTCTCTTCTCGATTGCATGTGTTTTTTGACTGAATAAAGGGACAGGGTTACTGTTTGTGTACTCTCTGTTGATGTCAGTGGGTTGTGGGGAAAATCTATTTCTTCTATAATTTGTTTGGTTCTTTTGTATACAATATTGCTTTATTGTTGAACTGGAAATAAATAAATATTTATGGGGGGTAAACATTTATTGCTTTATTGTTGATGTGCATATTTTTGTTGTTTTCTTTTAAAGGATGGCAATGCTATAATTGATGTTTCTTGTGGGGGGTAATTTTATGACAAATGAGAGAGGTATTGTCAAAGAGTATGTGAGGGGTGATAAGATGGAGGTGGAAGTAGATACTTCTACCTTTTGTTCGAATTCTTTTATTGATAAAATCCAGAAAGTTATTAGTGTTAAGACTATTCTTCAAATGCACTATAAAGTTGTCAATGCATCTATATCACAAGGCTTTAGGCTAGTGTGGAGTGGGGCCTTGTCTGATATGATGGAATTGGCTAGCGCAAAGAAAAGGATAGAGGTATATATTGAATATAAAATATATAGGGAACAAAAGGGTAAATTCAAGTGGAAGGGAAATAGTGGAACTATTTGACCTAACTGTTGGGTTGAAGACACTAATGAGGGCAATGGTGAGGCAGATGTTAATGATAGTCCACAAGAGGGAATTGAGGGAGGTTGTAATGTATTTAATGAGGTAGGGTCCGGTGGAATTAGGGTAGACAGCAGGGCGAGGGATTTGAGGGAGTTGGTGAAGCTTTTAATGATATTGGATCTGTTAGGATTAGGGTAAATAGTGGGGCTGAGGGAGTTGATGAAGCAAGAAATAAGGTAGGGGAAGTGGAGAAGCAGCTGAATGTGTTAAGTTACCTATAAAGGAAGGAAATAACAATGTTGAGGAAGGAGTTGTTCATGTTGCAGCGCAAGATGATGATGATGACTTAGTGGAATGTGAGTGGATTTCAAACAGTGATAAGGAGCTACAAGAGGCAAGGGAAGCAATGAGAAAATATAAACAAAATAAGAAGAAGAAAAAGTTAGAAGGAAACCGAGGGGGGTCAAATACAACAGCTCAACCATCAACTTCAAATTGTAGAGCAACTGCAGAACCTGCTGAAGTAAATGAGGAGGATGGCAACCTGACTGACTATGTTGATTTTGATGGACGAGTCAGCCTAGAAGGCAGTGATGGAGATACAGTGAGCATGAGCATAGGAAGAGAAGAAAAAATAAGTACAAAGTCTTTAATCCTAATGCTGAGAAGGTTACATTTGCTTTGGGTATGACATTTAAGAATGAATTAGAGTTTAAAGAAGCAGTTAGTACATTGGCAATATAAGAAAGAAGAGAGGTGAAGTTTGTTAGGAATACCTCAATTCAATTTGGCTAAGTGTGTTAAGAAGGACTGTCCCCGGATGGTTTATGCATTAATGGAAGAGTCAAGAAATGACATTGTGTTGAAGACCTTTAGAAATGAGCAAACTTGCTCCATTTCTTTCAAAAATAGGAGGTGCAGTGCTAAATGGATGGTAAAACATTTGTTGCCGAAGATTGTAGCTTGTGAAACAATGACAGTTATGGACTTGAAGAAATAAGTGAAAAATGATGTAAGTGTGGAAGTTACTATTACTAAAATGAGGAGAGCAAAGATGCTATATTTGGCAAAGTTGAATGGGGACTCAAAGGGAGAATATGTAAAATTATGGGATTATTTGGGAGAAGTGGACAAGGCAAATCCAGGAAGTAGTAGCAACTTACAAGTGCAAAGACCTATTCCTAATGGCCTTCATTGTATTTGACAGGATGTACATTTGCTTTAACACTTTGAAGAAAGGGTTTCTTGTTGGTTGTAGGAAGGTAGCAGTGCTTGATGGTTGTTTTCTCAAATGTGCAATTAAGGGAGAACTGTTAACTGTAGTGGGTAGGGATGGCAATAACCAGATGTATCCAATAGCATGGGCTATTGTAAATGTGGAGTGCAAGTCTACTTGGCATTGGTTCATTGACCACTTGAAGAAGGACTTGGATATAACTGATGGTGAGGGTTGGACATTTATATCTGACCAATAAAAGGTAAATCATCTCACATTTCTTGAGTTTTATATTTCTCATGTCATGCTTTTTTATGTAGAAGTTAATGCTTAGTAAATTCTTGTTATGTGTTGTTGTCATGCATTATTTTTTAGAGAAGTTAATGTTTAGTAAATTATTGTAATGTATTGCTATCATGCTTTTCTTGTAGGGATTACTTAATGCTATGTATGAGAAGCTACCTCTGTGTGAGCAAAGGTGTTATGCAAGACACCTTTATGCAAATTGGAGGAAGAAATGCAAAGGCAGTGAACTCTATCAACAATTTTGGGCATGTGTTAAGTCATACAACATCCCTGATTTTGAAGTCAATATGACTGAGCTTAAGAAGAAGTCCAAACAAGGCTTCGATGATATCCTCAACACAAACCCAAGTCACTAGTGTAGGGCATACTTCAATACTCAGGTAAAATATGACATATTTGACAATAATTTATGTGAAGCTTTCAATAGTAGGATAATTGAGCCTAGAACTAAGTGCATAATATCTATGTTAGAGGATATTAGAAGGCTTGTGATGACTAGATTGCACACAAATAGAGATCAAACATCTAAGTGGATAGGTGATTATGGGAATAGAATTAGAAAGAAATTCCACATAAACCTTGAAATCAGTAGGTATTGTCAAATGCTTTGGAACGTGGTAGATGGAGGTAAGGTGTTGCATAATGGTGATACTTGTTGCGTCTCTTTTGAGTTCCCGCAAGTATACGGATCGCAACGTAGTAATAAAAGATCGATCCCACGAGGAACGGGTTGAGTTCACTTGCTACTTTACTCTTAATGATGTGTTTACAGAAATACGAATACAGAAGTGATTAATTTCTATTTATGCTAAATCTAATGTTTAATGAACTCTAAAGATAAGTGTGTAGTAAGATACTTAGAATAATTAATCATACACAGGATTTTCCTTTTCTATGCAAAAGCTTGTAACATACAATAAAGAATTCTTTAATTACATATGGTAAGATTTAATTCAACTTCTCAGTATAGAATTATACTATCTATTATAGGTATTTCTACTTATAATAAAACCTTATCTTGTTAAATATTAAACCTAATTCTTATTCTTTGATTATTTCAATAAGACAGATTTAATTTCAACAGAAATAAGTGAAATATGCATATGTAAATTCAACTCAATGAATTAAATCTTTTTGATCTTTACTAAACTATTTCCTTCTGAGAATATAATTCAGTAATTTTGATTAAACAAAGATCAAAAGATAACTTAAGGAATTTTTTATTGAATACTACCAATTAAAATTGTTGCTTTGCATAGAAGAGTTATGAAGAACAACATACAACAAGTCTATAAAACAAGAGAAAGAAGTAATCTAACTCAAGCCTCCGGAGGGCGTCACACCTCGAGGAACTTCTTGATGTTCTTGGCACAATCAATAACAAGTGACTCTCGTCAACTTACTCTAAGTACTACTATCAAAACTTCTCCTAATACAATCTAAGTGTTTCTGTTTCTGAATTTAACTTTCAATATGAATCTCTATTTTTCTTTTGCTTCACTTTGATTGCTATTTATAGAGGAGGAGAGTGATGGTGGTTTTGGTGATGATTGGTTGGTCAAAAGGTGCTTGAGGTGACTTCTCTTGGGAAGAGTCCCAACCCTTGCATGGAAAGATATGTATTTCTCATGAAAAGGCAAAAATTACGTATCCTGGAAATCTCGACTCACGCTCGCGAGGGTAAAGGTCGCGCTCGCGACTTCTGCTCCAAATGTCTCTGCCTCTCAAAAGTGCTTTTCGCGCTCGCGTAGATGGATGTAGCACTCGCGACTTTCACTGGAAAACCTTCTGCCTCTCAAAAGTACTTTCTCGCGCCCGCGCAGATGGAAGGTGTGCCCGCGAATTTTGCTTGCAAACCTTCTGACTCTCAGGCCTGCTTTTCACGCCCGCGTATGTGAATGTCGCGCTCGCGACTTGCCTTTTCTGGGTGTAGGTTGTGCGCGCGACCTCCGATAGCGCTTGCGACTTGGGCATTTTCTTTTTTGCGACTTGCTTCGCGGCGCGAGGGCTGGATCAAGGATTTCTTCTATTTTTTTCAACTTGTTTTGGTCTTTTTTTTGTATAAAACAAATCTTTGCTCCAACTGTGTTTCCTGAAAATTCCTTTAAAACAAAAACAACACGAACAAACGTAAAATATATAAAACAATCATGCATTCATGCAATTTATATAAAAACAACATAACAAGATTTGCCCGCTTTGCGAGGCTATCAATTCCCCCACACTTAGCTCTTTGCTTGTCCCTAAGCAAAATATTCATCCTTCTTTTTGAACTTCATGTTGATCATGTTTATTTTTATTCGTTGATTTAGACTTCTTAAGTAATCTACCAAAGACAAGAGATTGATATATTTATGAACTAAGTAGTATAAATGCATATGACATGTAAAACTTTTCAATATAGCAAACAAAAATCTAAAGTATAAGAAATCTAGTCATTTTAAGATATGAGATAGGCAATCCTCCATCCTTAGAATGCAAAGAATAGGAAGTACTTTAGATAGCATACATGTATTGTTTCTTATCTCAAGGCATTTTTAGGTAATCTTATTTCTATCTCACTAAGTGGTTGCATTTTATGCTCCATATCACTTCATTGCTCTATATGTTTTTTTTCTTTTTCTTTTCTTTTTTGGTTGCATTTTATTCTCCATACCACATTTTTTTTCTTTTGCTATCATTTTTCTTGTACTATTATTCAAGGTATGTGGGAATGTAAATGATAAGTGGTTGCATTTTATGCTCCATACTACTTTGCTTTTAAAACGGATTTTCTGTTATTCCCTCTATCGTATATTTTTCTCTCTTGAACATACCTTCATCCTTTATTGACTTGAAACATAGAAGTATTTAATTTCCATTTTCTTCATATTCTTCATTCAAGTTAGGAATCAAGCTTCTCTAAAACAAAAGATAATGTCTAGATAGTTAACTAAAGATTAGAATGTGCTATTTGAAAATTTTAATATGTCATATGTAATATATTAATACTTAAGTTCATATAACCATTTAATCTCTTAAATCATGGTATATTATTCAAGACTTCTATTTCAACAAGCAAAATACAAACAAATCAACATGTAGAGACTAAAACATTGAACTAAGGCAAAGAAGTTGACTTTTTTAATTGTCACACTTTTTTTTTATATGAAATGAACTGAGATAATGAAATGAAAGTCTCCCCCATACTTAAAAAACACAATGTCCTCATTGAGGGAGGAGAAATGCAAAGAAAACACACAACACATGCGCAAACACATAAAAAATACTGAAAATAAAAAAAAAAAACTAAAGAGGGACAGAAAAACCTTAGGCCTCCGGAGAACCTGGAGGTGACGAAGTGAATTCGATGTTTTGGTGGTGGAAATATTTCATCCACTTCCGTTCCATCCGTTCGTGGTTTTTCTGGATTGTATGCAGTTTTTGTCCCATGTCAAATATAGTAACTTGCAAGGTTTCCTGCGATTGCTGTAATGCTTCCACTTTACCCAACACTTGCTTCCATCCAGCGACTTCATCTTCTTCTTCTTCTTCTGCATGAGAAGATGATGTGACTAGCGCTTTGCCTTTCCGCTGTCTTTGTGCTTGTGCTTCAGAGGTTCCTTCATCGCGATCGCTGTGCCCGACTCTTCTTTCCCATGGCTTCCAACGATAAATTACTGTGGTGCCAGTTTTCACTTCCTCAACTAAACCTGTCTTTTTCAAGAATGCGCCATCCATATACCGAAAAATGTCTGTAGGTTGGAGCTGATAAGGTGGAATAGGCATTTGAGCAACATATGCCAAGAGAGGTGCCATACTACTGACTCCTAAAGTAACTTTGCCTTGATGACGAGAGGCGTTGTATATTGTATCGAGCACCATTCCTACAACGTCTACTCGTTTTCCCTGCAAAATAGATTCCAACACAAACAAGTCTCTTGTTTGGACTTTGGAGGCTTCCACTCGTCCAAACAAAGCATAACACAAATACTTATGTAGGTATAAAATACTCTCATCTTTAATCCATTTATTTTCAGCATTTCGAGTAGTAAAAGTTGATTGACCCGTTAGTATTTCCCAAACGGAAGATGCATTCCAACCTTTCGGTTTAGAAGCACATCCATGTTTGGGGAATCCTAACCATTGGTGCATTTTATCATAATCCACAGTTAATTCCTCTCCATCCACTCTAAATTTGATGGCCATTTCAGTGTCATCTACCCAATCAATGGTAGTCAATAACTCTAAACTTAATTTAGCATTTTCAGGAATTTGTAATTGACTAAATATTTCAAAATTTAGAGTTTTTAAATATTCCTGCACTTGCTCTAAAATGCCAGTATTCTGTAAAAAGGTTTGGTCGAGAAGATACATACCTATGAAATTGCACTTGGCAAGGCAGGTGTAGCGTTCTCCTTCCTCCATAGTATATATGGGGAAAGGAGCCTTATACCTGGTGGCCAAATCCCTTCGTGCTGGTGTAGAGGAGGAAGATCCTTCCTTGTTCTTATTGGCTTTTTGCTTGAATGGCATGGTATGAGTGTGGATGGAGATATTTTCGTTCAAGATATGTAGAAAAGAGGGTTACTGGGAATTGGTTTTGCACTGATGAAGTTTGGGGTTTGTAAAGAAGGGAATGGAAACTCTTATATAGATGTATTTAGGGAAAGATAGGGTTGAGTAGTTAATGGGGAAGTTGAAAAGGAAGAGTTTTGATTGGATTTGAAAGGTTATTTACAGTTTTTGCATGTTTGAATGTCTTGGGAAAGAGAAGAATTGATTTGAATGTGAGAGGGCAGTTGAGAATTCTGACCGTTGGGAAGTTGCGCCAAAAATTTGTGGAGTCGCGCCAGTAATTTTGCTAGAGTCGTGATCGCGTCTGCAATTCGCGCTCGCGAATGGTTGTCTCCGTGCTTCTGACCTCTGTTGTACCCTAATCGCGCCTGTGCTTGCTGCGATCGCGATTGCGAAAGTGGATCTCAACGCTTCTGACTTGTTTTGCAGAGAACTCACGCTCGCGCTTGTGAACATCGCGCTCACGAATGGGGATCTTGAAGCTTCTGACTTCTTTTGTGGAGAATTCGCGCTTGCGCTTGTGAATGTCGCGCTCACGAATGTTGGTAAAAAAGCTTCTGTCTCTTTTTTGCAACATTCGCGCTCGTGCCTTCTTTATTCGCGCTCGCGAGTTTGGTTTCCTGCAAAATAAATTCCCTGCAAACTTGACTTTTGATGAGTTCCCTATTTTTTTTTTAACTCATAACTGATAAAAACAAATAATCAAATAATAAGTTATAATAAACAAAGTATATTAAGTAGTTATTGATATTATACATACCTATTTGATTCAAAATGTTACCTGCGGTGGGTCATTAATTTTAGTACCCAAATAAAGCTTACACCTCTGTCCATTGACCATAAATGTGGAACCATTAGATAGATTTTTCAATTCTAATGCTCCATGATCTGAAATTTTGATTATCTCAAATGGTCCACTCCATCTGGACTTCAATTTTCCAGGAAATAGGCGTAGTCTTGAATTAAATAATAACACTTTGTCTCCTTCTTTAAATGATTTGATTCGAATCTGATTATCATGCCATTTCTTAGTTCTTTCCTTATATAACTTGGCATTTTCATATGCTCATAATCTGATCTCATCAAGTTCATTTAACTGAAGTTTCCTTTTGTATCCAGCCTTGCTTAAATCAAAATTTAAAGACTTTATTGCCCAGTATGCCTTATACTCTAATTCTAGGGGTAGATGACATGCTTTTCCATAAATTAAACGGTATGGAGACATCCCAATTGGTGTCTTAAATGCCGTTCTATATGCCCAAAGTGCATCATCGAGTTTAAGTGATCAATCCTTTCGAGATGAATTGACAGTTTTTTCCAAAATCCACTTAAGCTTACGGTTTGAAATTTCCACTTGACCACTAGTTTGTGGATGATATGGGGTAGATACCTTGTGGTGTACTCCATATGTCCTCAAAAGGCTTTCAAAAGATCTATTTAAAAAGTGTGTACCTCTGTCACTTATGATTGCTCTTGGAACTCCAAATCTGGTAAATAGTGCTTTTAAGAATTTGACCACTGTATTTGCATTGTTTGTGACACAAGCTTGTGCTTCCACCCATTTGGAAACATAGTCGACAGCTACTAAGATATAACTTTTACCTTGTGAAGTAGGAAATGGTCCCATAAAGTCGATCCCCCATACATTGAATATTTCTACCTCCAGTATGTTGGACAGAGGCATTTCATCTTTCCGACTTATGTTGCCAACCCTTTGGCACATGTCACAATGAGAGACAAATATGCGTGCATCTTGAAATAGGGTAGGCCAATAAAAACCACTTTCCAAAACTTTTGAAGCCGTTCTATTCGCTCCATGATGCCCTCCATATGGAGTTTAGTGACAATGCATAAGTATATCTTGTATTTCTGTTTCCCCTACACACCTTCTAATCATACCGTCCATACATATCTTAAACAAGAATGGTTCATCCCATAAGAAATTTTTAGCATCTGCATAGAACTTCTTCTTTTGTGTATAAGTCATATCTGGAGGTATTATGTTAGAAGCTAGAAAATTTGCAATGTCAGCATACCAAGGTGTGTGAACATGTTGTACCAACATTAAATTCTCATCTGGAAAACTTTCATTTATAATTGTAGATTCTCCCATTGGTCCTTCTTGTAACATCCTAGTGCGTTGAGTTGAGTCATTTCATAGAGGAAGGGTGAGTTGGGTTGAACCAAACCCGGTTGGAGTAGCATGAGATGATAAGTGGACTTATTTGCATGAAAGTTTAGGCTTTGTTTGCAGCCAAACATACAGTGTGGGTATTAAGTTGTGTCTTTATACACTTGAGGTACCAAGTAGATAAGTTACACAGCCAAGTCATTTCTTCTAGAGACTACCCGTTCTTATCAGCTCACTTTCCCATTTTCATATTCTCTTCTTACTTTCCCTCCCGTTTCCTTGCAAGTTTTATGCACGTTAAGCACTAAGTCACTTCTAAGTAAGTAGAATTCCTTGAAGTGTGATGTTATTTTCTATTTAATTTAGTGTAGTGGAGATGAGTTATGAGAATTCTTGTGTATAGGAGAAGAAAGTTCCAAAGTTGCAGAAAAGAGAAGTTAAAACAGAGCCCCAGCTTTGTGGCAAGACAGGTTTGATATCTCTTATTATTTCCCATGTTCTTTGCATGAAAAATTGTGTGGTGTGTTGCCAATGAGATGATATGTTGCTTGTTGTTGGGTGGAAGTACTGGAAATGATGTGAAAACAGGGGATGAATATATGAAACGGAAACAAAGTTTGCTGGAAATGTTACCAGCAACTTCATCTTGATTTTGAACCCACATAATGATGGAATTAGGAATTGTCATAGAAGAGTTATTTGTTCCTTTCTGTGTTAGCTTTACATGGGCTTTTGAATCATTCAAATTGAAGTTGTATATTGAGAGTTATGGCCAAAAGAACACAGACTGCACAATCTGGAATCACGTCGCGCGCTCGCGCATACTGGAAAGCAAGTCGCGCTCGCGATTTCCTATTGCGCGCTCGCGACTTGAGTCAGGTAGCTCTCTGACTCTCAATTGCACAACTCGCGCTCGCGAGGATCACATGCGCGGTCGCGACTTTGGCCAAAAACTCTCTGACTCTCAAATGGCATAACTCGCGCTCGCGACTTTCACATGCGCGGTCGCGAGTTTGGCCAGAAGCTCTCTGACTCTCAGTGTGCGCATCTCGCGCTCGCGAATCACACAAGCGCGCTCGCGACTTCATCTCGCGCTCGCGACTTGTGCTGCGCGGTCGCGACTTCAGCCAGAAACACACTAACTCTCAGGATGCACAAGTCGCGCTCGCGACTTTCACATACGCGGTCGCGACTTGTGCTGTGACACTCTTTTGCCTTTCATTTGCTATGTAATCACATTCCTTTGCTCAACATGCATACATCCAATCATTTTACAACAAAAATACAACATAAGAACATGGATTAAAATAACATGTAAGCATTTATATGGTGTGAAATCAAATCAATATGATGAACTATGACGTTGTGGAACCATTTATGTGCTATTGTGTTACATTGTTGACATGCTAATCTTAAGCTCCATTGAGGTTAGGTAGAAACCATGTAGATAAGGCTATGTCGCGACATAGAATAGCAGATCTGCGCTCCATACAGTTTGGAACTCCGGCTACAGGCCGTTGAGTGGATATGATTAAACCGTGCGGTGCGAATCCGGTTAGGGGCACCAAAACGGACAATATTGGCATAGGCGAATCCGGTTAGGGGCCTATAGCATACAGTTTTACCCAGTTTCATACAGTTTATCTTATCACTTCGGTTTCACTATAACCTTATGGAGCCATTCAGATATTTTGACATAACATTTCATGAATTATACAGGATTATAAACAGTACAAAAGATAATCAAGATATCATGAAAGTATCATAATGTGTGAGCTTATATGTGCCATATATGTTTCCATGGTTCTTTCTATATATGTATGTGTTTAATTGTTTCTTTATTGTTGAGATATCCACTGAGCATTAATTGCTCAGCGAGTTACCTGTTTAACTCGCAGGTTTTGAGACTGGTCCATAGAGAGTCTGCGTACAACTGCTGCAGTTCATCTGTAGAAGACTCGGTCTTCAGGGCAGAAACTCATTTTGTTTTTCTTTTTATGGCATGTACAGGGCACACAGTTGGGCCCATTCCATTTTGTACACTCGTATCATGTTATATATATATATTCAGTACAGTATTAATGTAAACAGCTTTTGTATTATGTATATATATATATATTCATTATGATAGCAGCATGCCAGATCATACAATCAACCAGTTTTGTAACATCTCGACTCGGTTCATTCGGGTTAACGGGTGGACCAGGAAGGGGTGTTACACTTCTTCATTTTCCAAACGTGATAAATGATCAGCAACTAAATTTTCAGAACCCTTCTTGTCCTTAATTTCAATGTCAAATTCTTGCAATAATAATACCCATCGAATTAGACGTGGTTTTGCATCTTTTTTAGCAAATAGGTATTTCAATCCAGAATGATCAGTATAGATTATGACTTTGGCTCCTAACAAATATGATCTGAATTTATCACATGCATATACCACAGCCAACATTTCCTTCTCAGTAGTTGTATAATTCATTTGAGTACT
Source organism: Jatropha curcas (assembly GCF_041381405.1). Taxonomy (NCBI): domain Eukaryota; kingdom Viridiplantae; phylum Streptophyta; class Magnoliopsida; order Malpighiales; family Euphorbiaceae; genus Jatropha; species Jatropha curcas. Next base: position 8,875,593 of record NC_143152.1, on the reverse strand, counting down.
GGTTAGAATATGGCTAGCATAGTATATCACATGCAACTTTTTCTCATGTCTTTGGCCTAAAACACACCCAACAGCAACATCACTAGCATCACACATTATTTCAAATGGTAATCCCCGATTGGGTTTTGCCATAATAGGTGCACTTATTAATGCATTCTTTAAAGTATTAAAAGCTCTAAGACATTCTGGAGAAAAATCAAAAGAAACATCTTTAACAAGTAAGTTAGTTAGAGGCTTAGCAATGATAGAAAAATTTTTTATAAACCCTCTATAAAACCCTACATGGCCTAGAAAAGATCTTATACCTTTAACCGTAGTAGGAGGAGGTAACTTTTCTATGGCTTCTATCTTTGCCCTATCTGTCTGGATTCCTTCCTTACTTATTTTGTGCCCTAAAACAATGCCCTCATCAACCATAAAGTGGCATTTCTCCCAATTCAAAACCAAGTTGGCACTTTCACATCTTGACAATACAAGATCTAAATTTTTCAAACAACCTTCAAATGAATCACCATAAACAGAAAAGTCATCCATGAATACATCCATAATGTCCTCTATGTAGTCATTAAAAATCGCGGTCATGCAACGTTGAAATGTTGCAGGTGCATTGCATAATCCAAAAGGCATGCGTTTATATGCAAATGTACCAAATGGACAAGTAAATGTGGTTTTCTCTTGGTCATTCGGAAAGATATAAATCTGAAAATATCCAAAATATCCATCGAGAAAACAATAGAAAGCATGACCAGCAATTCTTTCTAACATTTGATCTATGAATGGTAATGGAAATCTTTTCTTGTAGCTGAATTGAGTTTTCTATAATCAATACATACCCTCCAACCTGTAGTCGTCCTAGTAGGGATTAGTTCACCATTTTCATTTTTTGCTACAATCATTCCTCCCTTTTTAGGCACACATTGAATTGGACTCACCCATTGGCTATCTGAAATTGGGTATATTATTCCTGCATCTAACAACTTGATAATTTCTTTCTTCACTGCGTCTTTCATATTAGGATTAAGTCTTCTTTGTCTTTCTGCCTTAGGTATATGTCCATCTTCAAGATTAATGTAATGCATGACTCGATTTGGACTTATCCCTTTAAGGTCAGAAATTTGCCATCCTATACTCTTAATCCTATTTCTAACAATTTTTAACAAATCATTTTCTTAATCTACAGTTAATTTGTTAGAAATAATAATAGGAAGTGTGTGATCTTTACCTAAGAAAGCATATCGTAGATGACTCGATAACTCTTTAAGATCTACTATTGGTGGACTTTCAATTGATGGTGGCAAAGGTTCATGCTCCTTAAGTAACATTTCAGGTCTTAAATTTATAAACTCCTCTTCTTCATTATTGACATTTTCTTCCTCAAATTTTTCATTATCTTCCAGGGAAAATATCTCTTGTATGCATGCATCAACTATGTCAATTCTCATGCAATTTCCTTTATCCATAGGATATTTCATAGCTTTGTCTATATGGAATTCAATAACATCATCACCTATCCTAAAGAGTAATTTTCCTTCTGAAACATCAATTAATGCCCTCCCTGTGTTCATAAATGGTCTTCCTAAAATAAGAGGACAATTTTTATCATAAACAAAATCAAGTATGACAAAATCAGTTGGAAAAATAAATTTGTCAACCTTAACAAGTACATCCTCAATAATACCATAGGGTCTTTTAATAGTTTGGTCAGCAAGTTGTAAAACCATATTAATTCTCTTAACTTCATCTTCTAATCCCAATTTCTTAAAGAGAGATAATGGCATCAAATTAATACTTGCTCCTAAATCACGAAGGCATCTAGGAAAATCTACTTTACCTAATTTGCATGGTATAGTGAAACTCCCTGGATCTTTGAGTTTAGTAGGTAACTTACTTGAGATTATGGAACTACAATCCTCAGTCAGGGTGACTGTTGACACATCTTCCCAACTACGTTTCTTCGAGATCAATTCTTTAAGGAACTTACCGTAGTTTGGAATTTGTGTGATAGCTTCCATGAGTGACATGTTGATATGCAAATTTTTCAGTTTATCAATAAAATTTAAGAACTGCTTATCTTGCTCTTGCTTCTTGAGCCTTTGCGGAAAAGGTGGCCTCGATTGATAAGCTTTAACATTATCCTTCTCCTTGTCCTTTCCTTTTTCTTGTTCTTTTGATCGTGCACTATTTACTTCAATGCTCGGTTCACAAACCGGCTCCACAGTTGTATTATTCAAAACATTAGCATCAATACCCGAAGGAACTGTTTTATCTACTATTTTTGCACTTCGTAAGGCAATGGCACTTATATTTTCCCTAGGATTCTTTCCTGTATTACTAGGAAGATTTCCCACTTCACGTGAGGAAATAGCATTTGCAAGCTGCCCTACTTGTACCTCCAAATTATGTATGGATGATGAATGATTTTTTGAATAACTTGTCAAACTTTGATTCTAACCATTTAAAACTATCATCTTGACTACTCATCTTTTGGTTAATTCCTTCCAAAAATTTATCAATTTTATTAGTCAATTGTCCTAGTCTATCTTGAGATTGACTACCCTGATTTCCCCTATCTTGATTATCATGGTTTCTCCAAAAAGAATTATGATAATTACGATTTTCAGCATTATAAGTATTCGAATATGGACCGCGAACTTGTCCTTGGACATAATTCACTTGTTCCTCCATAACCGGATGCTTATAATTACATTCATTTGACACATGCCCATTTTGACCGCAATTGTCACAAATAAGGGATGTTGATTTACTTATGTTTAAGTTATCAATTTTGTAAGACAAAGCAGAAATCTATGCTTGCATCATAGTTAAAGGATCTAATTCATGCAGTTTCTTTGCCGAATTCTTTGAAGAAGATGAAGACTCATTATTAGTAGTAGAATGATTTACCTGAGCCCTTTCGGTTGGCCATATGCTATTATTGTTGGCCATCTCTTCTAGTAACTCAATTGCATCATTAGTAGTCTTCTTCACTAATGATCCCCCTGCCATAGCATCTATAGTTCCTCTTGTAGAAGGTGTTACCCCATTGTAGAAAGTTTGAATTAATATATTTTGGGGAAGGCCATGGTGTGGGCAAACTCGTTGGAGCTCTTTATAGCAATCCCATGCCTCATATAGGGATTCATTTTCATGTTGGGTAAACGAGGTTATTTCTTTGATAAGCCTAGCGGTTTTTGCTAGTGGGAAGTATTTAAACAGGAAGGCTTGGGCTAGTTGTTCCCAGGTAGTGATAGAATTTGGTGGTAATGAATTCAACCAAGCTTTTGCCTTATCTTTCAATGTGAAAGGAAATAAACGTAACTTAATAGCATCTGCTGGTACTGAATTCATTTTAAATGTATCACAGATCTCAAGGAAACTGGCTATATACGAGTTAGGATCCTCATTCGGTAATCCATAAAATTGAACACTATTTTGGATCATTTGTAATAAAGCAGGTTTAATCTGAAACTGGTTAGCATTTACCGATGGGCGTACTACTCCTTTTTGTGAACCGTTTAAACTTGGAGTCACATAGTCCATCAACCTCTGTGGCGGATTTCCATCACCCATGATTCTTGAATTTCTTCTTTTCTTCTTCTTCTTTTGTTGTGAAAGGAATTGTTCAATCTCAGGCTGATAATCCTCTAATTCACTGTTTGAAGATCTGGTACTTGGCATATGAGATGTGTGAATTATGTGTTCCTGCAAAATTTTGAATCAAAAACAAGTATCTTAATTAAAATAAACTGCAAATCACATATAAGAATATTTTGTTAAATGACAGAACACCGTTCCCCGACAACGGCGCCAAAAACTTGTTGCGTCTCTTTTGAGTTCCCGCAAGTATACGGATCGCAACGTAGTAATAAAAGATCGATCCCACGAGGAACGGGTTGAGTTCACTTGCTACTTTACTCTTAATGATGTGTTTACAGAAATACGAATACAGAAGTGATTAATTTCTATTTATGCTAAATCTAATGTTTAATGAACTCTAAAGATAAGTGTGTAGTAAGATACTTAGAATAATTAATCATACATAGGATTTTCCTTTTCTATGCAAAAGCTTGTAACATACAATAAAGAATTCTTTAATTACATATGGTAAGACATAATTCAACTTCTCAGTATAGAATTATACTATCTATTATTTCTACTTATAATAAAAACCTTATCTTGTTAAATATTAAACCTAATTCTTAGTCTTTGATTATTTCAATAAGACAGATTTAATTTCAATCGAAATAAGTGAAATATGCATATGTAAATTCAACTCAATGAATTAAATCTCTTTGTTCTTTACTAAACTATTTCCTTCTGAGAATATAATTCAGTAACTTTGATTAAATAAAGATCAAAAGATAACTTAAGGAATTTTTTATTGAATACTACCAATTAAAATTGTTGCTTTGCATAGAAGAGTTATGAAGAACAACATACAACAAGTCTATAAAACAAGAGAAAGAAGTAATCTAACTCAAGCCTCCGGAGGGCGTCACACCTCGAGGAACTTCTTGATGTTCTTGGCACAATCAATAACAAGTGACTCTCGTCAACTTGCTCTAAGTACTACTATCACACTTCTCCTAATACAATCTAAGTGTTTCTGTTTCTGAATTTAACTTTCAATATGAATCTCTATTTTTCTTTTGCTTCACTTTGATTGCTATTTATAGAGGAGGAGAGTGATGGTGGTTTTGGTGATGATTGGTTGGCCAAAAGGTGCTTGAGGTGACTTCTCTTGGGAAGAGCCCCGACCCTTGCATGGAAAGATATGTATTTCTGATGAAAAGGCAGCAATTACGTCTCCTGGAAATCTCGACTCGCGCTCGCGAGGGAAAAGGTCGCGCTCGCGACTTCTGCTCCAAATGTCTCTATCTCTCAAAAATGCTTTTCGCGCTCGCGCAGATGGATGTCGCGCTCGCGACTTTCGCTGGCAAACCTTCTGCCTCTCAAAACTGCTTTCTCGAGCCCGCGCAGATAGAAGGCGCGCCCTTGAATTTTGGTTGCAAACCTTCTGACTCTCAGGCCTGCTTTTCGCGCCCGCGTATGTGAATGTCGCGCTCGCGACTTGCCTTTTCTGGGTGTAGGTTGTGCGCGCGACCTCTGGTAGCGCTCGCGACTTGGGCATTTTCTTTGTTGCGACTTGCTTCGCGGCGCGAGGGCTGGATCAAGGATTTCTTCTATTTTTTTCAACTTGTTTTGGTCTTTTTTTTGTATAAAACAAATCTTTGCTCCAACTGTGTTTCCTGAAAATTACTTTGAAACAAAAACAACACAAACAAACGTAAAATATATAAAACAATCATGCATTCATGCAATGTATATAAAAATAACATAACAAGATTTGCTCGCTTTGCGAGGCTATCAATACTTATGTTGTAGATTTGAAGAGTCCTACATGTCCATGAGTGTGGGAGGTGTATGGTATTCCTTGCTGTCATGCTATATGTGCAATCAATGATCTTCGAAAGAATCCATATGAATACATTTTTGTTTGCTTTAAGAAGTCCACCTATTTAGAGGCATACAAATACATACTTAGTCCTATGAATAACAATAAATTTTGGAAGAAATCAGGAAAAGAAGGACCTCCCCTACCCAAAAATGAAAGAAAACCAGGCAGACCATGTAAGAATAGGATTAAAGAGAATGGAGAACAAAAGAGTGGATGTACAAAACTGAGTAGAAAAGGTAGGATAATTACATGTTAAGCTTGTTTGAAAAAGGTCATAATAGGAAAACTTGCAAGCTTATACAAAGGAACAGTCATAGTGCACCAGTTGGAGGAGATGATGGTATGGTATTCATTCGTATACCAACTGTCAATAGAGGGACTCTTAAGTCAGAGATGACAAGCAATTTCACAAAGACACCGGTGAATGTAGCGATGGATGATCCTTTGACGTAAAGTTTCATTTTCTGTTTTTAGTTTTTTCTTCTTTCCTTCATTGAATTCAGTGTTTTTAATCATGCATTGAATCCCTACTGTGTATTAGATAAAAAGGGGCAGAAGTCAGCAGCAACAATTAGATAACTCAGCAGCAAATGGACCTTAAGTTGAACAAAATATAGGGATTCAACAAACTTCAACACTGATTTCCAGTGAGCAGATATACTATAAGTCTAGAAAGGCAAAAAAATCCTAAGAAAGTGAATGGCTATGGTGCTTATAATGACCTTGCAAGCAATGTGACTATGAATGTGAGAATGATTACATGCCTTTCTTGTTTCTGTCATTCAGTTAATTCTGTGTTTTTCAAGAAAGATTATGCATGAGTTGTGCTGTGTGTAACTATAAATGTGAGAAAGATTGTATAGGGTTGTGTGTAGTTTGTTTTTGTGATTCATTTTGATTGCAATAATATGAATTCTTTAATATGTTTTCAACCTAGAAAAATTGCTGAGATGCTTTTGAATACGGCTGGAAAGATCAGGGAGAGGAACCCACATGAACCCAATTTCATGACTAAGAAAATAGAGATATTCCATAAACGTGGGAATCACTATATAACTTCTAACCAGTTGTAGGTATATATAAGTGAAATGGATAAATTTTTAATGCTTCTTTCATTGTTATTAATAGTAGAATGAAATCAGTGTTTAAATTGTTTAACTGTTATGTTAAATTGTAGAGAAGGGCATAGAAAAGGAACATTCAGGTAGCTACAGTTGCAATGTCAGCACTAGTTGGAGTTGTTATAAGAAAGAAGAATAAAGCTATCAATGACCAAGCAAATGATTATGTAAGCAAATGATTATGTAGGCACTCAAGAATCAATAGTAAGATAGTTATGGAAAGAAAGAAGAAGAAATATGATTTTGTGTATTGTTGACTTTTGTGCTCTATATTTTGTAGTTAAGCCCTTTGTTGTTTAAGCAAGGCTAGAACAAATTATTATGCCTGCTATTTTGAACTTATTTTGTAGGAATGATAACCATTGTCAAACTTTAAGATGCAATTATTTACTGCGAAAGTTGAACAATTTATGTACTTTACCACAGTTGTGGCTTTTTGGATTCTATAGAAATGAATGATTTTTAGATGTATATGCTTACTATTTTGATTAATGCTGTTAGAAAATTGTGTTGGACAAAACAGAAAGCTGTTTTCACATTTTTAATAGCTTTATAGGAAAGATTTTGGACAAAATATGGACAAATTCTTAAGCTTAAGCTTGACAAGAAAATTTATAATTAATCTTTATTCATATGGACAAAACATACAACGGATGGCAAAGAGATGATGTAATTAACTAATCTTCATATTAATGTAGGACAATTAAGGAATTACATAAAGCATTGCTACAACGCTTAGCAATGTCACCCAAAAACAAAAAGAAAGCCCTATTCAAAGATTATGCAGCCTCCAGTTCTAGTTCAAATTCATTGAGTCATTTCATTAAACGTAACATAAGCATAGGTACAACTAGTACTGTTACTCTCACTTTAGGAAGATTACAATAACAAAAATAACAAGGCAACACCACAGTCATTTCTCCCTTCTCTGTCGCTCCTCAATTGATCTTCGAAAGAGTTTATTTTTTTAAGCAAACCAGGAATAATCTACTTCGATCTATTACAAATGGCAGGATCAACCCATTTGAAGAAATTGCAACCAGTACTCTCCCTCACCTGTAAATTTTTAATTTCAAACCAAATGAAGTAAACATGGTGCCAACAAATCAACTTCAACCCAAACCCAGTAAATATAGAGAAAAACTTACACTTCTCGACTCACAGTACATAAACCTTCTACTTGGTTTCCAATCTGTCCAAGAAGTGCGAATGATGCATGCTTCCAGCATCTACAAACTCCGTTTTCCATCTCCAAGGAAGAAATAATTCTACTCTCTCAAATCTCCTATTTTAATTTTCTTTATTTTGGAACCCTAATACAAAGGGTGTTGAAGGTGATCGATGGAGAGAGTAGGGTTTTTGTTAAAGGCAATTTTATCCTTTGACATTTATACATCACAAATTGACACGTCAAATCCGACGTCTCATGATGCTTGGCATCTTAATCAACTTCATTTTTAACAAATAGTGGGTCCTATGTGTCCTATTCATAATTGCGGCAATCCACGTAGGATGGTGACACCAAAATGAAAAAAATTTATCAGTTCAGGCACTTGATTGCAAACGTTTTCTATTAAGACACTGAAATAGAAAACTATCAAAAGTTCGGACACTCAATTTATAATTAAGCCTTTTCAAAATGTATATTAACACAAATTTCATATATTTTTAATAATTAACCATTACATTTGTTTGATAAAAATGGGAAAAAATATAAATTTAAAGATTAAAAAAATTACTTATGAATTAAAAAAGTTATTAATTTCATATATGTTTAATAAGTGAACCTAAATTTTTCCCTCTTTTTGGTTTTTATTTTGATAAAAAATTAAAAAAGAAAAACCAACAAAAATCTTGTGCAAAGAAAACAAGCAATTCGCCTTCTAAGAAGAAAGTAGGGTTTAATTCATGAGCAATAAAAGAAAATGATATGTGAGCCTAAGTGTGAAAGCGCAATAATGACCTCTTTTAGCTCAATCAAACTCAAAGGCCCTTACTCGGCAAGGGTTTTGGGATTTGTTGGCTAAGTTTTCTTTTCTTCTGGCTCTTCAACCTTAAGATGCCTCCCTTTATAGTGGAGACACAAAAATATTTGATACTTTGAGGGTCTGTTCGATAATTTTAGTTGTTGTAGTAGTTGTTAGCTATTGTAATAATTGTTAGTTATTTTACTAGCCGTTAGCTATTAGGTATTAACTTTTAGCTAATAGTTATTTATTAGTGGTTTAAATTAGAAGTGCCAAGTAAAAGTAGTTATTTAATATGTTATTCTTAAAATGAATAAAAAGGATATTAATTGTTTAATTACCTGAATTAGAAAAAGAAAACAATGGGTATTATTGGTAAAAAAAATTAATTAATTCATATGAAATGCTAAACATTAGAGTGTTTAATATTTGCTAAAAAAATTCCCTCAACCTTTAAGTGTTATTATAAATACAATGTCACTAAATTCGCCCATTGAAATAGAAAGTTTGTGCCTTCAAAACTATGAAATCCTCATCCTTCAAGCCTTTAAAACATATTCTCCTCTGCTATGGAGATAAACAGGAGGTGTTCGGTGTAGAGATAAACTGGAGGAGAGTTCTTATTAAAATATCACCGATTAATTTAGAAAAGACAACCACTAAAATGCGCTACCACAATAAGTTAAATACTTGGCTAGTTTCAAGCCTAAAGGTGGAAACTCTAAGCCCAAAGATGGATGTCCCAAGCCCACATGGTGTGTAAATACTTAGGACATTCTAGAATTCTCCCATCCACAAGATATTTTAATGAAATATCTCACCTACTCTAGAATGCTCCATGTAATCTCCACTGTACATTTTTGTAAGTAAATCATAGCCATACATTGAGGAGGTGGAAATGCCTATAAATACCACCCCTCACCTTATTTGTAACCAGCCAAGCAAAAACCAAGCCCAAGAAGTAAGTAAGTAACTCCTTCCTTAAGCTTTGTGAAAGTTTGCTTCTTATTAATACAATATTATTTGGTGTTTTGTGTTAGTATTATTTTGGTTGCCTTTTCCGTTATTATTTTTGGTGTTATAAATTATTAATCAATCTTGGAGTTTATCACTGCACTGATATCCAACAAGTGGTATCAGAGCGTGGTTGTGGTGGTAGTTATTGTAGCCGTGGCATTTTTTGGTGTTCATTTACAAGTGTAAGGTATCGTTACTCTGCTGGAATTAACAGTCAGGGACTATTGTTGAAGCAAGATTCACAAGCAAGGATTGTGATCGTGATTGGTCAAGGACCGTCGTGCATTGGTTAGTGTCAGGAACACCAGTACCTTATGGCGAATTTTTCTGGAGTTGCTAATAGCATCGAGAAGCTAAACAGCAACAATTACGGGAATTGGAGTACCTGTATGAGATATTATCTCATAGGTCAAGACTTATGGGATATCATCGGAGGAGATAATATTACACCACCAGTTGGGGATGCGAAAGCTCTAAAAGAGTGAGAGACAAAATGCGGGAAGGCGATGTATATGTTGATGGTTGCAGTAGAAGATGAGCAGATGCAACGGATCAAGTCAGCTAAAACACCAAAAGAAGCGGGGGACATCCTCAAGTCTACTTTCGCCAAGAAGAACAAAGCAAAACTGCAACAGCTTGAAAATGAGTTGTTTTCAATCTTGCAACAGAACCTCACTGTAAGTCAATACTTTTCTAAAGTAAAATCTTTATGTGAGGAGATTTTGAAATTAGATCCAGACAATGAGATCAACGAGACAAGAATGAGGAGGATCATCGTCCACGGTCTAAGACCTGAATTTAAGGGTCTTGTGACTGCTACTCGTGGTTGGGCTACACAACCAACCTTAGACAAGTTAGAGAATATCTTGTCCAATGAAGAGACTTTGGACGAAAAAATGTCTAAAGTAGCTTTGAAGGATGATGAGAAAGCTCTCTTTGCTAAAAAGGGGGGATTTCGAAACGTTGTGAGGGTAGATGGTGGAAAAGAAAGGAGTAATCAACAAGGATGGAGAAAGCAAAAGAGGAGACCATCACAGCAAGGGGGAGCAAGGCCAGGACAAAGAAAAGATGACTGGCAAGAAAGTGACTGTTGCTATAAGTGCAACAAAAGAGGACATTTTGCCCGAGAATGTCGAAGCAAACGAGTAGAAGGAAACACAGCATCAACCTGGAACAAGCAACAAAGTAAAGAGGAATGGGATATTCACAGTTTCTTTGTTCAAGAGGAAGAATATTCACCACAGAAGCCAGTAGAGATGATGATGAAAGGACCCGAGCATGATTCGTCATTAATAACTGTAAGTGATAGAATCAACTATGATGATGATTGGATAATTGATTTTGGAACTTCTAATCACATGACAGGAAAGAAGGAGAAATTATCGGATGTATCCGATTATGATGGAAGTCATGTTTTAGTCACAACAAATAACATGAGATTGCCAATAGCTCATATTGGAAAGACAACCATTGTTTCTCCCTCCAGTAAGGAGAAAATGGAGTTATAGTTGGTTTACCATGTGCCAAGGATGAAGAAAAACTTGCTCTATGTATCACAAATAGCAAGTGCAGGTAATTATGTGATGTTCGGTCCTAATAATGTTAAGGTTTATCGTAACCTTAAATTAATCGGAGATCCAATCATGGAAGGACAGCGAGTAGAATCAATCTATGTCATGTCAGCACAAGAAGCCTATGTTGACAGAACAAGGAAGAGTGAGACAGTTGACTTGTGGCACGCTCATCTGGGACATGTTAGTTATCACAAGCTTAAGGTGATGATGAAGAAGTCCATGCTTAAAGGTCTTCCTCATTTGGAATGCCGAGAAGACAATATATGTGCTGGATGCCAATATAGAAAAGCCCATCAACTTCCCTTTGAAGAGTCAAAACATAGAGCCAAGGTGCCATTGAAGTTAATACATTTAGATGTTCTTGGATGGATCAAGCAACCTACGAACAGTAATATGAGGTACATGATTACTTTCATCGATGACTACTCGAGATATATTTGGGTAGATTTCATGGTAGAGAAGTCGAAAGTTTTTGAAAAATTCAAAGCTTTCAAGAAGAAAGTTGAAAAAGAAATCGGAAATAAAATTAGATGCCTTCGCACCGACAATGGTGGAGAGTACATGTCTGATGAATTCACTAAATATTGCCAAGAGCAAGGCATTCAAAGGCAATTCACATGTCCAAGAACACCGCAACAGAATGGAGTTGCTGAGAGAAAGAATCGATACCTGGTGGAGATTTGCAGGAGTTTGCACCATGCGAAGAATGTGCCAGCTAGATTTTGGGCAGAGTGCATGAAGACAGTTGTGTACGTCACCAACAGACTACCTCAAGCAAGACTGGAGTTTACATCCCCATTTCAGAAACTATGGAACATTAAACCAACTGTAAGTCATTTTCGTATTTTTGGATGCATGTGTTATGTCTTCGTTCCGGATTAACTTCGAAGCAAGTTTGACAAAAAGGCACTTCGCTGCATATTCGTTGGTTATGATGAGCAAAGAAAAGGCTGGAGATGTTGTGATCCTATAACTAACAAGTGTCATATTTCACGAAACATAGTCTTTGATGAGGCATCATCTTGGTGGTCATCTCAAGCAACCTTGCTACTAGACTCAAAAGAAATTCAAGAAAAAGTAGAAAAGAAGATAGGAGAGGGAGAGTTTATCCCAGAGAAAGGTCAAGCAGAGCCATCCAGAGTTCAAGAGAAATTAAAGAGCCTATGGAAGATAGGTGCATACGAACAACATCAAGCAAGTCAAGAAGAACAAGATCCAGATTATCCTCTACTTCGGCGATCAAGTCAAGAAAGAAGGCCTAATCCAAAATATGCAAATGCTGCTATAGTAGAGATAAAGGAGCCAACAACTTATGAAGAAGCATCAAAGAAAATGGAGTGGACTACTGCGATGGAAGAAGAAATTGTTACTTTGTAGAAAAATCAAACATGGGAATTAGTGCCAAAACTAAGAGATGTGAAACCCATCTCTTGCAAATGGGTCTACAAAATCAAAACTCGCCCGGATGGATCAATTGAGCGATACAAAGCAAGACTGGTTGCTCGTGGATTTTCTCAACAGTATAGCTTCGACTATGATGAGACATTTAGTCCAGTTGCCAAGATCACTACTGTGCGTGTATTACTAGCTTTAGCAGCTAGTAAGTCATGGCCTTTATGGCAGATGGATGTGAAGAACGCATTCTTACATGGTGAAGTTGATCGCAAAATCTACATGGGGCAACCACCAGGGTTCAGAAGTTGTAACAATCCTAACTATGTGTGCAAGCTAAGCAAAGCTCTCTATGGTTTAAAACAAGCAACAAGGGCTTGGTATGGCAGGATTGCAGAATTCCTAGTCAAGAATGGATATGTTATGGCACTAGCAGACTCCAGTTTGTTTGTGAAAGATCGGGAAGGAAGACTAGCTATAGTGCTAGTATACGTTGATGATTTAATAGTCACTGGCGATAATATCGAAGAGATTCAACTCATCCGAGAGAATTTTGCTACTCGTTTCAAGATGAAAGAGCTAGGAAAGCTCAGGTATTTCCTTGGATTGGAGATAGAAGAAGCCAAGGAAGGTTTGTACATCGGACAACAAAAGTATGCAAGAGATCTACTGAAGAGGTTTGGAATGATGGAATGCAAGCCGATATCTACTCCGATGGATGCTAATGTCAAGCTATGTGCTCATGAAGGGAATGATTTTAAAAATGCTCCTATGTATAAACAACTAGTGGGAAGCCTAATCTATCTCACTATGACACGGTCGGACAGTTCCTTTGCAGTTGGAGTAGTCAATCAATTTATGCAGAAGCCTAAGAAACCTCACTTGGAAGCAGTTCAAAGAATATTGAGATATGTCAAAAGTACAGTCGATTATGGGATATTATACAAGAGAGGTGAAATTATCAAGTTGGAAGGATATTGCGATGCTGATTATGCAGGAGATCACGACACTCGGCCCTCGACAGCAGGCTATGCATTTAGTCTTGGTTCAGGAGTAATCTTTTGGTGCAATAAGAGACAACCTACAGTGGCACTTTCCACAACAGAAGCTGAGTATCGGACAGCAGCAACAGCAACTCAGGAAAGTGTTTGGTTGTCACAGCTTATGAACGATCTGCGTCAACCCTTTGACTATCCGATTCTATTGAATTATGATAGTCATTCGGCTATACAAATGGCTGAGAATCCAGTGTTTCATGCAAGAACAAAACACGTAGAGGTTCACTATCACTTTATCAGAGAGAAGGTTTTATAAGGAGAGATTAAAATGAAATATATCAAGATGGAGGATCAACCAGCCGATATCTTTACAAAGAGTTTAAACGCAAATAAATATGAAGATTTTCGCCAATAATTGGGAATGATGAAGAAAGAAAAATTAATCGTTAAGGGAGAGTATTAAAATATCACGAATTAATTTAAAAAAGACAACCACCAAAATGGGCTACCACAATAAGTTAAATACATGGCAAGCTTCAAGCCCAAAGGTGGGAACCCTAAGCCCAAAGATGGGAACCCTAAGCCCAAAGATGGATATCCCAAGCCCACATGGTCTGTAAATACCTAGGACGTTCTAGAATTCTCCCACCCACATGGTCTGTAAATATATTTTAATGAAATATATCACCTACTCTAGAATGCTCCATGTAATCTCCACCGTACATTTTTGTAAGTAAATCATAGCCGTACATTAAGGAGGTGGAAATGCCTATAAATACCACCCCTCACCTTATTTGTAACCAACCAAGCAAAAACCAAGCCCAAGAAGCAAGTAAGTGATTCCTTCCTTAAGCTTTGTGAAAGTTTGCTTCTTATTAACACAATATTATTTGGAGTTTTGTGTTAGTATTATTTTGGTTGCCTTTCCTGTTATTATTTTTGGTGTTATAAATTATTAATTAATCTTGGAGTTTATCATTGTGCTGATATCCAATAGTTCTCTCCTTTGTTTGTTTGGATTTTGAAAACATAAAGCAAAATAATGGAGCACTTGTAACTAAAGCAAACAATGTGTCATAATGGAGTCTAGATTTATGTTTATTTTAATTTGTTTAACGAGAGAATAGTTAATCAGGATCAAATTTTTGAAATACTAATATGATTTAAATAAATAAAACAAAACAATTTATTCATTTTATTTGATTGTCTAGTGTGGCGGTCTCAATTGGCTTGATAGACCCATAAACCAGGTGTAGATAAGTCTTACTATATTATATAGTATAAAATATCAGGGGAATAGCCTGTCTAATATATATTATAAAGAGCATCTATATCTTTTCTTTTTCCTCATCAAATTAGTGAAAACTTTTATGGTCGAAAGGATTGAAACTTGAGACTTTCCACTCCTCATATAAATGAGAAGACCAACCAGACTACACATGGTTTTGCAAATCCATGCCACAAAATTTTTCTGCTACATGTTTTCCAATTTGCATATCATAGAATGTCATAAGGTGCACCACCAAGTGACCTTGTTCCTCAAAAATTTTCTTCAATACTATAAGAATGATTTTGGTAGGATGTCAAGTATGGTTTTGATAGGATGTCTTAGAACGAAGTTTTTAATTAGTGTGTGGACAGCAAAGGGCATATTCTTTCTCATGGTGGTAAACAGAAATGAAAATGGAAAGAGCATTGAAACAAATTGAGAGGTCTGAAAGTTAAAATGAAGAGAAGATAGGGACGTCTTTTATAAAATATTATTAAATAGGTTATTTCTTTGATATTTTATCTTATATAATAGAGTAAGACTTTACCTACACCTGGTGTATTAGCCAACTCGTAGACACAAAAAGGAATTTGGGATAATAATTGACACTAAATATCATGATTGGAATGATTGATTACAAATTGGCGAACTAACTATGGACTACATATTAGAAAATTCCAATGCTTATACACCGATTTTCAATTTTTCAAACTCCAATTATATCTATTTGCTTCAAACTAAATCATATATCATACCTTTTGAGCTACCGACTGAGATTATGATCGATTTATGCTCGGGCACTAAACAAGTTTCGAGTAGCGACCGATTATATGATTTTTTGTGATCAAACATGATAGTCGGAAAATAGCAACAAATTAGATAAT
The DNA here is from genome assembly GCF_041381405.1 of Jatropha curcas. Classification (NCBI taxonomy): domain Eukaryota; kingdom Viridiplantae; phylum Streptophyta; class Magnoliopsida; order Malpighiales; family Euphorbiaceae; genus Jatropha; species Jatropha curcas. Next base: position 8,859,912 of record NC_143152.1, on the reverse strand, counting down.
TAGTCGCAAAGAGAATAGCAACGAGAGCTTTAAGTGACTAATTATGGTCGACCGCAGGTTGGTCACAAATGTAAAATAGCGTCGATCTTTTAGTCGTAATTTGTCAATTGTTTTTATAGTGCTTCATATTTCAATGGTTTCTAGAGAGTCTTACTCGTAAACATTATGGTTCTTCCTTTAGTCAAAGCTTTTCTAAGGTCCAACATCATCTGAAAGCGAATGTATTTTCCCCAACCAAATTTATTATCATTATACCATTCTTTATATTGACCAATTCTCCCATCAATAAGTTTTGCAGCTGATTCGGTCATACATCACAATGGTAATTCATAAGCTCTCACCCAAATTGATGTATTTAAGAAATCAATATTGGATGGTTGTTCGTGGCCTTTTACCTCCTTAAGCATAAGGAAATTTTTTTCAAAATGCCAGAGTTCATTGTCTAACACAATATGCATGTCTGTCAAATGATGTAATTAGAATAGAAACATATTCTTTCTGAATTCTCAAATTACAATCCTGTTTTTGCCTTCCAGACTCTAACCATGGTGTCTATGAGAGCAAATTTAGTAAAAGCCATATTTGTCCACAATTTTCTTACCAAGAAAAGGCTCTCTTTTGGTATCTCAGAGGCAATAATAATATTATTAATCTCAATAACATTAGTCTCTTCCCTCGTAGGTTGTTGAAGTAGAGTAGAATTCATATTCACCCTAGTTCACAACTAATTAGCATCAAGAATGTAGAGACAAAAGCACCATTTCAGTGGAGAGACCTGTAAAAGAGGAATAGAGTATAACACAATCAGAATAGAAGAAAAAAAACTGAGAAAAGATGAAGATAAAAGAAAAGAAATTAAGAAGAAGAAACAAAATTGAGAAGAAAATTGAGACAAAAATGAAAATTAAGAAAAGGCAAGCTCAAAACCACGAGAGAAATGATAATAAATCATTAAGTATCATTTTAGAAATCTTAAAAGTTTCTATAGTCAAAACACTAAAATCAAATATTTAAACTACTTAACAATAGTTTTACCAAACATTTAATTATTTATCTTTAGATATAGCTATTGTAGTGGTGTCAAGATGGGTCATAGCACGCAAACACAATTCGCCTAACACATGAAATAAATATGTTAAGGTTGAGGTTAAATGGGTTCGTGTTATAAACGGATCACCCATTTATGACACGAAAATAAACATTTTTTGTGTCATAGGTTTACACGCGGATTAGACGAATGATCCACTTATATTATTGCAAAGAGGTAATTTTAGTTCAAATATAAATACCCAACTAAAACCCTATTTAAACTTTATTATTGTACTAATTCTTTGTTATTTTAGTTATACATTTAGAGAATCTATACCTTTATGTATACAATTTATTTTAAAATATGATTTGAGTTGAATAGGTAAAACTTAAACATATCATAATCAGATTAAGTGGGTCGTATACAGGTCAACATAATCCACTTAACTTGCTTATGATATTAGCAGGTTATATGGGTCATATACAGGTCAATACAACCCATTGAACCTGCTTATGATATTATGCGAGTTACACATGTCGTGTTCGTGTCACTTGCCTAATTTTCGTGTCGTGTTCGTGTTGACAAATTTGACACAATTATTAAATACATCGTATTCATGTTGACTTAATGGTGCTGTGGCTAAGCGAATCCCTGTCAAACTGGACACACCAATCTGTTTTGACACCCATTATTGATGTGTTTCAACCTTCAATTCATAAAAAAAATAAAAATTTCATTATTCTATTTAAAAAGAAATTATATCCATTTAATCATTCAAATAATAAATTTTAATTTATTATTTCAACCGTCCATTTTTATTTATCATTTCAGAAGTAATTTTATTTAAAAACATCTATGGTTCTAAGAAGATTAAAGAATATTAATTAACTAGATGAAGGCTTACGCTTTGCGAGAGTTATTTTAATAGTTTGTATTTATAATTTATAAACAATTCATATTTATAATATATAAATTATATTTAATACATATTATAAGATTTATTTTTTTCTTTGTTAAAGTATCGTGTTATATAAAAATTATAATGTTGTTAAGTTGTTTAAGATAATAACAAACCGGTTGAATATTGTTTCTTATCCTAAATAATTTTATAAAGCGTTATAATTCAAATAATTCAATATTGATAATATATTGCAAATAATTTTTATAATTTTAATTATGTATTATTTAATGGCTAAAATATAATTAATTATTATATAATGTCACGACCCGATTCCATGGGCCGGACCGGCACTAGGGCCCAGGTAAGCTTAAGGCCCCCGAGGCCCGTAGTCAGCCTGAAACACGAGTCTATTATCTCGGTATAAATTTCAACATTCAGCCCATATGATTATGAAAAATAAACCTCAATATTTTATTATTTCTCGGCCCAAGTTTATCTCCTACAGCATTCCATAGTTCGAGCCCAATTTACAATACATCACTTTCTAATATGGGCTTACAGGATTAATTTGTCTATGTTAATACACGACTAAATATATGTAAATCTTACAATTGCGGAGTCACTAACTGTTTGGTATACATGGCTTTTTATACACATAATTACATAGTAAAATAATTATGGAACTAGGAAAATTTCTCTATTGCCCTGCGCCGAAGAAACATAGCGTAAATCGAATTAAAGAAAAACTTACTTCCTGAAAAATCAAACAAGACATGTGAGTTTTCTAAGGAGTAATAATTATTGCACAACACACGCAGTCACACAAATATGTAAACATTTCAATCTAGTCATCCGACTAGTTATATGCTCACACAGCCAGTCACACAAATGGCACATACCAGCACTCACACGTAATGTCACCTTCAAGTAATCAAGCAAGTGGTAATTAGTCAGTGACACCACCTGAAACCCCAACGAGCCGTCCTCACACATGGCTCGCCCTCTCGTACATGTGCACCAGGTAGCCGATCCCCCATACGGCCAACTGGTCTAATCCTCACTGACCAGTCCTCTCATTGTTTTTTCCACTCTCTCGTTTCTTTTCCATATCAACAGGAGGCAACCTGGTGGTCTCCATCCAATCTAGATCATCAAGTGCTCAGAACAGGAGGCCACCCTGCGGGCTACAATCAAATCTAGATTATCAGGTGCGCAACAACAAGAAGCCATCCTGTAAATCCCCATATAATCTATATCATCCGGTGCACAAGGGGGCGCCGATCTCCCATTTTCCCGGCCGACGGTCAAGTATCATATCGTATTCAGGATCCATATCACAGACCGTCCTCACAAACCCATGGTGGTCCACTTCATCCCAATTCCACACAAACAAAGCATAGCTTTTTCACAACACAATTAATCAAACATTGCAATCAAATGCAGACATATTGATCAGTTGAACATCATAATGCAATGCACAATTAGACATCCATTCTCAAATGCAATTAAATAATTAAATAAATACCATTAACAATAAACAACAACAATAAAATAAATGATGATAATAAACAATAACAATGAAAATAATTAAATACTTAAATAATTAAATGAATAATAAAGATAATAAATAAATAATTAGAGCACTCTATTTATTATGCATTAGGTTATAGAATTAATCTAAATAAACTTTTTAATTATGTTATAAATTAAAACTAGTTTAAGTTCTAACGAAATTTCGGCAGCACCTCCCCTATAATTTGGACTACCCACCTGTTCAGATAACACAGTATTATTATATATTTATCAATCAATACACACAACTCATCCGTCGGGCAATCGATCAAATCAAATACCCATCCGCCTCCAATAGTATATCACCAATCAACCATAATTTACAAATTAAAATACCTTCAACTAATCTAGAAATGTTATCAATAATTTTTTGCTTAAGTTATATAAAATATCATTAAACATTTATTAAAGTTCTAGACTAACTATTAAGAACTGACATTTCAATTAAATTACAATTTAATAAATACTTCTACTAGATAACCCAGCTCGAAACTTAAACATATAACTAAAGCTTCATAAATTTCTTCGTCTTGACATATTGCTATCAAGCAGTAACTAACACTAGCCAACATAAGAGTATTGAAAATATAAATATATATACATACATCTGTTTCCATACCAATTATTTAAAATGGTACGAAGTACCTGAAATAGCTACTGTGCCCAAGAAAAATATATTTTTCCTTAAACTTGAGCTCATATCGCATTAAGAACTTGGTTTATGACTTCGCATATTCATCCCAAACACTATAATTCAAGAAATCAACTAAATAATTACTGCTAGCTCAAGGAATTCAAGATTTCCTATTTAGTACCCATAATATATCCCCTGGTTTTGCACATTTTTTTTTTAGTAAAAATTCAGTTTATAACTCATTCAAATTGGAAACAATTCAATTCCTCCTTCCTAGGATATCGAGAACTTGACCATATAGCTAACTAGTTATTATTATTTTTTTTTTAACCTAAAGAATGCTTAATTCTTCACAAGGATTTATAACAAACGCAATAATCTAACCATCCCAATATCGGAATCATTTATATACCGATTTCAAGAGCAAAAATTCAAAATTTCTATTCACATTCGCCTAAACAGTAGCTAAATTTATAAATTCCTGCAATAGATCAAGTACTAGCGATAATGTTGCTGTCATAATCATGCTATATCTATTCTTAACTAAAATTCCCTTGTTCATGCTAAACTTATCCATTAACTTAGCTAATAATTTAAACTAAATTAGAGAATCAAATTTTTCCTTAAAAAAAAATGTATGACAGCAGGAGCTAGGGTCTAGATTTATGCAATAGTTTTATTCACGATTCAAAACCTCCATCTTTGATCAAGGAATTCATAAATTAAACGGATGAATGTTGGGGATTGACTTACTCAGCTGGAAAATGTCGGAAACTTGAAGGTGAAAGCAGATGACGCGACTGTCTCGAGTGAAACGGAATCGCGACTCGCTCGTGATTCCCATGCTTCGCCAGAATCGGAGACGAAGAAGGAGAGGGAGAAGCTCATCGTCGATGAAGGGGAGGACTGGAACCGTTCGGTGGTGACAAGGCCGCCGGAAAATCAGTGGAGGGAGGAAGAAGAGAGGAGGGTCGCGCGCGCTTGCCCAGGGAAGGAGAAGAAAAGAGGAAAAAAAAAGAAAAAGGAAAGAAAGAAAGTATGTCGGTTTTCTAGATCATTTTGGTTCGATTCGAACCGGTTTGATCTGATTCAACGATTTGGCTCAATTTGCTTGGTTTTCGAGTTTTTCGCTTGGTTTTCAAAAAATCAAATTGGTTTACGGGTCCAGTTTAGCAATAATAAAATACTAGCTGGTATAATCTCATTGGTTTAAATAAAAAATTTAGTTTTTAAATGAAAATTCTACGAAATTAAATTTTCTGGTCGTTTCATATAATCATATAGCAATTACTTGTATTGACGCGAAGTATAATATTTTGATTTTCATCGCTCTGCATCTCTAGTTTCATAGTACCTCTCGAGAATAGTAATTTCTATAAAAAAAAATACAAGTTTAATTAAATTTTTGTCATCGTGTATGTAACCACATTTATAAGATTGGCAATAATGTATTTATAGTTTAGAATTTATGTATATATATATATATATATATTGAAAAAAATTTCTTAGAAGTGAGAAATGATAATAATATTACCTTTGTATAAACTATAAAATATTGATTAATTTTAATATCCAATAAATGATAATAATATTAATAACCGCTCCCTTCAAAGCAGAAATTGAAAAAAAAAAAAAAGTAATGACCCAAAGCGAAACTATCACGACCCGATTCTGTGGGTCGGACCGGCACTAGGGTCCAGGTAAGCTTAAGGCCCCCGAGGCCCGTAGTAAACCTAAAACACTAGAATCTATTATCTCGGTATAAATTTCAACATTCAGCCCATATGATTATAAAAAATAAACCTCAATATTTTATTATTTCTCGACCCAAGTTTATCTTCTACAGCATTCCATAGTTCGGGCCCAATTTACAATACATCACATTCTAATATGGGCTTACAGAATTATTTTGTCTATGTTAATACACGACTAAATATATGTAAATCCTACAACTGCGGAGTCACTAACTCTTTGGTATACATAGCTTTTTATACACATAATTACATAGTAAAATAATTATGGAACTAAGAAAATTTCTCTATTGCCCTGCGCCGAAGAAACATAGCCTAAATCGGATTAAAGAAAAACTTACTTCCTTTGTGAGTTTTCTAAGGAGAAATAATTATTGCACAACACACGCAGTCACACAAATGTGTAAACATATCAATCTAGTCATCCGACTAGTTATATGCTCACGCAGCCAGTCACACAAATGGCAAATCACCAGCACTCACAATCATTAACATCTTCATGTAATCACATCACGTGGAAATTAGTCAGTGGCGTCACCGAAACCCCGATGAGCCGTCCTTCCACATGGCTCATCCACTCACATGTGCACCAGGGAGTCGATCTCCCATACTGGCCGACCGGTCTAATCCTCACTTGACTAGCCCTCTCATTTTTTTTTTTCCATTCTCTCTCTTTTTTTTTTTTTATACATATATATACCAACAGGAGGCAACTCGGTGGTCTCCATCCAATCTAGATCATCAAGCGCACACAACAGGTGGCCACCCTGCAGGCTGCGATCAAATCTAGACTATCAGGTGCGCAACGACGAGAGGCCATCCTGTGGTTAACGGTAACGGTAACAGTAGGTGCACACGGGGGCACCGATCTCCCATTTACCCGGCTAAGGATCCATATAACGGGAACGGTATATAACGGTAACGGTAATCAGGATCCATATAACGGTAACGGTCTCACAAACCCATGGTGACCCACTTCATCTCAATTCCACACAAACAAAGCATAACATATCACAACACAATTAATCAAGTATTGCAATTAAATGCAAACATATTGATTAGTTAAACATCGTAATGCAATGCACATTTAGACATCCAAAATCAAATGCAAATAAATAAGTAAATAGTGTTAACAATAAACAACAATAATAAAAATAAAATAAATAATAAAAATAAACAATGATAATGAAAATAAATAAATAATTAGAGCACTTTATTTATTATGTATCAAATTATAGAATTTGTCTAAATAAGCTTATTTATTATGTTATTAATTAAAACTGATATAGGTTCTATCGAAATTTCGACAGCATCTCCCCTAAAAGTAGGATTATCTACCTGTTTAAATGTCACAATAACATTATATATATTTATCAATCAATACACACAGTCCATCCGTCGGGCGATCAATCAATTTAAAACCCCATCCTCCTTCCAAAACAACAATGTCAACACTCAACCATTAATTTACAACAATCATGTTCCAATGATAATGACGATCATTATTTACTTCATATAATTATAACTAGCTTCTATAGCTAATTACCAAACAAATGAAAGCTTTAATATATATAATCGAATAAAACTTATATCATTAAGTTAATTTCAATTACTTTCACTTGATAGTTTCGTAGTGTCTAACTATTATAGTACTCTTTATCAAGCTTTCATTTCTTCATTCTTGCTTAAAGATAATAACCACATATTTATACCTTTGTTAAACTTTAGATTAGCCAATACGAACAAATGCTTCTATTAAATTAAAATCTAAAGAATACATCTACTAAGAGATCTAACTTACAACTTAAAATATACCGATTAATTATTCCTAGCAAGAATTAAACCTACTATTTCAAATATTTCAATTTATCTTTCGCGTTTGGATTCATAATAATCATTCTGAATGTTTCGCATTCATAAGTTCAAAATTAAATGTATTTACCTATCGAGGTTCTCTAATAAAAATCATAATAATTTTAACTAGGCCTATTCGGTCACTCCTATTTTCAACATAAAATTAAAACTCCTCTTATCCCAATTCGTGTCAATTTTTTTTTTAGCTAATATCCTTGATTAACTAATGTTAATGCATAATATCCTTAATTGACTAATTTTCTGCAGTCTTATACTTTCTAAGCCTAATTATAAATTCAAATCAAATAATAGTTTGAATATCAATCAATGTCAGATCGCAAATCTAATAATATAGTCATACTCTACGGGTTGAGTGCAAAATTTTGCCTATTTAGCACTTTCCGGTCACCGGAAACATCCACCGTCGCCACAGGCCACGGTGGCCGGACGGCCAGCAGGCCTGAGATCAAACAACAGTATACTGAAAATAAAGAATGCTTCCTGTAAAGTTCGATTTTAAGATCAATATCTACAAAATATGGCAATTAATTACTAAAACCCCAAATTTTATCAATTGACAAAACCTAAATCTTCAATCATCTCAAATGGCTCATTCAAATTCAGTTTGTCCATTAATTATTTATCTAAAGATAACAAGGAGGCATTTTGGACTCACCTTGCTAATGGGGATCGCCGAAAAACGATGAGGTCGCCGGAAATCGAGCAGGAGACGCGATCTGGCGGTGGAGCAGAACTGCGACTTCTACCATCGCTGCGCTCGCCAGAGAGGAGGAGGAGGCTTGAGCATCTGTGGCGGTGACGCGACGGCGAGGTGGCGCTGGTTCTCGTGGTCGGAAAAACGAGAGGAGGAGAGGCAGTGAGGTCGCCGCGCGCCGAAGAAGAAGAAGAGAAAGAAAAAAAGAAAGAAGAAAGGCGGTTTCTAGCAAATTCTAGGCCATTCCGGTTCGATTCAAACTGGTTTGGTCTGTTTCAACGATTTGGCTTGATTTTGCTCAATTTGCAGGTTTTTCACTTGGTTTTCAGGTTATTCGTGTGGTTTTCCAAAAATCAAATTTGATTTCCGGGTCCGGTTCCATTTATTTCGATTGTTTTAGTTAGGTTCCGTAACTTTTTCTCCATTTACTCAATAATAATAATAATAATATTAATAGTAACAATATTTGATTTTTAGGATAATTAATTTATATATATTTATAATGGGTTAAATTACAGGATTTTATATTATTTCTGAAAAATCTTATCTGTTTACGATTCAAAATTTTCGACATTTTATTTGGACTTGGGCCCAACTCGTAAAATTTTGGGCTCAAATTAGAATCGCTTGATCTTACCAACCCATACTATCAAAAATTCAGATTTTTGATTTAATAAAAATTCCAAAGTTTTGAAAATAAAAATTCAGGGTATTTCAAAAACAGAAAAGGAAAAAATGAGAAATTAAATTATGAGAAAAGAAGAGTTCAAAAAAATCATGAGAAAAGAATATCAAAAATTAAAAGGGAACCTATAAATAAAATTTAGTTTTTTTATTTAGAACTCAAAGAAAGGAAAGAAAGAAAATAAATGAAAATCTAACCTGAGAATGATTTAAGATTCAAATTAGTATAGATTAGTATAGAGCTCTTTATGTTCATCTCTTCTCTGCGGCCTGCAAAAAAAAAAGTAAATAAAAAATATTAAATGAGAATAATTGTAGGAGAGAGCAGGAGACGTAGAGATACAAATAAAAATTAAGATTCAATTGAAGGAAAATATATAACTAGATAAAATTAAATTTCAAAAATGTTCGTTATCATCACAAAATATTAATTTTTAAATTTAAAAATATTTTAATGGCCATTGAAATTGTAGAAAGATTTCAAAATATTGATTATTATAAAAAAAATTAATTTATAAATTTAAAAATATTTTGATGACCAATCAAATTTTTAAAAACAAAGAAAAATCATGGTAAAATAAGAAAAAGGTCCAAAAATTTATAAAAAAAAAAAAGAAAGTTGAAAGAAGAGAGTGACATATTGGCATTTTGAAATATTTTTTGCTTCAAAATTATATATATATATATATATATATATATATATATATATAGATTTTTTTTTTTTCACAAATTTACTCTTATCTCTACTATATAGAATAACTATTTTCTACAAATTTTTTAATTTTTTTGAGATTAGAGTAATTAGGGGAATAAAAGGTAATTTAGTCAAATTAAAAATATTTTATTTATAATTTAGATGTTTGAATTACTTCTTTAGGTAAAAATCCCAAGACAATGAATAGAAATAAATGAATGAGATAATTATATTTTATTTGCTATTTTTGAAAATAAATTCAAAATTTTTAATTTTGTACTAATTTTTTAGATGAATTTTTAATGTTACAATTAAAAAATGTTTAAAAACATTTCTTGAAAGTAAGCTATTTAAAATGAAATCTAAATAAGAAAATTAATGAAATAAAATCAAAAAATGCTGTTTTATCGCTTGATTCAAAGAAGTTCCTAGAAAATTATTTTCAGGGAACCATAATTCCTGGCCGAGCACGTCTCTTATATGTCTGTTGTCTGCTGAATTGGAAATGGTCGGCGCACCGCGCACGCCTTTATATTTTTATTAAAATGACGAAATTAGCCTTGTTTCAATAAAACGATAACGAGTTCCAATGAAAATTAAGTTCGGATACTCCGTCTGAAAATGGCCTCGCAATTGCTGGCAAAGGCGGCAGAGAAAATGGCACCGGCCGTGAGGCGTCAGGCTCTAACCTTAACCGACTCGGCGGCTTCTAGAATACGCCATCTATTGCAGCAGCGCCAACGGCCTTACCTCAAGCTCGGCGTCAAGGCTCGTGGCTGCAATGGCTTAACCTACACTCTCAATTATGCAGGCTGGTTTCTACCTTCTCTTCCTATCCTTCCTTTGATCTCTTCCAATTTGATTTAATATTGCATTTCTGAAGAAAAAATTCGTCAATGAAAATTTATTTTTGGTTGGGTGGTGATTTCTTGATCTTTACGTGTTAATCGAGACTCCATTCTTGTTTAATTAAAAGGATTTGGTGGATTAATTAGAAAAATGTTATATGAATGATTCTTAATTGCTCAATTAAATCATATTCTGAAAATAAGAGAATGCTTCTAATTTTATTCTGATTTTTTTTCCTGTTTCTTTGAAGTGATTGGTTGCCTCTTTGAGTGGCCATATGAGTTAATTAAGTATCATATTGGCCTAGTTAGGAGGCAAAGATCAATTGCATCTCAGGCCTTTTGAGGGGACAACCTGATTCTTGATTTAGTTGTCCTCCAAGCAGCCTAGGACATGTTCATAAACATCAATTTCCTGTAAGAACGTTAAGTTTCTCTTGAACCCTTTTGGTTCAAAATTACACGGTGGTTGAAAATGAGAGTGTGTTGCCATGAAGCTGGTTGTTTGATCATTAGTTGGAGGGGGAAAGCGATTGTTCTTGTATTACCTTTGTGGGTTTGTTTTTTTCTTTTCTTTTCGTACTTCTTTCATTGGTTTTGTATCTTAGGAGAAATTGTATGATGTTCAATTAGCTTATGGAGTGAATATAAATATTTGTTTCCTTGCTATAGGGTATTCTGGGAAGCATGTGAACCAAATGCAATAGGCACGTCATGAGAAAGGGGAACTGCATTTAAACCTTATTAGAGAACCCATTAGGTGTTACCCAAGTAACTGCACGTCAAATTTGATGCTTTCTTGTTCATACATAAAAAATTATTTCAGGTTATTGCTTTTTGCTTTTGCTTTCAGTAGCATTGAACAGAAAAGAGTGGTGTCTTTGTTTGTTTCATATGATACATGCCAATATTGAATTGTCAATGCTCACTCTGGGCAACTTTATTTTGCAGCATAAAAAATTGATAATTATGAAGTTTTGACAGGAAAATATATTAATACTAATTATTTTCACAGAAAAAGGTATAAATATGTATAATGTAAAGTGTTGGGATGGAGCTTTTTCTACTTGTTCTCATGCTGCTGTTTGTTAATTCTGGAAACTATTTATTGTAGGTTATCTAGCTGATCCCATTTTTTTTTCTTTTTTGTGCTTCATGTTTAACAGATGAGAAAGGAAAGTTTGATGAATTGGTCGAAGAAAAGGGTGTTAAGATACTGATTGATCCAAAAGCTCTCATGCATGTGATTGGAACGAAGATGGATTTTATTGATGACAAACTGAGGTTTGCTAATCACTATTATTTTCTTCAATTCCTAGGGTTCTTACTTCAAAATTTGGTAGCACCGCATCTGCATGCTTTTATGTGTATATATAATTTCAGTCACTAGCACCATCCAAGCTTCCACCTCTCCTCATCAACTTCATTAATAGTTTCCTTCTTTGATGAACCACTGTCTCTCTGTCACAAGCCCTTCCAGTTCATTAGTGCTGCAATCAATATTTGCGGTTGTACCGTACTTCTGCCTCTTGTGTACATATCTTGACATCTACCATGTTGCTTGCACACCTCACAAATGGAGCACAATCACTGCTGCTAGGTTTCGGTGGTCAATAATTGATATCAGGGAAAGTTAAATGTTTTAGAACTGCATTTTCTACTTTAGTAGTCTTAGTTCACGGTGAATCAAGGGGGAGCACAATCGTTGTCTTATACTGCTTGCTAAATTTCTTAACTGCAAGATGAAGTAAAGTTGGAAGTCGTAACCTCACAGGAGCTCTTTTTGTAACTTGATGTAATTTTTAGACTTCTAGTGCTGAAACTGGGATTTGAATGATCTTGCTCGCAGTGCTTTATGCTGCTTTGGCGTGTGTGTTTTATTTACATAATATTTTAGGTTCCTGCTATAACGCTTTTGCTAGTCATTTTGGTTTCTCTTTTAATTTGTCCCCTGCTTCTCCATGGCAGGTCTGAGTTTATATTTATTAATCCGAATTCTAAAGGCCAATGTGGTTGTGGTGAATCTTTCATGACGGCAGCTAATGCTGGAGCTACTAAACAGGGTAGCAGCAGATGAGATTGAACTGTGATGGATTCTGATCAATCAATGGTTTCATCTGCCGGCAGTGCACTAATGGTATTTTGGCGAAGCAGTTGTACAAGGCATATACATAGCTTTTGCTGCAGATGTTGCTAATTTGGGCTGCAAATTTATACTCTTCTCTAAATAAGAAGCTGATTGTATTCTTAATCACTTGTACATCTGTGGCATAATTACCCATGTTAGCATGATTTTATATCCCTGAAGTTTTGTAATATCAACAAACATCTCTATACTGACAAATGTGTAGAGGAATCTCCATACCTAATCAAGCATATTATGGTTACTTTTTGCTGGCAAATTGATATGATTTGCTGTCTCAGGACAGTTTTTTTAAAGCCTGCAAGTTTTTCTTTTTATTTTTTTTTTTTTTATTTTTTTTATTTTTTTTATTTTTGGCCCCTTTTTCCCAAGAGATTGGAGAAGAGTGCATAACGTGGTGGATATATATTTTCTCTGTTCTTGTGTTGGGAGATCAGAGATGCATGTGGCATTATTAGTAGTAGTTTAAGGCATCTTGTTGACAACCTATTCCAGTTAATCTAGCAGGGGATGAGCAATTCTGTCTCCAATGACCACAAGCTTTAAGGAAGCCAATTCTTATTTCTTTGTAGATCGAAGGCATGCAATATACGGTGTGGCTTTTATAAACAAATTATACTTAAGACTGTAATTACCTGAAACTAATTTTGATTGAATATATAAAAATCATTATAATTCCATCAAAGTCAATTAAAATCTATAAAAAAAATCTCATTAATTCTATAAAACTCTATGTAGAATTCTAGTGGCTGTGGAAATCTTAGAAGTTCTTCAATTCCATTAAACTTAATAATTCTTTTAAAATCTAACACAATCTTAGTCCAATACACCCTCCCAATTTTATTGGTTGAAAAGTGAAGATAATTTAATTTTGATTGGTTATATTAATTTTCAATCTAAATCTAAATTATATTATATACTAAATAAGGTAAATATTAAACATGGTAAGAATATGAAAATTTAATTTGATAAAATATTAAATTATGTAATATATTGAATAAGATATATTACATATAGTAAGAATATGAAAATTTAATTCGATAAAATAAAAAATTATATTGTATATGAAATATGGTATACTTTATATATCGGAAGATATTAAGAATTCTTAAATCAACCTCTTTATTATCTATTATATATAAATGTGCGAATAGGAGAATAATGAGATTTTCTATAGTACTCTCAATCAAATTTTGAATATAATAAAATAACTTTAATTACAGCCAATTAGAAAATTACATTTTATTAATTGATCGAATATATTTACAAAAATTATTTTTAAATAAATATATATAAATAATTAAGTACAATTTTAAGTTTTTCCTTTTTTAAATTTATTTTTAATAAATATATATAATAAGAGACATTTGAGAAATTTTAATATTTTATTTTTTAAATATTTGATTCTATTTTAAATGTTTAATATATTGTTTCACCCTCAATTTTAGATTTTATTGTAATTTCACTCTGATTTGATCTTTATACTAATTTCACCCTGAACTTTGACCTTTTATTATAATTTCACTCCAATTTGACTTTTATATCAATTTTACTCTAAACTTTGACCTTTGTTGCAATATCACCTTAAATTATAACTACAACTTAAATTGTAAATAAAAAATAGTCTTGCTATTAACTTTGGACTTGGATTAACTTAATACATTTATATGAGTGAAGAAGTTTGGATTAATAGTAAGGACAATCTCTATTATTATTTTTAATATTTTCAAATTGTTTCTTTAATTGACAATAAATAATATTTAAAAATTAATTTTTTGATACATGAATGCTTTTTTTTTAAAAAAAAAATAGAATATAATTATATCTTATATTCTAGTTTGATAAAAAAGTATATTAAAATTTCTAATAATTGATAGTAGCTTTGCTTTAGATTTAATAATTATTTTTAAATTTATATTAAAATAAAATGATAATAATAATTATAATCTAATTTTTTTTAAAAATGTTCATTTATCAAATAATTAATTTTTAAATATTACTTATTATTAATATAAGAGAGAATTTAAAAATATTAAAAATAACAATAATAATTGTCCTAACTATTAACCCAAACTCCCTTATTCACATAAATATATTAAGTTAATCTAATCACAAAGACAAGAGTGAATCTATTTTTTATTTACAATTTAAGTCCTAATTATAATTTAGGGTGCTATTGCAATAAAAGGTCAAAGTTCAGGGTGAAATTAGTATAAATGTCAAATTGGAGTGAAATTATAACAAAACTTAAAGTTGAGGGTGAAACAATATATTAAAATTCTAATTTAATTATAATTTAAAATATTTTATTTCGGAGAGGTATACAAAAACAAAAAAATTTATTTTATTAATATTCCTTTTTTTATATTTGTATGATTTGATGGATATATTTTTTAAAAAATAAATTTTCAAATATAATATATATAATATTTTATTTAGAAGAGAGATAAAAAAAGAAACAAATTTATTATTTTATTATAATTTTTTTTATGTTTGTGTGATTTGATTGGGTATATTTTTAAAAAAAATAAATTTTCAAATAAAATATACATAATTAAACCTTTTAAAATTTTTAAATTTTACTTTTAAAAATTTACTTTAAATAAAATGAACATAAATGTGGATGTTAGATTAGCACACAGTTTAAAATTTTAATTTTAAAATATATATCATATTTTATTGATATATTTATATATCTATACATATAGAATTTTTTTTTGTCACGTAGATTCTAAAAAGAGTGTTATTCTTAATAATAATTTTTTATTTTTTTCTTTTTCATTACTAGATAAGTTGTAATATTATCATTTGAAGTTAGTAAGCGAGTTGTGTATTCCTTGCAATAAATAAATGGCCTCTTGATGATTAATTGTTTTTAATTTTCTTAATATCTTTTTCTTTCATATCTTAAATCTGTTTGACTTAAAAGAAAATAGTATTTAGGAAACTGGAAAAGAATTAGAACTATATATTTCTGTTTTGGATCACTTTTTGAAATTTCAAAAATTTATGTGTATATGCATATAATCCTTTTTCTGATACATTGGTAAGTAATCCGTTACTATAGCCAAAATGATTATCATTATTAATTTAGTTTGAGACCACTTTATTATATAAAAATAGAATTAAGTACAAAAGAAATAACATTTCAAGTAGCTTGTACGATAAAGAGTAATACAAATTAACCATTTATATTTATTTTTATCTAAATAAAAGAGTACAAAAAATGAGTATATAACCACTATCAATTCAGTTTGAGACCACTTCATTATATAAAAATATAATTAAGTATAAAATCAGTAGCATTATAAGTAGCTTGTACGATAAAGCATAATAAAGATTAACCACGTGTATTTATTTTAATCTAAATAAAAACTTATATTTTAATATTATATAGATAAAAAAAAAAATTAATAGAGTGAAAAAAATGAATATATAACGAATATAATCAACGTAAAATTCATGTCATAAAAAAAATATCAGTGTGTATAAATAAACTCTTATTAGGTTAAAAGTACTTAACAAATTCGAAAAAGAAAAATTACACCATAATTTGATTTACATATACAAGCTAATTTAATCAATATTGTATAAAGAATTTGACTTCGTTGGAAGTTTCGATTTGATGTAATGAAAAAATCAATTTATTATTAATTAGAACCAAACATTACCATAGATAATAAGAAATATATTTTTTGAAATTTTTACAGTAGTTTAATCTATTATTTTACATTGGCAGTGATTTTTATATTGTAATTTTTATATCAGAATTAGTCATCTACTGTATTACACTTACTATTTTTTAATTTGTATTTTGAAGCATATTTTAATATTGAAAATATGTTCTAAAAAATTATTAAATTATGAATTACTGAGTATTATTTATTTTGATTGAGATATAGTGTGCTAATATATTCAAGATTTCCAATTTCTTTATAAAAGGTTAGATGGTATATTTGAAAATAATGTGCTCCCTCCTTCCTAAAAAAATTATCTCATTTATTTTTCACACATATAATATTTACCCTTCTTTTTCCACGTATACCCCTATATTAATAATTTTTTGATTAATATTTAGAGTTTTTCAATAAAAAATTAATATCTCCGTACATATTTCAATTACTTTATATTTATATTTGCTTAAATATTTAATAATTCTATGTATATTAATTATTGGCACAAATTATATTATAAGGGTATCATAGGAAAGTTAACGAAAAGACCATTTTCAAAAATGAAAATAGGATTGTAATGGAAAGTGAGACTATATTTTTAAAATGAAGAATATTATTCTTTCATTTTATTCATATTTTAGATAATTAAGGAAAAAGAAATTATCTGTTTTTCAAGAATGAAGCCAGAATCTAAATAAAAGGCGCAAACCATATAATATACAGGTCAACGTGCCAAAATGCCGGTAGTGTTTTAAAAATAGTGGAAAATTTGAGGTTGGAGCTTGAGAATGCAAAGCAATTTCTTTTTTTTTTTTTTTCTGAAAGAAATTAATTATTTTTTAGTTAATTTGTGTTGTTATTTTTTTATTTAGTGTCAATCGAATAATAACAAGAAAATATATTTCTCAATATGCTAACATGCCTGCTATTCATGATTTTTCAAATGAAAATTTTATTGTTATATAATTATTTATTTTGTATTTTTTTAAACTAACGCAACAATGAAAATTTAAGAACTCCAAAATATGAAAGATAATACTAATTTCTTATATTTTAGTAGTAATGTAGAAAATTTATGCTATCATATTATTTATGACAAAAAATTAAGTTAATCAAATTTAATTTTTTTATTAAGAAAATATAAATTGGTCGATAAGTATTTTTATTTTCATGAAATTTAATTGTCAAACTATAATAATATTTTTTATTATTATAAATATGTTGCTTCCTTAATGAGTTATTTAATTATTTAATTTTTTATTTTATAAATTTTTTTTCTATTTTTTGAATCCTTTTATATTTTTAGCGATATAAACTGTTTATAATATTATAAATATATATAAATTAAATTACATTTACTTGCAATGAGTAAAAATCAACGAGTCCTCTCGACCACATCTGTGTTCACCAATTTGGTGAATTAAGGGGAGGTTTATCCTCCTGTTGTGTAGCCTGCAGTATTATTTCAGCGCATAAAAGCTTTAAATGAATTAAAAAAAATCAATGAGTATAAACGACATGCAATGCACGTTGGAGAATATTATTAATTATTTAAAAATTATCAATATTATTAGTAACAAATTCTATTTTTTTATCTTTTAAATAAGAATAATAAAGTTAAAAAAATAAAAAAAATGCTACATAACTTATAAGAAAAATTTTACTCTTATTGCTCATTTCACTCCAAAATAACAACATCAGCAAACAGTAAACCAGAATGTCACTAATCATTTTTTGTTACGATGGAATTACTCTCTCTAGAAAATTTTCCAAAACCATTAATTATTTCTAATAAAAAAGAGAAAACTTCTGTTGACTATTTTCAACTATACGCAAGAAACTAGTGTAACAAACAATACATACGTTCTGTTCCCCGCAGGTTGTAACCAGTAGAAAAGCAACTGCCCCCTGGCGGTGACGTGGACTATAACACGTGCGACGCACTTCGCTACACGAGTGGAAAACCATACCATTACCAATATACCACCAAAACATTCATTCATGGACTCCATAGAGAGAGAGAAACGGCCTCTCTGCGCATTGCGGAGTTTGGGCCAATTGCTTGTTCTTTCGATTTCACTCTCGACCCTTATTGGCTCTTGCATTGATTATATCTCTGCTTCTCTTTTTGTCCCCTCTCGTTTTCGCTTATTTTCCGGGCCATGAATCGATCGGATTTTAATTTTTTTCAACGATCATCATCGTCCCACCATTTGTCGGTAAGTCGCCCACAATCTAATCTTTTGTTCCTCTTCTTTCCTAGTTGAACTGAATTGTTTATGTAGCATTTGATGTTCTTGTTATTGGTTATCTGTTGATATTTTACATAATAGTGATATAATGTTTCTATTTAATTTAGATTGTAATTGAAAATGAAGGCATGAAATTGATCTGGGTTGTTGCTGAAACCTTGATTGAAGACTATTATTTATTCAAATGTGTTTTGGCAGATTAGAATCTGAAGAGTATGGTGGATTTTAATTTTTGTCCTTTTTGTGCCCTATAATTGCAGATGGTACCTTTGAAATTTATCTAGATGTCGAATTCTGGATAAGAGTAGAGCTCTTTATTTTCCCTTTGGTGCTTCTTTTCCATCTTGGGGGGTATGGAGCACCTTCCTGTTGAAGTTATAGGGAACATACTATCTAGGCTTAAGGCTGCCCGAGATGTTGTTATTGCATCTACTACTTGCAAGAAATGGCGTGAGGCTTGGCGTACTCACCTCCATACCCTTTCATTCAACTGTAACGACTGGGCTGGCTACCGTGATCTAAACACAAGTGGGTTGGAAATTCTAATTACTCAAACAATTTTCCAAACAACTGGGCTACAGAATTTGTCGATTTTCATGGGTGATACAGATGAGTTCTCGGCTGCTCCTGTGATTGCTTGGCTTATGTATACTAGGGAAACTCTGCGAGAGTTGTATTATAATGTGAGGACTACCCCGAATATTAATATAATTGAGAAATGCGGTAGGCATAAGCTGGAAGTCTTGGCATTAGCGCATAATTCTATATCCGGTGTTGAACCCAGTTATCAGAAATTTCCTTGCTTGAAATCACTTGCATTGAGTTTTGTTAGTATCTCAGCCTTGGATTTGAGTCTTCTGTTGTCTGCTTGTCAAAAAATTGAGACCTTAACTCTTATTAATCCAGATATTGCCATGTCTGATGCACAGGCAACTATGGAACTGGGTAGTTCCTCTTTAAAGGATATCTATGTTGAATCAATTAGTTTGGACAAGTTTATATTGGAAGCTGATAGTCTTGAAAAGTTGCATTTAAAAGATTGCACTCTTGAGCTTTTCGAACTTATTGGTAAAGGGTCTTTGAGGGTTTTGAAGATCGACGATGTTAGTGTCCTCCAACTTGAGATTGGTGAGAGCACATCAAATCTTGAGGTTGTTGATGTAAGAAACTTCACTATAACAGGGCCAAAGTTCTACAATATGATCTCAAGATCATCAAAGTTGACTAGGCTTCGTCTCTGGGGAGTGGTGTTTGATGATGAAGATGAGGTTGTGGATTTGGACACTATGCCGGTTTGCTTTCCTCAGTTAACGTACCTTTCATTAAACTATGATTTAAGAGATGAGGTACTTCATTATGGCTTGCATGGATCCTATCAGTTTAACAATGTCAGTGTGTTAGAATTGGGGTGGTCGGTAATCAATGATTTCTTTACAGACTGGGTGGCAGGGCTTCTAGCTAGGTGCCCTAATTTGAGGAAGTTGGTTATTTATGGACTTGTTTCAGAGGTTAAGACTCATGTCGAGTGCCAGATGCTAGCCAACTTCACATCAGCTATTGTTCGACTCATGAGAAAGTATACGCAGATAGAAGTCCAGTTTGAATATGAATAGAAGTTGCCATTAAGAGATCTGAGAAATTTTTCCTCTGCTATACACACATTAGGAGTTTTAAGCAAATTGTGAACGTACCATTCTTTCTGTGTAAGTGATGAGGTTTTTTTGTTTTCTGCTGTAAAATAGATCTTCTTGAACATCTTTCATCTGCTAGGAATCTTCTATTCTTTTGGTATTCTGTTTTGTTGTGCATACCAAAAACTGAGGGTTGTTCATGAGAAAGAATTGAGAGAACTCATGCCTGTTCATGAACTCAGCTTAGACTCTAGGAAAAAAAAGAAGAGGGTTTTTACAAGCACTCCTGGAAGCTATAGTTAGTTCTTTATCTTCATTAAATGTTTTTAGCGTAGTTCTTAATCTTCTTTATACTGTTCTTACCAATGTTTTGTCAACTTAATCCAATCTCAGTTGGATAATCAGTAGAAATTAGTGCACCATCTCTAAGCAAGTCAAGGATTTGTTTTTCCAATGCACAAGGACACCCCCCCCCCCCCCCCCCCCAAACAAAAAAAAAAAAAGAAGGCTTTAAAATCCTACACATTCTTTTTCTTTTTTCACACACTGTAATATTCATTTTAAAATAAACCTTTGCCAAATAAAATTTGCATCACCAATTCATATATTTTCCAAACAAGATAATATATATATATATATATAAATTTTAAAAGCGTCAGATATCTTTTCTTTTCCCTAGTCTGAATACATTTAGGCACGGCTTTATCGTACTCAAAAGTCTCAAAGTCTGCCAGGCAGATTTGCAAGGGACATTTGCCCAGAAGATGGTAAGACCAACCAAATATACGGAATAACAATAAGAAAATCTAGCTCTTGTAACTATGTCAATGACATAACTGAACTTTATACAACCCATAATTGAGGAGATCATAATTAGTTCAGAGAGAACTTCTCCATCCAAATCCACATCATTCTGCACTCTTGATCCAATCCTTCGATTTCTTTATATCTATTGGATTGCAATTTATGGCTTCTAATCTCAAAATTCTGCATCATACATATAGAACTTATTGAATAAGATGATAAAATATCAAATGTGCCTCAACCACCACAGGAAAAAATCGGTACTAGTATTTTCCAATACCTTTCATGTGCAATAATTCACCTAGTTTATTTGTTCAATGTTCAAAAAAATAAAATGAAACGCAGCTTACCATTGCTTTGCAATATTACAAGGGACAGCTCAAATTCCTTCTCATCATCCTCAGTTTATCTTTAGCCTTTTGGGCTTTTGTCTGAGCTTTCATTCTCAAATCTTCAAGATTCTGCAAATAAGACTCATACATGTGAAAACAGCAGGAAAAGAATTAATGAACACAATAGAATCACATAAATTAACTATTACAATTAGTTAAACTATTACAATTAGTTACCTGCTGTTTCCTTTTCTTCTCAAGCTCTGCCTGTTCAAGTATGTGCTAAGAATATCAATAATTATTACAACAGATTTTGCTTTTAATTTGAAAAGTAATGTTCATGTGCATATTTATGTACCAGAGCATGCCTAAGCTGTTCGTTCTCTTCTTTTAGTTGGTTCAACTCTGCTTCTAGTTCAACTGTGTATGCCTGTTAAAAACACAAAGATACTTTGTTTCAAACAAATCCCAAGTGGTAATTAAGTTGATCACAATTAATTAATAACCTGTTTTCGAGCTCTAGACCTTGCAGCAGACTCTCTATTCTTGATCATCCTCCGTTGCCGCCTCTCAACAACCTTCTCTACTGGTCCATCAATAATTCTCTTCCTTCCTCTTAACCCACCCATGTCTATTCCAAATTGATTTACTGTATTATCAATACTATTATTACTAACCATTGCATCATTTGACACTGGACTCACTTGTCCCACCACTCCCATTGCCTGATTCGGCGAATATCCACCACCACTATTACCCACTCTTCCCCCATAAACTGATCCTGGTGGTGGAGGTGCTGCTGTTTCCACCACAGGCCCAGCATTTTGTTGAATTGTCTGATAACCACCACCACCACCACCAGCAGCAGCCATTCCCAAAACAGGTCTGGAAAGAAAACTTGTAGCCATAGCATTGTTATTATTAGTATTAGTACTTTGATACAACCCAAACTGCTGAGGCTGTGCTGATGGAGCAGCACTCTGTTGTTCTCTTACTACTCCTGCTTTAATAAGAAAATCTTCCAATGTCATCTCTCCAAAAGTCGGCTGCCGCGGAGTAGGTTCATGATTCTGCTGCACATTATTACTACTCGTCGTACCCTGTCTCTGACTCTGACTCTGACTCTGACTCTGACTCTGACTCTGACTCTGATGCTCTCTGTGTATTTCAGACCAAACTTCCTCGACAGTTTTCCTACACAATGGTGCAGGCAAACTAAGGGATCCTTGTCTAGGCAAACTAGGCTGCTTAGATATACCTCTGTCGCTGCCAACATCAATAAACACTTGATTTCCTTTATTATTTATATGATCATTATTACTAGTAGCAGTAGCTTGATTTTCTTCTGCATTCCAAATACTGGTAAGAAACTCATCCATGTTCATGGATCCGAAATTCTTACCACTCTCACAGAGTGTATGCTGGAATTCGTCGAGGGTAAGAGAGTAGATTGAGGATTGCGTGCCGAGAGACGCAAGAGGATGGTTTTTATTAGCCTGTTGGTCGGGTTGCAATGGGGACTCCTCCACCTCGCTTTGAGAGAGTACTTCAGAATCTGTAACAACCATTTTGTTCTTCTTCTTCTTTTTTTTTTTTTTCTGTTTATGGTTTGGATTTATTTCTTTTGGAAGGTTGGAGAGTTGTAAGTAGAAATGGCGTTTCTTTTAAGTAGACCTGTACAAAAATGGTTTAGCAAGAGAAAGAGACAATATGTAAATGGTAGAGAAGTAAACCAGAAAAGAACATTAGGAAGAGAGGAATGAGAGTCCATTCCTTGTATCAGAAAAACAGAGAAAAATGCTTCTTACCGGTGGACTGGTGGGTCCAAAATTAGATGCTTCAAGGACAAAAAAAATAATTCAAATTTAAAATTATTATTTCTCTGTATATGAAAATTGAAGTTGTGACTTCATTTGTTACACTCAACTAATAGATAGCAGTGCGAACCAATTCATAGCAAACACCAATCAATAATTAATGGTAATAGACATGTGACGAATAACAATTTCTAATAAAAATATTGTGAAAACAATAAGTATTGGTCCGAAAATCATTTAGAAAAAAACACTTACCTACACCATACACACAAACCAATTGAACCTTTTTTTTTTTTTTTTTCAAACGACAATCCAATTGAACATATATTTTGATTATATATATAAATTTTTATTTTATGGAACAATAAGGGATAATTTTCTCTTTTGACTATCCATTTTTTCTATAAAACAATAGAAAACCAATCAATCATGCGTTAAATTAAAGTAAATTATATTTTATTAAATATAATCTAAAAATACAATTAATTACATCAAGAATTTAATTACCTTTGACTGAATATAGTATAAAAATACATTTGATTACATCATGAAGGTTACTTATCAATATGATAGAGAGTTATACAACTAAGCAAATTAATTTGTACAGAAAGTTCAAAAAAAAAAAAAAAAAAAATTACTGTAACATGGAAGAAATGAATTCTGAAAATAAAAAAGGACCAATCGAAATCATAAGACAAGTTTGCAAAAACAATCCATCTGTGTATTATATGAACCTACCCTCCATTCCTAAGGTGTTTCATGCTCAATAAATATATAACAATAGAAACAGAGAAAATGGAATTATTATAAATTGAAGGCAAAAGAAGAGTCGACTGCGTCACAAAGAAATATCCAATCCATATTACATGATAAAAAATTAATTTCCCAAATAGGAATATTTCGTACCTTGATAGAAACCAAAAAAAGGAAAAGAATCTTTCTTCTTTTGGTAAACCCATTGGCGGCCTCTGTTTATTAAATATATTAATTTAAACCATCTCTCTCACTCTTTCTCATCTTTCATTTTCAAAACCCATACCCATAGTTTAAATGATTCTCATCTTAGCAGCTAAGTAATATATATTGAATATTTTCAAGACCATCATCCTTTTTCTCTTTTTCTTTATTAACATCAAATCAAACAAGTTTTAGATATAAAGGGAAACCTCAAAATAAGTATTTCAAGATTAATTGTTAATAAATATTTTAATTAAAAGAATTCTCATTAAGAATCTGCAAAATAAGAAAGAGAAAAAAAAAAAAATCAAGAAACTGACCTGAGTCTTGATTAAGTATACCCAAGAAAATTCCAACACAGAAGTGGGTTTTTCTTTCTAACTAGATTGAAAGGCTATTTGTAATTTACACACATATATATATATATGCATAGCCTTGGTCCTTAGTTCTTCATGTATCAAAAAGACATGATAAGAAGAGCCAAGGGAAACTTTTAGCGACGGGAAGAGGAAGAGGAGGAAGAAGAAAAAGTACAGTGGGTGTTCTTTTATTTTCTTCTTTTTCTTGTCAAGTTTTTTGTCGGATGTTACTACTTTTTATATATTGAGGATTGGTTACGGTGTAGTAATTATGGTTCTGAATTTCATTGAGATTTGAGCAGACATTTGTTTTTTAAAAAATGCTGGTTTTGGGCTCAGAAAAGTGGGGCCCAAAGTAGCGTATGAAAGTTTACATTTGGAGTCCGCCCCAAAAAGCAGTGGGCGTGCGGATGTTGACACGTATCTAACATGTGTCTTCTTAAAGCTTGCTTTGAGAATTTCCTATGCACTGAGCCTACACGTGTGGTATATTTTATTTAATTAGTATTTTTTTTTTCAAGAAAACAAAGAAGTTTAGGACCAAATCTTAATGGTGAGGACTGTGAGTTGAAAATTGAAAAACTATTTAATAAATCCGAATAAAGTTTTTTTTTTTTTTCAAAAATTTTCAGCAATAATTTTGGAAGATCCAGAAAAGATTTGAAGCCCACGATTACCCTTTGGCGAGTCCAGCAGTAATCAATAATCCCAAGTCAGTCCATTTTTACCTACAAAGGCCCAAAAATTAAATTATATTGTAAACATCGAGCCTTTTCATACGTGACGTGAAAGAAGTATATAAACTAAGCAAATTGAAAAGAAATGGCTTATTTTCTGTATCTATGATATAAAAAAGTAATTTTTCTACAACCCTAATTCCTCTCTATGCCCCCCTCAGTGCCTGTTTCTTCTTTTTCCTTAATCCTTCTCAACTCTGATTTTAAATAACCCATAACCGATCCAAACTTTGATGGCTCAAAAAGAAAAAAAAAAAAAAAAAAGAAAAGAAATCAAAATCAAAACCACGCTAAATGGAAAACAGAAGTTCAGCAACAATTTTATTCCAAAAAACTCCTCTAGGCTTTCAGTCTCCTATTGAAATGTATTTGAATTTCTTAATTCCAACTTCTTTACAAAGATCGGGATCTGATACAATTGTTAATGATTGTTTTCCCATATGAAAATAGGTACTTGTTAATTGTTAATGTATTTGAAAATAGGTAAGAGTACCTTTTTGTGTTACAAATATTTGAAAATATGTATTTTAAACGAATCGAGCTAAATCGAGCTTTAAGTTGTTCAAATTTGGTTCAAATTTTATTACCTACAAATATTATCAATAATTAAAAACACTATTTAGATTATTTTTTAAAATATTGGTATTATTACGTATAATAATAAATTTATAATATTTATTATATTGTAACTATTACCTATCATATTATTACTATAAGATATAATTATAGTATTATTTAGTAAAATAATAATTATTATATTAGATAATGAAGGATTAAAAATAAATATCTTAAATAATCAAATATGTTTTAAATTTATACAACCAATTAGACAAAAGGATTTAAGTGCTATACAATATATTTCTATATATAAAGAAATAAATTTTATTGCACAAAAACAAAAACATATTAACTATTTGAAACAAGAAATTAATAACATTAGGATTGAAAATCAATTACAACATACTCGTATACTACAGAAAATTAAAGATTTTTAAGAACTTTTAAATAAAAAAATATGTTCAAATATTCTAAATGTCTTTTAGTCTAGAAAACAACATATAGTCGATTTATCTTATATAAAAGATTTTGATGAGAAAAATATTCTAACTAGATATGGAGTAATATAGATGAATAAACAATTACAAGAATATTGTTACAAAGAGAAAAATGATTTATTAGATAAATGATTGATTAGAAAATCTAAGTCCCTTCGGAGCTGTTCAGCTTTCTATGTCTAGAATGCGACAGAAATAGAAAGAGGAGTACCTAGGTTAATTATTAAATATAAATCTGTAAATATAGTATTACAACGGATTATGTATCCTATACAGAATAAAAGAGATTTGTTAAAAATGTTACATATTGTGAATATTTTTTCTAAATTTGATATGAAATTAGGCTTTTGGTAAATACAAATACATGAATCTGATAGGTACAAGACTGATTTTAATATTCCCTTTGGTTACTATGAGTGGAATGTTATGCTATTTAGTTTGAAAAATACCTTTTCCGAATATCAAAATATTATGAATGACGTTTTTAACAATTACCATGAATTTTCAATAGTTTACATCAATGATGTGCTTATTTATTCAAATGATATTGATCAATACTTTTCTTGTAACATCCCTTCCCGGTCCACCCGTAAACCCGAATGAACCGAGTCAAGACGCTACAATCTGGTTGACTCTATGTCCTGTCATGCTGATATCATAATGTATACTGACTATACTATCATGCTGTTGCTTTCTACATTAGTACTGTGCTTAATATTTACACGACATTATACTAGTGTCCAAAATGAAATGGGCCCAACTATATACCCTGTACATGCCATGATATATATAGACAGAATTAAAATATCAAAATGAGTAGCTACCCTGAAGACTGGATCTTCAAAAGATGAACTGCAGCAGTTGTAAGATGATTCTCTACGGTCCAGACCCAAAACCTACGAGTTAAACAAGTAACTCACTGAGCAAATAAAGCTCAGTGGATATCTCAACTTATAAATAAACATGCAAGCACACATATCATTATACTTTCATGATATCAATGTATAAATAAACATATAAGCACATATTGCATTAGCTTTTCAGTAGTTTACTTACTGTTCATTATGCTGTATGACTTATGAAATTTTTACATCATATAAGTGAGAAATAATATAATCTCCGAACTGTATGGCTCCATAGGGTTACAGTGAAACCGAAGAGATAAGAAGAACTGTATGAATACTGTATGAAACTGGATGAATACTGGATGGCTGGGCTGATATGGCCCATATATAATCATATCCACTCAACGGCCTGTAGCCGGAGTACCAAACTGTATGGGGCGCAGATCTGCTATCCTATGTCGCGACATAGTCTTATCTACATGGTTTCTGCCTAACCTCAATGGAGCATATTATCGGTATTTCAAGAATACAAAACAAAAGCATATTCAATTCTTCATCAAATTCATAACCCATGTTGTTTACCTGTATGCTGTCTCATTCTTTCATGCTTTAAGAGGATATCATAGATAAATCGAAGTAAAAGCACACAATTGATAATTTGCATGGAAATCTAATTGATGCACCCGTGAGGCAACTTGTACCAACATTAGATAACTTAATTTCTACCGGTCAGTTTAAGGAATTTATTGCTGTTAATGTAACTCAACTCAGAAGGTTCAAATTCAGTAGTAAATCTTAGGTTGCATGAAGCTACATATGCATGCCAACAACATTTCTAATGTAGCCTTGAAATATGACAGGGCAGCCTGCACATGTTTCACAAATTCTAGCATAACTCTATATTCAGAAGTTCAATTGCAGTAAGTCTAAATTCTATTGTTAGCTAACACATTAAGGTACAACTTTGTCTTCTATCACATCTCTGAATTACATTGGTAAGGTAGTCAAATATTGAGCTCAAGTAGCAACTGCCAGTCTGCCCAGCTGTTGGTTTCCAGCCTGCATAGTTTGTACTATTGTGGTCATATCTCTCAATTTATACCTCCAATTTAGGTGATTCTACATTCTATGGTTCGATAACACATTAGGCTACAAATGTTTCTTCTAACACATCTCTTAATTACGTTGGTAAGGTAGTCAAATATTGAGCTCAAGTAGCAACTGCCAGCCTGCCCAGCTATTGGTTTCCAGCCTGCACAGGTTATACTATTTTGGTCACAGCTCTCAATTTATAACTCCAATTTAGGTGATTCAAAAACTCATGGACAGTTAAAACATAGAGGAACAAATAACTCTTCTATAACACTCCCTAATTCCATCGTTAAACAGAGTCAAAATCAGGGTTAAGTTATTGGTCAGTGATCCA
Organism: Jatropha curcas; assembly: GCF_041381405.1. NCBI lineage: Eukaryota > Viridiplantae > Streptophyta > Magnoliopsida > Malpighiales > Euphorbiaceae > Jatropha > Jatropha curcas. The sequence continues at coordinate 8,831,197 of NC_143152.1, read as the reverse complement.
ACAAACTTGGTTCAGCATGAATTCAATGTCTACTTCATTCATTCAATTCATCCCATGCTTTATCACCATTTACAGACCTCTAATTCAACTTCCAGCAACATATCTTTGCATTATCCACACACTACAGAAGTGTTCATGCAAGAAAATGTGAAAAACTAAAAGAGATATCAAACCTTCAACCAAAAGAGCTTTAAATCTTCTTCTTAGCTTCCTTTTCCTCCAACTTTGAGCTCCCCTCTCCTATACATCATAACTCTTATAAATCATCTAAAATATCACAAAAGTATGAAATTTAAGAAAGGCTACTTACTTGGATAGAGTTCTCGGTTGAATTTAGTGTTTAAATCACATGAAAAGTGATGGAGAAAGGAAGGAGATGAAGAGAAAGATAAGAGGAGATGAAGAGGAAGACGGAGATGAAGAAGAAGACGTTGAAGATGAAGATGAAGAAAATGAAGAAAGCAAACTGAACTGGAAGTCTCGTGTAATCCAAATATATCTTTGATTAAATTACCAAATAGTACCTACATTTTCCATATGTTACATTTTAATACCTAAACTTTATATTTTAGTGCAAGTAAGTCCTACTCCTTATACTTTGATCTTTTTGTTTCATTCAAGTAAGTCCACTTCTTTTAAGTATTTAAGTTACATCCCATTCTACCCCACTCTGGATTTAAATGGCTCGAACCGGGTTCTAAGTCGGCCCGACTCGACTCGACTCTATGCAACGACTCAATTCAGTAGGATGTTACAGTTCTACCCTCCTAAATAAAAAACTGCGTCCCGAAGTTTACCTGTTATGAACAAATGTGGATACTGTTGTCGCATGATTTCTTCAGATTCCCAAGTTGCTTCTTCTATTTTATGATTCCTCCAAAGAACTTTTACTAATGTTATTTTCTTGTTTCGCAGTTCTTTAATTTCTTTGGCTAGGATCTGAACTGGTTCTTCTTCATAAGTGAGATTTGGCTGTATTTCAATCTCTTCTGCTGATAACACATGTGATGGGTCGGATCTGTATCTCCTTAACATTGATACGTGGAAGACATTATGAATTCGATCTAATGTCGAAGGTAACGCTAGGCGATAGGCTAATGGTCCTACACGTTCAACAATGTCGTATGGACCAATGAACCTAGAACTAAGCTTACCCTTTCTTCCAAACCTTAGGATCTTTTTCCAGAGTGAAAATTTTAGAAATACTTTATCGCCGACTGTATACTCAATGTCCTTTCTCTTTAAATCAGCATAGGACTTCTGTCTATCACTTGCTTCTTTCAGCCGTTTTCTGATGATTTCCACTTTCTCTTCTATTTCTCTGACCAAATTTGGACCCAAAATCTTCTTCTCACTAAGTTTTGTCCAACACATAGGTGTCCTGCATTGTCTGCCATACAACGCTTCATATGGTGCCATCTTGATGCTCGATTGATAGCTGTTGTTGTAGGCAAATTTCATGAGGTGTACATATCTGTCCCAACTACCTTCAAATTCTATAACACATGATCTCATCATGTCTTCCAGGATTTGAATTACTCTCTCTAACTGACCATCTGTCTGAGGATGAAATGCAGTGCTGAAATGCAGTTTCGTTCCTAATGCGTCTTGTAGTTTACCCCAGAATGTCGATGTAAACCTTGGATCACGATCAGATATAATGGATGATGGAACTCCATGTAGTCGAACTATTTCTCTAACATAAATTTCTGCTAACTTGTCCAGAGAATAGTCCATCCTAACTGGTAGAAAGTGCGCAGACTTGGTTAATCTATCAACAATTACCCATACTGCATCATGCTTCCGCTGCGTCTGAGGTAATCCGGTAACAAAATCCATCGTGATCTGATCCCATTTCCATGTTGGCACTATTATTGGATGAAGCAACCCAGCTGACAATTGATGTTCTACTTTTACTTGTTGACATGTCAAACATCTTGTTACAAAATTGCCAATCTCTTTCTTCATGCCCGGCCACCAATAGCCTTTCTTCAAATCTTGATACATCTTAGTACTGCCTAGATGCATTGTATATGGACTGTTGTGAGCTTCATGCAGAATCTTCTGTCTGATTTCCCCTTGTGGTACAACAACTCTGTCTTTATAGAACAATACTCCACTGTTATCCAATTTGAATTTCCCACCATGGTCTTCCTGTACTTGTTTAACCCAGATTGCTATTTGCTCATCTTTCTTCTGTGCTTCTGCAACTTCCTGAACCCAAGATGGTTGTACTTGCATCTGTGCTAGAATAGCTCCCTGCCGTTGCAACTCCATGCTGATTCTCATTGCTCTCAAAGCATACAATGGTTTTCGACTAAGGGCATCAGCTACCACATTAGCTTTACCCGGATGGTAATTAATGACATAATCATAATTAGCCAGAATCTGCATCCACTTTCGTTGTCTTGAATTTAAGTCTTTCTGTGTCGGTAAATACTTTAAACTCTGATGATCAGTGTAAATGTAACACTTTTCACCGTATAGATAATGCCTCCATACTTTGAACGCTAGAATAATGGCTGCCAGTTCTAAATCATGGGTTGGATAATTCAATTCATGTGGCTTCAATTGTCTGGAGACATAAGTTACCACTTTACTGTCTTGCATGAGTACACATCCTAACCCAGTATGAGAGGCATCACTGTAAATCTCAAATTCTTTACCTGACACTGGTTGGGTCAACACTGGTGCTTCAGTCAACTTTTTCTTCAAAGTTTCAAAACTCTGCTGACACCTATCATCCCATTGGAATACAACCTCTTTCTTCAATAATCTTATTAAAGGTGATGCAATGATGGAGAATCCCTTTACGAACTTTCTGTAATAGCCGGCTAAACCCAGAAAACTTCAGACGTCTGTGACATTCCTGGGTGGTCTCCAATCACTAATAGCTTCAATCTTCTTAGGATCCACTCGGATACCCTCTGATGACACCATATGTCCTAAGAAAGAAACTTCTTCCAGCCAAAATTCACACTTACTGAGCTTGGCATACAGCTGTTTATCCCTCAGTGTCTGAAGTACAATTCGCAAATGTTTATCATGTTCAACCCTGTCTCTGGAGTAGACCAAAATGTCATCGATAAACACCACTACGAACTGATCCAGAAATGAATGAAACACGCGATTCATGAGATCCATGAAAACCGCCGGTGCATTTGTAAGACCAAATGGCATTACTAAAAATTCATAGTGACCATATTGGGTCCTAAATGCTGTCTTGGAGATATCGTCTTCCTTTATCTGCAACTGATGGTATCCTGACCTGAGATCGATCTTAGAAAACATGCCTGCACCCTTTAGCTGATCAAACAAATCATCGATTCGAGGCAATGGATACTTATTCTTTATTGTCAGCTTGTTCAGCTGTCTGTAATCAACACACAGTCTGAGTGGTCCATCTTTCTTCTTGACGAATAACACCGGTGCTCCCCAAGGTGATACGCTGGGTCTGATAAAGCCTTTGTCCAATAACTCCTGCAGCTAAATCTTCAATTCTTTTAGCTCTACTGGTGCCATTCTGTAAGGTGCAATTGATACTGGTGCTGCTCCAGGATAGACATCTATGGTAAACTCCACTTCCCTCCTAGGTGGTAACCCTGGTAACTCTTCTGGAAATACGTTTGGATAATCACATACTGTTGCTATGTTTTGCACTTTTAACTTTTCTTTCTCTGCTGTCAGTGCTTATACCAAATATGCATCACAACCCTTCTGAATTAATCTTTTTGCTGCCATGGCTGATATCACATTACCCAGAAAATCTCACTGTTTTCCGAAGACTATAATCTCTTCTCCTGCTGCTGTATATAATGTCACCCTTTTCATTGCACAATCAACTATAGCCTGATGTCTGGATAGCCAATCCATACCCAGAATAACATTAAATTCTCTGAATGGTAACTCCATAAGATCTCCTGGAAACTCCTTTCCATGAATAACAATTGGACATTCTTTGACTACTGTATGGGTTTTTACTGCATCTCCTAATGGATTAGTAACCAAAATACCCTGACTCACATGTGCAACTGCTAACCCTTTAACCCAACGTTTAGGTATGCTAATGTATGAATGTGATGATCCAGGATCAATTAAAGCATAAACTGTATGATCAAATAAAGAAAACGCACCAACTATGACATCTGGAGCTTCCTCATCTTCCTTGGCTCGCATAGCATAGACCCTGGCTGGAACTCTGGTATCAGGTCTGTCCACAGTCTCTGACTGCTGTCTCTGCCCTCCGGAGCTCTCACCTCTACTCCGACCTCTACCTCTGCCTGCTATGAACTGTGTAGAAACTTCTGCCCTCTTAGGACAGTCCTTCTTCTGATGGTCTGATGCTCCACATATCATGCATCTACCTGTCACCATCCAACAATCTCCACCATGCCGTCTGCCACAATGCTCACAAGGTGGAAAAGTATAACCATCGGACCCTGTGCCTCTACTGGTGCCTCTACCAGCTCCTCTGCCTGAACCTCGACCACCACCGGCAGAACTAGCCACAACTGATGCCGTTGGCGCATGAGCACCCCTAGCTGTGCCGTGGCTAAAAGGATGCCTAGGACCAGCTGAAGTACTAGCACCTCTGAATCTCTTGCTCTCCGACTGGTATGTATTGGGTGCACTCTGAGTCTGATCTCTCTTCTGCTGAGACCGCTGGCGTCTGGTACGCTGACTGGCCTGAATTCGCTCTATCTCCTGAGCTGCCTCTACCAAAGCTAAGAACTCTCTAAATTTGGAAGCTACAACTCCCATCTGAATCTCATCGTTCAGGCCCTCTTGAAACTTTTTACATCTCTCTACCTCTGTAGCCACTATTCGGTCACCATACCTGCTGAGTCTGGTAAATTCTCTTTCATATTCTGTAACTGACATTCTGTTCTGTCTAAGGTATAGGAATTCATTCCTTTTCGCATCAAGGTAAGCCTCTGTGATGAACTTTTTCTTGAATTCATCCAAAAAGAATTGCCAGGTACGCTGCTCTGCTGGTACTCTCTGTTGAACAGTAGTCCACCATGTGTATGCCTCCTCTATCAGTAATGACGTGGCACAAATCAACTTGTCCTCTGGTGTACACTGTAATTGCTCCAGGACTCTTAAAGTACCATCTAACCAATACTCAGCTGTTTCTGGATTGTCATCCTTGCTAGCTCTGAATTCTTTTACACCATATTTTCTAAGCTTTTCTAGTGGGGACTTTCTTTCTCTGTCTACTACTACTGATGCCTGAGTTATCACCCCTGCAATCTGTCTAAACGTATCTGCAAGTTGCTGTAACAGCACCTCTTGACCTGTTGCTACTGGAGCCTCACCCTCCACTGCTCTGGAGGCGTGTGACTCGCTTTCACCTTCCTGTGACATCCTCCTATAAGAATAACAACTGCTTAGTTCATCAGGGTAGTCATGGCATGTACACTATAATGACATATGCATTTAAGCCCGAGGAACTAAACTAGTGCTCTGATACCAAAATTTGTAACATCCCTTCCCGGTCCACCCGTAAACCCAAATGAACCGAGTCGAGACGCTACAATCTGGTTGACTCTATGTCCTGTCATGCTGATATCATAATGTATACTGACTATACTATCATGCTGTTGCTTTCTACATTAGTACTGTGCTTAATATTTACACGACATTATACTAGTGTCCAAAATGAAATGGGCCCAACTATATGCCCTGTACATGCCATGATATATATAGACAGAATTAAAATATCAAAATGAGTAGCTACCCTGAAGACTGGATCTTCAAAAGATGAACTGCAGCAGTTGTAAGATGATTCTCTACAGTCCAGACCCAAAACCTACGAGTTAAATAAGTAACTCGCTAAGCAAATAAAGCTCAGTGGATATCTCAACTTATAAATAAACATGCAAGCACACATATCATTATACTTTCATGATATCAATGTATAAATAAACATATAAGCACATATTGCATTAGCTTTTCAGTAGTTTACTTACTGTTCATTATGCTGTATGACTTATGAAATTTTTACATCATATAAGTGAGAAATAATATAATCTCCGAACTGTATGGCTCCATAGGGTTACAGTGAAACCGAAGAGATAAGAAGAACTGTATGAATACTGTATGAAACTGGATGAATACTGGATGGCTGGGCTGATATGGCCCATATATAATCATATCCACTCAACGGCCTGTAGCCGGAGTACCAAACTGTATGGGGCGCAGATCTGCTATCCTATGTCGCGACATAGTCTTATCTACATGGTTTCTGCTTAACCTCAATGGAGCATATTATCGGTATTTCAAGAATACAAAACAAAAGCATATTCAATTCTTCATCAAATTCATAACCCATGTTGTTTACCTGTATGCTGTCTCATTCTTTCATGCTTTAAGAGGATATCATAGATAAATCGAAGTAAAAGCACACAATTGATAATTTGCATGGAAATCTAATTGATGCACCCGTGAGGCAACTTGTACCAATCATTAGATAACTTAATTTCTACCGGTCAGTTTAAGGAATTTATTGCTGTTAATGTAACTCAACTCAGAAGGTTCAAATTCAGTAGTAAATCTTAGGTTGCATGAAGCTACATATGCATGCCAACAACATTTCTAATGTAGCCTTGAAATATGACAGGGCAGCCTGCACATGTTTCACAAATTCTAGCATAACTCTATATTCAGAAGTTCAATTGCAGTAAGTCTAAATTCTATTGTTAGCTAACACATTAAGGTACAACTTTGTCTTCTATCACATCTCTGAATTACATTGGTAAGGTAGTCAAATATTGAGCTCAAATAGCAACTGCCAGTCTGCCCAGCTGTTGGTTTCCAGCCTGCATAGTTTGTACTATTGTGGTCATATCTCTCAATTTATACCTCCAATTTAGGTGATTCTACATTCTATGGTTCGATAACACATTAGGCTACAAATGTTTCTTCTACCACATCTCTTAATTACGTTGGTAAGGTAGTCAAATATTGAGCTCAAGTAGCAACTGCCAGCCTGCCCAGCTATTGGTTTCCAGCCTGCACAGGTTATACTATTTTGGTCACAGCTCTCAATTTATAGCTCCAATTTAGGTGATTCAAAAACTCATGGACAGTTAAAACATAGAGGAACAAATAACTCTTTTATAACACTCCCTAATTCCATCGTTAAATAGAGTCAAAATCAGGGTTAAGTTACTGGTCAGTGATCCAACAAACCTGGTTCAGCATGAATTCAATGTCTACTTCATTCATTCAATTCATCCCATGCTTTATCACCATTTACAGACCTCTAATTCAACATTCAGCAACATATCTTTGCATTATCCACACACTACAGAAGTGTTCATGCAAGAAAATGAGAAAAACTAAAAGAGATATCAAACCTTCAACCAAAAGAGCTTTAAATCTTCTTCTTAGCTTCCTTTTCCTCCAACTTTGAGCTCCCCTCTCCTATACATCATAACTCTTATAAATCATCTAAAATATCACAAAAGTATGAAATTTAAGAAAGGCTACTTACTTGGATAGAGTTCTCGGTTGAATTTAGTGTTTAAATCACATGAAAAGTGATGGAGAAAGGAAGGAGATGAAGAGAAAGATAAGAGGAGATGAAGAGGAAGACGGAGATGAAGAAGAAGACGTTGAAGATGAAGAAAATGAAGAAAGCAAACTGAACTGGAAGTCTCGTGTAATCCAAATATATCTTTGATTAAATTACCAAATAGTACCTACATTTTCCATATGTTATATTTTAATACCTAAACTTTATATTTTAGTGCAAGTAAGTCCTACCCCTTATACTTTGATCTTTTTGTTTCATTCAAGTAAGTCCACTTCTTTTAACTATTCAAGTTACATCCTATTCTACCCCACTCTGGATTTAAATGGCTCGAACCGGGTTCTAGTTCGGCCCGACTCGACTCGACTCTATGCAACGACTCAATTCAGTAGGATGTTACATTTCTCATTTAAAAATTTTTTATAATATAATTAAGCAAAATGGTTTAGTTGTTTCCTCTCCAAAAGTTAAATTATTTCAAACTAAAATAAGATTTTTAGAACATGACATTTTTCAAGATACTATTAAACCGATTGATATATAAATTAATTTTACTAAAAAATTTTCAGATGAAATTACTGATAAAAATCAATTATAAGGATTTTTGAGATGTGTGAACTATGTTGCTGATTTCATGAAAGATATTCGAATCTTATGTCAACTATTATTCAATAAGTTAATAAAAAACACTTCTTCCTGGTTTGAAAAACATACCCAGTTAGTTAAAACCATAAAGTCTATAATTGAAACCATAAATTTTTGTACTTAATATATTTGTTTGAATAATATTCACAATTAAAATAATTGTGTTTAAAATAATATTAAAATAGTGATAATTATAATAATATTAAAATATTATTGATAATTAATAATTATAAAAATTTTCCTTAAAATTATAATATTAATTATCATAATTAATAAGAAAGATATGTTGTATATTATAAAATATGGTGACATTACATTTGATTATATTGTTATCTATTAGAGTATTAGTTTTTTTTTTAATATAACATATTAAAATTTCATAAAAACTTCAAATCAATACATTTGATTATATTGATGTATATTATAATTAATAAGAAACATATGTTGTATATGATAGCCTCGCAAAGCGGGCAAATCTTGTTATGTTATTTTTATATAAATTGCATGAATGCATGATTGTTTTTATATATTTTACGTTTGTTCGTGTTGTTTTTGTTTCAAAGTAATTTTCAAGAAACACAGTTAAAGCAAAGATTTGTTTTATACAAAAGAAGACCAAAACAAGTTGAAAAAAATGGAAGAAATCCTTGATCCAGCCCTCGTGCCGCGAAGCAAGTCACAACAAAGAAAATGCCCAAGTCGCAAGCACTACTGGAGGTCGCGCACGCAACCTACACCCAGAAAAGGCAAGTCGCGAGCGCCACATTCACATACGCGGGCGCGAAAAGCAGGCCTGAGAGTCAGAAGGTTTGCAAGCAAAATTCGTGGGCGCGCCTTCCATCTGCGCGGGCGTGAGAAAGCACTTTTGAGAGGCAAAAGGTTTGCCAGCGAAAGTCGCGAGCGCGACATCCATCTGCGCGAGCGCGAAAAGCACTTTTGAGAGGCAGAGACATTTGGAGCAGAAGTCGCGAGGGCGACCTTTACCCTCGCGAGCGCGAGTCGAGATTTCCAGGAGACGTAATTGCTGCCTTTTCATCAGAAATACATATCTTTCCATGCAAGGGTCGGGACTCTTCCCAAGAGAAGTCACCTCAAGCACCTTTTAGCCAACCAATCATCACCAAAACCACCATCACTCTCCTCCTCTATAAATAGCAATCAAAATGAAGCAAAAAGAATATATAGAGATTCATATTGAAAGTTAAATTCAGAAACAAAAACACTTAGATTGTATTAGGAGAAGTGTGATAGTAGTACTTAGAGTAAGTTGACGAGAGTCAATTGTTATTGATTGTGCCAAGAACATCAAGAAGTTTCTCGAGGTGTGACGCCCTCCGGAGGCTTGAGTTAGATTACTTCTTTCTCTTGTTTTATAGACTTGTTGTATGTTGTTCTTCATAACTCTTCTATGCAAAGCAACAATTTAAAGTTGGTAGCATTCAATAAAAATTCCTTAAGTTATCTTTTGATCTTTGTTTAATCAAGGTTACTGAATTATATTCTCAGAAGGAAATAGTTTAGTAAAGATCAAAGAGATTTAATTCATTGAGTTGAATTTACATGTGCGCATTTCACTTATTTCTGTTAAAAGTTAAATCTGTCTTATTGAAATAATCAAAGAATAAGAATTAGGTTTAATATTTAACAAGGTAAGGTTTTTATTATAAGTAGAAATACATATAATAGATAGTATAATTCTATACTGAGAAGTTGAATTATATCTTATCATATGTGATTAAAGAATTCTCTATTGTATGTTACAAGCTTTTGCATAGAAAGGGAAAATCCTGTGCATGATTAATTATTCTAAGTATCTTACTACACACTTATCTCTAGAGTTAATTAAACGTTAGATTTAGCATAAGTAGAAATTAATCACTTTTGTATTCATATTTCTGTAAACACATCATTAAGAGTAAAGTCGCAAGTGAACTCAACCCGTTCCTCGTGGGATCGATCTTTTATTACTACGTTGCGATCCGTATACTTGCGGGAACTCAAAAGAGATGCAACAGTATATTATAATATATAGTGACATTACATTTGATTACATTGTTATCTATTAAAGTACTAGTTTTTTTTAATATAATATATTAAGATTTCATAAAAACTTCAAATCAATACAAATAATACAGAAAGGAATATGACCCATCTCTTGAAGACCAGACATATAAAAACACTATTATAACTAAAATAATTATGGTTTGCTGATCTGATAAGAAATAATATTTAAAATTGAAAAGTGAACTTGAAAAAATCAATAGATATTCAAAGTGGCAGATTAGACAAACTCTCTGAATTTTCTATATATGGCCTAATTATCTATGAATTAATTGTTTATGACAGACATAGAGGATTTGAACCATTAAATCCAATGGAGGAACATGCCATACTACCGACTCCAAAAGACAAAGATCATCGTGTATTTAAACAATCTCCATAAATTACACATCTGTCCAAATAATACAAAACAAATGCAAAAAAACAAAACAAATACTCCACATAAAATGGAAATATCATAAACTCTACAAGATGGAGATAAACCATAAAAAAATAATAAAAATATAAATAATCTAGATCTATGCCAAATAGATATACCTCTGTAATTTATTTAACCAAAAAAATAAAAATTTACAACGAAACCATAAATAAGAGTGTAAAATAAAGAGAAGAATTTGAGAATTCGTATTCACAATTTGATATCTACGAACATTAGCAGAAAGCTATATATATAGCCTGTACAGGAAGCTAATATAGAAAGAAAACAAATTACATTAATTTAGGCTATAATTTACAATCAGATTAGGTAACTAGAAATTTCTATCCTACAATTGCTCCTTGACAGTTCACGTTGATACAGATTTGTTGAGGTAAGGAATAGAATAGAATTTGGAGCTGAAGATAATCATTAACAGCCCCCCTCAAGCTGTGTCTTAGGAGACCAAAGACTCAGCTTGTTGCAATGAGCTTCAAATAATGGATAACCCAAAGGTTTTGTCATCACATCAACAACTTGATCAGTGCTTTTTAGAAAATGAATTTGAATTAAACCACGTTTCACTTGATCTTTGATGAAATGGTAATTGATTTCAACATGTTTTGTGCGAGCATGGAACACCGGATTAGAGTTGAGATAAATAGCACTTAAAATTTCACACCAAAGTTGTGCCGGTGATTTTAAGGGAAACCCAAGTTCTTGTAGCAGTGTCGTTAGCCACATGACTTCAGTCGTTGTTTGCTACAGCTTTGTACTCACTTTTAGTACTTGATCTTGCTACAGTAGGTTGTTTTTTGAGGACCAGGATACTAAGTTTGTTCCCGAATAAATGAGATAACCACCTGTAGAATGACGATCATCTGGGCACCCTGCCCAATCACTATCAGAGTAGCAATGTAAAACAAAGGAAGAGTCACGTTGGAGTAACAAACCATGATTAGATGTCTGCCGTAAATAACGTAAAAGATGTTTACAAGCTTGCCAATGCTTTGTTGTTGCACAATGCGTGAATTGAGCAAGTTTGTTAACATTGAAAGCGATGTCCGAACGAGTTAAGGTAACATATTGCAATGCTCCAACAATTTGTCTATACTCATTACCCGAAGACAGAAGTGTGCCCATGGTTTTACTCAAACTTGGAGTTTGAGCCATTGGTGTACGACACCCCTTGCATGCTTGCATATTTGTAGCTTGTAAAATGTCCTCAATATATTTATGTTGAGAAAGCAGTAATCCTTTGGCATGGCGTTGGATTTCAATCCCCAAAAAATAATGTATATCGCCAAGATCACGAACAGGAAATTCTTGTTGCAATTTATCCACAAACCATTGAATTAGTTGCGATTGATTTCCTGTAATAAGTATATCATCGACATAAACAAGAACAAATAATTTCTTCGTACCATTAGAATAAATAAAGAGGGAATGATCTGAATGAGAACGCTGAAATTTAAGAGTCTCAAGAAATGTCGTGAGCCGTTCAAACCAAGCTCGAGGAGCTTGTTTGAGACCATATAATGACTTTTGAAGCTTGCAAACATAATCTGGATTTTGCTTATCAATAAATCCAATTGGTTGTTCCATAAATAACTCCTTATCCAAAAATCCATGAATAAAAGCATTAGATATATCAAGTTGACGTGTTTCCCAATTTTGTGATGCTGCAATATATAATACAGTTCGTACAGTTATAAATTTAACCATTGGTGAGAAGGTTTCTGAATAATTGATACCAAATTGTTGAGTAAATCCCTTGGCCACTAATCGTGCTTTGAAACGCTCAACTGAACCATTAGACTTACGATTGATGCTATAAATCCATTTATTTTTAATGATGTTGGCATTAGAAGGCCGTGGCACTAATACACATGTTTGATTTTTTTATAAGGCAGTGACTTCTTCCTGCATAGCATCTTTCCAAACCTGATATTTATTAGCATGAGTAAAACAAGTGGGTTCCTGATTGGGCATGGAAGTGGCTATGTAGGAAAATTTTTTTGGTTTAGGATTGGGCCAAAGGACTATATGATGGGTGCGGATGGGTTTGGATGATCTATGGATTCTGGTGTAGATACAAGAAGTTGTAAACCAGGAGAATTAGATTTTGGAGATTCAGCGAGAGAAGATAAAGACGGCATAGAAATAAGTGTAAGAGATTTCGGTGAGGTAGAAGTATTTAAATTAAGCGGAGAAGATAAAGAAACAGAGTTTGAGTTTTGAAGGTTACCTAATTCTGATGAAAGAGCCAAATCTGGAGAAGTTTGACATGTTATAGTTAACCAATTTTGTTCAGCCTTGTTTTCATTAGAATGGGTAGCACGACTAGCATAGGGAAAAACATTAGAGTGAAATCGAACATGCTTTGCTAAATAAATCCGACCTGTACTAGGATCTAAACATCTATATGCAGAATGATAAGGACTTTGACCCAAATATATTCATTCATGAGTGCGATAAGAAAATTTGTGAGAATTATATGGTCTTAACAGTGGAAAAACGGAGCAGCCAAATGGTTGGAAGGCCAAATAGTTTGGATCTTTTGCATATAATAAAGAATATGGAGAATTTTTGTTAAGAACATCAGAGGATAAAACGTTGATTAACATTGATTAACATTGCACTTTATTCTAAAGCATAATTCCAATATTTTAAAGGTAGACTGGCATGAGCAAGCAATGTTAAACTCGTATCAACAAGATGTCGAATTTTTCGTTCTGCCGTACCATTTTGTTCATGAGTGTACGGGCAGGCAATTCGATGTTGAATACCATGATTTTTAAAATACTGATGAAGACGTTGATACTCTCCACCCCAATCTGAATGAAAAGCAAGAATTTTCTTTTTAAATTGTCGAAAAATTAACTGTTCAAACTGCTTAAAAATATCAAACACTTCACTTTTTACTTTCATAAAATAAATCCATGTAAATCTAGTGAAATCATCAACAAAAACAATAAAATAACGATGACCTAAGCTAGACTGAACAGGGGCAGGACCCCAAACATCTGAAAAAACAATTCCTTGGAAGCAAGAGGAGCACGACTCAATTTTCCAAGACGACAGCTAGCACATGGACTAAGAACAGAACTAGAGCTTGAAATTTTATTTTGCTTTGCTAAAGAAAAAATTTTCTGCACGTTTGGGTGTCCCAGCCGACTATGCCACTCATCCAGAGAAGGTGCAACATTTGCAAGATACACAAAAGGCTTAAAGAACTGAGGTTGACGAAACTTGTAGACTCCATCTTCACTTGGACCTTTCATCAGAATTTTCTTGCTGGTCTAGTCCTTTATAAGAAAATAATGTGGCCAAAATTCAAAAAACACAAAATTGTCAGTTGCAAATTTTTGAACAAAAAGGAGGTTTTTCTTAATCTCAGGAGCACATAAAATTTTATTCATGCTAAATCGAATATCAGGAAAAGAAAGAATACTATTACCAGTATGGGAAATTGATAAACCTTGTCCATTACCAACAAAGAGCTGATCCGGGCCTGTGTATTCATTGATTTGAGTCAAATGATTTGGATCAGGAACAATATGATAGTTGGCTGCTGTGTCAGGGAACCATGTCACTTGTGTAGGAGATGCAGAAGATTGAACAGCTGCAACATTAGCTGTTGGAGTGGTATTGCTGGCATTAACATTTCCAGAATTATAATTTCTAGTATTTTGGTTCCGCTGATATCGGCAACGACAAGTAAGAGCTGTGTGGTTACAATAACCATAAATTTGACAAGCAAAAGGATTTTGCTGATTTCGATTTCTGTTATTGCGCTGATTATAATTAGCTCGATAAGCTGGACGAGATTGATGCTGAGAATGAGGAGTTGGGAGAAGAGGTGTTTGGGTTCTGAGAGTAAGATTGGCAACAGGCTCATGAGAATTATTTAAAAGAAGTTCATGGGCAACAAGGTGACTATGAAGTTCATAGAATGACACAGGTTCAGGTTTCAAATTAAGAGAAGTAATTATAGAGTGATATTCATACCCAATATTTCTATATTTTATAGCATTAAATTTAGCAGTGGATATTGGATGTCCTGCTGCCTGAAGTTCATCAGCAAGGGACTTCGCCTTTTGAAGATAAGCAGAGATAGAAAGATCAGCTTTTTTAAGCTCTTGAAGAGAAATATGGAGCTGAAGTTGACGATTTTGCGAAACCGATCCAAAGGCATTAGCTAGGGCCTGCCATACAGCATAAGAAGATTTAAGTCCAATAACTAATGGATAAACTTCTTCGGAAAGAGAGGCAAAAAGCCATGAGAGAAGAAGTTGATCTTTGTCAAACCATTTTTCATATGCAGGATTGGGTATAGGAGTGGCATCTGTAGAAGAAGTAGGTATAGTTTGAGAAGGAGGTGGAATAGATCCGTCAATGAAACCATTAAGCTTTTGAAAATTAAGAATGGGTGTAAACTGTGTTTTCCATGAGAGGTAATTCTTTTGAGTAAGCTTGATGGAAAAAGAAGAAGAAGAGGTGATAGAAGGCATGGAGGAGGATGATATCGGAACAAGGGCCATTGGCTCTGATACCATGTAAAATAAAGAGAAGAATTTGAGAATTTGTATTCACAATTTGATATCTACAAACATTAGCAGAAAGCTATATATATAGTCTATACAGGAAGCTAATATAGAAAGAAAACAAATTACATTAATTTAGGCTATAATTTGCAATCAGATTAGGTAACTAGAATATTTCTATCCTACAATTGCTCATTGACAGCTCACGTTAATACAGATTTATTGAGGTAAGGAATAGAATAGAATTTGGAGCTGAAGATAATCGTTAACAAAGAGGAGGGGCTATCACACGAGACAATAATCAACCCCTATCTACATACTTAAATTTTTGTGTTTGAATGGAGAAAATAAAAGAAAAATTTAATGAAGAAAGTATATATATATATGCGAATGTATATGCATACAAATATGGGATCCATCGTTGACTGGTTAAGTTCGGATAGCCAGCCTGCTAACAGTTACAGGTCTGTTGTCAGAGCTATTAAAATGTTGCTTCAATGGAGTTAGGTTTTCCAGGCTTGTCCTGTCTATAGGGAAGCTAATCAATGTGCAGACTGGTTGGCTTCTCATGCTTTCTCTCCTGGCCTTGGTGTCCATCCTCTTGATTCTCCTCCTGTTGATATTTTTTTCTTTGATTTTTAATGAATGTTGCTGTGTTGCGTCTAGGCGTTCTATCGCCTCTTGTAGCTCTTCTTGAGCCTTAGAGCTCCCTTTAATTCGAGCTCGGTTAATTCATTTAACAACTAAACAATATAGATCAAAGCAAAAGATATAAGCAACATGAAAACAAATATAATTAATTAAGACATATTATTCATATTAAATATAATTAAAAAATATATAGAAACTTAATACACTAGCCAAGTCCAATCGTCATCTGAAAAATCACGAGACGATATGTTCGCTTCTTTTTTGGCCTCCCTATTCAAAGCCTCCAAGAGTCGCTCTTATTTTGGAAACTAAATCTCGTACTTATCCTGTTCATGTAGCTTGACACAGCCATGTGCACGTCTGCCAAAATGGAAAAATTACTTGTATTTATTATTACATCATGACGACGTCAGCAATAGTTAAAATTGATGAAAATACAATACAATTATGATATGATGACAATACAGAATCATAGGTGTTCTCCTACGCATGGCCCTTGTCCAAAATCAACGATATTAGGTTTTTAGCCTCCCTTGATTCCAAAAGTTATTAAAACGTAAAAAGTAGCTCTTCATATGTTGATTTTATAAAGAAAAAAAAGTTCCATGCACCACAAATAATACTTTAATCATGCCTATTTATTCAAACATATATAAATTTTTATGATAATCCCATGCTAATTAGCTATAAATAAAATAAGTTATATCATATGAATACTTTTATCTCTCAACTTCTAAAAAATTACCATGAGATAGTTACTAATTTTTCTACAAACTCACTAGCTATCAGGCCCTTCCATCCAAACAATAAGCATTTTTCATTGAAAAAATGGACATATCCGTCTAAAAAATAAGTCTGACTAATGTTAAGTAGTTGGCGTTTTATATAAAAAGACCTGATAATTAGTTTAAAGCAAAAAAAGAATGCCATATAATAGTAATTTCTTAAAAATAAAGAGACAAAAGTATTAATTACGGTACGATTCAAAGATCCAAGTATAATTTCTCATCAAGTAAATAATTTATAAATTCAGTTACAATGAATTAGTAAGATTATTTTGTATAAAAGTAATACCAACTCATAATAATATATATGTATATGTATTTGAAAAAAAAAAAAAAAAAAAGATAGCAAGCTAATTGTGTAAAGAATTTTCTCATTTTTGTGGCTTTTTTTTTCATGATTCGTATCTGTTTCTTGACGAGGTATGGATTGAAGTAAAATTCTCTCAATATTAATAACTTCAAATTTTTAACTCTTATCGCTTGTTTGAAATAAATAAATTCTGTAAAATTTTGTGAAATTAATTTAAGAATTTATATTTTTATGTAGATTTCAATTTTAGGAATTCAATTCTGTGGAATTGAATATAACTACACCAAATTCTATAGAATATTTAAAATTTCCAAATGAATTTCACAAAACTAAAATATTCACCTTTTATGACAAAACTACCGTTCTCTTTCTACAAAGTCAATTTTTCAATATTTTACTTATTTATTTTACCAAATTTGACCCAAACCATTAAAAAAACTTAGTTTTTTTGAAAAATATTCTTATTATTGTGTTTTTTATTTTAATATTTTAGTATTTTTTTTAATATTGAGGAGAGAGATTCAAGTTAAATATATAATTATTACTGAAATAAATGAAATAATTTTATTAATATTATTTTTATTTTATATATTTATTTTAATAAAAATATAAAAAGATTATATAGCATAACATAAATATAATTGATATTTTATTATTTATTTTTTATGAAATTACTATTTTAATGATATTTTAGAAAACAAAAGCAAATGAATTTTCAATTACGAATTTATTCCATACATGATTATATGGAATTCAATTGAATTACATATTTTAAATTAATCATACTAAATATAAAAATTCATTCATAAATAAATTCTACTAGAAAAATAAAATTTATATTTTGAATTCATTTATATCAAAGCAATTAATCTTATAAGCAAAGCTGATATGGAGATATAGTATGGTTTTTGCCCATCCAACAATCTATTGTTTTTTTTTTTTTTTTTACTTTGATTTTTGTGTTATCTTTGTAGAGCATGAGAACCATCCCCAAAGCTATTTTATTTTCACATGGAAACAATCATCATTCTTTAAACATTGCAAATTAATTATTCCATTTCCCTTCACCAACAAGCAAATAGATTTAGCTTTAGGGAAATTCCCAAATCATCCATGCCATGGTCCTCCTGGATTAGGGGGTGCCCTTGACCGCATCAAGAAACAAAATGCAATAATTGTTACTGCCACTCACTGCCGTTTAGTTTGTACACACCTCAAACATATATCATATAAATTACTATATATGCTATAATTATCACCACTTTAAAACAAATTCATGATGATGTGCCAAATTGCATTGGCAAATGTGATTATTTTTTGGATACATGACTAATTCAATGTACTAAAATAATATTGTGAGTTACATAGTAGAGTAGCCTCCTCTTTGAATGACATTCACTAAATTGATAATAATTTTTATAATAAAGAGGTCTCGAATATATAATAAGTGCATGTACAACCAGATTCAGCTTCAAATCCCTCTCTTTCCCACTACTTAAAAATCAATAAAAAAATATATAAGTAGGACCACTTAAAATAATACTATAAATTTGCAAAACATATGCCCTCAAATCTAGGAAGAAAAAACGTAAGTTGAATCTTTGTGATAATTATGGTGGGGAGCGTATATAAGATTCATATACATAAAAAGTTTTGTTATGAGTGTATAATTAATACACTAATTGAATAAGGACATTTTAGTACTTTCACTAGTTAATCACTACTATAAAAGCCATCTAGACTAGCAAGCCAAATCCATAACTAGCACAAGCCACAAATTGTGACAACAAAATGTCTCAAAAGTTGACGGTTTTGTTAGTTATTTTCTCCCTCCATAGCCTAGTGGCATTGGCCTCAGACCCAGATCCAGTTCAAGATTTTTGCATTCCAAACCCTACGTATGGTGCAATAAGAACTGCTAGTTTCACTATCCTACCATGCAAAAATTCCTCCGAAGCAACCACCGACGATTTCATCTATTCCGGCATGAAAATCCCCGGAAAGTTCTCGGAGACCGGCCTAGCAACCATTCCTGTGAACCCAACAAATTTTCCTGGCCTTAATACACTAGGCATGTCCTTTGTTAGGGCAGACCTAAAAACTGGTGCCATTAACCCACCACATTTCCATCCTAGGGCAACAGAAATTACTTATATAGTTCAAGGAAGTGTTTATTCAGGTTTCGTTGATTCTAACAACAGAGTTTATGCTAGGGTTCTTGAAAAAGGGGAGGCTATGGTTTTCCCCAGAGGGTTAGTGCATTTCCAAATGAATGTGGGTGATAAAGCTGCAACAGTTTTTGGAAGCTTCAATAGCCAAAACCCAGGAAATCAAAAAATCCCAACTGCCATTTTTGGGTCTGGAATTGATGAGGAGCTTTTGGAGAAGGCTTTTGGATTGAGTTCTAAGCAAATTGGAACGATGAAGAGGAGGTTTGATCCCAAAAAGGTATAGTTGAGGCAGGAAAAATGAGGGTTGGGGTTGAGGGGGTATTTTGGTCAGTTTGCAATATTATGAAATTATGTTATTTTGTCCATCTTATAATTATAGAATGCTTCTTTGTTATCTTCTAGCATAAATTAATGTGAGTGTTAAAATACATATCATGGCATGTCGTTTTTTGGGGTCAATGGTAGGTAAACATATCAACTGTTGTTTGTTTGTCTTATATATAATTGTACTATTTTCCATAATTTTGCTAGAGTAAATTATTTAATAATTTAATTTCTATAATTTTTCTATAGCACATTATTTAATAATTTAATTAATGTTCCTTCTCTTTCCCTATATATCTGATGCATTAATCTATCGTCCAATTTATTAGCTCAGTAAATAAAAAATGAGAGTTTTTGTTTTTAAAATGTAAGATATTAGAGGAACACCTCTTTCTTTTAAAATTTATTTAGTTAAAAACTTGAAAATATTTATTTAAAATATCAAAATTCGACTTAAATATTACTAATGGTCCATGGATAATAAAATGTTTATAGCCATTATTAAAAAAAAAAAGAAAAAAAAAAAGATAAAGTGGCACGCCATTGATTATATATCTGCAGAGAGGATGTGCATTGCTGTAAAGTAAACTTTATAATTAAACAATAATGATGAGCAAGGACCATAGTTATTAAACCTGATCCGACCTGGCGGGTCAATTTAGAAAACCGGTGAACTAACTTTAAAATCGAGTTGATTTTGCTTTTAAATCATTTAAAAAAGAGAATTATATTGAATAGATTAATCCATGATTAAATTAATCAAAAGAGAATTTTGCTTTTAAATCATTTAAAAAAGAAAATTATATTGAATAGATTAATCCGTGATTAAATTAGTCAAAAGAGAATTAGATTGAATCGATTAATCCGCGGTTGAATTAGTCGACTAGCACAAACCTGGTTTATCCGAACTAACTTTTTGATATTTTTAATTATTTTTTATATATATTAATACTTTTTTTTTTTTTGAAAGAAATATATATATTAATACTTTTATGACCTATAATTGAACCATTAATCCACTATTTAAATCAATGGCCCATCCACCCGTTTCTTTAGCCAGGTCAATGTTCAGGCCGGTAAGGACATTACATGGCACCAACAATCATATGTTTTTCATAGTAGCCCATCAATGGCCAACACAACAATCAGAAACAAAATCATGCCCATCCATATTCCAAAATATAAATAACTCCATTGGCTAATCATAGATGAACCTTCATTTTTGTTCTACTTAATATTGAGCATTCAATCTACTAGGTTGTGCTAAAAATGACATTATGACCATCATATGATGCTAATGTGCTTCTTGGTAGTACTTTATGTAAAATTTGAAGTCTGGTATTTTCAGGTTGATTCTTTCTATACTTGACCCAATTAACAGTTGGTTTGGCATTTTATAAAGATATTAGGAAAAGCAGTTTGAGAGTTTTTAACAATTTAAAATATTTTGTAATTAAAAAACATGTGAAATTTACTTTAAACACAAACTCTAATAACCTCTAATTAATATTATTTTCCTCAACCACTGATTAATTAAACAACAATGCCACGCAAACTTTAACTAAGAATACTGGTATGTGACAAAAAAAAAAAAAATACTGATAAAATATAAATATTGATTTTACTGGGTACATCAATAACAAACCTGTAATATCGTGGAGAATATAGAATATCTATGTAGTTTTTCTTGGAGTTATAGAATACATCTCATTAAACAGTGTGTGAAGGTCGATCAGCAAAGCTAAGAGTATCAAGTTAATATGAATATTATAAATGCACCACATGCAAATCTATTGTAAAAACAGATAACTCGGTAGACAAACTGCGGGTTGGCATTGCTAAGTATATGCTTTTAACAGCTCATGCAATCTAATTCAAAACAACTTTCCCAGGTAGGCAAATCAATGTTCAAAACTGATCATAAAACAGTAATAGCATTCCCACATCATCAATTTAGATATTGGTACAAAATTTATCTTCTACGACAAAAATGAGGAAAAAAACTTCAAATCTTCAAGTTCAAAGGTGAAAGAAGCCATCCGAAAATCTAACCTGATATAATAACGTGGAAGGCTACTGCTCACCAGTTAACATTGTCTTTATAATCTTATCAGCCATCCTATCATTGAAAGGAAACAGATGGCCAGAACCTGGTAACTCGTGGTAGTGAATCCAGGGAAGCCGTTGAGCAATGTAGCGTTGCAATGTAACAGGCACAAGATTATCTTGATCTCCTTGCCATAGATGAACAGAACCTTCATTGTTTGGAAATGGATTTTCCAGGTCCATAGGATCAAATTCCCATGTGCCAAATCCAATCATAATGTCACGATCAACAGACTCATATTCACCTTGCTGTCTTGTTTGTGGCCGAAGAGCCTGCACATTAAAAAATAATAGCAAGCACAAGAATAAAGTTACAGGATCAGAACCTAAAATTTGGAAATAACAAGTAGAGAGTTTATAGAATATTTACTACAACTACTGCAATTACAAGAGTGTATCCATTGCCAAAGGGAGAGTTCTACATATCAAATGCTCAAAACAGATATTTCTTCCCCTGCCCCCATGACAAAAAACTTGAAGCTCTCATGGATACCAACTTCTTTGGCCATCGCCCACCAATTTTTCTCACAAAATACAATTAATGGTCCTAGAAGTTGTGAAATTCTTACAATCAACTCATTTAAACTTTGTATCCAAAGAGAAAAAATGGGAGTAGAAGGAAGGACTAGGGGTTGGGGGAGGAGTGGTAGTAGCTATTATGTTCCTAGATGTTCCATTCTCAAAAATCTTAAATCAACTAAGTTCTTGCATGTGCAAGTTGGATATATTAGATTTTCCACAAAAATGAGAAAGAAAGCACTCACAACAAATAGAATGTGGTAACGAACACAACAATAATCACTGATGTCTTCAAAGTTCCATCACCAAATCCCAAACTCCGAATTCATCATTAGAATGGTGGCTTTTAGGAAGATTATCACAGGAGTGATGGGATAATTATAATATTGATGAAGTAGTTATAGTAATTAGATTAAGGAACATGGAATTTTTCAATATGCAACATGGTGTCTGATAAAACATGACATCAGAAAATGAAATGGGCAGTTTATTTGCCCTAGAATCACAGAGTGACCAGATGAGCTGCTTGTTGGATAGATGGTGCCACTTGCATACTAGGAATGTCCAAAGTTTCTAAGCAACTACTGAATTTCACTACTTTCTGGAACTTCTTGCCTTTGATGGTATTGTCTTGAATGTCTTCCACATGGCACAACAATAATAGCACACGAGAGTTGTAAGAAAAAACAGAAAATTACCATATAATTCTTATCTGCTATGAGCTTTGCTGTAATTTCTTTGTCTGGCTGAGCAAGAATATCAGGATTATGAGCCATAACGTTAGAACCAGGGAACCACTTTTGGGTATTCCACCAATAGGTTAGCCAAGGAAGATAGTGGCCAACACGAAGTGCCCACTGGTCTGATGGAAACTGTTTGCGGAAGGCTTCTGTAGATAAGTTCACAGGAAAACCAGCCCACCAATAATTAGTGACTGGAGTTAATAGTGTTACTCCTGCTAACCTGTTACGATGGAAAAAAAAAAAAATGATCACATAACTGAAGGTACATAAAAGTAAACAACAAGAAGTAACGACTGGCCATCTCTTGTCTTCAGTTATGCTTACAAACGCACAGAAGCATACGGAGATGTTCATTTCAATTCTCTTTATTACATTCTTTATAAAGCTCGGCTAAATAATACCTGTGAGGAATGTACTTGAGGCAGCTCCAAGTCAACTCTCCGCCCATAGAAAAGCCAATCATATAGAATTTGGATCCTAGTCCCAACTGATCAGCAAGTTCTTCAATATCCAGAGCAAAACTTTTCAATGTTCGTTCTGGATGAGGATCACTCTCTCCGTAACCTGGTCTATCAAAGGACACAATGTAGACCCCTAATTCTTCAAAAATTTCCTAAAGGAAGCACCATTGAGTCAGATAATACTAATTACTACCACATTACACTCAAAGACATCAAAGAGGTAAAGCATAATAGGTACAAGATAAACAAGCAATTAGTACCGGTGAAATGTGAGCGGCAACAACAGGATCGTGCCTGGAAGAATCAAAACCATGAACATAGATAATTTTAAATTTGGCCACATCTTTTGAGACACCGTGTTGTTTGTAGGCCAAATGCCTACCATCTCTAAGCTTTATTCTTGGTGCTGTGATAGGAGGCCCACCTGGAGAACCACACGTCTTGGGTGGAGGAGGCTGGATCACCTGATAAGCCCATGCCAAAATCCCCACAAACAAGACCAGTAGTATTTTTGAAAAAATCCCTGAAGCATTAAGATGAAATTTTGACACATTCAACTAAGTTGGAGACAGAATTGAGCTATTTACTCTAAAGAATGAGAGCAAGAAACATGACCAGCAGTGATAACTACTAAGAAAATAGGTCAAATTCACTTATGTTCACAAGTATGAATTTCGTAATCTAGCCAGTTAACATTATAACAGAGAAAAGGAACAAATGTATTGAGATTATAACATCATCTGATTTCTTTATTCATGAAAACCAAATCTATTACCACAAATCAAGAGTCAATTACTTGTGTAAGTAAGAGTAGCAGCTTCAACTAGAATTGTTTGATTATAATTGATAGAATATGAGTAGAAGCAAAGAAATCTATCTGCAGTAAGCCATGATAATTCTTTGATTTTAATTAAAATTGCAGTTCCACTTTCAAACCCACCAAACCCATCGAAATACCAAGATCCGAAAATACAAGAATCCTAATTTATTTCAATTGCAACTTTACTTCAATCTGAATCACTAACTAGAAAATAAAACAAATCAAAATGAAGAATATGAAAGGGAAAACAGACCCGAAGGAAGCTTAAGGGAGCTACTTTGCTTAGCTCTTCTAGTATGGGCTCTGGCCGAAGCCGCAGATATCTTCCTGTTCACTCCTCCCGCCATTTCTGGCCAACTGAGAAATTAGAGAGAGATCTGTGTATGTATATTAAACGAAGAAAGAGGAGAACTGCATAAAAATTACAGGGACAAATCTAGAGGGTAGTTTTTCGATTCTCTTTTGGTTGTTTTTCACGGTTGACTGGCGAGTAGGGATTGGTCTGGTATTTTCAATTTTGTTGTCCTCACTTATTTTTACGTGGACGATA
This sequence comes from Jatropha curcas, assembly GCF_041381405.1. NCBI lineage: Eukaryota > Viridiplantae > Streptophyta > Magnoliopsida > Malpighiales > Euphorbiaceae > Jatropha > Jatropha curcas. The sequence goes on along the minus strand of NC_143152.1, from coordinate 8,806,552 downwards.
ATAGACTTATATATATTACAATGTTTAAGGGTAAACATAAAACATATTGTGAAGTCCATTTTAAATTTTATTCCAAAACTAAACCTAGAAGTAGGAGTAGCCACGGTTCCGGAACTGCCGGTTTCGATTTCGAAATCGATGATTTCAATTTCAAAAAATTTATGACTGAAATCGATCCAGACATTGATGGTTTCGATTATAATTTGGAACCCAACGGTTACGGTTTTGATTTCGGTTTCGGTTCTTAACGGTTTCAAAACCGACGGTTCCGGTCGATTCTCCTACCGATTTTTCGGCGAATAGCATAATTATAAAATAAAAAAAATAGAGAACATTTTTCTTCAAAATTTAAAATTTAAAAATTTGTGAATAATTTCTAAAAAAATACCCTTAAAAAATTAAAAAATGCTTGAACTTAATTTTTTTTAAAATAGACTTGAATTTAATTTTTTTTAAATCTTTAACTTAATTTATTTTTTGTTCAAAAAAGTTGAAACTTTTTTTTTTCAAAAATTAAGTTGCGTATGTATCCTCTTGGGGTTTTGAGGAATCAAACCCACGTAGTTCCTATTTACCTTATACCAATTTCACACCTTATACCAATTTTACGCCTTTTATCAATTTCACACCTTTTACCTTAGTTGCTATTTCCACCACCGATTGATATTCCCATTGAGGACCCATCATAAAGATCATATAAATCTTCATTTTCTTTAATATTCTCTTGTGCTCTTAGTTCGGCCTTGCTCCAGTCATCCACGCATGATTGTGCTTCTAGTGAATTGGGTGTCATACTAGATCGTATTTTGTCAAGTATGTTTCTTTCTTGACTAAAAGCTTGTTCGACCGCAACAGCGGAGACCGGAGCTGCTAAAACTTATTTTGCAATTAGTGAAAGAGTTGGGAATGTACTGGTGTGATGACTCCACCAATTTAGAATTAGAAAATTATTATCTGTAAAATTATCACCAAACTCGAAAGAATATAATTATTAAGTTCAGGAAAAGAACCGGATCCCCTAGGGCTTTTTTGTCTTTGTAGTAATATACGTTCAGCAACATCAACACTTACCTTTTCAGTTAGGGATGATTGGGAATTAAGTTGAGAAGAATTAGAAGAAACAGATGAACTAGAAAATTAAACAAATTCAGTATATAATTCTATAATATTTTTTTTCTAACTTTATGCAATACTACATTTATATTAACATTATCTTCTATATCAAGATTTAATATTTCATAATAAAGAGCGAAATATTCAGATAAAATTTCAAATTTATGTGGATCCCGTATGTGTATGGCACAACCCAAGAGGGGGGTGAATTGAGTTTTCAAAAAAAAATAATTTTAGATTTAAAACAAAATATAGAATTCTAAGTGCAGCGGAAAAATAAATAACTTGTGAGAATAGACTATGGATTAGAACTTCCTCACAATGTTCTATTCATAAAAAAAAAAAAAAATAGAAAGACTATGCAAAGTGCAGCTATTAATTAGAACTGCTTCACAATGTCTTATTCAATATTAGAACTTCTTTATGTCGGAAAGCTATAATATTTAGAACTTCCTCATAAAGTTTAGAAAATCATATAAGACTGTGTGAAAGACAGTTATTGAAATTAAAACTGCTTCACAGAGCCTTAACCAGGTTTAGAAAACTGATTAGAAACATACTGAAAATAGAAGAACTGTTTAGAACTTGGTATATTCACTTATCAGAAATCCTGAGTTCTAATATTCAGAGAAGATAAAACTTATTCTAGTTTTAGAACATCAGAATCATTAACAACTTTAGCATTTCTAAAATATAAACAGAAGTGTAAGTAAAGCATTATCAAGTAAAACTTCAGAAATTAAAAAGATCAATACAGTGATTTATAGTGGTTCGGCACTAACTCGCCTACATCCACTCCCCAAGACTCATCTTGAGATCCTCAACTATGTTATCTCTTTTCAAGGGTAAGAGACAAACCAACAGTACAAGGCAATAGATCAACACCTAGATCTACCCTTTATCCCACTAGATTTTCCAAAGGTTCTAGTAAACCTCAACCCTTTCTATTTTTGGCAGAGCACAGAAACTCAATTCAAGACATTAGAATCTCTCTCACGCAGAAGGTCGCTTGATAACCTTTTTCTGAATAGCTTCTCACATAAGCTATTACACAATTGTTTATCAAATAAAAACCTGTCTGCTAAAGATTACAGAATCTAAATAGACAGACAGAAATGCAAATATAAGCACAGGAAAAACAGTTTTTCAAATTCGAAAATCGTTTAGAACACAGAACCGTTTTTCAAAAGTAGTTATAAAAATTCTTTTCTCTTTAAAGATAAAAACGTGAAGTGTAAAGATGAAAAGAAAAATGGGGGTAGAGAGTAAGTTTTGAGAGATAGAGGATGTGATCAATGGGTGAATACTCTTAAAACGAAAACTCTTTCTTTCCCTTAGTTCAAAGCGTGAAAACACCTTTTAATAGAGAGATTTGTGACTCTCATTTTTAGAAAGTGGATATTTATCTTTGAAATCAGAATATTCGCTTTCCTTATTTAGAAGATACGAAAATCTTAGTTACTAAAAATTTATTTTATCCTTTTGGTAAGAAAATAAAAGACGATCTTCCTTTCCTTTAAACATAAAGAGTTTTGAAAGCATTTTATTTGGAAAATATTTTTTGAAAAGATACTACTTACTAAAAACGAAAAATGAGATCTTCCTTCATTTTAGGTAAGAGAATAAATTAAAAATCCTTTAAATTTTCAAAGATAATTTCCAAAAAAGAGAACATACGATTTATTGCCAAAATCATTTAGAGACATAATCTCTTTAATTTTAGGTAATTAAATCATTTTGATTTTTAAAGAATATTTTCGAAAATAAAATTTTTTTTTGACGAAAGAATTTACTTTGAAGAATCGAATTTTCAAAAAATATTTTTAATGAGAGAAAGATTAGATTATGTGCTTATAGATGAATTTTCTCTCTATCCTACAATGTATTCTAAATATCTAACCACTAGGGTCTTCGAATATCTTCACACACTATGGATTTTGTAGGACTTGCCTTGTTCGTTTTCTTTCCATAAGAATTCTGCATAAAATAATGTTAGCACAAATAATAAAATTTAAATTTATTTGTTTTGTTTTAATCATCAAAATTTCGAGATTATAATTTGACCCTTGAGCCAACAATTTATATCTAGGATCAAATACACAAGCAATAAGAAAAATGGATGTATATTTTTAAAATAAAATAACCATTTTTTTCATTGATAAAACAATTTTGTAATAAATCATCATTTTCAAATTCTTGAAGTGCACTAATAATATTAATGCATATAGGCAAAAACAAATGAGATGTAGGATAATAAACCCCACTAAATTTATATGTAGCATCATTAAAAATTTTTAAAATATCTAAAATTTTGCACAAATCTCCGAATTTTGTGGAAATTAATTTCTTCAATATTGTTAGTAATAAAAATGCACAATAATTTTGTAATAAATCATCATTTTCAAATTCTTGAAGTGCACTAATAATATTAATGCATATAGGCAAAAACAAATGAGATGTAGGATAATAAACCCCACTAAATTTATATGTAGCATCATTAAAAATTTTTAAAATATCTAAAATTTTGCACAAATCTCCGAATTTTGTGGAAATTAATTTCTTCAATATTGTTAGTAATAAAAATGCACAATAATTTATTTATATGAAAAAGACTCATTTAATAATTCATATGTTGACTTCCAACGAGTTGAGATGTCCCTTGGAAAATGTTTTGGTCCTTTTATATTTTCTTTACAAAATTTAACCCAACTTTTCATCACTTGGGGATATCCCTATAAATATGAAATAACTTTTCTAATTGGAGAAATAAAACATTCAAGAACTTTTAAACCATCTTTTACACATAAATTTAAAACATGGCATGCACATCTAATATGAAAAAAATTTTTCTTCGATATTTGATTCACAAATTGATTTAAGTTCAACAATTGATTTAGTGTCAGCAGAAGCATTATCAAATGAAATTGAAAAAATTTTTTTTGTCAATTTATATTCATCTAAAATTGGAACAATCATTCTATAAATATTTTTTGCAGTATGTTTATCATCATAAATATGAAATGCAATAATTCTTTTTTGAATTGTTTAATCATCATCAATCCAATGACATGTAATACCCGTATAAGAATGCATTTGTCAATGATCACTCCAAATATCACGACAAATTGAAACACGAATTTTTATTTCAGAAAATAAAAGTTCTAACTCTTTTTTTCCTTTTTTTATATAAAGAAATAATAATTTGTTTTATAGTATTTCTTGGCACTTTTTTAGTAGAAGGATTTAAAACTTTTTGACAATATTGATTAAAACCTACTTTTTTACCAAAACTAAAAGATAAATGTTCCATAGAAATCAATTTAGCTAATTCTTCTTTTTGTTGTTTTTCAGAATATTGAAATAAAGAAATGTTAGAAGATGCGTACTTGGAAAATTATGTTTGAGACCGATCAACTCCTATTTTTGTTGGATGTTTTGCCTTCAAATGCTTCCAAAATAATCCATAACCGTCCGCTTGTTGTATTTATAAGATGTTCCAAGTAATTGCAAATTATATCGAACATTTTGTCACCTTTAAATTTATTCGTGAAATGAATGGCAAATATGTCAGAACTTTGTCTTGCTCTTCGAAAAATTTTGTACCTTGTTCTTTCTCTTGTTGTAAATTATCATCATTAAATTCAGATTCTTGAGTTGGAATTTTCAAATTTTCATTTGGATATCTCTCAAAATTATATTGTCAGGAGTGAAATCGAAGATGTTGTTTGTAGGGATAGATGAATATTGTGTTTCTCCAATCTTTCCCTTGCCCTTAGCGGAACTTGAATTTCCTCTACTTGCCATTATAAGAAAATAATATGTAACTTGGAAAATTGAATAAAAAAATTCGAGAGAATAATTAGAGATTGGAACTTGAAGAAATGAATTCACAATAATTTGGACAAATAATTGGAGATTGGACTTTGAAGAAATTATTTTCCAATATTTTGGACAATAATTTGTGAATGAAAATTAGAGAGATTGTAGAATAGAGAATAATATAAAGTAGAGAAAGTAGAGATTATTTTGTGTGAGGGGATTGTAAATGGAATGAGGTATTTATAATAAAACCAAAAAATCATTTTTCCACAAATACCCTTCAAACTAGCCGTTATGTAGCCGTTTATAGTTTTTAGGAGGAGTAATTTGGAGATTTCACATTCTATTTGAAAAATAAAAAAAGCTGCTAGAACTGCCAATTCGAACCGCTGGAACAGCTAGTTCTAGTCGTTTAACATTAAATTCAAAATCTTCTTGTGACCGCCGGTTCACGGTTCCAAAAATGGTGGAACCAAAACCGAACTGTAGGCCATCGATTTCATTTTCGATTCGGACCGATTCAGGTTCCCATCGGTTTTGGTTTCGGTTCCCACCGGTTCAGAACTGACGATTCCGATTCCAAAAAATGTAATACAGCCGGGTCTACCTAGCTGTCCATCATCCTCTCTATTCTCTTTTGATTTTTTTTTTGGTTCCCTTTTGTTTTTTCTACTGATTTTATTTAATTTTTTTCAATAATTTTAAATTTTGAAATAAATATTTTATTAACGCTGTATTTGGTATAAATGAATTCAAAATATAATTTTTTTTATAAATAAATTATACTTCATCCGTCCTATTTTGTTTGCTTATTATTTTTTTTTTTTGGATGGCTCAAAATATTTGCAAGGTTTCTAAATTTGTACATGTAAATAATTATTTTTTCCACAATAACCTCTATAATTGTTCATTAAATGAAGGATTTTTAGTATCTTAATGAGTTATTAAGGGTAAAGAAGGGTAAAATAACTTTTGTTGACTAAATTTTTAATATGTGTGTTTTGTCAAACTATGCAAAAAATATTTGCAAGGTTTCTAAATTTGTACATATAAACAATTATTATTCCTATAATAATCTTTATAATTGTTTATTAAATGAAGAATTTTTAGTATCTTAATGAGTTATTAAGGGTAAAGAAGGATAAAATAACTTTTATCGACTAAATTCTTAATATATGTGTTTTGTCAAACCATGCAAACAAAATGGGACGAAGGAAGTAGTAAAATTTATTTGTGAATGGATTTTAATGTTTGGTATGATTAATTTAAAATATGTAATTCAATTGCATTCCATGTAATCATGTATCTAATAAATTCATAATTGAAAATTTATTTGTTTTTATTTCCTATAATATCCTTGAAATAATAATTTCACAAAAATAAATAATAAATATCAATTATATTTATATTATGCTATATAATTTTTTATATTTTATTTAAAATAAATATATAAAATGATTGCATTTAATTTAGTGATTAATATATATTTAACTTGAATCTCTCTCCTTAATAGTAAAAAAATTTTAAAAAATATTAAAATAAAAGATGGAAAATATTAAAATAAATAACAAGAAAATATTTTTCTAAAAAAATAAAATTTTTAAATAGTTTTAGTCAAGTTTGATACAATAATAAGTCAAATAAGTAAAAAAATTGAAAAGTTGACTTTGTAGAGTGAGAACGGTAGTTTGTCATAAAAAATTGGATTGCTTAGTTTTGTAAAATTCATTTGAAAATTTCACCTATTTTTATAGAATTTGTTGTAGTTATGTTCAATTCTATTGAATTGAATTCTTAAAACTGAAATATACATTTTTTAAAAAAATTTTAAACATAAAAATATAGGTTTCTAAATAAATTTCACAAACTTTTGTAGAATCCATTTGTTCCAAACAAAGGATTAGTCTCCAATATATAACCTTATTAATAGATCTTGAGTGTTTTTACTACCATTTTAATGATGTTATGTTTTATGGATTTGTTGCTCATATGAGTTTTTATGTTTGCTTGTGATTTGTTATTTATTGGCAGTTTAAAATACAAGGTGATTGTTGATTACTTTTGATGAGAAACTACAGATTTTCAAGTTCAGTTAATGATCTTTTATCAATGGATCTTAATAGTGGGGCTTGTTTCTCCATTAACATTTATAACCTGTTTGGAATAAATAAATCATGATTATAGAATTCATGTGCAAATGAATTCCAAGTAAAATGCATTTATAAATAAATTTATCATGTTTGGTATGATACAATTTAAAATAAGAAACTCAATTAAATTCCACAAAATTATGTTTGCAACAATTCTTAAATGAAAATTCATTTGTCTTTATTTCCTAATATACCCTTGACATAATAATTTAACAAAAACATTAATATAAATAAATACACTCATATTCCACTATAATTAGTTAATCAATTATTGATTAATTAAATTTTAAAATTCATATTTTAAGTCCTTGCAAATGATTAAATTTTATTTTATTAATAGATTAAAATACATTCAAAATTAAAAATTCATTTGGATTCAATATATAATCATAATTGTGTACAACAACAACTCATACTCTTTAAAAAAAGAAAATACTAGAAAATCTAGAAAAAAAATATAATTATAGAAATATATAATAAGAAGGAAAAAGAGAAATGACTACTTTTATTTTATATATAGCAATAACATTAGCGAAAAAAAAGTAGTAACATCAAGGTGTTCCCTAAATAAATTAAACTCATAAATAATCTATCAAGCGATAAGGGAACTGATGTATATATATACCAATTTATAAAAAGTTCTTCTTGTCAACATATTTTAATGCATAAAACATCTAAATATCTAAACATTTTACCAATTAACAAAAAGTAACCATCTAAACATCTTAATTATTCATTTTTTTCATCTTATTCTTAAGTCATAGAAGTTTAATATCATCATCACATGTAAAAAATCTTTCAACCAAGCGCTCATTATTCTGTAAAAAGTCAAGTACCTCCATACTTTCAGAGATTAATTTCTCTAGCAAGATCATCTCTAATCTATACATATATTTGTTATTCATATTGTGTTGGCTCAATGGTCATTTTGTTATCTCGAGATTTTGATGATTAAAACAAAAAGAATAAATTTAAAGTGTATTATTTGTGCTAATATCATTTTATGCAGATCTAAAAATGTAAAATGAATAAACAAGGCAAAATCCTACAAATCTAAGGATACAAAGATCATGAAGACCATTGAAGATCTTAGTGGTTAGCTTTTTAGAATTTATTGTAGGATAGAGAGAATGTTCATTTATAAGCACAAAATTATTTTCTTCTCTCTTTATCAAAAGAATTTTCAAAAATATTTCTTTAAAAATTGAAAGCTTTTCGTTCCTTAATTCTTTTACCTAAAATGAAAGAGATTATGTCTCAATCATTTTGGTAACAAATCTCTTAGAAAAAGCTTTTCTTATTTTCGAAAATTATTTTCATAAAGCTTCAAAATTTATTCACTTACCTAAATTAAGTCTCAATCAATTTTTGGTAATAAAATAAATCGAATAAGATTTTTATGCTCTTTATTTTCGGAACAAATTTTTAAGGAAGTCCAAAATCTTGTCTCTTATTTATTTACCTAAATGAAAAAGATTTTGTCTTAATCATTTTTGGTAAATGAATATTTCAAAAAAGATTTTTCAAATTCTTATTTTCGAAAATCTTGTTTGTAAAGGAAAGTTTGCTCTTCTCTTATTTGCTTAATAAAAAGAAAGAATATTGACTCAAAAGATTTGGTAACAAAGATCTCAATATCTTTTAAAAATGGAAAGTCAATATTCTGATTTGAAAAATGAGATTTCACTTTCTAAATACGGGATTCTCATCCTTATCTATAAAAGGCGTCTTCTCTTTAAATGACGCAAGGGTTTTCGTTTTAAGAATATACGTCCATTGATAAAATCTTTTATCTCTTAAAACTTATTCTCAAACCTCCTTATTTCTTTTCATCTTATTACTTAACGTTTTATCTTTAAAATAGAAAATAAATTTTATAACAACTTCTTTTGAAAAACAGTTCTGATATCTTAAACGGTTTTCTAATCTTAAATATTATTTTTCCTGTGCTTATATTTGCATTTTTGTTTGTCTATTTAGATTATGTAATCTTTTGGAGATAGGTTTTTATTTGATAAATATTTGTGTAATAGCTTAGGTGAAAAGCTATTGTGAAATAGGTTATCAAGCGAACTTCTTCGTGAGAGAGATTCTAATATCTTGATTTGAGTTTCTGTTCTCTGCCAAAAACAGAAAGGGTTGAAGTTAACTAAAACCTTAGGGGACAAATGGTAGATCTAGAAGTTGATCTATTGCCTTGTACTGTTGGTTTGTCTCTTACCCTTGAAAAGAGATAACATAGTTGAGGATCTCAAGATGAGTCTTGGAGAGTGGATGTAGGCGAGTTAGTGCCGAACCACTATAAATCACTGTGTTAATCTTTTTATTTTCTGAAGTTCTGCTTGATACTATTTTACTCACACTTCTGTTTATATTTTAGAAATGCTAAAGTTGTTAATGGTTTTGATGTTCTAAACTGGAATAAGCTTTATCTATTACTGAACATTAGAACTTTGGACTTCTGAATAGTGAATATACCAAGTTCTAAACTGTTCTTCTATTTTCAAGTATATCTCACTATTTGGGTTTTAATCAATTTTCTAATCTGGCTTAGAGCTTTGTGAAGCAGTTCAGAATTCAATAACTGTCTCTCACATAGTCATTAATATATATCTAAACTTTATAAGGAAGTTCTAAAAGTTATAGCTTTCCTTCATAAAGTAGTTTTTGAAATTGAATAAGATATTGTGAAGCAGTTTTAATCTATAATTGTTCTTTACAAATTCTTTTTATTTTCTAGATAGAACTTTGTGAGGAAGTTCTGATCTTAATAACTTATTCTCACAAATCCATACTTTTTCCGCTGCAACAGAATTCTGAGTTTGATTTTAAAAATTAAATTTTTATTTTTAGAAAATCCAATTCAACCCCCCTCTTGGGTTATGCCATATTTATACAGGACCCACAATCTAGTATCAGAGCTTTGACTCTTGACTTACCAAAGCTTAACAGCTTAAGAGATAAGATCTCATGTCAGCCCCACTTTCTCTTACATCTTTAGAAGGTCAATCTGTTTCTAGACCTCCTTTGTTCAATGGTTCTAATTACTTTTATTGGAAAACTAGAATGGAAAAATCAGTTGACATAAACTGCTGGAGGAATGTCATTACTAGTCTTCACATTCCTATGAAAACTGTAGAAAATGAGAAAGTTAGAAAATCATAAGAAGAATATACTGATGCTGATTGGAATGATATTTCTATAAATGCAAAAGTTATTAATATTCTTCATTGTGCTTTAGATCCAACAAAATACAACAATGTGTCTAGATGTAAGTCTGCAACAGAAGTCTGGGAAAAACTTGGAGTTACCTATGAGGGAACAGATAGAGTGAAAGAATCCAGAATAAATATCCGTTGGAGAGAATATGAAATATTTAGAATGAGAGAGGGAGAAACTATTGTTGAATTAAATTCTAGATTTACTAATATAGTTAATCCTTTGAGAACTCTCGAAAAGGAAATTTCAGAAGATGAACTTGTTAAGAAAATCCTTAGAATTCTACCTAAAAAATGGGATTCTATAGAAACTGTTATGAATTACAAAGAGACTCCAGTTACTTATGATTACTTGATAGGAGCTCTTGTTTCAGAAGAAATGAAATCTTCTTTGACTGTAGAAGATAAGAAAAAGAAAGGACTGGCTTAGAAAGTAATTTCTAGTGAAGAAAGTTCTTCTGATCTTGATAGTGATGATTTAGCACTTGTTGCTAAAAGATTCAAAAAGTTCTATAAAAAGAGTGGAAGGCCATAGAAAAATTTTATAAAAAAGAACTTTCCAACTAAAAATAGCAACTTACCTAAGAAAGAACCTTCTGAAGTGGTTTGTTATGAATGTAACAAGCCCAGCCATATCAAGCCCAACTGTCCTAAGTTGAAAAAGAAGTCAGAGAAAGAAAAGCTGAAGCAGGCATTCGTAGCTGCTTGGAGTGATTTAGATGTTCCTAATTCTGAAAGCCAAAGTGATCAAGAAGAAACTACAAATATCTGTCTAATGGCCACTATCAATTCTGACTCCAAGGAAATCGGCACTCTGACTTCAACATAGAAAGCTGAAAGCAATGAAATAGATGCAACAGTCCAAAAGCGTGAAGAAAGCAATGTAAGTATTTCTGAACCGAATCTGAAAATGATCTTTTAGATACTTATAATAACCTTTGCAATGAATTTGAAAAGTTTGTTAGAAAGCACAAAGTTCTAAAGAAGGATTTCAGAAAGTTAAAAACTGAATGCAATCATTTAAAAGATGCTTTTTTATCAAGAAGTTACATGCAAAGATCTTATCATAGAGATCAAAGATCTTAAAGATTGTAATGATAAATTTTTTGAAAATCTGAAACACTTTGAAAAAAAATGTAAGAATCTGAATTCTGAAAATGAATCCTTGAACTGAGATTAGAATTCTAAAATCAATTTCAGAATCACTTTCTAAAGAAAAGACAAGTTCTAGCTATGATAGCATTTAAAAACAGAATCATGTTTCTAATAAGAAAAATGTTGTTTCTAATGTTGTGACTTTAGAACTTCAGAAATCTGACAGTCTCAACAGAAACAAAAATCATAGTAAGCTAAATACACCTATTATCACTAATCCTCTAGGACCCAATATGAGTTGGGTACCTAAATTTGCATGATCTTTTCAGTTGTGCCTAAGGAGTGATCTGAAAATAGAAATGTGGTGCATGGACAGCGCTTGCTCTAGGCATATGACTGGTGATAGAAAGAAATTCACCAGATTAGAAAAGCAAAAGGGAGGTTGTAACATCCCTTCCCGGTCCACCCGTTAACCCAAATGAATCGAACCGAGACGCTACAAACTGGTTGACTTTATGGCCTGTCATGCTGATATAATAATGGATACAGACTCTTATATCATGCTGATGTTGTTTATATTAATAATGTAATTAATATTTACAAGACATAATACTAGTTTTCAAATGGAATGGGCCCAACTGTGTGCCCTGTACATGCCATGAAAAGGATAGACAAAAGATACACATCAAAATGAGTAGCTACCCTGAAGACTGAGTCTTCTACAGATGAACTGCAGCAGTTGTAAGCCGACTCTTTATGGTCCAGTCTCAAAACCTGCGAGTTAAATATGTAACTCGCTGAGCAAATAAAGCTCAGTGGATATCTCAACATAGAAAGAAACAATTAAGCACATACATGTGTAGAAAGAACCATGTAAACACATATGGCACATATAAGCACACATATCATGATACTTTCATTTTACCTTGATGATCTTTCTTGCTGTTTATTATACTGTATGATTCATGCAATGTTAAGTCAAGATATTTGTATGGCTCCATAAGGTTACAATGAAACCGAAGTGATAAGAAAAACTGTATGAAACTGGATGAAACTGTATGCTTGGCTGCTATGGCCCATATATAATCATATCCACTCAACGGCCTGTAGCCGGAGTACCAAACTGTATGGGGTGCAGATTTGCTATCCTATGTCGTGACATAGCCTTATCTACATGGTTTCTACCTAACCTCAATGGAGCATAATGTTGGTATGTCAATAATATAACACAACAGCATATTAATGGTTTCATAACTTCATAAATCATAATGTTTACTTGGTTTCACATCATTTGCATGCTTGCATGTTGTTTTGATACATGTTCTAATGTTGTCTTTTTGTTTTAAAATGATTGGAGGCATACAAGTTGAGCAAAGGAATACAATTGCATAGAAAATGAAGTCCAAAAGAGCATAAAAACACAAGTCGCGAGCGCGCCTTGAAAAGTCGCGAGCGCGAGAAGCACACATGAGAGTCAGTGAGTTTACAAGCCAAATTTGCAAGCGCGCAATGAAATTCGCGAGCGCGAGAAGTGCAAAATGAGAGTCAGAGAGTTTACAGGCACAATTCGCGAGCGCGCAATGAAATTCGAGAGCGCGCGACGTGTTTTTCAGCCTGCGCAGTCTGTACTCTTTTGGTCATATCTCTCAATATATAACTCCGATTTGGGTGATTCAAAAACCCATGTAAAGCTAACACATATAGGAACACATAACTCTTCTATGACACTTCCTAATTCCATCATTAAATAGGGTCAAAATCAAGGTGAAGTTACTGGTTCTTTTTCCAGCAAAAACTGTGTCAGCATAAACTCACTATTTACTTCATTTATTCATTTCATCCCATGCTTTCTCACCATTTTCAGTCCTCTCACTCAACATTAAGCAACATAGTGTCTCATTAGCAACACATCACACAAGTTCTCATGCAAAGAAAAGGGAAATGACAAGAGATATCAAACCTTCACTCCAAAAAGCTTGAGCTCTTCTTAGCTTCCTTTTTCTGCTATCTTTGAACTCACTTCTCCTGTACACATCAGAATTCTTATAACTTATCTACAATATAACTCAATTAGAGGTTGAATAACATAGAGCTTCAAGAAATTCTACTTACTTGGAGAAAATAGAGGTTGCCTTAATGCTTAACTACCATGAAAATGGATGGAGAAAGGAAGGGAAAGGAAGGAGATGAAGAAGATGAAGATAAAGATGAAAATGGGAAAGTGAAATGGTTATCACGGGTAGGCCATCAAAATATCAATGAATTTTTATGTGAAACTTACCAAATGGTATCTCAATGGTCAACAGGTTACAACTTGATACCCAAGCTTGATCTTTTAGTGTAAGTAAATCCTAACCCTTATACTTTGATCTTTTTCTCTCATTCAAATAAGTCCAATTAATCCCATTCTACCCCAACCGGGTTTGGTTTAGCCCGACTCAACTCGACTCTATGTAAAGACTCGACTCAGTAGGATGTCACAGAGGTATAGTAAGCTTTGGAGACAAAGCGAAAGGTAAAATCGTTGATATTGGTGTGGTAGGTTCTAATCCTTCAATAGAATATGTATGCTTAGTAGAAGGGTTACATTATAACTTGTTAAGTATGAGTTAGATTTGTGATAAAAATAGAAGAATGATCTTTGAACCATCTTTTTGTGAAGTTCAGAACATGCATGATAACAAAACTTTATTTGTTGGAAAAAGGTTTGAAAATATATACCTAGGAGATCTCTCTGATATGCATAACATAGACATATGCTTAGTTTCTGTTGATAACCATCTTTTTGTGAAGTTCAGAACATGCATGATAACAAAACTTTATTTATTGGAAAAAGGTTTGAAAATATATACCTTGTAGATCTTTCTGATATGCATAACCTAGACATATGCTTAGTTTCTATTGATAATTCTAGTTGGTTATGGCATAGAAGACTTGGACATGCCAACATGCACCTTATTTCTAAACTATCTAAGAAAGACCTGGTTCGAGGTTTGCCAAAACTAAAATTTGAAAAAGACCATATTTATGATGCTTGTCAATTGGGCAAACAAATCAGAACATCTTTCAAATCTAAGGGCATGGTTTCTACTTCTAGACCTTAGAAATAAGGATGAGTCATATGACATGTTTGTTCATCTTTGCAAGAGAATGCAAAATGAGAAAGGATACAAGATCTCTGCAATTAGAAGTGATCATAAAGGAGAATTTGAAATTCAGAAATTTGATGTTTTTTGTAAAGAATCAGGAATCTTCCATAACTTCTCAACACCTAGAACACCTCAACAAAATGGAGTAGTGGAACGCAAGAATAAAACACTTCAAGAAATGGCCAGAACCATGCTGAGTGATTCTAAACTAGCAAAGTATTTTTGGGCAGAAGCAGTAAACACTGCATGTTACATTCTAAATAGGGCTTTAGTAAGATCTAAACTTAAAAAGACTCCATATGAGCTATACAAAGATAGAAAATCAAATATTGGTTATTTTCATATTTTTGGGTGTAAATGTTTTTATTCTAGATAATAAGAAAAATCGTCTTGTTAAATTTGATGCTAAATCTTATGAAGGAATTTTTCTAGGATATTCTAGTAATAGTAAAGCATATAAAGTGTTTAATAAGAAAACTCTAGTTGTAGAAGAATCTTCATGTTGTGTTTGATGAATTTGACTCTACTTCTAGAAGTTTAGAAAATGATGATGTTGTAGATTCTAATTAAGAAAAATAATCAAAACAACTAGAACAACCAGGAAATAAGCAGAATGTTGATAATCAGGCTGAACCAGAAGATGAGCATAAAGATTAGAATACAACTAAAAGTCAAATGCTAGAAACAGAAAATGAAATTCGCAATTACCAAGAGAATGGCGATTCCACAAGTATCATCCTCAAGAAGACATCATGGATAATCCTTCAGAAAGAATGATGACTAAAGCTTAATTTGAGAGATATTTTGGTAATGTTGCTTTCGTTTCTCAATTAGAACCTAAAATTTTAGAAGATGCTCAAAATGATGAAAGTTGGATTCTTGCTATGCAAGAAGAACCAAATCAATTTGAGATAAACCAAATTTGGAAACTTGTTTCAAGACCTAAAAACTATTCTGTTATTGGAACAAAATGGGTGTTTAGAAATAAGCTTGATGAACAAGATAATGTTGTGAGAAACAAAGCAAGGTTAGTGGCTCAAGGGTACAACCAAAATGAAGGCATCGATTTTGATGAAACCTTTGCCCTGTTGCTAGACTTGAGGCCATTAGAATGCTTTGTGCATTTGCATGTTTTAAAAACTTCATTTTATATCAAATGGATGTAAAAAGTACTTTTCTAAATGGTTTTCTAAATGAAGAAGTGTATGTAGAACAACCACCCGGTTTTGAAGTTTATGATAAACCAAATCATGTTTACAAACTTACTAAAGTTCTTTATGGTTTGAAACAAGCTCCTAGAGCTTGGTATAAAAGAGGAAGTAAGTTTTTATTAGAAAATGGTTTTTTTAGAGGAAAGGTTGATATAACACTATTTATTAAAAATAAAGCACATGATATTATAGTTGTGCAAATCTATGTTGATGACATAATCTTTGGTTCTACTAATGACCTTCTTTGCAAGGAATTTTCTAAGATTATGCAAGGTGAGTTCGAAATGAGCATGATGGGAGAGTTAAACTTCTTCCTTGGACTTCAAATCAAGCAATGTGAAAATGAAATTTTCATAAACCAAGGAAAATATATTAGAGAATTATTGAAACGATTCAAAATGGAAATGCCAAGTTATGTAGTACACCAATGAGTCCATCCTTAAAATTAGAAACAGATGAAAAAGGTAAGGATGTGGACATCAAATTGTTTAGAAGTATGATTGGCTATTTACTATATCGAATTTCAAGCAGACCTGACATTCACTTTAGTGTTCGTCTATGTGCTAGATTTCAATCATGTCCCAAAGAATCACATTTAATTGCTGTAAAAAGAATTCTAAGATATCTTTGTGGAACTTCTAATCTGGGTCTGTGGTATTCTAAAGGGGATACATTTGATCTTCTTGGGTATAGTGATTTTGACTTTGTAGGAAGCAGAATAGATAGAAAAAGCACGTCTGGAACTTGTCAGTTTCTAGGTAGCTCCCTTGTATCATGGTTTAGCAAGAAACAGACATCAGTTGCTCTTTCTAATGCAGAAGCAGAATATATTGCTGCTGGAAGCTGTGTTGCACAAGTTCTATGGATCAGTGCCAATTAAATGTGACAACATAAGCGCCATTAACTTATTTAAGAATCCAGTCCAGCATTCTAGAACCAAGCATATAGAACTCAAGCATCACTTTATACGCGATCATGTTCAAAAAGGTGATATAGTGATTGAGTTCATTCCTACAGAAAAGAAATTGGTAGATATCTTTACTAAACCTTTGAATGAAAGCCAATTTTGCTTAATTAGAAGAGAACTCGGTATATTAGTTCTAAACTCTTAATTTTAGAATTCTGTAAGTATGTTCTAAACTGCTTTCTATATTTAAGAGTAAAAGACTTGCTCTGTGTTATATTTTTTTATTCTGTGTGATTCTGAAAAATGCTTTTTTGTCTAAAAGAAATGCATATTGCTCTGATGTGACTTTCTAATGTCATAATCAAATTCGACTTTCAGATAAAAATTCAAAAACAGTCAATTTTTTTTGTGTGTGTGTCTTACTATGTTTTAGGTCTTTACTTTATTTAAGTTTTGGCGGTATTATTTTTTTTAAAATTCCTTGAGTCGATTTGAATTTCCCTAAAACTATTTTTTATTTCTTTTATTTTATTTTGTCTTGTTAACTTCTCTTTTAAGTGTTTCTCTCTTTCCTGAAGATTATATCTTCTCAACTTAATCGTTTTTGCTTCTCTATTAAAACTACTTTGTCATCTCTTTTCCCCTTCTTGCAATGAAACACTAAAATGCTTTTTGCTTCAAAACCGTAACCATGGCCGGATCGAGTTCCACCTCTTCCTCCTCAGACTCCCTGACAGAACAAGAACTTCAACTTCTGAAGAGGTTATGAAAGAAGAATGAATAGAAGGAGTCAAAACAGAAGAAATCTGTTGAGGAATCAAAGAAAGAAAAAGCAAAAATAGAAAGATCAAAGAAACAGATCGCTGGTTCTCGCGATAAGGGTAAATATGTTCTTTCTCCATATCCTCTTATGTAATAGACTGGAAGTTCTTTGGAAAGAACGAGTTCAACTTTAGGTAACTTTTTGAGTACCAGGGATAGATGGATTTTTTATCTTTGAACAGACTGTGTTATGAGAATGCGGTTAAGGAGTTTTATGGTTCTCTTAAAACTAGTGGGTCATAATCGATTTTTGTAAAAATTGAAGGAGAAAATAAAGAGTTGTCTTACGCTGATTTGAATAGGATTTTCAAAATACCAAATACTTAGTCTAGGGTAACAAAAATCAAAGATATTTCTAGGGTAAACTGTTACAAAAAGGAAGAATTTGTAAAGTTCTTTTGTGAAGAGAGGCTCTGTGGAAAAACAGAGTGTTATTGAGTGTTCAAACTTGACTGACAGTATGAAGTGGTTGTATAAATTGATTATGCACTTCATTTACCCAAAGAGTGCTTCGCTCACTTATGTTAACCAGGTTGAAATGTGCATAATGTGGCACATAACTGAGAAGAAAGCCTTCAATCTATGTCACACTATCTTTGATAAAATGCAGAACAACCCTAAGAAACTACCATATGGCATGGTACTTACCCCTGTGTTTGAGTTTTTGAAAGTGAATTTAGATGATAGTGAGGGTCACAATGTTTCAAAGCTGGACAATGGGTCTTTGAAACTGAAAGATGAAGAAGGAGATGAGGAAAAAGAAAAACAAATTGAAGAAAAGAAAGAAAAAAGAAAAGAAGAGAAGAAAAAGGGAAAGTTAACTTAGAGGAAGCAGAGAAGAAAGAAAAGGAAGAGAAATTGGAAGAAGAAGAGAAGGAAGAAACAGAGGAAGAAAAGGAGACAGTTGCTAAGATTGAGACAGAATCTGAAAGGGAAATAGATGAAGAAAAAGAAAAGGTGGAAGTTAAGACTGAAGAGAAGAAGAATTCTGAAAAGATTGAGAAAGAAAAGACAGTAGAGATTGAGGATGCCAGTGATGCTGAGACAGAAAAATTGGAGTTAAGTGAAGAAGAAAAGGAAACTGAGGTTAAGAATGAGAAGGAATTTGAACTTTTGTCAGCTCAAAGGAGTAGAGGAGCTATGCTGGGGGCGAAATGGAAAAAGAGCTTATAGAAGAACATAATAAGGAGCTTGATGAGGCAATAAAACAAAGCAAAGTTGTGATTGAGCATAATCTCTCCTTCATTGAATCCTTAGAAAGAATGAAAAATATAATGAGAGAACGCTAGCTACTCTGAAAGTCAAGAGAACACCCTACACTCCTGCCTCAGAAAAGCCAAAGAGAGTAAAGCACACTGCTGGCAAACACAGAGTTCATGGAAGGAAGCCTCCTCTGCATCCCTCTTCTAAACGTCCAGAAAGTTCTACTGAAACTTCTCCTACACAAAACCTCAAAAGTTCTACGAGACTTAGAACTGACTCCAAACCTCTCTGATTTCCTTTACTTGATCTATCTATGTTTTGAACAATTTTTCTTTGTTTTTTTTTAGGTTGTGTTATTTGAATTCTGTTTAAATTTTTTTTATTATGTTTATTTGCTTGTTTTGCTCTAGTTTTACTAACCCTCTTGTATGATGACGAAAAGGGGGAGAACACAGGACATTCTGATGATTAAGTGCTTATGTCAAACTGCTAGTATGTGTTAATTTTAGTACTAATATCTAAATGCTTATCATAGTCTAATATGTGTTATTTTGTTTATTTACAGAAAATAAAATATGTGTTATATGTTTTATATGATAATCTAATTAGTTAGATTTTTAGAACTTAGTTATCTATTCCAACGTATGCTCTGCAGGTTAGACTTAGGACTTATGTTCTATTTCTAATGTCAGTTTCTATTCTTATATTTTTTTTCCCTGATCATATGCTTTGATTATTAGAACTTAGAATTTTTTTAAATTCTAGTTGTATGTTCTAATATTATTTTCTAAAATATTTTCTATTCTAAAACCCCATAGATGTTTTACTACATTTACTCAGGGGAGCTTTATATATATACATTCTAAACTTGCTTCATGATAGAATATGTTATGTTTAGAACTTATATTTTATTGACAGCATAAATTTAGGGGGAGCACAAGTTTTTATGTTTGATAAATTTATTGGTTTTGTCATCATTAAAAAGCGGAAGATTGTTGGCTCAAGGATCAATTTGTTATCTCGAGATTTTGATAATTAAAAAAAAATGAATAGATTTAAATTATATTATTTGTGCTAATATCATTTTATGCAGATCTAAATATAAAAAATAAATAAACAAGGCAAAATCCTATAAATCCAAGGATAAACAAAGATCATGAATACCTTTGAAGATCATAGTGGTTAGCTTTTTAGGATTTATTGTAGATAGAGAGAATGTTCATTTATAAGCACAAAATTATTTTCTTCTCTCTTTATCAAAAGAATTTTCGAAAATATTTCTGTAAAAATTGAAATCTTTTCGTTCCTTAATTCTTTTACCTAAAATGAAAGAGATTATGTCTCAATCATTTTGGTAACAAATCTCTTAGAAAAAGCTTTTATTATTTTCGAAAATTATTTTCATAAAGATTCAAAATTTATTCACTTACCTAAATTAAGTCTCAATCAATTTTTGGTAATAGAATAAATCAAATAAGACTTTTATGCTCTTTATTTTCGGAAACAAATTTTTAAGGAAATCCAAAATCTTGTCTCTTATTTAATTACCTAAATGAAAAAGATTTTGTCTTAATCATTTTTGGTAAATAAATATTTTGAAAAAGATTTTTCAAATTCTTATTTTCGAAAATTTTGTTTTTAAAGGAAAGTTCGAACCGGCGGTTCTAGCCGTTGTAACTGTCAGACCTGGTGTTTTTTTTTTTTAAAGTTTGTTGTGAAATCTCTTAATTACCCCTCTCAACAGCAGCCATAAACGGCTACATAACGGCTAATTTCAAGGGTATTTTTGGAAAAATAAATTTTTGGATTTATTATAAATACCTCATTTTATTTACAAATTCATTACAAAAAAATCTCAACTCTCTCTACTTACTCTCTCTACAATATACTACACTCTCTACTTACTTTCTCTACAATATATTAATTACTACACTCTGCTCTATATTATTCATTTATTCTTCTCTACTCTACAATCTCTCTTATTAAGTTATTATTCTCTCTAATTTTTTTTATTCAATTTTCCAAATTATATCTTATTACCATATAATGGCAAGTGGAGGAAACTCAAATTCGGGTAAGGGCAAGGGAAAGATTGGAGAATCATCTATCCCTACAAACAACATCTATGATATGATTCCTGACCAATTTAATTTTGAGGGTTATCCAAATGAAAATTTGGATATTCCAACTCAAGAATTTGAATTTAATGAGCAATTACAAGAATATGAAGAGCAAGAGCAAGAGCAACGAGCACAAATTGTTGCAAGAGCAAGACAAAGTTCCGACATATTCGCCATTTATTTCACGAAAAAATTCAAAGGTGAGAAAATGTACAATGTAATTTGCAATTATTGTGGAAAATCTTATAAATTTAAATAAGCGGGTGGCTATGGATCATTTTGGAAGCATTTGGAGACAAAACATCCAACAAAAATAGGAGTTGATCGGTTTCAAACACAAATTTCCGGGTATGCTTCTAACCTTTCTTTATTTAAATATTCTGAAAAAATACAAAAAGAAGAATTAGCAAAAATGATTTCTATGGAACATTTATCTTTTAGTTTTGGTGAAAAAGTAGGTTTTAATAATTATTGTCAAAAAGCTTTAAATCCTTCTGCTAAAAGAGTACCAAGAAATACTGTAAAATGAACTATTATTTCTTTATATAATAAAGGAAAAAAAGAGTTAGAGCTTTTATTTTCTCAAATGAAAATTCGTGTTTCAATTTGTTGTGATGTTTGGAGTGATCATTGGCAAATGCATTCTTATATGGGTATTACATGTCATTGGATTGATGATGATTGGAAAATTCAAAAAAAAATTATTGGTTTTCGTATTTTTGATGATAAACATACTGTAAATAATATTTATAGAGTAATTGTTTCAATTTTAGATGAATATAAGTTGACAAAAAAAATTTTTTCAATTTCATTTGATAATGCTTCTGCAAATACTAGATTAATTATTGAACTTAAAAAAATTTGTGAACCAAATATTGGTAGAAAATTTTTTCATATAAGATGTGCATACCATGTTTTAAATTTATGTGTACAAGATGGTTTAAAAATTCTTGAATCTTTTATTTCTCCAATTAAAAAAGCTATTTCATATTTATGAACACATCCCCAAGTGATGAAAAGTTGGGCTAAATTTTGTAAAGAAAATAATAAAAGACCAAAATATTTTCCAAGGAATGTCCCAACTCGTTGGAATTCAACATATGAATTACCAAACGAGTCTTTTTCTTATAAAGAATTATTATGCTTTTTTGTTACTAATAATATTGAGGATATTAATTTATATCCACAAAATTGGGAGATTTGTGCAAAAATTTTAGATATTTTAAAAATTTTTAATGATGCTACCTATAAATTTAGTAGGGTTTATTATCCCACATCTCATTTATTTTTACCTTTGTGTATTAATATTGTTACTGCACTCCAAGAATTTCAAAATGATGATTTATTAAAAGATTATATTTTTTCAATGAAAAAAAATAGTTATCTTATTTTAAAAATATACCACCCTATTTATTATGAAGTATTAAATCTTGATGTAGAAGATAATGTTAATATAAATGTAGTAATGCATGAAGTTAAACAAAATATTATGCAATTATATAATGAATTTGTTCAAGTTTCTAGTTCATCTACTTCTACTTCTACTTCGTCTCAATCTAATATTCAACAATTTCCAACACAAAGGGTAAGTGGTGTTGGTGTTGCTCAACAAGTTTTATTACAAAGACAAAAAAGAACAAGGGAATCAAGTTCTATTTCTGAATTTGATAATTATCTAACAACTTCTTTTGAGTTTGGTGATGATTATGCAGATACTGATTTTCCAATTTTAGATTGGTGGAGTCATCACGCAAATACTTTTCCAATTCTTTCTTTACTTGCAAAACAAATTTTAGCAGCTCCGGTCTCCACTGTTGCGGTTGAACAAGCTTTTAGTCAAGGAGGAAACATACTTGATGAAACACGATCTCGTATGACACCCGATTCATTAGAAGCACCATCATGCGTGGATGATTGGACCAAGGCCGAACTAAGAGCCTAAGAAAATCCAAAAGAAAATGAAGATTTATATGATTTATACGATGGATCTTCAACGGAAACATCAACCGGTGGTGCAAATAGCAATTAAGGTAAAAGGGGTGAAATTGATATAAGGTAAGTAAGAACTACGTGGACTTTGATTCCTCTAAACCCCAAGAGGATACGTAGGCAACTTAATTTTTTTTAAAAACAAAAAAAGAAATTAAGTTCAAGCCCATTTTTTTTTTTAAATTATGTTCAAACTTTAAAAAAAAAAATAAATTCAGTTGAAATTTTTTTTAAAAAAAATAATTATGTTCAAGTCTTTAAAAAAATAAATTTAATTGAAGTATTTTTTTTTAATTTTTTAGGTGTATTTTTTAATTTTTTATGTTCAAATAATTTTTTTTTTAAACCGGTCTTCAAAATTTAAAATTTAAAATTATGCGATTCGCCGGAAAATCGATCAGAACCGTCGGTTTTGTAACCGGATCGGAACCAGAACCGGAACGGGAACCGGACGGTTCCAAACCGGAACCGGACCTTTTCGGTTAGATTTCGGTTCCAGTTTTTCTGGAACCGGAACCGCCGGTTCCGGAACCGTGGCCATGCTTACTTATTTGATGAAAATGTATGTATTCTTGTGATAAATATTTTGACAAATAGCATTATCAAACTGCACATATACTATTATGATTTATTATATAATTACATGTATATGATAATGTCAATATAGTATTCATAACGCTGTCTATAAATTATATTATTATGTAAGAAATTAACAAATATGAAGCATCATACACAAGTTATAAAATTAAATTTATAATTAACCGGCTCATCGCGTCGGTCATTTGCTCGTCTATATCTATCTATGTAAATATATTAAATTAGGACTACTCGAACATTGTTTTGATGAAGTAAAATTATTTTATATTTTTTCTTAATTTTTTTAAAAATATCATTAATGGATATTGATTAATGTATTGACAATTTTTTTAATGTTTGTATATAAATAATGAATAAAATTAATAATGTCATTAAAATTTGCAAAACTTTTCAATTTCTTTTGTTAATAAGTAATTAAGATATTTTTCCTAAAAAAAGTAATTAAGATATTTCAGTTTTGTTTTTAATAATTATGAAATTAACAATATTATTATTATTATTCAAAATAATAAATTAATATTCATATAATTTATGATGAAATTGAAAATCTCATTAATAACTTTTCAATCTTTTTCCGTTTTAAAATATATTGCCTTTTGATATGTATTTATATATATTTATATCTTTTTTATTTTTTATTTTTCAATTACTTTATAATTTAAACATTGATCGCGTTTGAATTAATAAATATTATTAGTTCTACTACTCTGAAGATTTTTAGCTCAAATCTGGAGGTATTAGAAAACATTAAATGAAGATCATAGTGGTAATTTCTTGATGTTTCCATGTCGCCAACAATTTATTTGCTAAATATTTTAGCTCCTTTTCAGTAAGTAAGCTGACACGAAATAAAAATCGGGCGCCACTTAATAAAAATTGGGCTCCACATGTGTAGAATCATTTTTCCGGTTTGCCACGTTATTCGAAGACACCAAATTATAAAATTTTACGAATTAAGACACTCAATCGTAACCGTTTTACATTAAAACACCAAAATAGAAAAAAGGCGAAAGTTCAGATACTGAAGATATAATTATCCTGATTTTTGTTCCATTAATTACTCAGTCCGTCGTAAAATGTACTCCATTTTTAATGAATAATAAATTATGTCTTTTCAATATTAACTTTATTTACATTAAATACAATAACTATCTTCGCTGATAACTCTTAATTTGAGATAGGTGATAATATGGTCAAATTACCCTTGATTTTGTTACAATTTAAGAGAACTAATTGTTTTCTTAATCTCTGTACAAAAACGTTAAAAGACTTATATTTGGGACAGGGAGAGTAAGTCATTTTATGCTAATTTAATATATAAGTCGTTTTGAGTATTTAAAAAATAATAAATATTATTTTTCCAATTATCCTTATTTATATTAAATACAATAACTATTTTTACAAGTTATCGTTGCTTTTGAAATTAACTTTGATTTTATTATAATGGAATAAAGCTCAATTTAGTCACTGAGCTTATCAAAGGGCGAGATTTTCATACACATATAAAGCAAATGATAAGTACTGATGTTCGAAAGTAAAAACCTCTCTTAAACAATATAACTCCAAAGGGAGAGAGAGAAAGCTCTTGAAATGGATTGGAGGAGGATGCCATGGAATGTTGCCATTCTTCGTCGCCTCAAGTTTTGAAGGTTTTTCATTTTTAGAGATTAGGAATTTCAGAAGAAAATTTATCCCAATTTAAGTTATCATTATTTTATTTTTTTTTAATATATATTGACCGGTCCAGCACACGCGTGAGGCATTCTCTAATTTTGGTACAATTCAGCTCATCTGGTGTAAGTTGAGGTGTAGTTTGGCTCAAAAAGTCAAATCTGACCTTTTTTATTGTAGATGATGAATTGTTAGATTAAACTGAATGTTATTTCTATTATAGTTTAAAAGAATTAATTGTGATGAAAAATATTAAAAATTTTATATTTTGAGTCAAGAAAAAACACTTTAGCCTCTTAGAAAATTTCAAAAATTTGCAATAAAAGGGTGGCTCTTGATTCCACCAAAGACTGTCAGTATGCATTTGACGTTCATGGGAATTCTCCTCCTTCAAAGGCTTACCCTAAAAAAGTGCTGCAGCTCACTGTTCCAAAGTACAATTTCAATTCAAATAGCTCCAGGAAAAATATATAGAAATTTTTAATAATTCGTACTTGTAAAATATAAGTTTAATAGGAAGTATGTTATATTTAGTTGGTAAGAACCGTTAAAGTGAATTTTACTTGGCAAGTCATGAGTTTAAAATTTAGAGTCACTGCTGTTATATGGGTTTACTCAAAAACTACTTCCACACAACTATAAAAATATGTGTACAAATATAAACAAAGCTTAAATACTTGATGATTAAATATGTTAGTTTACACTAATCAGATATGATCTGATTGATATTCTCATATCTTATGAAAGATGTGTATCCTATGAATCAAAAAAGAGAAAATCTTAATTTTCAGTATAATTTAAACTGTACACTATTATGTTTTAAAATATTTTTCGATTGCTATATGTATTAAACAATTCAAATTAGCAATTGATTGAGTGTTTATGCGAATGTTAGCTTTTAAATTGCTTACCCAAATTGATTCTAAATGTTTTTTTGAGATATATACATTAGTAGTTAGTGTTTGTTATATATACCCTTGACAATAATTGAATGCATTGAAAATGACAAAGTATTTTTTTTTTTTTTTAAACCACCGGTATCCGGACCTTATTATTAGAGACTACCTAATACGGCTTGGAACTTATTCACAGTTAAGGCTTCTCGCCCTTTACTGTAGGTGTGTTAAGAAAATGGCAAGCTTTTTCTTGATGTAAGGAAAGCAAAAGGAGGAAATTAAAGAAAATTGACCAGAGTAGAAAGCCTAAAAAGCAAGAAAACTAGCACACACACATAATATATAATTTGGTTAATTACATTTCTAAGAACAGTAGATTCTCCCAAATTAACTCACACAAAAAAAAACAATTAAAAAGAAAAAAAATAAAAGAAATACAACTAATAAAACCATAATTAAAATTCTAATTTATAAATTATGATGTTAAAATAGCTAAAGAGTAATAATAAGAATAAGTTAGTACACTATATACACACAAACAGAGAGAAAAAAAAAATTTCTTAGGCATAACGGATAAAAAAAGCACAAATTCACCTTAAAATTTAACCAAAAAAAAAAAAAAAAGAAAAGGAAAAGGAGGCCTGAACGGTAGGGGAAAAAGTATGAAAAGAAGAAAATAAAAAGAATCATTCATGAGAAAAAAAAAAAAAGAAAATGAAAAATAAATGCCAGGTGGAAGCACATAGTGAAGGTAGAGAAACTATCATTAGAGGTCCAACAGAGAGAAGTACATTAGCTTCTAGTTATGGAACACCTATCACCTTCTTCCCATACTAAACTTAGAGAGTCTCTTCTGAATCACTCTTTTTACATTGAAATGACTTATCAGAACACAGCAGAGAATTTTGTGGTGGGGGTCGTAAACAAAAGAATCTCTCAAAATTCTAAAGGTTCGCTCACATACTGTTTACATTTAATTTGGGAAGGTTTCAGTCTCGCTCGTTATATATAATAGGTTTCTTTTATGATATGCATCACCCTAGCCTATTGGCAAGGGGGTGATGACCTAAAATTTAAAGGACCCGGCCCTTATGAAGTGTATGCCCTTAATGGGTTTTGTAATTTTTGTAAGGGAAAATTATTATTTCGTTTCTGAAGTTTTACATAATTATTTAGGTAAACCTCGACATATATATATATATATATATATATATATATATATATATAAAATGTCCCTAAGGTTTGCCACCGTCATATTAATTAGTCCTTCCGTCAAAAAAATTACACTTTTTCCGCTAATTTTGAGAAGAAAAGACGAAATTATCCTTTGAAAAAATAGTTATTTCGTCCCTGAGGTTTACCATAATTATTAAGTAATCCCCGACATTTATACAAATATTTATAATGTCCTTGAGGTTTACTTTCATCATATTAATTTGTCCTTCCAAAAAAAAAATAAATTTTTTTTGTTAATTTTTAGCGGAAAAAATGAAATTATCCTTTATAAGTTTTCATTGACATTATTGTCAATCCCTTTCCTCTAAAATACCTAAAACTCAAATTTTCACCATCTTCCTCAACCTAATGCGGTCTTCATTGCCACCACTGTGTCTCTGTCAAGTATCATCTTCATAACCAGATCACCAACAAAACTAAAAGGGAAAATAATTATTTCTAAAATATCATTAAACATGATTAATTTAAAATTTTAATTTAAAAAGTATACATAATACTTGATTAATTTAAAATTTTAATTAGGAGAGATAAGGAGAAGGAAAAAATTATTAAAATTTTCTTAAATCTTTTACTGTTTCTTAAAGGTTTCTCCTAGTTAAGTACTACTAGAACAATATTCACACGCCAGTATTATTAAAAAAATAATAATTTGGACTTAATTAAATAATTAAAAGTTAACATTTTTTATTAAAATGCATGATTTGAGTGTTTATTCAAGTTTACGATTTTTGAAGGAGTTTTTGGGTTGGAAAAAAAAAATATGGATCCAATATCTCAAAATTGTTTCTGACAAATGTTTAAAAATTTTGTCAAATTTTTGAATGAATATTTATTTAATAATAAAAATTTTTCAAAAAAATTTAAAATAAAATACGTGTCCAAAATGGAAGCTGTGGTGGATACAATTTTAGAAGACCGCATTGGGTTGAGAAAGATGGTGAAAATGTGAATTTCAGGTATTTTAGAGGAAAGAGATTGACAATAATGTCAATGAAAATATATAAAGGATAATTTCATCTTTTTCACTCAAAATTAACAGAAAAAGTGTATTTTTTTTATGAAATGACCAATTAATATGACGGAAGTAAACCTCAGGGACGTTATAAATATTTGTATAAATGTAGTGGACTACTTAATAATTATGGCAAACCTTAGGGACGAAATAATTATTTTTCCAATGGATAATTTCGTCTTTTCTTCTCAAAATTAACTGAAAAAATGTATTTTTTTTACGGAACAATCAATTAATACGACGGTGGCAAACCTCAGGGAGTTATATATATATGTATAAATGTCGAGGACTACCTAAATAATTATGTAAAACTTCAGGGACGAAATAATAATTTTCCCTTTTTTAATAGATCTTACTGCTCATGATGAATTTTAAAATTATTGTAAATGTTGCTCGTATAATATTGATTATATATAGTAATTGAAGGCAAAAGCAAAAACAAGTAATCATTATTTGTTTTTTATTACTTTATATAATATTAAGTATTGATTATAATTATTGTATAGTAGGTAAATGAATCATTTAATTAAAATTTTAAAAAATAATTAATTTCAAAGTTTGCTTAAAAAAAGAGAATAAAATGTTGAAAAATTAGACAGCCAAGCGAATTATTCTCATTATTTCACTAAAAATATATTTTTTAAAAAATCTCATCATTCCCCTTATTTACACATCTTTATATATAGATATTATAGATGAAGCTCATCATCATCAAGAACAATGAAGAGAAATTTCTTTGAAGCTTTAATCTTTTCCTGTTCTTGCATTTTTTTTTTTCTTTTAGTAGAAAGTTAGAAACAGAAATGGCAACTTGTGTTTTTTTTAGTAAGGATCCAAATCCTGTAGGGTTCTACAAATACTAATTCACTTCTCAATCTAGCAAATATGTAATTACAAGTAATAAGTTGATTTTGCATGTACATGCCAATAGCTATTTGGAATGGTGTAAGGTAGCGCAGTTTAATATGTTAGGATTGGAATTCACTTAATACTAAAATTGAAATCATTTTTGTATAATTAGTACATTTTAAATGTTGGTGAAAAAAATAACTTGGGACTATTATAATTGGGAATTTGCGGCTACATGACTTTTCATGTAGCGCTACGGTACTTTGATTAAGGTCAAAACACTACGTATTATTTATAGTGTTCAATAACATAATGTTTTTATTAATATTTAAAGTTTAATAAAATAGATTATAAAATGTTACTTTCTTTGCCTATGTATTATTATATTAAATAATTTAAAAATTCTCTCTATAAGATATTTTTTATACAAAAATTATTTCAAATTTTATTTTCAATTTATACTCTAATTTGATTTGTTATTAATTTGATCAAAACAAACATTGGAGTTAAAGAATTCATTTAACCGACCCTAAATAATTTGGAACTAAGTTTTAGTTGTTGCTGTTGTCTGCCTTGACAATAATTATAATTCTTGATAGTCAATGAATTAATAGCATGTATTTATATATTTTTAATTTTTTTAATTATTATCATTATCTTAAATTTCCTAAGGTTTGTAAAAAAAAAAATTACATATAACTTTTTTAAAAATTTCCAACATTTATAGAGAAGCTAAGTTTACTTCCCACTAAAAATAGGCATTAACTCTCATGCTGGGTTTTCATCAGTTGCACTTTTCTTTTCCAAGTCTCTCCCTTTGGATGAATCATCATTTAAGACAAGTGGTAGCCTATTAATTTGTTTCTTCTTTTTAAACTTCAATTTTCTTTCTGTTATATAAAAAGAAAAAGATTACTGTTCTCGAAAATAACCTTTTTTTTTAAAAAAAAAGTTTCCATTGATATATTTTCTTAAATACAGCAACACTAGAAATACAAACATATCATGAATTGAAGATTTGATCGCTTGCTGGAGTTGAATCTTTTTCACTCAGACTAATCTATGTTCATAAATATTAATGTTTCTTAATCAATCCAGTTCAAAAATATCATCTCAACGGCAATTAAGTCCTTATTTAATCTAGGATTCAAACCCTAAGCAAGCTAGCTTGCAGACTGACCTATCACTTGGATGATTTATTTTTTTCTTTCCAAGGAACACTGATGAGTAGTAACTAGCTAGGAAGAGACAGCCCCCAAACTAAGAACCAATTCCTAGGGACCCAAGAAAACAAGCAAGGGAAGAGATGTTAATTAGGGGTCACAAAAACATATAAACACAGCTGATAAGATGCAAATGGAAAATATAATTATTTAAATTTGTGGTTTACAATACAAAGTCTAGCCCAGGAATTTATACCTATTGAATGAGACTGAGAAACGAATCAGTTAAGTACGATATATATTCACATATTCCATAATATTATTAATTTGTTCTAGTTTTTCTACCACTGCTGACTCCTGTAAATTACTCTCAACTTACAGGGCACTCCCTATAAATATTAGGCCAGGCCTCTGCTCAACTCCATTATAACAGAAAAAGGAAACATAGCCTTACTAATTAAGCTTCTCTCTCTCTCTCCCTAGCTATCTCCATTATCTATCAATGGAAAAACCAGTAGACCCTCTTATTGTTGAGAGAGTGATAGGAGATGTTCTTGATCTTTTTACACCAACTATAAAAATGTCTGTTGCTTATACTGACAGGAAAGTCTGCAATGGACATGAGCTTTATCCATCAACTATTGCTTCAAAACCTAAAGTTGCTGTGGAAGGAGATGATATGAGATCTTTCTTTACATTGGTATGTATTTAGGCCTCTTATAAGATTGAAACTTGTTTCTCTCTCTTTTTTTTTTTTTTTTTTTTGTTTTATTTTTTATTTTTTATAATTTGTGAGACTATATATAATTTTATTCTTTTCAATCAGGTGATGACAGACCCAGATGTTCCTGGTCCTAGTGATCCTTATTTGAGAGAGCACCTGCACTGGTATACTTAGACCACTAATTTTTCTACTTCAATTGTGTTTATATTTTAGGTATATCCTAGCTATTTAGGGTTCATTAACCTTCAGTTCTAGGGCAAAACTTCTTACATAGAGTTTATACTTACCTTTGATTAAATGATGCTGAAGTAATAAATAAATCCTACAACAAATTCATATGTCCATAGCAATGAGGACGAATACTGGTGCTTGTAAGTTTCGAGCTTTTTACTTGAAATCTTTAATTTTATATTAAACTTGAAATTTTTTTTTTTTTTGCATTAGTGAGAAACTATGTCTATCTGTCTTATTTTCTTTTTTCTGATTAACTGCAAAAATTTTATTAAAAAATGAGGAAAAATCATCTGCAATTTAGCTGTTTATAAAAAAAAAAAGAAAAAGAGAGAAAGAAAGAAAGGAAGAAAATGCTGAAATTGATTCAGACTTTAACTGAGTGAATCAACAGATTTTACAATCTAGAAGGGAAAAAAAAAAAAAAAATCACCCGGTACATATTAACAATAGCTACAAGATAAAGAAATCATCAACACCACAAGATGAACAAAATCTAGCTACATATATACATATATAGAAAGAGAGATGAAAATTAATTTTATGGCATTGCAAGAAATAGCAAAATATATAAAACAAATAGATACGTTGTTGTCAGATTATCTAAAGAAATTACTTTAATTGAACTTTTTTGCAGGATAGTGAGTGACATTCCAGGAACAACAGATGCCACATTTGGTGAATTCATACTCGTTAATTCAATTTTACTTCCTTCCAAAAGAAAATGCTAATTAAAATGTTTACGTACAACAGGAAAGGAGATAGTGAGCTATGAAATTCCAAGGCCAAACATAGGAATCCACAGGTTTGTGTTTGTGTTGTTCAAACAAAAAAAAAGATCACAAATACAGCACCCACCTTGGTCAAGGGATAATTTCAACACTCGAAATTTTGCTGCTGAAAACGAGCTTGGTCTTCCTGTTGCTGCTGTTTACTTCAATGCACAAAGGGAAACTGCTGCAAGAAGACGCTAATTTTAACAATTAATTTCAAGATTATATCTCTTGAAATTATAATAATTTCTATCTCTAAAATATGAATGTATCGTAACTTATTATCTTTGTTTCGGATGTTTTGAAGATTTGTGGGTTGCAGTCTCTTTCAATATATATGTTTGTTACAGAAGATGAGCAGTAAAATATTATAAATGCTAATAACTTATTTAGTTCTCTGTTTGTAATTTTTCCTTAACTCTATTTTTTTTTTTTTAAGCTAACTTTATATGTAAAATCAAGAGTTTAAAATTTAAATTCATCACTGTGGAGACAATTTTTTAATTAAATGAATATTACTCTCAATCCAAACCTAAAAATGTACATGTGTAAATAAAAAAAAAAAAGGAGAAAAAAAATTCAGATCTTATTTATATTATCATCATATTTTATCTGTAGCTACCTATCAACTTTGAACTTACAAATATGTTTTAATGCAAAATATTTTTCATATTTTATGAATATAAAGGAAGATTTATCTTTTAAGCTCACTATCAAAAAAAGAACATTAATTAGTGACAGAAAAATCTTTCGCAATTTAAATGTTAATTAGCGACAGACAAAAATCTTTCGCAATTTTCTGATAGGACTTTTGGCGATTGATTTTATATTTCAGAAAAAGAAATTTTTTAGTGAAATTTACGATGGGATTGCGATGACTAATTCAACTATACTAGAAAGGGTTAATTATAAATTTAGTATCCGAACTTCTCAATTTTTTTTTTTTTTTTTTTTGGTCTCATAAGCTGGAGAACTTTATTAATGGTGAAGAGAAAAACAACTTGAGCTTAAAAACTACACCTGAGCCAAATGGACTCATCCAAAACATGCAAAGCCTGACTTGGGAACAAGAAACCCATAGAGCTGCAACAACATTAAATACTCAAAGTTTAGCATAAAAATCTTCTGATCTGAAGGTGTCTTGTTTAGCTAGAGATTCTGCAAAACTATTAGCTGATCTCAAGACATGCGTAAATTGCACATTATGAAGATTTTGAACTGCAGATTTAATTTGAAAAATCTCATCCCAAAAATCTTAAAATTTTCTTTTTAAGTATCTGACAAGAAAACTTTTGCAATCAAGTGTTTAAATCACCATAATTTTCAATTAAGTGTTTATTGCCACGTGTCCAACTGAATTTGCCATTAGGATTAGGGCTGTGCATGATTCTTGAGGATCCAAACCGAACCGTAGAACCGATCCGAACTGAATCTAAACAAAAAAAAAAAAAAAAAAAACAATTTTTAAGAACCGGAACAAAAAAAATTTTATGTCTCGCTTTTGGTTCTAGTTCTTATTAAGAATCTAACCGGAATCGAATTGGAACCGCACCGGACCCCAACCGAAGAACTAATTAATAAATATATAATTTTAATTTTTGGATATATTATTTAATTTACAATTTTAGAAAATTTATTATTTATTATTTATTATTTAAATTAATAATTATATTATTATATTTACTAATAAATATTAAGATAATGCGAGACTCTAAGTGTAATTGATTGAAGTACACTTCATTAATTATTAATTAACAATAAATTTGATATTTACAAAGAAAAATTTAACTCAATTTTCAATTGAGACATTCATTTTTTCCTATATAACTTTTTTTTCATATTATAACTTATGAAATACTAAACTTATATATATATATATATATATATATATATATCATATAAATATATTAGTATTCTGATAACATTTTAATTATAGCTTTTTAGTAATAGTTTTAGTTTATATTATTATCATAATTCTATAATTACAACTATTACTAAAATTAATTAATATTTAATAGCATTATAATTTATAATTACAATATTTCTAAAAACACGTGTACTTTATATTATATCTAATGATATCTAATGTTGTTATAACAAATAATTAAAATAATATAATAATTATTCACTTTG
The DNA here is from genome assembly GCF_041381405.1 of Jatropha curcas. Taxonomy (NCBI): domain Eukaryota; kingdom Viridiplantae; phylum Streptophyta; class Magnoliopsida; order Malpighiales; family Euphorbiaceae; genus Jatropha; species Jatropha curcas. The sequence continues at coordinate 8,772,471 of NC_143152.1, read as the reverse complement.
TAATAACTAATAATTAATAATACTATATTTAATTATAATTACAATTAATAACTATATTTGAATTTGAGTTCAATATAATTTTTAACAGGAACTAGAACTGGAATTAAAATCAGAATCGAGGAATCAAAACCAAAGAGCCAAATGAGAACCGGACTGAATTATGGTTCGATTCTAGTTCTGGTAGTAAAGTCATTTGGTTCTGATTTTGATTCTAAATTTATTAAGAATTGAACTATAATTCTAGTTTCGGTTCTTGTCGAGAACTGATTCAGAACCGGAACCGCACATTCGTAACTTCGGATAACTAAAGCCTATAAAACAATTGTATCTATGCTGACTAGGCTCCAATTAATAAGAGAGCCATCAAAGCCTCATGTGCTGAGCACATGCCATGGGCACTTTAAATGACTGTCTGTCTTGTTCATCAGCTTCATTCAACAAATTAATGGAAAAAAGAACACAATCGAGCCCAGATCGAAGCAAACCCAAAGATAAAAAAAAAAAAAGCAACCAAATAAACAATTACAATAAGAAAATTGGAGAAAAAGAAAATATATAACTCATCGCAGTAAAGCATTTTTCGCAATCTATAACTCATCAACAACTCTATAATTCCTTAATTGCTATCCATATTATTAACGATGAATACTGTTAGATTTGCAATTGATCGATTGATCGCTGGCTTTTTTCTTTTTTTTTTTTTAAATTTTTTTTATGGCTTATGATCATCATATAGATATATAAAACGTAAAAAAGTTATTGCGTTATAACCGTAGGAAGTAAATTTAGTTGGCAAGGTCTGCTCTTGGCACGTTAATCTTTCAATGCAGAGTCCTTGCCATTACGTGATAGTTTGATTGCCCCTCAATCATGTTTATATCAGAAAAAGATGTCCTTCTCTTCACAATCTACTATTTTCAGGCTGTTAAAAATGTAAAATTCAGCATTTATTTCTTTTTTTTTTTTTTTTTTTTTGTAACATCAGAACTAAGCCTGTTGAATATAGATTATAGTTAAGTGAATATTCATCTAGTCTTCAAGATGACACCTTAATAATTAAAATAGAAATTATAAATTTAAATCCTTTGTGAAATAGAATGGAAAATATATAGAAAAAAGATGTGAACTATCCATTATTGTGTATTTTATATTAATTTCAACGTACAAAACAACTACTAAATATTACTAACATTTGGATAAGACTGAATACTGAATTTGGTGGGGAAAAAAAGAAGAAATAAATGCTGAATTTTCTGTCTTAGGTTTTTGTAAGGTTATGGGGAAGGTAAGTGAAATAATAATAATAATAATAATAATAATAATAATAATAATAAAAGTGAGTGCAGTGGCATCACATCAAATGATGTCCAATCTTGTTTTCATATCTATCTGGAAGATTTGTTAACTGAGTTGTAGATTATGAAATATCTTATATGCAGTGTGAGGCAGATATAATAGTTTTCAAGGATACACCAGTTTTCATGTATGGGAACTCTGTTTTTCTTCACATGAGGTTTCTACTTGTAGCAATGTTTTCCCCCAGGACCGATAGGAAAACTGTAAATTGGATTAGACTGTTCTACGATTTGGTTGGTTCATGTACAAATTTTTCAAACTATGTTTTATATGATTTTGAATTACTTCTAAAGTCAAAACCCCACACTACGTCTTGTTGGAGTACTCTAAAGTTCGTACAAGATTCTTCCGGCATAATAATTTTTATATTCAAAACTTCAATCGAAGTTTTTGATCAAAACAGAAAGAGTCACAATCACTCCATTTCAACCGTATTGGTCATAAGTATTTTCTTTTTAGTATTGGATGATTTTTATATTGATGATATTCAAACATTATTACTCACTTATCTTTTACCATTATATTAAGGCATTAAATGTAATTTACTGCAATCAAGGGTGGAGTGAGAGTTTAAAATTTAAAGGTAAGTTAAAAAAAAAAATTGACACTATTTTAAAAGATAATTTTAAGAAATCCCAAAGTTTGGGAGGCCTAAGCTCCCCTAATCAAGATTAAAAGCTAATTAAACAACAACCACATAATCAAACTGGCACATAGCAAGACAAATTAAACAACAACCACATAATCAAATCATCCATACGAAAAAATTTAGACGGCAATCCCCATTGTTGCCACATGCTTTGCATCACAGCATAGTGCCGAAAAAAATATAAAATATTTTGATTTAATGTATAGTTAGCATGACTTATGAAACATTAATTGTTTCTATTTTTTAAACCTAGAGACATTACCTAGCTAATAATCTTCATGTTAAATATTTGTCTACATTCAATGTATACCCAACTTAGCATCTTCATCTAAAGGATTATTTCTGGAAAAAAAAATCCATCTATTGAAATTCACACGTAGCTTTTTAAATTGAAATTTCTAATTTCTTTCAAGTGAAACAACACGTTTAAGTCATTTTTTGTTTCATATATTATTATTAAATTTGTTAGGTGTATATAGTTTGTAAGCAATAAGTTGGCATAACACCATATTAATTAACCCTTTTTTTTTTTTTTTTTTTTTTTTTGCAAAAGAAAGAAAGAAAGAAAGAAAGAATAATGGATTCGTAAAATTATATTGACAGATTGTTAAAATGAGGCTAGCAATTAGTTGAGTAAAAGGTTTTGGAATAGGCTGGTATAGTTATAAGTTTGCTGCACCTGTGTTTCTAATTTTGATATTGTTTAGTTATTTGTTGTATCATGGTTTTGGTGAGGGTTTTTTTATTTAAGTTATTCAAATTAGATTGAGTGTATGTGAGAGCCCAATAGATCGGGATAGTACTTTTTTTTTATTAATGGGGGAATGAGATTCGAACTTAAATCTATTATCATGTCATATATCCACTTACTACTAGGTTACGCCTTAATGTGTAGTTCAAGATACTACTTAGCTTTTTTGAATATTATAAGTGAATAAAATTAAGTTCTTTTGCTGATAAAAAAAATTGATTGAGTAAATATTAAGGAAAAAAAGTTTAAAAGCTAGATATGTAAATATAGATAGAAAGAAATTTCTATTTACAATATTTCAAAATTCAAGTCCAAATAACACAAATTTTAAAAGTTTCAAAGTTACAAGACTGTTTTAGTATCCAAAAAGTAATTTTGTTGAGCGCAATTTTTTAATTAATTATTTTAATTGAATCTTATTGAAATTTTTAAATATATCAAACATGTAACATACTAGATTTAATCGGTAATATTAGTGGTTACTAGTCTTTTTACAATGTGTTTTACACGTTTATTTACTCGTTTTTTATACTCATTTAATTTTACTGTTTATATAATATTAAAGCATAAATTTTTATTTAAATTAAAATAAATACAATGTTTATTTACATTACACTTTGCTCTAAAAACTACTTGTAATGCTAATTCTATGTACTTAATTATATTTTATATAAGGGAGTGTTCCCAAAATAAATTTCAGCACAATCCCTAAACCTAATTTTAATAAACCAAATTGTAGAAAAATAAATTTTTTTAAAAAAAATAAATTAAGAAATGAAAAATGTCAAAGGCTTAATTATGTGTAGATTTATATTTAAAAATAAATTTATGAAAAATCCTATCAAATTGTAAATAATAAAAAAAGAATTTCAAAAATCAGTCCTAATCAAAATATTTAAAATTACTATTAAATATTATAAATACTTTTTGTAGATAAAATTATTTAATTGGCTATTATTAAGAAGGTTGTTTTAGAATACTTTAAATTTCACTAATGACACGATCAGAAAATCTCATTATTCACTTCTTTATTCACATATTTATATATAGTATAGTTTATAGGTTATAGATTATAGATTAAGTATGCATGGTTATAATTCTACTCTTATATTCTCTAGATATTACAATGTTAAAGCATGAATTTGTGTAACAACTTTAAATTAAAATTTATCTCTATTTAAATAATAATCATATTAAAGCGAATAATATTATAATTAAACTAATTTTAATATGATAAGATGACATTAAAAGTCAAGTATATTTAATAAAATAATTATAAATGCTAAAATGAAAAATTATTATTAATTATAAGATTAAATTTCAATTTTTTTAAAATGATAAGAGTAGACTTCAATTAGCGTCTATGATTTCTTAAAGTATTTTAGCATTCCATTCATTTTTACACAATCAAAAGAGGAATAACATAATAAATAAACACACATCCATTTACATTAAATAACTTTAATATGTTATTATTGATTTGCAATTTTAAAATATATAAATTAAATACAAATTTCTTGGGTAATTTTATTTTATTTATTATTATTATTATTTTTTTTTTTTTGATACATAGGAGGGAGGAAGCCGGAAGAAACATTAAGAAACAATATTAACTATCCTGGGCAGGAATATACCCTGCCAGTCCTCACGCAACAGAGTAACCACATTACCAGGAGGAAGACCATAGACTTGGAGACCCCAAGCGCCATCCATCGCCAGCGATGCCAGCCTATCAACAACCCGGTTTGCTTCGCGGTAAACATGAATAAGCTCAACTCTCCAAGCTCGTTGAAGCAACCCCTTAATGAGAGACAGAAGACCCAGGTGGTGAAGGTGTTGTGCTGTCGATCGGACCAGCAAGAGCGCTGCCTTAGAATCCAGCTCCTCCACAACATTCCTGAACCCCCGCCCCCAAGCCAGACAGAGACCATGATATAAAGCGGACAACTCCGCCACCATTGACAAGCACACCCCCAGCCGAATGGAAAAATCAACAATCCAACGCCCCAAATGGTCTCGGATTACCCCGGCACCCCAGCACCCCCAGGATTCTTTCGACTAGCCCCATATGTATTCAACTTGATCCACCCCTGGGTCGGAGGGAACCATGCTACCGGAATAACTGTCTTGGCAACAGGGGTGGAGGTAGAAAATTTGATTAGGGTGGGCAGATTAAAGTTAACTAACATTAAATAAAATAACAAATATGCAAATAAGATGAAAAGAAAATTTTGGCTGAAATATATCTTTATTTTAAAATTTTGATACAAAAAATTTTAATTGTTAGTTCTCAAATTTAATTAGAAATTGCAAGTTTTTTAGATTGATAATATAATAATATCTGATTAATTTTAAAAATAAAAATCATCCTTTTATACTAAATTCATTTAACTATAATATTTCTTAAGTTCTTTTTATATTTCTTAAGTTCTTTTTGGCAGGGGAGATAAAAAGCATAGCTAAGTAATTTGATATTTGTCTAAATAAATGAAAAGAAGTAATTAACTATATTATATATTTTCAAAATTTCAAATTTCAATGTGAATTTGAAATTTTTCTAATGAAATTTTTTTCAAAATTTGCATATATTCCAAAGCATGCTATAAATGCATCTAACCCTCAATAAAAGCTAAATGAAAATTTTATTTATTTATCATTAAAGTTATATATGCCCAAAGTCCCAATAAATATTTCATATTTAATTTTTCTGATCCATGTAATTATATATTAAACACCCATCATCTTTTTTTAGTTTATTTAATTTATAAATTAGTAAATGTTAATCACAAATTATCTTTTGTATATGATACATGAGAATCATTAGTTTAATTAGATTCTATCCAAATGCACGAAAACTTAAAAGTTTTTTTTTTCCCCATTTCAGGCTGGGCAGGTGCCCATGCTTGGCTGCAGGTGGCTTCGCCCCCTGATTGGCAATACGTACAGCACCCAGCAGTCAGACATCTCAGGGCTAGGAGAGAGAAAGGATAATTTAAAATTAATAAATTAAATAGAATAGATTAAATGAATTAATAAATATTTATTAAAATTGATTAGATAAGATTTTAAAATATGTATTGGGTGAACTAAAAAATATTAAAATTTCTTATGTGCATTTAAAAGTTAAAAGTATAGAATTTTTAAAAACTAACCAAAAAAAATTCTGAAATTCAAAAACTTGAAAGTCGTAATTATCTATTTATTTATAAATTACTCAAATATTACGCGTGTAGTATTTAAATATATATATATATATATATATATATATATATATATATATATATATATATATATGTTGAGATTAAAGCTCTGATACCACTTGTTGGATATCAGCGTAGTGATAAACTTCAAGATTGATTAATAATTTATAACACCAAGAATAATAACGGAAAAGGCAACCAAAATAATACGAACACAAAACACCAAATATAATTGTATTAATAAGAAACAAACATTCACAAAACTTAAGGAAATAATTACTTACTTGGTTTTTGCTTAGTTTGCTTGGTTACTTTACAAGTGAGGTGAGGGGTGGTATTTATAGCCATTTCCACCTCATCAATGTACGGCTAAGATTTGTCTACAAAAATGGACGGTTTAGATTACATGGAGAATTCTAGAACTATGTAGACATTATACAAAATATCTTTTGGTGGAGTAATGTGGAGTATTCTAGAATGCGGGCTTGGACCTCCAACTTTGGGCTTGGGGTTTTCACCTTTTGGGCTTTAAGCTTGCCAAGTATTTAACTTATTGTGGTAGTGGTGACTTTTCTAATACATGACTAATATTTTAATACTCTCCCTCAATGATTAATTTCTCTTTCTTCATCATTCCCAACTGTTGGCGAAAATCTTCATATTTATTTGCGTTTAAACTCTTTGTAAAGATATCGGCTGGTTGATCCTCCGTCTTGATATATTTCATTTTAACTCTCCTTGTAGAACCTTCTCTCTGAGAAAGTGATAGTGAACCTCCACGTGTTTTGTTCTCGCATGAAACATCGGATTCTCAGCTATTTGTATAGCCGAACGATTATCACAATTTAACGGAATTGGATAGTCGATGGGTTGATGCAGATCGTTCATAAGCTGTGACAGCCAAACACTTTCCTGAGCTGCAGTTGCTGCTGCCCGATACTCAGCTTCTATTGTGGAAAGTGACACTGTAGGTTGTCTCTTGCTGCACCAAGATATTGCTCCTAAACCAAGACTAAATGCATAGCCTGTTGTCGAGCGCCGAATGTCGTGATCTCCTGCATAATCAGCATCGCAATATCCTTCCAACTTGATAATACCTCTCTTATAAAAGATCCCATAATCGATTGTACTTTTGACATATCTCAATATTCTTCGAACTGCTTCCAAATGAGGTTTCTTAGGCTTCTGCATAAATCGGCTAACTACTCCAACTGCAAAGGAAATGTCCGGCCATGTCATAGTGAGATAGATTAGGCTTCCCACTAGTTGTCTTTACATAGTAGCATCTTCGAGATCATTCCCTTCATGAGCACACAGCTTGACATTAGCATCCATTGGAGTAGATATCGGCTTGCATTCCATCATTCCAAACCTCTTCAGCAGATCTCTTGCATACTTCTGTTGTCCGAGGAACAAACCTTCCTTGGCTTCTTCTATCTCCAATCTAAGAAAATGCTTGAGCTTTCCTAGCTCTTTCATTTTGAAACGAGTAGCCAAATTCTCTCGGATGAGTTGAATCTCTTCAATGTTGTCGCCAGTGACTATTAAATCATCAACGTATACTAGCACTATAGCTAGTCTTCCTTCTCGATCTTTCACAAACAAACTAGAGTCTGCTAGTGTCATAACATATCCATTCTTGACAAGGAATTCTGCAATCTTGCCATACCAAGCCCACAGTGCTTGTTTTAGACCATAAAGAGCCTTCCTTAGCTTGCACACATAGTTAGGATTCTCACGACTTCTGAACCCTGGTGGTTGCTCTATGTACATTTCACGATCAACTTCACCATGTAAGAATGCGTTCTTCACATCCATCTGCCATAAAGGCCATGACTTACTAGCTGCCAAAGCTAGTAATACACGCACAGTAGTGATCTTGGCAACTGGACTAAATGTCTCATCATAGTCCAAGCCATATTGCTGAGAAAATCCACGAGCAACTAGTCTTGCTTTGTATTGCTCAATTGATCCATCTGGGCTAGTTTTGATTTTGTAGACCCATTTGCAAGAGATGCGTTTCACATCTCTTGGTTTTGGCACTAATTCCCATGTTTGATTTTCCTCCAAAGTAGCAATTTCTTCTTCCATCGCAGTAGTCCACTCCATCTTCTTTGATGCTTCTTCATAAGTTGTTGGCTCCTTTATCTCTGCTATAGCAGCATTTGCATATTTTGGATTAGGCCTTCTTTCTCGACCCGATCGCCGAAGTAGAGGATAATCTGGATCTTATTCTTCTTGACTTGGCTGATGTTGTTCTATGCACCTATCTTCCATGGGCTCTTGGATTTCTCTTGAACTCTGGATGACTCTGCTTGACCTTTCTCTAGGATGAACTCTCCCTCTCCTATCTTCTTTTCAACTTTTTCTTGAATTTCTTTTCAGTCTAGTAGCAGGGTTGCTTGATATGACCACCAAGATGATGTCTCATTAAAGACCACATTTCGTGAAATATGGCACTTGTTAGTTTTAGGATCACAACATCTCCAGCCTTTTCTTTGCTCATCATAACCAACGAATATGCAGCGAAGTGCCTTTTTGTCAAACTTGCTTCGAAGTTCATCCGAAACGAAGACATAACACACGCATCCAAAAACGCAAAAATGATTTACAGTTGGTTTAATGTTCCACAGTTTCTGGAATGGGGATGTAAACTCCAGTCTTGCTTGAGGTAATCTGTTGGTGACCTCACAACTGTCTTCATGCACTCTGCCCAAAATCTAGCCGGCACATTCTTCGCATGGAGCAAACTCCTGCAAATCTCCACTAGGTGTCGATTCTTTCTCTCAGCAACTCCATTTTATTGCGGTGTTATTGGACATGTGAATTGCCTTCGAATGCCTTGCTCTTGGCAATATTTAGTGAATTCGTCAAACGTGTACTCTCCACCATTGTCGATGTGAAGGCATCTAATTTTATTTCCGACTTCTTTTTCAACTTTCTTCTTGAAAGCTTGGAATTTTTCAAAAGCTTCCGACTTCTCTACCAGGAAATCTACCCAAACATATCTCGAGTAGTCATCGATGAAAGTAATCATGTACCTCATATTACTGTTTGTAGGTTGCTTGATCCGTCCAAGAACATCTGAATGTATTAACTCTAATGGCACCTTGGCTCTATGTTTTGACTCTTCAAAGGGAAGTTGGTGAGCTTTTCCATACTTGTATCCAGCACATATAGTGTCTTCTCGGCATTCCAACTGAGGAAGACCTTTAAGCATGGACTTCTTCATCATCACCTTAAACTTGTGATAACTAACATGTCCCAGATGAGCGTGCCACAAGTCAGTTGTCTCATTCTTCCTTATTCTGTCAACATAGGCTTCTTGTGCTGACATGACGTAGATTGATTCTACTCACCGTCCTTCCATGACTGGATCTCCGATTAATTTAAGGTTACGATAAACCTTAACATTATCAGGACCGAACACCACATAATTACCTGCACTTGCTATTTATGATACAGAGAGCAAGTTTTTCTTCGTCCTTGGCACATGGTAAACCATCTGTAACTCCATTTTCTCCTTACTGGAGGGAGAAACAATGGTTGTCTTTCCAATGTGAGCTATTGACAATCTCGTGTTATTTGCTGTGACTACAACACGACCTTCATCATAATCGGATACATCTGATAATTTCTCCTTGTTTCCTGTCATGTGATTAGAACTTTCAGAATCAACTATCCAATCATCATCATAGTTGATTCCATCACTTACAGATATTAATGATGACTCCTGCTCGGGTCCTTTCTTCATCATCTCTACTGGCTTTTGTAGAGAATATTCTTCCTCCTGAATAAAGAAACTGTGAATATCCCATTCCTCTTCACTTTGTTGCTCGTTCTGGGTTGATGCTGTGTTTCCTTCTACTCGTCTGCTTCGACATTCTCGGGCGAAATGTCCTCTTTTGTTGCACTTATAGCAACGATCACTTTCTCGCCAGTCGTCTTTCCTTTGTCCTGGCCTTGCTCTCCCTTGCTGTGATGGTCTCCACTTATGCTTTCTCCATCCTTGTTGATTACTCCTTTCTTTTCCACCATCTACTCTCGCAACGTTTCGAAATCCCCTCTTTTTAGCAAAGAGAGCTTTCTCATCATCCTTCAAAGCTACTTTAGACATTTTTTCGTCTAAAGTCTCTTCATTGGACAAGATGTTCTCTAACTCGTCTAAGGTTGGTTGTGTAGCCCAACCACGAGTAACAGTCACAAGACCCTTAAATTCAAGTCTTAGACCATGGATGATGATCCTCCTCATCCTTGTCTCGTTGATCTTGTTGTCTGGATCTAATTTCGAAATCTCCTCACATAAAGATTTTACTTTGGAAAAGTATTGACTTACAGTGAGGTTATGTGCGAGATTGAGAACAAGTCGTTTTCGAGCCGTTGCAGTTTTGCTTCATTCTTCTTAGCGAAAGCAGACTTGAGGATGTCCCACGCTTCCTTTGGTGTTTTAGCCGACTTGATCTGTTGCATCTGCTCATCTTCTACTGCAACTGTCAGCATATACATCGCCTTCCCGCATTTTGTCTCCCACTCTTTTAGAGCTTTCGCATCCCCAACTGGTGGTGTAGTATTATCTCCTCCGACGATATCCCATAAGTCTTGACCTATGAGATAATATCTCATACGGGTACTCCAGTTCCCGTAATTGTTGCTATTTAGCTTCTCGATGCTATTAGCAACTCCAGAAAAATCCGCCATAAGGTACTGGTGTTCCTGACACTAACCAATGCACAACGGTTCTTGACCGATCAATATCACAATCCTTACTTGTGAATCTTGCTTCAACAACAGTCCCCGACTGTTAATTTCAGCAGAGTAACGATACTCTACACTTGTAAATGAACACCACAAAATACCACGGCTACAACAACTACCACCACAACCAAGCTCTAATACCACTTGTTGAGATTAAAGCTCTGATACCACTTGTTGGATATCAGCGTAGTGATAAACTCCAAGATTGATTAATAATTTATAACACCAATAATAATAACGGGAAAGACAACCAAAATAATACTAACACAAAACACCAAATATAATTGTATTAATAAGAAGCAAACATTCACAAAGCTTAAGGAAAGGATTAATTACTTGGTTTTTGCTTAGTTTGCTTGGTTACTTTACAAGTGAGGTGAGGGGTGGTATTTATAGCCATTTCCACCTCCTCAATGTACGGCTAAGATTTGTCTACAAAAATGGACGGTTTAGATTACTACTATGTAGACATTATACAAAATATCTTTTGGTGGAGTAATGTGGAGTATTTTAGAATGCGAGCTTGGACCTCCAACTTTGGGCTTGGGGTTTCCACCTTTGGGCTTTAAGTTTGCCAAGTATTTAACTTATTATGGTAGCCCATTTTGGTAGTGACTTTTCTAATTAATCGGTGATATTTTATATATATATATATATATATATAATCTTGAAACAAAATGATATGAGTTGACACTCTATTATTTGAGCATTCTATTTCATATTTTTATTTTTAAATTTTTTCTTTATTTTTTTATGTTTTGATTGGATGGTTATATTTTTTTAATTTTAAAATTAATAATATTTAGAAAATAGAAATATATTTTTAAATCTAAACTAATTTAAAAAAATATTCTATTTTATTTGGTATTTGATTTTCGTTTTTTTTTAATTTTGAAAATTTTTAATGAGCAATTTTTAGATTTTTTTTTTTTGTTTCTATATTTTGATTGGATGGTTATATGTTTTTCAATTTTAGAATTAATATTTAGATAATAGCAATATATTTTGAAATCTAATATAATTTAATAACTATTCTATTTTATTTTCTATTTGATTTTTATTTTTCAAAATTTAAAATTTTGAAAATTTTTAATTTGCTAAAATAAGTGGATGTCCTATATGAACTAGAAGTTTGTATTCTTAATTATTACGAACTCTAACTTTCTGATTTGTGTGGCACTCTATTAGGTTCCACTTATATAATTATATATATGTGGCTTTTCATCAATAATAAATACACTCTCGTATTATCTCTCATATTTTACTCTCTTTTTTCTTTCTAATTTTATAGCATATTATCCGTTCGATTCGTTCTACTTGAGATTTGTGATAATCAAATAAGATTTGAGTGTTTCAATTTATTTACCCGTAAAAGGTGTATCTTGACACCTCCTTTAGAATTTTATTATTCTATAATTATTATTGATTTCCGATTTGATGTTAATATATTGTTATTCAAATATATAATTGATCTCCGAAGTGATTTATGTTAATATACTATTAATATACGACAAACAACTTTACTGTTGTTTTAAAAGTTGTTTGTTTTCCTCTAAAAAAAAAAAAAAAAGAAAAAAACTTTGTTCTGATGTTTGCTTTTAACATTATAATAAAAAGCTTTATTATTATTATTATTATTATTATTATTATTATCATTATTATTAGAAACTAAAAGGCTTTGTTTTGTCTTTCTACAACATCAGATGTACTTGAGGTTTACTGATTATTTTTTATAAGAACGAATCTTTTGAATATTTATTACTATTATTGAATATTAATAGTTTCTTTTATATATATGAATTGTTATTTAAATAAAATTTGATAAGTTTTTATTTCTATAACTAATGAATAAACGTTTTAATATATTTTATTTTAATATATATGTTCTAGATCTAGATTTAATATTTATTATAATTACGACAATACATTAAGTATATGGTATTTTATTTAATTAAATTATTAAACAATAGTATTGTCTAATATAATTATTTTATTGTTATAATATTCTCCAATAATGTCAAATCTTACGAAACATGAATTTGTGGCTGTTGATATCACAGGCAAGAACTATTTATCATGGATATTTGATACTGAGATGCATCTGGATGTTATGGGTCTTGGAAACGCCATTAAGGAAGAAAATCGAGAATATATTTAGAATAGTTCCAAGGAAATAATTTCCTTCTATTGTGTATTTGATAATTAAAATATCTATTTGTTTTATGGAATAGTTTGAAAGAAAGGTAGAACACCAAAAGTTCACATGAATGGACACATTTATTGATGCAAAACTCGTAAAACTATAAGTGATTATAATTCTGCAGTATTAAGGTTATGGTTTTATTATTATAATTATTACTATATATTGATATATATTATCCATATGGATTATTTTATTATTGTTATATATTGGTATATATTATTCATGCGGTACAGATTTTGTGAATTGATTTATTTTAAATATAATAAGATATCGTCATTATTATATTTGGAGCTATAGTAGCCATTGATCTAGAATTGTCAATGATATTTATACCTCAAATATGCTTTTGAAGTAGCAATATCAAAAGAAAAAGTGTTACAATAAACTTTGGATTTATTTAATGTCCTTTTATTATTGAGCAAAGTATTAAGCTCCCAATTAATATTATGAAGCTTTGTCCAATTAGATTTTCAATTAAACATAATACTGGACATGGAAGTAGTGAAATCCACCAACTAGATTTGATGCATTCCCTAAAGTTAACGCAATAATATATGATATTGGCTGTGGACATAAACAATGAAAAAGATATACTTGTGATTGATAATATCAGTAATATCACAATTGAAGTAATGATCTTTATAATTATGGTGGCCACATAATTAAGAATAAATTTTATCATCAGAAATGGTACAAATAATGTGGCATATATGGATATTAGTTATGGACTTGTTGTATACCAAAATATTGAAAGGTAAATTTGGCTTTGGTAGTAAAACAATATTTAAAGGCTCAAAGAAGAGCAAGTATTACTATCTAGAGGAGTGGATTTCATACATATTGCATTATTCCAAAGATATTCATTAAAATAAATATGATATGAAGATGACGATTAAAATAAATATGATTGTAAACTTTCAGTTTACAAATCTAAGCACTCATATTATTTGGCATGATCGGTTGGACCATCCCGATCAATGATGCAAAAAAGGAAAATTTGATCATTATGTAGATATTTATTGAAGAACCAAAAGTTTCTTCAAATTTATTGAATTATTCATGCTTATTTTGTTCTCAAAACAAATTAATTATTGAGCAATCACCAAGAGTTTAAATTGAACTGTTTGTATTTTCTGAAATATACAAAGGAAAATTATTGATCAATTTATTTGGATATATTATGGATGTATCCAAAAGATAGTTATATAATTATTAACTTGTAACCTGAAGTTTACAAGATTATTTGCGCAAATAATTTGATTAAGAGTACAATTTCCAGATTATGCTATTAAAATAATTTATCTTGAGAATGATGGTAAGTTTACACATAGCCTTTAACGATTATGGCATGTGTTAATTGGACTAATTTATGCTCAAAAATGATTTAGTAGAATCATTTATAAATTATTACAATTTATTGCAAGACAATTAATAAGAATGAATCTGCCTATTTTGTAGAGGTAAATGCTATTATATGTAGTAGTATTTACTCGCATCCGCCCAATAAGTTATTATAAGTTTTCCCTTTTATAATTGATTTTGGATCAGGAACCAAATATTATTTATTATGAAATTTTAAAAGTGCAGTATATGTTCTAATTGCTGCACCACAACGCACTAAGATGGTCCTCAAAGGAGGTTGGAAAATATGTCGGGTATGAATTTATATTTGTAATTATATATTTAGAACTTTCAAATAAGAAAGTTATTTATAGCCAAATTTGCTAATTGTTATAAATCTCGATATTACAGGGAGAAAATAATCAGCTAGAAGAATAAATTAGTTGGAAAAGGATTATCATTATTTTATCTTGATCTTCATACAAGGTAGTGTAAATTTAAAAGTTTAAAAGATAATTTATTTGCAAGATATTGCAAATTAGTTGTTAGATATATATTTTTTGATCCAAAAGAGATAATTAAATCTCACATATTGCATATACTAATAGATTTACGATGCCTGAAGCATGGTAAGATTGGTTCCAAAAAAAAAAAATGAGCATATATTCAAGATGGTCAAGTTCTAGAAAAGTAAAATCTAGAAGAGATTCTAGACATGACTAATAAGTTTGCCGAAGAAATTCAGGTACTTAAAATGAATGGAAATTATGAGATATCTATAAATTATGTCATGTTAGGACAAGACGGAACCAATATAAAAGAAATGTCTACGATATTTATATAATGTAGCGCTTGAAATTATAAAAAATGATGAGGATCTTGAGCATAATTTATTGGAGAATATAGACATAAAATTGATTGGCCTAAATAGAACGACGCATGTGGTATTTACTTTACTTGAAAAGTAAAACTTTGAAATTTTAGTTTAGACATCAAGAGATGTCAAGCTAGTAAAAATAAAAATATGTATTTGTACCAAATTAAAATGAGGTCATAAGATATAAAGTATAACTTGTTGCATAAGTTTTTCGCAAAGAACTAGCAATGATTATAAGGATAAATAATCTCATGTGTTGGATGCAATTATAATTTGATATTTGATTAGTCTGACAATTTATGAAAATTCAAAATACGTCTAATAGATTGATGAATGTCTATTTATATGGCTAAACTTGATAAATATCTATATGAAAAATTCCTGAAAGATTCTAATTGCTTGAAGTATAAAGTTAAATTCTCGAGAAATTTATTCAACTAATATTATAGAGCTCTATATGGATTAGTGGATAATGATATCCATGAAATATTGAAAAAATGCTTGAAGCAACCAAATTAAAACTTCGAAAAATAAATCCAAGATTTCTATATGGAATAAAGAAATCTCATGTACATATAGTATAATCACTTTAATGATGTGTATGACTAAGAAAATATTATTTTATGATTTTTTATAATATTTTATTATTGAAAGCATACTTTTGATATTTACTTTTTATACTATCATGAGTAAGGTGATCTCTCGATTAGTGAATATCTGTTGAAATGATATTTTAATAATATTTTTATATGTTTATGAATTTTTATAGAGATTTGAATATGAATTTGTCATTATTTGATTATAAATATTATTGAAACTCCTGAAGAGCTTCCAAAAGTTATAAATTCCTTAAGGGGAAGAGTTTGAGATGAAAGACATTAGAAATATAAAGTTTTGTCTCAGCCTGAAGATCGAGTATTTCATAAATGAAATTTGATCTATGAATCCACATATATATCTAAGTTATTCAAATGGTTTTATGTGGATAGTAGTGAGGTCATTTGATGAGAAGATGACCATTTTTCACTTTGAGAAAATTATAAAGAACTATTGGTCCTGAAGTACCATATCTTAGTGCAATAAAGGCGCTAACGTATCTTGCTACTCATACTTGACTTGATTTTTATAAATTTTATTAGTAAGATACAATTCTTCTTGAATATAAAGAAATTAAATGGAGTTAAATATATATTTTGAGATCTTCATATTATATGATAGATATGAGTTATATTATAACTAATATGTCAAAATCAATTTTGATTGGCTATGAAAATGCAGGTTATTTACCTAACCTACATATATTAGATAAGAAACAAGTCATTCATTTATATGTGGATGTATAATTATTTCATAGCATACAAGAAACGAAGTATTGCTACTACTTCTTTTAGCTATGAAAATTTTAGTAACTCATGAAGAAAGACTAGAAAGTGTTTGTTCAAAATATGTGTAGTGTACTTGTCCGGAGAGAAATTCTTACAATATTGCATAGAGAATTGTGATATTGAAGTTCAATCACTCAAGCGATGATATTGTTGATTTGCTTATCAAACATTTTCTACTACAAATTTTGTACCATAAATTTTGAAAGATTATTGCACAAAAATTGGAATGCATAAACTTAAATATCTCAAGATTTATCTTCATGAGGGAGAGTAAATATACACTGTACTCTTTTTCCCTTTAACCAAGATTTTTTCTTGTTGGATTTTCCTGGTAAAGGTTTTTAATGAGGCAGTATTTCAACGCATATTTAAGAAAAGAATAATGTACTCTTTTTTCTTCACTAAGATTTTTTTTTCCCACAGGATTTTTTCTTCGTAAGGTTTTAATGAGACATATTCTTTGAAGAATGGACATCCTATTGGATTTTCCTGGTAAGTGGATGTCCTATATGAGTTAGAAGTCTGTATTCTTAATTATTACGAACTCTATCTTACTGATTTGTGTAGAACTCTATTAACATTTCACTTATATAACTATATATATGTAACTTTTCATCAACAATAAATATGCTCTCATATTCTCTCCCATATTTTGCTCCCTATTCCTTTTCTTTCTTCTCTCTAGTTTTATATTATTTTATAACATAATTGGAATTTTTGGATTGTTTTCTTTTTTTTCTATATTTTGATTGGATGGTTATATGTCTTTTAATTTTAAAATTAATATTTAGATAATAGCAATATATTTTGAAATTTAATGTAATTTAATAACTATTTGTCACGCCCGACTCTAATCACTAGAGGAATTGTCCGCTTTGGATCAAGCCAAATAGCCCATACAAGATGGCAAGACCCGCACGGTTTTGTCCCGCAGGTGAAATGGGAAACTTCCCAGGAGGTCACCCATCCTGAGATTAAGCGAGCACGCTTAACCCTGGAGTTCTTCCAACTCTCCAGCCATTCCACCAAAAGGCGCCTCTAATGATTAGTTTCCCCCTTTTCGATATATGATTCGATTCATTCCTGTGTCCCGCATTCCACTACCCTAGCTAGCCTGCCATCCTAGAAGCTAGCCAGGAGCTTCGCTCTACCCGCCCTCTTAGGATCGCTTTGCCGGGTCGGGATGTCACAGGCCCACCAGCTTCCGCGTGGTTCGTCCTCGAACCATACATCTACTGGAGGGGGTCCAGCTCTGATACCAACTGTCACGCCCGACTCTAATCACCAGAGGAATTGTCCGCTTTGGATCAAGCCAAATAGCCCATACAAGATGGCAAGACCCGCACGGTTTTTATCCCGTAGGTGAAATGGGAAACTTCCCAGGAGGTCACCCATCCTGAGAATCGCTTTGCCGGGTCGGGATGTCACACTATTCCATTTTATTTCGTATTTGATTTTCAATTTTTCAAAATTTAAAATTTTGAAATTTTTAATTGGAATTTTTGGATTTTTTTCTATTTTTATATATTTTGATTGGATGTTTATATGTTTTTTAATTTTCAAATTAATATTTAGATAATAGTAATATATTTTGAAATCTAATCTAATTTAACAACTATTCTATTATATTCGATATTTGATTTTCAATTTTTCAAAATTTAAAATTTTTAAAGATAATTTTGCTTTTGAAAATTTTTAATTTTATACCTATATCCATATCTATATATAATCATAGTCAGTGACTTAAATGAACAAGATGATTGTTTTTGCATAAAATATATGGTTACTACTTTACTTTCTTTCTTTTGTTAGTTTGTTGTTTGTTGAATTTTTTTCTTTCGTTCTTTTGTATAGCGCATCAGTTAGTGTATTACATATATTTTTGCTCACATTCACAATCCAATTATCATCTCGCAAGTAAGCATCAATCATGACATTCCTAATCAGACTCAATAGTAATTCTAAGAAAAGCTTTTTGCTTCCATTATCGCTCCTACCCTGCAATGATATATTCAATCAAAATTGTGCATGATTTGGAGTTATATGCTTTAAATTGTTCCACCTGACTTTGAAGCTGCAATTCTTTTCTTTTTAAAATCCCGATTTATACCGTTATTTCAACATCAATTTGGTTAGAATCACCTGCACCCATCAATTTATTTTTTTAGTGTTCTTTATTGCCTTTGCCTTTATTAATTATTAGTACTAAAAAATTTATGTTAGTATAAACTCTTTCTATTTTTTAGTATAACTTTAAGTAGAAAAGAAAGGTTTTGTATGTGTTAAGTTGATACTAATATAAACATTCGCATTTACAATATTATTTCCTTTGATTGTGGTGATGTTAAACAATTTAATTTTATTGATGTATAAACCTGACTTTGCGACATTGACATAATTTCTCAAGCCGTTGAATGAAGTGATTATGAATGCAAAGTATGGTCATTGTTCCATGGGTATATATATTCTAGATTTTATATTCTTAGAAGAAACTATTAAACAAGTCTCTTAAATTAGTCTTTCATTTTTAAAATTTTATATGTATGATTATATTTATTGGTATAAAGATGTATTGATTGGTTCACACTAATTAAGAGATCTTTTTTGTTTTTATTAATTTATTAGTACATGCAATATATGAAGTATAAATCATAATATACTAATAAAAAATCCTTTAAAAATAATAATAAAACAACTCGCACAATGCGTGGGCCTTCCCCTAGTTTAAAATATAAAATTCTTAAAAAAACTAAGGAAAAAATCTCTAAAATTCAAAAAATTAAAAGTTATAATTATTTTTATATATATTAATTATTCAAATATTATATATATATATATATTAAATTAATTTTTTATTGGTCATAAAATATTTTAGGATATCTTGAAATTTATTAAAATATTTTAAAAAATCCTATTATTTTTGCACTTTGCTTTGATTAAATGTTGAGACACATAGATATATAGATAGGTATCTCAAAGTCTTATAGTATGTGCAATTCTTCTATTTATAGAAGAAAATCATCCAATCAATTTTGTAGGGATTGAATTGAAACGACCCGAAAATTTAATTTCGTAGAATTTTCATTAAAAAACTAAATTTTTTATTTCAACCAATGAAATTATACCTGCTAGTATTTTATTATTGCTAAACTGGACCCATAAACCAATTCGATTTTTCGAAAACCAAGCGAAAAACTCAAAAACCAAGCAAATTGAGCCAAATCATTAGATTAGACCAAACCGGTTCGAATCGAACCGGAATAGTCTAGAAGCCCAAGATTTTTTCTTTCTTTTCTTTTGTTTTTCTTTTTCTTTTTTCTTTTTTTTTTTTCTTTTTTTCTTTTCCCCTTCTCCTTCCTTGCGCCAGCTCCAGCGCCGACCTCACTCTTCTCTCCCTCCCCTTTCATTTTTCGATCACCGGCGACCAGCCCTTTGCCGCCATCTCCCTGCTGCCGTCGCCTCCTCACCGCGCATCTCCGATCGTTCCTTCTCTCTCTCCCCATTCACTTCTGGCGAGAGCAGTAGTCGCAGGAAGAGTCGGGACTCCTCATCGACTTTCCGGTGACACCAGCCCATAGCCGACCAACCACATCGTCTCCAGCTACCGCCGCTCGACGTCGCTCTCTCCTGCTCACGACTCTAGTGAGCACAGCAGCTCAGGTGAGCAACGATTCTATTTCAATCAACTTCAGCCACTTCAGTGGCTCTGAGCTTTCTCTCTCTTCGTTCCGGCGAGCACCACCACTGCCTCCGGTCAAGCAAAATTCTGGTAGTGTGGTACTTGGGTATTGGAATTAGTTTTGGTTACTTCCCAGAAATTAATTAATTTCTAGCATTTTGTGGCTAGTCAATTTAATTTAATTATCGTATTACCCAATATATTAAAAAGTGTTGATTCGATTAGAAGACTTTAATTAATTAAAGCCAATTTAAATTAGCACCAAACAAATTTAATTGAAGAATTTTGATAATTATATTAATGGAATTAAAGTGTGGATTTAATGTAGATTAGATTGAATGTATTATTGTTGTCTTGATAGAAAATTAAGAATATTGAATAAGAATTAATGGTGGGAGCTGTTCATGTGGGTCCCGAATATACATGGCACAACCCAAGAGGGTTGTTAGAATCACGAATGAGAAATGCTAGGTTCCTGAAACACTATTCACACGACTAATAGTTGGGAAAATCTGATTTTTGACTATTAATTGACACTATAACTGCATTTTTTTAAGGAAATGTGTAAGTTAGGGTGTTTATTGTAGATCCTGTGAAAGAAATTAGAATGATTGTGATATGGTGGCAGCCAACCTAGCTACTTGCTTAAAATTTCTGCTTTGATATGAGGTATTTGACATGATAAGTTAAGTTTCTGGTGGTAAATGAGTCAACTAGTGTTTATAATATAGATTTTGATTGAGAGACCTTGATTTTCTTAGGCTGGCAGCAGCCATTTTAGTGTAATTCTTGAACTAAATCTGTGATATGAAGTAAATGAAGTTGTAAATTGAGTTCTTGATTGGAAATGGGTTAACCATCGTATAATGTGTAAGTTTAACCAAACACTTAAGGTTTCTTTGATAAAATGGCAGTAGCTATCTTCAATTATTTCCATTGATTTTTGTTTGACATGGTACAATTAAGGTTGTAAATCTAATTCTTGCGTGGAACCAGTTAGTTGGTGTGATCCATGATTTTAAGATAGAAAAACGCTAATTCTTTTTGGCGAATTGACAGCAATTACCTTGATTTTTCTGTGTTGTTTTACAAGGATAAATATATGTAAATGAACGTACTTTCAAGATTCCATGATGATTGATGTATAAATATTTATTTATGATTTGAGAGACGAACAAAATGGGTTCGTTACTTGAAATTTTGCTTGGCGAGAATGATGATTCACATATTATTAAGTTGTATTCGGGATCTTAGTTATATAATGATAAAGAAAAGAAAAGAAAGAGTGAATTATAGTTGGCATATGGTTACTACAAGCATATATATATGGATACTTTAAACTAGTAGAATGTGGTGGTTAAGTAAATGTTTATTTTCATTTATTTGTTATTGTATGTATGGGCTTAACCTTAGATAGCGAAGCTTGGATTGTTAATAGCTAAAGTTTTGTATTGTGATTAAATATTTATACTATTACTTGATATGGAGGAAGGGAAATTAAATTGTTTGATTGCCCGATGGATGGGCTGTGTGTGTAATGGTTGATGGATGTAATATTGCTGATATTTGAGCAGGTAGATAGTCCAAATTTTAGGGGAGGTGTTGCCGAAATTTCGATAGAACTTAGATTAATTTTAATTAACAACATAATTAATAAGTTTAGTTAGATTAGTTCTATAACTTGGTACATAATAAATATAGTGCTCTAATTATTTATTATCTTTATTACTCATTTAATGATCTACATATTTATTTATTTATTTCCATTATTATTGTTATTATTGTTATTTATTTTATCATTGTTGTTTATTGTTAATACTATTTAATTATTTAGTTATTTGCATTGCATTATGATGTTTAATTGATTAATATGCTTGCATTTAATTGCAATACTTGATTAATTGTGTTGTAATATTGCTGTGCTTTGTTTGTGTGGAATTAGAATGAAGTGGGTCACCATGGGTTTGTGAGACCGTTTCTGTTATACGGATCCTGATTCTGATTTCTGTTATATTCTGATTCTGTTATATGGATCCTGATTCTGTTTCTGTTAGCCGGGTAAATGGGAGATCGGCGCCCCCGTGTGCACCTACTGTTACCGTTACTGTTAACCACAGGTTGGCTTCTTTATTGGGCGCACCTGATAATCTAGATTTGATCGCAGCCCGCAGGGTGGCCTCCTGTTGTGAGCGCCTGATGATCTAGATTTGATGGAGACGACCGGGTTGTCTCCTGTTGGTATGAAAAAGAAAACAGAGGATAGAAAAACAATGAGAGGGCTGGTCAAGTGAGGATTAGACCGGTCGGCCAGTATGGGGGATCGGCTCCCTGGTGCACATGTGAGAGGATGAGCCATGTGGGAGGACGGCTCATCGGGGATTCGGTGACTCCACTGACTAATTTCCACGTGATGTGATTATATGATGATGTTAATGATTGTGAGTGCTGGTGATTTGCCATTTGTGTGACCGGCTGCATGAGCATATAGCTAGTCGGATGACTAGATCGATATATTTACACATTTGTGTGACTGCATGTGTTGTGTGATAATTATTTCTGCTTAGAAAACTCACAAGTCTTGCTTGATTTTTTTTAGGAAGTAAGTTTTTCTTTAATCCGATTTAGGCTATGATTCTTCGGCACCGGGCAATAGAGAAATTTTCCTAGTTTCATAATTATTTTAATATGTAGTCATGTGTATAAAAAGCTATGTATACCAAAGAGTTAGTGACTCCGCAGTTGTAGGATTTACCTATATTTAGTCGTGTACTAACGTAGACAAAATAATTCTGTAAGCCATATTAGAATGTGATGTATTGTAAACTAGGCCCGAACTATAGAATGCTGTAGAAGATAAACTTGGGCCGAGAAATAATAGAATATTGAAATTTATACCGAGATAATAGATTCTAGTGTTTCAGGCTTACTACGGGCCTCGGGAGCCTTAAGCTTACCTGGGCCCTAGTGCCGGTTCGGCCCATGGAGTCGGGTCGTGACATGAATATGATACAATACAATATGATATAGTGACAATCAATATTTATGAAAAAAAAAAGATTAAAGTGTTGCCTTTATAAATAAAAAAAAATAGAAAACTTAGATATAGATAAATAAATATAAAAAGAAAAAATTTTAAAAAATTTTAAAAGTGATATAAACGTGTGTATATATACGTCTGAAACAATTTTAGATATTTTTTTTTATTTTTTGACATTTTAAAATTTATTTTAAAATTAGGATCATAATTTCTTTTTTGAAAAATTAATATCCTAATTAATCAATGATTGAAAATTCGATTAGGATAATAAAATAGTAATAGTAATACTAAAATAATATAATAAAAAAATTTTTAAATTAATGAATAAAAAATTATTAAAAAATTCAATTGATTAATAGTTTAATATTTTAATTTATCAATTATTAAAAACTCAAGTTATTTATAAATTTAAATTATTATCAATTATCCAAAAGGATATTTTAGGATTTCTAAAATTTCACTAAGGTTATTATAGGTAATCTCATTATTCCCCCTCCTCATTCCCCTTTTTATATATAACTAGTCTTATTTATGATGTGCGTTACACGTTGACATTGCTCGTTATAATTTTTTATTTATATAATATTAAAATATGAATTCTTATTTATATTGAGTGGTTAAATTATATTATATTTTATATATACAGTAAATATTTTTTTGGTTCTATGTCAATATATTGATACATGAAGTTTTTATTATTGAAGAGGATCAAAGCAGCCAACAAAAAAGGAATTTCATAAAATAGAAAGACACAAAATTGAAAGAGGAGCCGATAAATGATAGCCTCCTCAGAATATTATTATTCCGTCATTACTTCTCTGCATATTAAAGTAAGAATATATACAAGTGTGTATTTGTTAGAGTTATTGCTATTCTAACGCTACTAACAAATATCTGTTAGAGTTATAGCTATTCGAACGCTATTTTGACTATACAAAAATAACCACACAAATATACTTTATACCCCCCGCTCAAGCGGGATTTGGTAAGAAATCAACCAATCCAAGCTTGCACACAAAATTCTGAAATAGTTGAGTAGACAAAGGTTTTGTGAACATATCAGCTAGTTGCATGGAGCTGGGCAAATAAGGAGTACTAATGAATCCATTTTGTAACTGTGCCCGAACCACATGACAATCAATGTCGATGTGTTTTGTTCGCTCATGAAAAACGGGATTAGCTGCAATATGAATTGCTGCTTTATTGTCACAATGTAATGGAATTGGAGTAGGAACAGTAATGTGAAAATCAGTAAGTAAAGAAGATAGCCACTGAACTTCACAAACAGTGGAAGCCATAGCTCTATACTCAGACTCGGCAAAGATCGACTTACAGTCGTTTGTTTCTTTGACTTCCATGACACCAAGGAAGCACCCAAAAAGATACAATACCCGGTAATAGATCTCCTACTATCCGCACAAGAGGCCCAGTCGGCATCTGAGAAAGCTCGAAGCTTTAGATCATTTGAAGCTGGAAGAAACAACCCCTTTAAACTAGTACCATGTAAATACTTCACCACTGTCAATGCTGCTTGGAAATGCTGATGGTGAGGAGATTGCATAAACTGACTTAGTTGTTGAACAACATAACTAATATCAGGTCTAGTGAGCGACCAATATAATAGTGTGCCGATTAAACGTCTGTAACGTTCTGGGTCTTGCAAAGGTCTGCCCATGTCGGAACTGAGTTTGAGTCCTTGAATGTAAGGACTAGACGCTAGTTTAGAATCTTGTAAACCTGTGTTTGCAACAATATCTGTTATAAACTTATGCTGAGTTAACAACATTCCGTCCATTGACCGAGCTATTTCGATGCCCAAAAAATACTTGGAATGTCCAAGATCTTTAATAGTAAATGTCCCATGCAAATAAGTCTTTAATTCATCTATCAAAGCAACTGAGGGACCAGAAATCAGGCAATCATCGACATAGACCAAGACAGCAATGACTGTATTACCGGTACCTCGAGTGAACAAACAGTGATCAAAAGAGGATTGGCAAAAACCTTCAGCTATTAAACTTGCAGTTAATTCCTTGTTCCATTGTCTGCCAGCTTACTTCAACCCATATAGAGACCGTTGCAATTTGCAAACTTGCCCTGGTTTGGCTTTCTCATACCCTGGAGGTACCTGCATATAAATGTCTTCATCTATAGAACCATGTATGTATGCATTATTAATGTCAAGCTGATGCACTGGCCAAGTAAATGCAGCTGCAATAGTTAAAAACACTCGAACTGTAACAAGTTTCGCAACAGGTGAAAATGTCTGGTTGTAATCCAAGCTAAGAAGCTGATTGTACCCTTTAGCAACAAGCCGAGCTTTCTACTTTTTGATACTGCCATCAGCATTGTATTTAACCCTATATATCCACTTACAACCAATAGGAGTAACATTAGAAGGCAAATCAGTAAGCACCCATGTATTGTTTTGTTCTAAGGCAGTCAATTCTTTATTCATGGCAATTACACAATTATTGTTATTTTTAGCTTGATTATAAGTGCAAGGTTCAATAACTTTGGATATCTGTGCAACAAAGGATAAATGAGAAGAAGTAAAATGTATATGGGAACTAGTTTGTGGATTAGTGACAAAATCAGCAAGCCAAGCTGGGGGTTTTCGTTGTCTAATACTTCTTTGGTTCGCAGGTTGAAAGCAGGGGATGATTCTACTGTGACATGTTCAACTGATTCAAAAGAAGCAGAATCAGGTATATTCGGTTGGTCTGGTTGAGGTACACTACCTCCTTCGGGTACATATTGATGGTCTAGTTGCGACACAAAATCTGTCTCAGTGGAAGGTATAGGATAGGATAAAACATCAAGGTCTGCATCGGAAATACATTTACTCAAACAAAAATCAATGACAGTTTCGGGTTTTGTATGATGAAAGGGAAACATTGACTCTGCAAAAACAACATCCCGTGAACTGATTATAGTCTTTGTAATCAAGTTGTATAATCGGTATGCTTTTTACTGTTGAGCATAACCAATTAAAACACATGGAGATGCCCTTGGATCAAATTTCAATTTATGAGGTAAGGTATTTGTAGTGAAACACAGACAGCCTATAGTACGGAAGTAACTGCATTCCACTGGCTGCCCATGTAGTCGCTCATAAGGTGTTTGCCAATTCAAGTTTTGAGAGGGTAATCTGTTGGTAATATGGGTGACAGTCAACAACAACTCAGACCAGAACTTGGGTGGAAGTTTGGATTGATATAATAAGGCTCGGCCTATGTTTAACAATGACCGATGTTTTCGTTTGACAACTCTATTCTGCTGCGGAATGTAAACACAAGATCGTTGATGTAATGTCCCATTTTCTTGAAAGAAAGAGCTACAAGTATTATTGAGAAACTCAGTACCATTATCTGTTCGAATAACTTTAATCTTCTTGGTGTAATGAGTGAATACATAATGGAAAAAAGATTTCAGGGCAGAGAATACTTGATCTTTACTTTTCAACATGTAAGTCCAACAAAATCGACTAAAATCATCAACTATAGTCAACATATAAACAGCATTTGTGATAGATTTCAAATGATAAGGACCCCATAAATCAACATGAATTAGATCAAACACTTCCATAGTTGAAATTCGGCTAGGTGAAAAAGGAATCCTGGTTTGTTTGGCAAGGGGACAAACAGAACAAATCAAATCAGCATAATCACATTTTGAAATACCATCAACATGCTTCAATCTCTTATGAGCAACATGCCCTAATCTAGCATGCCAAAGCATAGCTAAATGTCTATCATGTTCACCACAACTAGTGACAGAAAAACAACTTATTTGCTTATTAAAAGAATCTCTAGTCACAAAATAAAGATCTTCAATAACTCTTCCTTCTCCAAACACCTCCTTAGTCAGTAAATCCTGGAATAAACAATGTTCAAGGAATGAGTGTACTGGCAAATGATAAGTCCGGGTGAGCAAGTTAACGGATAACAAGTTGTAGCTAAATGAAGGAACATATAGAACATTGTACAAAATTATCCGATCATTCAATTTTATGTTCCCTATGTGTGTGACTTTTCTGGTGGAGTTATCAGGTAACCGAATTGTTTTGGGTGGATTTAGCTGAACAACTTGATCAAAGAAGGATAATTTGGGTGTGATATGGTCAGTTGCACCAGAATCAATTATCCAATTATCCTTGCAATTAAAATCAATACCAGTAATAACAGAATTGAGTAATGTACCTGCGAAATTCACGTTTCTAACTGCCTCCTCATCGGTTTTAGGAGACCCTCCTTTAGCTGGAAGAAACTTTTGAAACTCCTGCTGAATATAATCTGATACCCCTTTGTCTTGAGCATCATTACCCCTCTGGTTTGAAACATGTTGTTGCAATGGAGAGTCTGGAACTGCAATCTGTGCAACATTATTTGCACTGTAATATTTTCTCACATCTACCCCCTTCTTTTGTAACTCGATGAACCAACCAGGATACCCATGAATTTGAAAACAATCTTCTATAGTATGCCCCCCAAATTTACACTTGGTGCAATACCCCTTTTTTCTATCCTCTTTCTTGGTATAACAAGTGCTCCTGTTATTGTTTCTAGAGCTGCTGGCATTGTCTGAATAATTGTTGCTTCCCCTTCGGGCCATCATATCAACAGCAGTCTCAGCAGATGTAACACTACTGGTTTGCACTTCTCTCTGCTTTTCTACGCTCATAACCATAGAATAAGCCTTGTTGATCAAAGGTAAAGGGTCCTGCAATAACACCTGGTTCTTCTCATTATCATACTCATCGCCTAAACCCATCAAGAACTGCATAAACCTTCTGTTATTGTCATAGTCTGTAATTGCAGTTCCCGTCTCACAGCATACTGGTAAAGGAGCTAGACACAATAGCTCATCCCACTTCTTCTTAAGTTTTGTATAATACCGAGTCACAGAATCGTCTCCCTGTTTGTAACCTGCATTTCTCTTTCAATCTGATAAATCATAGGTCCATTGCTTTCGCCATATCGCTGTTTCAGCTCATCCCAGAGGGCTTTTGCGTTTTTGCAAAAAACGAAAGCATCAGATATTTCTTTCGACATAGCACTAAGCAACCACGACCTACCATACTGTCTGCTGTCAACCACTTCTCATAATCACTAGAATCTGGTTCTGGGGCTTTTATTTTCCCATTTACGAACCCTAACTTTTTCTTAGCTCTCAGTGCTATTTGTACTGCTCTGCTCCAGGAAAGGTAATTATGCCCTTTCAAAGGAACACTCACAAGACTAAATTCGGGAGCCTCAGAACTATGAGTTTGATACGGATCGGTCTCGTTACTTTTAGCGTTGATGGCGGCGATAATTTTTGCTAGATCGTTTGGGGACATCATCTTCTAAAAAAAAATCTCGACAAGGAGATACAAGAAATTGAATACAGGGATCAAATCAATATATTATCCCTGGCTCTGATTCCATGAAGAGGATCAAAGCAGCCAACAAAAAAGGAATTTCATAAAATAGAAAGACACAAAATTGAAAGA
Organism: Jatropha curcas; assembly: GCF_041381405.1. Lineage (NCBI taxonomy): Eukaryota > Viridiplantae > Streptophyta > Magnoliopsida > Malpighiales > Euphorbiaceae > Jatropha > Jatropha curcas. Next base: position 8,743,744 of record NC_143152.1, on the reverse strand, counting down.
GGAGCTGATGAATGATAGCCTCCTCAGAATATTATTATTCCGTCATCACTTCCCTGCATATTAGAGTAAGAATATATACAAGTGTGTATCTGTTAGAGTTATTGCTATTCTAACGCTACTAACAAATATCTGTTAGAGTTATAGCTATTCTAACGCTATTTTGACTATACAAAAATAACCACACAAATATACTTTATAATTATACATTAGTTGCTTTCAATTTCTTTTTTAAGGAAAAATCAAATTTGATTTATAAAAATCATCATATAACTTCTATTATATGTTTTATAATTAATTTATATGTTTGTTAATAACTTTCACTATAATCTCTTGTAGTAAATAAATATACATTAATAATAAAATAAAAAAGCAATCTAATAAATCAAATTAAATATTTATAAATAATAATAAATTTTTATTTTTATTTTTTTAGCCACTAAAAAAATATTATTAAAATTATATTATTTAATAAAAATAGGATTTAAATTATATAAGATATTAATATAAGTAATTAAATTCGAGGTGTTTAAAAATAATAATTTTTTATCTTATTTTTTGGCTAACTAAATTAGAATGCAATTTGAAATTAAAGAAATTTAACCATGCCCTTTTTAAATCAAATCTAAATCATCTAGATATATTTATTTAAAATAAATTAAAAAAATATAAAACTTTTCAAATGCCTCATTTACATATAGTATCTAAACTAATAACTTTGAAGCTAAATTATAAATTATAATAATAATACATTATTAAAAATTATTAAATTATTATTAATAATTTACATAATAATATAATGAAATAAAATATAATTAGACACAATAAGATAATAATAGTAAAATTTAAAATTTTGAAATGCTTAATTATCTATATTTATTTGTCTATTAAAAAAAGTCAAAAAAAAAATATCAAATCAAATTATATATATAATTAAGTTAAAATTTTTTAATTGATTAAAAGTAAGGTTATTTTAGAATATCTTAAATTTCATAAGGATAATCTCGGCAATCCGATTACTTGCCCCTCAGTCCCACTTTATATATAATATAGATATAGACAAATAATAGTTGTTAAGTATTATATTAGCTATCAACTGTTTTACTAACTGGTAGTTGATAGATATAAATTGTTACTCATTAGTTGCTTATATATATATATATATAACCGTTTAAAACATAAGTGCTCAAGAAAAATAGTCATTTGAGTAGTTGATATAAAATAATTTAAATAAATTCAATTGATTTATTGTAAAGCACTAAACGTTACACGCATTAACATTTTGTAAACACTTCTCAACTACTAAATGGTATTATAAATATTACATAATTAGTATAGGTAGACGTTAGGCTCCTTGGTAACAACTTTTCATGAAACGTTCCTTTATTATTTATAGTGTTTGGTAACATAGTGTTTCTACTATTTATGATATTCAGTGTAATGTTTATGCTAATATTTAGAATTTAAGAGAAGATTATAAAAAATTACTCTTTTAACATTTGATGAAATGCTAATAAAGCACTTATTAACTATTAAAATAATCAATAGCTACTAACACATCTAATTTTGCCATATAAAAATTTAGTCATTTTTAACTACTTTTCAACTTGTATTTTATTTGTGTCATTGACACATTTCCTAACGAATCACGAATCAACCCGCCAAGAAAAACAAGATTTAAGGAAATTCAGGTATGGTTTGTTTTAAGGGTGTTAAAATGAGTCATGACACGCGAACACAATTTGTCTATCACGTGAAAGAAACATGTTATGGTTGAGATTAAATGAGTTCGTGTTGACCCGTTTATAACATGAATATAAACGTGTCGTGCCATGGGTTGACACGCAGATTGGACGAATGACCCGTTTATCTAAGAGTAAAGAGGTAATTTAGTGTCAAAAATAAATATTCCAACTAAATACCTATTTAAACTCTATTATCGTATTAATTTTTATTTTAGCTATAAATCTTGAAGAATCTATGCATTTTATATATGAAAATTTATTTTTAAATATAATTTAAATTAAATAGGTTAAAATTTAAAAATATCATAAGCAGGTTAAGTGGATTGTACACAAGTCAAAACGACTCACTTAACCTGTTTATGATATTAGATGGATTATACGAGTCATATACGGGTTAACACGACCCACTTAACTTGTTTATAATATTAGGCGGGTTACACATGTCGTATTCATATCACCTACCTAATTTTCGTGTCGTATTCGTGTTGATAAATTTGACATGATTATTAAATGGGTTGTATTCGTATTGACCCTAATCGTGTTGCGTGTTATGTGAATCCGTATCGAACTCGACCCACCAACCTCTTTTGACACCCCTAGTTTGTTTTGATTTTAAAACATTTTTTGCTAGGATTAATGATGAATGTTATTTTCAGTTTTCCTAATTTTTTCAATCTTTTTTACGATAATTTTTTTTTAAAAAAAATAATTTGAATTATAATCTCTTAAGATAAATAAATTTTATCATAAAAAATTTACGATAATTAGGTTTTATTTAATTATTGTAAATAGTATTTTGTAAAAGTAAAATTGACGATCACTAAACTTTATTCTGCAAAATTAATTTAAATTTTATCTCAAATATGCTTTGGGTTAGGGTGTTAAAATGGATCATGACACGTGAACACGATTCACCTAGTACATGAAATAAATGGGTTAGGGTTGAAGTTAAATAGGTTCATATTATAAATGAGTCACTCATTTATGACACGAATATAAACGTGTCGTATCACGAGTTTGACACTCGAATTAGGTGAGTGGCCCGTTTATTTTATAGTAAAGAGATAATTTTAATGTCAAATATAAATATCCCAACTAAAATCATATTTATACTTTATCGGTGTATTAATTTTTTATTATTTTAGTTATGAATCATGGAGAGAATCTATACATTTTATGTATAAAATTTTATTTTTAAATTTTGAGTTAAATAAGTTAATACTTAAAAATATCATAAGTATGTTAAGTGGGTCAGAATATAAGTCAACACAACTCACTTAACCTGCTTATGATATTATGCGAGCTACACAGGTCGTATATGGGTCAACACGACTCATTTAATCTGTTTATAATACTAGGCGGTTCATACGTATCGTATTCGTGCCACCTGCCGAATTTCCGTGTCTTGTTCGTGTTGATAAATTTGACATGATTATTAAACGTATCATGTTCGTGTTGACTTTAATCGTGTGGTGTGTTACGCGAATCCGTGTCGGACCCAACACGCCAACCCGTTTTGATACCCTATTTTGGATGTTGCTAGCTACCCGCCGCTCTTCTTATTGGCATTCAAGCTATGCTAGCTTATAAAATTGAAATAGGAATAAAGGTCAATTTAGCTCTCAAACTTGTTTAACAGGATAAAAAAAATCAAATTTGACCTATTCGATAAATTTAAACCCTAAACTTGTTTAAAATGATTAAAAAGATTAGATTTAAAATTTTGGATTACCCCCTAAACTTGTTTAAAATGATTAAAAAAGATCGGGTTTAATACTTTGCTTAATTTAGCTATTGATTGTTCATTGTATTTGTATATATTTAAGATTACAGTGAGATCAAGCTAGGGGTGGCAAAAATCCGGTTTTTGGAATTAGAACCATCAGTTCCGAACCGATGTGAACCGGAACAGGTCCGAACTAGAACCGAAACCAGTCCAAACCTGTTTGGTTTCGATTCTACCAATTTTGGAATCGTGAACCGGCGGTTCCAATTTCAGTCGGAACCGATGGTTCTAGTTCCGCCTGAAACTGGCCGGAACCGTCCGAAACCGGCTAGAACCGGTCCAAAACCGATCGGAACCGTATGAAACCGGTCGAAAAATCGACCCGAGAATCGGTCGGAACCATTGGTTTTGGAACCATTGAGGAACCGGAATCGGAACCGAAACCGTTAATTTTCAGTTCGGTTCCGGAACTGTAGCCACCAATAGATCAAGCTGTATAATTTATTAAAAAATTAATTAAATATGAAATAAAGGAAAATCATATATGAAGTATATTATATCATCTTTATCTGGATTGATGAATTTGAGTTCATCAATATATATTAATTTGAACATTTTAAATTGAATATAAAATCTATGTATTTTTTATATTAACAGATTAAAGTTATACTGCTTTGTAAATTTACTATTTTACAAAAGTGACGCTTTTATGATTTTAAATTTCAATTTAGAAGTGTTGGAAAAGTTTGATATAATATTTTTAGCACATAATATGAATGGAGAAAAGCCAATCCTGTTAAATTGAATCAATTTATTAATTTGTAAAAATTTTTAAAACAAGTTCAAGGATTAAATTGACCTAAAGAGTTAAATCTGACATTTTTAATCATTTTGATCCCGCTAAACAAGTTCACGTGTTAAATTAACCTTTATTCCAATTGAATTATGGTGAATCCTTTTCTATTTGCTTAATGACTTGGATTAGTTTTAAATTCAATTTCAAAATAATATCTCAAAAGTTAATACTATATTTAGTGAGCATTAGCAGGGATGTATTAGTACGACGTAATATATTGTAATCAAAATCATTTTCTTTAATTACTATATATTAGTCCATTTGGTTCCCGAATTTGTTTAGCAGAATAAAAAAGGTTAAATTTGACTTTTTGAGTCAACTTAGCTCTTCAACTTGTAGGAAATTATTAAAAAGATCTGATTTCAATTTTTAGGCCAATTTAATATTTGAATTTGTTTTGATTTTATAAATTAATAATTAATTTAATTTAACATGATTGACTTTTTATCTTTTTTTATCCTATACTAAGAACACTAAAATCAAACTTTTCCAACACTTATGACTATAAATTTAAAATTCATAAAAACATCATTTCTTGTAATATAATAAATTTATAAACATACATTATAACTTTAATTTATTCAACATAAAAAATGCATATATTTCATAAGCGATAACCCAGTAATAGAGTTTAATTTTAAAATGTTTTAATTAATACATATTTATAAATTCAAAAACTACCAATCAAGGTAAAGAGGGATACAATAAACTTCATATATCATTTTTCTATATTTTATAATTAATTAATTTTTTAATAAATTAGTCAGCTCGATCCTAACTACAGATTTAATAAATGTCTATATAACGATTTTCACATTGTAAGTACAATGAATAGTTAGATGTTAAATTGACTCAAGATATCAATTATGATTTTTTTTTAAAACCATTTTAAATAAGTTCAGGGATTAAATTGGCATAAAAAGTGAAATCGAATCTTTTTAATCAATTTATACAAGTTCAATGACTGAATTGGTCCAAAAGGTCAAATTTGACCTTTTTTATCCTACTAAATAAGTTCAGGTAGGCATGGCCACCGGTTCGGTTCTAACTAAAACCGAACCGTACTGTAGACGAACTGAAACCGGACCGAAATCGGCAGTTCAAAATTTTGAACCGGAACCGACGGTTCAAGGGCCGGTTAAGGTTCATGTGAATGTTAAAAAATGAATCTGAACCGGCCCGGAATCGGTGGTTTCAGTCCGGTTCGAACCGGATTCACAAACAAAATTATTTGTTGCTTAAAATTTTTAACAAAAAAAGTTATATAGCTGATTTGATTTATGGTGAAAAGAAAAACACTATGATACATAATTTTTAAAAAGTAGTGAAAAAAAAACATCATCATTAAATCATTTGACTTAATTGGTAGAAAAAAAAGGTTCAAACTAGCCGTTTGAACTATGTTCATTTGTAAAAAGAAAAAAATTATGTGTAAAAAAAATAGGTTCAAACGGCTAGTTTGAGGTGGCATTTAATTTTTTTATTTTTGGTAAATAAATTTTATTCATTTTTAATCATTTATTTATTTATTTATTTACTGTAATTTACTAAATTATCAAAAAATATAGCTATTATTTTTCTGTTATAAGGGACAATTTGGAAAATTAATAAATGAGAAACATTTATAAATATGATGAGTTGATGATTTTTTATTTCACAATCAATTATATCCTAACTCTTCTCTTATTCTCAATCAAAATTCTCTCAAATTTCCATAGTTCATTATTTTTTCTATTGTTTTATTTTCCTTAATATTGGAATTATCTATTGTTTATTTTTTATTTTCTTACATCCAATTCCAAATTCTTTCTCTAATCTCAAATTTTTCCATTCATAAATTTACTTCATTTGATTTTTTAAATAATTTTCTTAGTATTTGAAAATAATAATTTCCAACTCATTCCATTAATTTTATATTCCATTTATAGTTTTTTATATTAGTAAATTAGCAAAAATTGTAAATTTAATGTAATAATAGTTCTAAGTTAGTTAATAGAAGTTTTTCTTTTAAAATTTATAATAATTCATTTAGTTAATAAAATTTAAACATTTTAAAATTATTATTTATTCATGAATTCGGAATCAAAATTTTATTATTTTTTTTAAAAGTTGCGTAATGCGGGAACCGAATCGGAACCGTAATTTGAACTGTCGGTTCGCCGGAACCGTGCTGAATCGTGCCGGAAGTTCAAGGGTCGGTTCCGGTTCAAAATTTTAAACATCTCGAACCGGCGGTTCAGTGAACCGAAACCGGCGGTTCACTGAACCGGCCATGCCTAAGTTCAGGGACCAGATCGGCCTTTATTCCTTTTTTATATGACTCACTAAACATAGTCGTATATAGGTGTGCAAAACATCCGACTGAACCAAACTGACTCATTTCAATTTGATTCGGTCAATGTTCTCAAAGAGGATTCGATCGTCCGCTTAGTCGGTTGAAATTGAAGTTATTGGTGGTCAACCCAATTTTGCAGAAACTAATTGGTTTTAAGCTTAAAACCGATGAAAACCGATAGTTTTGGTTCGGTTCCGGTCAAAAAATTTCGATTTGACATTTTTTAGCCTTGGTTTACTCCACTAACATAGCAATGAACAAACGGTCGGTTCACTTTGAACCAAACTGAACAAAGAAAAATGTCAAACCAAACTTTTCACATCGGAACCGAAATTGACATATGAACCGAACTAGTCGGTTAAGCCAGTTTTGGTTGCTTTATCATTTGAGATTGTTTTAAGCCTAACCAATTAGTTTCTGTAAAATCGAACCGAATCACCAATAATTTCGGTTTAAATCGACTAATTCGATAAAACCGAATTTCTTTTAAGCAGGTTGCCCGAACCAAACTGAAATGAGCCCGGTTTGATTTTCGGTTTGATTCGGTCGGATGTTTTGCACACTCAATGGTCCTATATATGCTATGAATCCGTCTACTTCAATTTTTTTAGGCAAGCATAAATGCTGGGAAGATTGTGAAATGAGGTTTAACAGGAGAAGAAAAAAAAAAAAAAAAAAAAAAAGAAGCATGAGTTAAACTTGCAAATTTCAAAAGTAAAACTAATCATTTTTCTTTTTCTAACCTAATCTTGCTCTGAGTTGTTTAAGCTTACAATCCCAGATACAACTATATTAAAAATCATTCCAATATTGCGATTTCTCTGTTGGTGTGATCCAAAAGATCCTGCCAAGATTGGGAGATATGAAACTCGAAGAGCATGAGACGTTCAGCTAAAGACAAAGCATTACATAGAGTAGATGGAGTTGGAATTGCGCTTGAAACGTCCGAAATTGGCAACAAACAATTAGCTAGAAGTGCACTGCTTGTTGATGTGAAATAGCTATCCCAGTAATGGGGTGGAGGGATCTTGTTCACAGCCTCCAAATCTATTTCAAATAGCTCTTCTTCTTCTTCTTCTTCTTCTTCTTCTTCTTCTTCTTCTACTTCATCTTCCATATCTACTAGTACTCCAACTTCCTGCTGTTTTAAAGAAAGAGAAGCCATTGTAGAGTTGTAGTGGGATTGTTTTGGTTTTGGTTTTGGTTTTGGTTTTACATACAAGTATATATAGTGGGATTGTTCATTTGAGGAAGGTGGTAAGTAGAGCGGTCTTCAACAAACAGAAGTTGTTGGTTCAGTTTTCAATCAAAATAATAAAAATATAAATCTCTTCTACCACCTACTCCAAATTAATAATGCATCAAAACAATCTTTTATTCCCATTTTACTTTCAATTGATAGGATTAAGGCTTTGTTTGGATGGAATTTTTTTTTTTTTGAAGAAAGGAAAATAATTATGGAAAATATTTGGAGAAAGATACTTTTGCTTATTTGAAAAAAAAAAAAGAAAAATATTAAAGGAAGTAATATTTTACTTGACCTACATGTTCTGAATCTCTCCAATTTTGAAAGAAAATGATGGAAGCAAATGAACAAACTTTTTTTTTTTAAAAATGCCTCATTGTTTAAATGAAAACAAAATTGTCGATTTTCAATAATAATATTTCCTTTTCACTAAAACTTTGTTCTTTCCAAATAAAGGAAAATAAAATTCTTTTCTCTTCTTCATTATATCTAAATACAAGTGTGGAAAATAATTGACGATCTAATTATTTTTCTTGCTCCATTACTTTTTTTTCTCTCTCTCTCCTTCCCAAACAAAGCCTGAAATTTTTTTTTTTTTTTTTTTTTCCCTTTTGTCAGAGATAATTCACACATAATGATAGTGACAACAATTGCATAAATAGAAAATGCAAAAATAAAAATAAATGAAACGATGTAGAAACTTTTGAACACAAAAGTCTCTGCTCTATGTCACAAGCTAAAGAAAGCCTCTCTATTTTTTTTTTTTTTTTTTTAAGAGGAAAATACAATCCATCTAATTGGATGTTGGAATCTATAGAAGCACTTTTGAATTAAGAAGATTAGAAATTGTTAATACTACACAAATATTTAACTTAATAATCAGAGATTCTTCACTTACTTGATATCAATATATATCAATATCTAAATCAATCAGACACCCAAAATTGCTTGGTCTAGTAATTGAAGCGCACTAGATCACAGCTTGTAATCACACGGTCGAACCGTGGAGAGTTAATATTTTAAGGAGACTTTAAGAATAATCACTTCATGATCTGAAAGAAATTAATCTATCATCTAACCGTTAAATGAGAGATAGGACACCATTGATAATAATAATAATAATAATAATAATAAAAAAATCATTGGCGTCTGGTTCTGGACTCTAAATGACCTACTATTTTTTTCATTTTTGTTCTCCACCTAAACCATCCTAATGGAGTCAAACATAAGTAGACCTAACCACCCCAACAGAAACTGGAAGATGATTCGACAGTTTCTCCAATATAGAAAGATCATTAGCAACCTCAACTGGAGTCGCAACCATCAATGCCAAATTTGTACATCTCCATTGACTAAATCTTTCTGCATCTCGACCACACATATAAGATTTATATGCATTATCACAGTAATACCTTTCACCAATTGCAACGGTTGTTCAATTATATATACAAGGCTTGGGCTCAAATGAGCCCAATTTGACTTGGACCGCGCTTGCATCAGACCCTGAACAAATATTTTCAAAACTTTTTTAGGCCAGACCGTACTTAGGCCTATTAAAATATTTTTAATCCAACCAAATCCAATCCGAACCCAAACTTGAACAGGTATATAACCGGAACTGGAAGATACAACAGTCACAATTAAATTTCAAAATTCCTACCGTTCCATGAACACTAATTTTGCTAGAACAAATTCGTGTTAAGAAAAGAAATGAGCAAGAATTTTCTACAGCAAGCACCTAATCATCACAATAGAATTCCACAGTAGATAAGCCAAAAAATGGATTCAGTAACTGTAAATTGCAATTGATCATTAAAAACCATTACAAATAATATGATAGACAGAGGGCAAATAACCAGATATGCACAAAAGAACGTATTTTTAATCATTAGCTGAGACCAACGATAAACATACACTTCTTAACTGAATGAACAAATAAAACTACAAAAACCACCAATTATCCAATTCGCAGTGATAAAAGAGGTAATGCCTATCAAAATCTCAGTGAGATGAGAATTGTATATTAAATTAAGCATTTAACACACAATCATGAAAATTTTGCAGAACCTCTTGGTACTGAAACTTCAGGGAATGCAATTGTTTTAAAGCTTTAATATGATTTCCCTGAACCTTTGGCATTGATTTTGAGCATAGAATATTTTTCATATACTTGACATAAGAGCCTCAGTCTCAAGGTTCATAGGAGAATTAGCTCAAAGAGTTAATTCTAACTACAAGTTCAAGATATTAACTGAATTGAGCTCAAGCATTGGTCCGAAAACATGCCTCAGATGTTACTCTAATTCATTAATATGATTTCCTTACAGCAATTAAAGAACTACATGGTCAAACCTGCAAGCATGGCGGACAGCGATCATATTTCTTCACTATTCAAGAACACAAGAATTTATTGCTAAATAGGAGAGAAAGGTGTGGGTTGAAAACTTAGATATAATAAAACTTTAAAGATTTTGGCATATACATAATACAACTACAATACTACGTTAGAGTCTTCTAATAACTTGATAAAAGAACCTTACAGTTATATATTTTAAGTACTTATCAACAACTTTAAACTTCATAGTGCCTCTAACTAAATTGTGAACTATTCCATGCAATTAAGCTCCATAATTCAGTCTTGAAAATTCCTATAACCAGAGGTGCACACCTCTGCATCTATGCACGGCCATGTGAATTTCTAGCAAGCATCCACTATGTCAGTCCACCTTACTGCATTAGACTAACCTATATGGGATCTGTTAGACAAAATTAGTTGTTTTGGTATCTGTTAACTATTTTAGTAGTTGTTGTTTTAGTAGCGTTTCATGAAACATTAAAAGCTAAATATTATATAAATTAACTTTTCACAGAACCCTACTTTAACCTCTAAAAGCTAGTTCAAACGTTGTGTTACCAAACACTATAAAAAGTAGCATGTAGAATTTTGACCAGTCAAAATGCTAAAAGCTACTTAAAAAGACTGTGTTTCTCTGAACAATGAAACAATGACTCCCACCCCCTTCCCTAAAAAAAAAAAGTTATAAAACCTAACTCCAATTTCTTTTGCCATCACTCCATGGTTTCATTGAAAAACTTCCTAACAAACTGAAGTAGCAGGTACCTACTATCAAGGCTCTCATCCCCTTCGATGCAGAGGAACCAGTCATCTCATCCTGAATAACCCATGCATTGAAGAGATGCAGACTTACAGTTCCAGGAAATCTTACTATCAAAACAAGCCTAAAGGCCAGTAAACTTACACTTAAACAAACATAAACAAGGAAATTGTATAAAGACAGGCATTTACTATCAGAAAAGAAGGCAACTTATGCAAGGCCATATATGGCAAGCTAAAGATAGAAGCTCAATCATGCAAACAAGGCAGCGAGGAAGAAGTAAAATCAACCAGAAATGAAAATGACCTTAACTTGTTAGCAAGCCCGTCCAAGTGTACAAGAGGTTCACCCATGGACAAAAAGCTAAGTCAGTCAAGTCCAGCAGTTAGCTTCTTTTCTGTTTTGTCTGTCCAGCAGTTAGTTTCTATTCTGTTTTTCTGTTTTTCCCATGTTCTGTCATGTGTTTGCTTTCCCTAAGTTAGTGGGTGGTTTACCAATTCCACTAAGGCAGTAACTTCCTTATTTGTAGAGGCAGTTACTTATATTTCTATATTTAATCTTTCATTTCTGTTAATGAAATTCAGTTTGAACTTTCTACAGTTTTTGAGACTTAAACTCAAGAGGTTTTCAGGGTCCCTCTATTGAGCCTGAACGTCTGCAACCATAGGTCGCAGTAAACGCCCTTCGTCATCCCAAGCACCCACCAATCCCTCATACCATCGCCCCATAACTAGATCCTTATCTAGGGACCATAACATAACTCCATACATATCGATCAATGAGCATTCCTAGGTAAACAAATTGTGCACATCAGCACCAGTATGGACTAAAATATCATGCATAGAGCATTTTCCTTCACAGAATATTAACATGCAAAACTCATTACAGTATTTTGTGATCTGTTATTGTACAATTAAGGCAAATTACAAGCACATATGCGCAAAATATAAGTAAAGCATCCCCAAATTTGGCATCCAACATGTCTCAGATTCCTGAGCTTATAAGCTCACTTAGCGAGTTAAAACAAGGAACAGTATTCAGTACACCGACGGGCAACCTTGCAATGGTCTATTGGATAAAAGTTACACATCTAATTTTTTTGCTGCTCCACATCATGAAAATTAAGCAAAATAAATCATTCATACAAGCGCAGACGCTTGACAAAAACCCTACCTAGCATGAACCAAACACAGCATTCTTCCAGTAAGGAGAACAGTTCACCACATAATTTATAAAAATAGTGAATTGAAGCATTTATTCAGTTAGTCAATAACTCCACCTTGCAGAATTACCCGAATGTAAAAAATTAAAAAATTTCAAACCACTAAAGCATAAACAACATCTGTTTCCAGTACTCTTTAAAATTGTTGTTCCTCACACAGTAATTTCACAACTTAATACCAGTGTCAAGAGAAAGAAAAATTCAATCTAAACTCATTACTATGTCAATTTACAGGTATAATCATCTCTATATATACCATTTGACCACAAAAATTACGTCAACGTACATTAGATTCAAGATGACCTGCAACAGCGAAAAAACAAATCCAAACTACAATATCTTTGAACTACAAAATCCAAAAAAATGCAATATCAATTTTACCTTCATACGTTATTCTCACTAAAATATAACAAGCAACGAAAACAGAGTGTAAATCAAGAAACAAGCGTACGCAATCAATCCGCGATGTTCTTCTCCTCCATCAGCCACTGCTACCATTAGATTCGTGCAAGCCCTAGTTGCCCAAATCACAAAAACCCCTGAGACCATGAATCTGACTGGCCCGCCCTGTGGCATGAATAGAGAAATTGCCGATAAAATCACCACCGGCAACAAACAGTAGCCAAGAACACTTGTACATGTATGTAGATCCAAATTTCCATTTCTCCCAGCCAACATATTAAACACCACATATAGAAAAATAGACGATACAACAATCCAGCCCAAAATCACACCAAATTGGATTTTTCCGGCGAGTAATTGAAAAAGGCAAAGGGAGAGATAAAGGAAGATCGGGCCAGATAGATCGGAGTCTTTGTGAACGGTAGGGTTGACGCGAAATGGATTCATAATAGATTTTGTCTTTCTCCAGATTTGATCGGGATGGATGCCGAGTTCATCGAGGAGTGGCTCCTCATCGTCAAAATTCGCGGCGCCCGAGGATGTTACAGGACCACCGCCAATAGGACCCGCGCCATATGAGCCAGTAGGAGCTGAACCGATCTCGAAGGACATAAACGGGATCCCGGAGTTTGAAGGTCTGGGAGGCTGAAACGGCGCCGTCGGAACCCGTCGTTGCTGCATGTTGGCGGCACCAGCGACTGTGGGGTTGCCTCCGGAGGGAAATATTACTGGAGGCACTGCAAATTCCTTTGTCATGGCGTTTGACACTAAAGGGTAACAGAAGAAAAGCAGGGTTTTAACGTACGTAGTTCTGAGATTACTTTAGGGTTTTGGATTTGGAGATCGGAGAGTGAGAGGAAGAGATAGAAATGGAGAAAGTGCACGGAGATTCTCAATTGTACGTCTAGAAGAAGAGCAATAAAAGAGTAATTTCGCATGGCAGGGCATAATTGACTTTTGGAGGGGCTCTTCGGCGTGTATCCCTCGTGTCTGCGGCGGGAGATTCGCCGGGTGACGCCTTTGGTGAGTTACGGGCATGATGCAATTACCATATTGCCCGTCTATTGAAATGCGTTCCTTCTTTTTCCTAATTACATAAACAACCATAAATTTAGACATTTTTTAATTCTCACTGAACCTTTTAATTCTAGATATGGTTACAAATTTGAGATCCAATACTGAACCTTTTAATTCTAGATATGGTTACAAATTTGAGATCCAATCCGGTAATCGTGAAGCGAGAGAGTTGAGGGAAGTCCATACGTAATTAAACTAGTTTTTTATAACATGTATCATATATATTTATTATTGCTCGTTTATTTACTTATGGTTCTATTTAAATAGAGAAAATTAACTTTTAAACAAATTAAAAAAATTATTTTAATTACCAACACGTGTTGAAATGAATGGTTCGACACTATTCTCCCTTAAATAAGGTCGAGGATTTGATCATCATGGATAGAGTAAATATTTACCGGGAGCAATTTACGATCCAGTTCAAGCAGAATTTAGTTGTAGTCCAGCCTGGACATATCTTTGGTTCAGACCAAAAAAATGTTTGATTTAGTATTTTAGGCAGTAATTTTTATGCATTTGGAGCCAATTTTTATTTTTGAAAGAATAAAAAGTCTCTTCAAATTTCACAAATTGACTTCATATAAAAGGACAATAGCTCACAACTGAATCGAATTCATCCAGAAATTTATTATGAAACCTCTAAATTAGTTTGATCTTAAACTAGTTCTAGCAAATTTCCTTTTTGGGTATTTTATTTAAATAAAGAATTTTACCTTATTTGGTAACTTTGGAAGGCTAGCCAAAGTAAATAGTCCAAACGACCCTTGTGTTGTTTTTCATTCAAGGTGTAAGTGTGAGAGAATTTTCAAGTAGTAGCAAACACGAAATTGTATACTTGTTTATTACATTTAAAGTACCGAAGACAAATTGTTTGGAACATAAAGTTTGTCACATTATTAAAACGTGCATAACTTTTTAGGATGCAGGATTTAAGTAAGATTAGGTTTTCATATGGCATCATATTTTGCAATTCATGTACACTCCGCCGTACAGATTGCAAGAAAGTTTACCCCGATTGTGCACCACTTATAATTTGTTTCGAAATTTCAAATTCAGTGTGGTGTGTATTTGAATACAATCAAGTCTAACAAGCGCATGTGTATAAGAGCATTAGCTTATTCAGTATTAAAACACGATCAAGTCTACGGATAAGTTTTTGAATATGGACATATCTTCTTCAATTGCATGCGGCTTTGTTGGGACCAAGTTAAGATTAAATTGATTTGGTAGGTTCATATTGGATCTTTGGATGAATTTATTTCAATTTTAAGCTATTGTCTATTTATATGAGGCTAGTTTGTGAAATTTGAAGAGATTCTTTATCCTTTCAAAAATAAAAGTTGGCACCAAGCAGAGACGGATCCAAGATTTTATATTAGGGAGGCAAACTTTCAACTTCTATATTTTATGTTATTTTTTTAACAATAAAACTATCTATCCATAGATTACTAAATGTAATTATAAAAGTTGAAACTATAGAAAAGTAAAAATAATAGAAAACTAATTTATAAATCATTTCAATACAAACCTTGAAAAAAAAAAATCATTTCAACACAAAATGAAGACGTACCTTATATGTTTTAAAGCCTCATACTATAATATTAATTTTTAGCCTTGTGCATACACACTCAGTAAATAACAATAATCGTGCAACTTTGCAAGTCTACAAGGAAACAAATCATAAAATACATAATTTAATATTAGACAAAAAGGACAATTACAAAAACATATAAACAACAACTAATAGATAGACCATTGATATTTATTAGATAGTTCAAAGTTTTCTTGTATTATTGAGAAGTCATAATATCTTTATAATATTGATATTCTCCAGAAAAAACTAACAAAACATAAATTGACGCAAAAAAAGATTACATCCATCATATTATTCATTCTTACTAGAAGAATTTTAGAATATGAATCAAAATAAAAAATATTATTGTCCAATTCTTCTTATGAGCAATCTATCATAATTGTTCTCTGTGAGTCTTCATATTTTGATATCGTTGTAAAATTTTCTCGTTGTCAATACTATTGAAGATATCTTTCTTAATATATTTGATCAAGTAATCATTCATCTAAGAATCTCTCATTCTATTACGTAATCGATTTTTCATTATCTTCATTGTTGAGAATACTCTTTCAACTGAAGCAGTAGCAATTGGCAAAATCAAAGCTAATTTCACAAGTAAAAACACCAAAGGATACACAACATCTTTTTTTATTCAACTAATTTTTTGGCAAGATAACTAATCCCTCTTAGATTTGAAAATTGATCATCGGATCTCATATCAACAATATAATTATCAAGTTGATTACTAAGAGTAACAACTAGCTCCACTTTAGAAAAATCAGAAGGATAAAATTTAGCAAGCCGAATTAATTTTTGCTTATTAAAAGCTTGGAAAGAGTCATCTAGATTCAAGCATGCTATACAAAGAAGCAACTCTGTATTGACCTCGTTAAAGCGATTGTGAAGCTCTTAAAGTTGCATATCAATCACAGTATAGAATAATTCCACTTGATAATGATGTAAATTTTTCATTTGTTGTGCATTACGTCTTGACTTTTCTCGAACCACAAAATTATCACCCATATTGGAAATGGTAATACTATGTTTCTCGCAAAATAAAGAAACTTCATCAATTAAGGATTGCCATCCATCATCTCTCATCATTTGCAATCTTTGTTTAGAAACTCTAATAAAAGAAATTGCATTGATAATGTCTTGATCTCTTCTTTGTAATGCTTGAGATAATTTGTTTATGATACTTAAAATATTTTTCATCAAATGCAAGTTAAACACAAACTCATAGGATTGAATAGAATCAAGCAACGCGTATGCTTCACCTTTTTGCTCTGAATGTATTCCTTCTTTCAAAATGATCTCAAGCACATCAACTACAGATTCAAACATCACAATTATATTTACTAATGACCATAATGCGAGCCCCAACGTGTGTCACCAGGTCTTTAAAGAGAAGTTTCTTGATATAAACCTCGACCACTTGAGATTTCACCATTTTTTAATTCTTCAACAATCTTACTAAATTGCTTCTCATGAAGAGGATCTTTTCCCTTACAAGAAGCTCCAACCATATTCAATAAACTTGAGACTAGGTTAAACAACAGAGCAATTTGCACATGATTCTTTGTCACTACTACAAGTGCTAATTGCAATTGGTGAGCAAAACAATGAACATAGTATGTAGAACTGTTTTCTTTCAACATCAAAGACTTCAAACCATTAATTGCTCCTCGTATATT
Source organism: Jatropha curcas (assembly GCF_041381405.1). Lineage (NCBI taxonomy): Eukaryota > Viridiplantae > Streptophyta > Magnoliopsida > Malpighiales > Euphorbiaceae > Jatropha > Jatropha curcas. The sequence continues at coordinate 8,726,755 of NC_143152.1, read as the reverse complement.
ACTAGCTCCGTCATAGCCTTGCCCACGTAGAGATGATAAACTCAATCCATGTCTTGAAAATAATCCATCTTTTGCAGACTTGAGAGATATAGAGGAAGTATCACTAACATGAATAATACGAATAAATCGCTCAAGCACACATCCTTTTGCATCCACATAGTGTAAAACAATTGCCAATTGTTCTGTGATTGAGATATCACGAGACTCATCAATGAAAATAGAAAATAACCCACCTTGAAGATAATTAATTATTTGGTGGTCTCAATTGCAGCACGTTTAATAATATCTTTTTGTATATCAGGAGCAATGACTTTAAGATTACCACAAGCATTTTCTAAAACAACATTATTAATATCTTGATTATGATCAACTAAAAATTTTAAAAGCTGCAAAAAAAATTACCATCATTATTAGAAGCCTCTAACTCATCATGATCGCGAAAAATTAGTCCTTAATGCAAAAGAAATCAAATGCAATCAACCAATGTAGTAAGTTGAGTACGATAGCCTTTTGAGTTTGATTGGATTGTCTAGGATAAGTAACTTGGATATGCTACTTTTGATTCGTTAAATCTTGAGAATTGCTCCAAGCTTTGTTATGAGCACTATTTGGACCGCCTATATGAATTTGAAATCTTTCTTTCTTTTTCCAGTTTATAAATCCATCAACAACAAAAGTATCAACACTTGCTTAATCTACAATATCTGGCCGATAGAGATAACAAGACAAGCAAAAAGCTGCATGCTTTGAAACATTGTACTTTAACCAATTGCTATATTCTTTAAACCAAGAAGGAACAAATCGATGATAAATATGTCCAATTTTTCTTTGTGGAAAATCATGATCGAAAGGTTGACATGGATCCTTTTGCAAATAGGCTCTTTGTATTTTATCACGATCATTAGGGTAATAATTTGAAATTTTTTTTCCGTAATCCTAAATCAGAAGGAAGATCATCTATGTGGATTTCCAAATGAGGATGCTTTGAACGATTGGGATTCAAGTCCTTATTGTAAGTGATCGTTTGAGAAATTTGTCCATAACTAAATCAAATTTATATACAAATTAATTAGAAATTTAAATAAAATTAACTACAACATTATTATTTACTTAAAATTTAAACAAGGCCATTGTCTCGCATTCAACACAATAAAGTGAAAATTTTAAAAATCTCTTCTTCTAACTGTACACATAACACATCACATTTGATATTACTATACCTTGATTTTTTTTAAGAAATATTAATTAAAAAAATTATTATTATATTAGGTTGAATTCTATTCAATACTTTCACAGTTTCACACAACTAATTCTAATTCTAAAATTTATTCTAATTCTAGAATGTCCATACCGATAGAATTAAGAAATATGTTTATGCACAAGGAATAACAATAAATAAAAGGAAATAAAAATGAATTAATTTAGTAAAAGCACAACGGTCCATAAAAGCAAAAGAGGCAAAAACCATAAACAAATTAATTTACATCACAATTCAAACAATATAAAGGAAAAAGCACAAAAAATAGTTTATAATTATAAATGTGCAAAGTATGAAAATATTTTTAAAAATTAAAAAAAGAACATATAAATAAATTAAATGGCAAAAATAGAGAGAATGAGATCAAAAAGCTAACCTGTTAGTTCTCCTCAATGCAACAATGAAAGAATGAAAGCCAAGCAATCAAATAAGTTTGTGATTGTGTTTAGAAGTTGAAAAGATTAGCATGCAATAGGTTAAGTAAATCTATAGGCAACTAAAAAGATTATATTAAACATGGATCATGGGCTTTTGTTTACTAGTATAGGTTAATAAATAAGGCCCAATTTATATCCAAATAAATATAAATTATATATAAATTACTTTTTTTTCTTTTGGGTCAATGGGGGCAAGTGCCCCCTGGCTCTAAATACATAAAAATTATGTCCAATTTTCATTTGCAACTTTAAATTAGCTTTGGAGCAAAGTTGTTTCTAAATTTTTTATTTTTTACTGTTAAGTCTATTTTTAATCACTTTGAATTTTCTATTTCAATTTTTTTTTTGCTTAATAATTGCCTGAAATACTAAATTAACCATTTAATCCTTAATTAAATGCACCAAATTCTATCTCTTGTATGTTTAGCTTTGCACAGTTGAGAGGGAGTTAATGCTGATTTAGGCAAATAATGAAAGAAATGGGAAAAATTACAGTTAAGCTAACTTCTTAATCTGTGTGAAAAGTTACTTTTCTCTGTCAAAATAAAATAGATGAAGTAATCAATATTTAATACTCCCTCTGTTTTTTTTAAATTGACAAACTTTACTTTGTTTTGTTATTCTTTTTATATAACTAAAATTACTTTATTTGGTAACTTTGAAAAGGATGCCAAATTGAAATATCTTTTTTACCCTTATTATATTTTGTTCTTAATTTGTTTCTTTTAAAAAATTCAAAAGTAGTGGCAAACAGAGATTAAGTTGAACATTAATTGTTAAGAAAAATTATGGAGATTTCTTTTTTAAACCAAATTCCTACTGAATTTTTTTGTTGCTCTTTGTTTGCAAAAGTGAGTTTGGTTTTAAATGGCTTAAGAGTAGTATTGGGCACCGCATACCAATATTTTGGCATAACTTCTTTAAAGATGGATTAAAATAAAATTCTTCTCCAAAGAATAAAGCATAACCTAGGGTTTTCTGTACCCATTTGTATTCACTTCTCTCTTCCAATTGATTCAGTAGAAGCACCCCTACACTTCTCATTTCCTAACCATTATCTCTCCACAGATCTACACTTACTAGTTTATGTAACCATCGATCGTCGTTTGATTGATAGCGGTTCGTCCCTTTAAAATGAGTCATAGGTCGATGAAGCAAAAGTGTACGATCTCTACAAAATCAAAAATGGGTGAAGAGCAAAAATCATCAAATCGGTGTTTGCAAAAATGAAAATAAAGAAAACTAAAAGCCAACAGACTCAAATACTCCAAATCCTAAATCAAAATTAGTGGCAAACAGAGATTAAGTTGAACATTAATTGTTAAGAAAAATTATGGAGATTTCTTTTTTAAACCAAATTCCTATTGAATTTTTTTGTTGCTCTTTGTTTGCAAAAGTGAGTTTGGTTTTAAATGGCTTAAGAGTAGTATTGGGCACCGCGTACCAATATTTTGGCATAACTTCTTCAAAGATGGATTAAAATAAAATTCTCCTCCAAAGGATAAAGCATAACCTAGGGTTTTCTGTACCCGTTTGTATTCACTTCTCTTTTCCAATTGATTCAGTAGAAGCACCCTTACACTTCTCATTTCCTAACCATTATCTCTCCACAGATCTACACTTACTAGTTTATGTAACCATCGATCATCGTTTGATTGATAGCGGTTCGTCCCTTTAAAATGAGTCATAGGTCGATGAAGCAAAAGTGTACGATCTCTACAAAATCAAAAATAGCTGAAGAGCAAAAATCATCAAATCAGTGTTTGCAAAAATGAAAATAAAGAAAACTAAAAGCCAACAGACTCAAATACTCCAAATCCTAAATCAAAGAACTAAGGCTATGGTGATCAAGGAGAGGATGGTGGACTAAATGTAGCCTAAAAATAAAAAAGATAAACCCTCACGAAGAAAACAATTGTCATGAAATAAAAATCGCAACCACTTCCCAAAAATTCACCCCTATAAAAAGTGTAAGCGTATTGCTGAGGAAGTGAAGTCAACTAATATGGATGAAGAAGATTAGTCCCAATCAAAAAGTGGACAAGAACAAAGTGGCCATGATGGATTTGATAAAAGTGATTTCATCTACCAGGAGAAAGAAGATTACTACAACCAGGTAATTATAAATGAAAAAAACACTTTATGAGAAAATGGTTTATTTTGATGATATTAAGAGTGTAGGAAAGCATTTAGCTAAGTTCTTTGATTATGGAATGAAACAATTAATGTAATTAGAAATGTGGTGTATCCTTGATTTTAGTGGGGATTTTTTATGCTAATTTAGAAGCTTGAAAGAGGAAAAAGGATTATATAGAAAAGATTAATTTGGTTTCTATGGTTAAAGGGTTAGAGGTTGAGATAAATGAAACTGTGTTAGAAAAGCAATTTAAGATGAGAAATATTGGTTTTGATTCATTCTGAAAGATTATGCTCTTCCAAAAGGTTTGAACATTGTGGACTTTAAAAAAAGAGATTTACCTGAGGATTATAGTAGTGGGGAATTGATAAGCACTAAGATGAAGGCAATTCCTAAACTTTTGCATTTGATAATTTGCTTTAATATGCTACCTAAACCAGGCAATAAAGAAAATATCACAGATGATGAGACATTGTTACTCTGGCATTTGATTAACCATAGGTAGATCAATTTAGGTTCAATTATTATAAAAAATATTACCCATAATCACAACATCATGAGCGAAGAGAAGCATAAATCCAAGAAAAATTGTAGGAGTTTGCCTTATGCTAAATTAATTTTCAATGTTTAATTGATGTTGAAGTTGATGTGACTAGAGAGAAAGAAGAAAAGTTGAAAGCAGTAAAAAAATAAATGCGAGATATTTAGCTTCATGCAACATTGTCAATACCAAGAAAAGGGGTTGGACATTATTGAAGTATGTCAAAGATGATAATATCCTAGAGTTTGGAAGTAAGAATTCCCATAGGACAGTAAAGGCTCCTATGAATATGCAAAGAAAGGAGTCTAACCAACTTTTATTGTCTAAGTTTTGTGCTTTGGCAGTGGGGAAGTTGGATGAAATGAATTTATCATTCCAAAGTTTGGTTTTAAAGCTGGATCAAAATACTACTCGAATAGAAGAAATGCGCGCAAATTTGAATGAGTTGAGGAGTTCTTTCAAAGGAATTGTGCACTTCACAGAGATATTAGATACACTTGAAATTGAACAAGGGAAAAAATATAGGCACACATATTGAAGACAATGTGAGCGAAAAAGATAATGAAACGGGAAGGAAAAATGATGGAGTTGTGACTGAGAAAAAAATGGGCACACATATTGTTCTCTTCTTTGAACAATGGCTTGATCGAACTTTAATGTTTCTTTATCTCTCATTATTCAATCATTCTGTGCACATGCAGCAAGGTTGAACTCAACTCATGTGCTAAGGCAAGAATTATGGTCCACCGCCTCAGTGGGATTTCTAAAGTTCTAGAAGAAGTTATTTCCACACATTTGTGTTCCCTATTCCATGAGTGTTTCATTACACTTTGACTGCATGTATCATTCTTTGGATTATCTCAAATCCTATACATCGACCTCTTGGATATAGAAAAACTAGCTGTAACTTTTTCATAAGTTCACTCAATTAGCGAACCTTTTTGCATCTCAGTCAATAACAATGTCTTGACTAAATTCTTTAAAGTTTCAGAGATATTTTTTCATTTATTTGTCTTTCTTGCATTTTCATATGAATGATTTTCGGTTATCTCTCTAATAATAGTCTCTTCTATTGGAGAAACACTTAAATTGATTGGAAGTTCATTGCACATGGGCAGAACTTCAGAGTTTGTGCGCTAATCTTGAGAAAAATCAGTGAGGTCTAATTGATTTAGTGGATTCATGCTGGAAAAAAAGTTGTGAATGGCAATTTATAGCTGTGTTCCAGTCCAAATTCATATGCCTACATTTTTATGAAGTTGAGGAGACTCTACAATTCAAATGAAAAAATTTGCTACTAAATTTTGGTTAATTTTTGCGCACAAAGAAGTGTCAATGAAGGGACCAAAATAAAGTTTTGAATTTTTAATTTTCATTTCTAATGTGAGCAATTAATATCCCGTTAATTAAGCAACAAACATAGCTAATCCTTTTAAAATTTAAGGGAGACAACACATTTATTATTATATTAACCCAAGAAATGTGAATAAAAGATATTTGCATTTTAGAGGAGTAGTTAATGTGATTTTAGCGGTAATATAGACAAATAAAGAAAACTGAGTTAGTTTAACAAATTCTTTAATATTGGTGAAAAATCAATTGTGCCTATATAAAAAGAACGGAGGAAGTATTATACTCTCTCTGTTCTATATATGTGGAGAGAAAATAAATTTTCACTAGAATTTAGGAGGTGGATTGATGTGATTTTTTTTCTAATTTACCTAAAAAGGCAATTTGGTGGTTTCTAAATTTCAATAAAAGGATAGTAAAGGATGAGAAAGAAGATGAATTACTTAATTGCGGAAGTTTATTTGCTTACAACTCCACAAAACAAAAACGTGAGCTCCACTATTGCAACTAGCTAATGAAATTTCAATCTCAAATTTGGATTGAAAAACTTGCAGTGAAATTTGGAAGAAACTTTGGAGCCAAAATTTTTTACCTCAAGTTCTTTATTTTGCTTCTCTAAATTTGTGCCAAAAAAAGAAAATTTGAAGCCAAAATTTTCAAAACTTAAACTCATTTGAATAGGGATGAGTTCACAATTCCAAATATTTTACCCACAAATGCCATTAACACAATCTTGCCTTTTTGTTTGAATACAATCCCTCAAGACCCGCCTGCAACTTCAGAAGATATGTCCATACTTAACAATCAGATCTTAAACTTGACCTCCTTGTCATCTGATGAATAGCTGACCTCTATAGAATCTGAAACGAAAACATCCAATTAATGTTCTAGAGAGAATATAAATAGGCACAACAATTTTGAGTTAAGCACTACAACTTGAAGGGAAATTTCCTTTCATCGTGGATTTATTAGATTTGTATGTGGATCTCACCATATCTGCACACTTAATTATTAAGTGTATGTAGAAACTGTGTACATAATTCGGACTATGCTTGCAACTCAAAAATTTAATCTATACACATAACGTGAAAAAGCCTTTATCTTTTATAGCACGATATAGTCTATTGTGGAATATTAATTGTCCAACCACAATAATATCTCTCACCTTCTTAAAATTCTCTCAAGGTCAATGTTAAGCTAAAAACCAAAATAATGGTATATTGGACTTTTTGCTCGACATAGATAATGGCCAAATATTGGGAGATAATGTTGTCAGATATCTCTCTCCATAACCAATTCCATCCTATCTTTGTATATAAAACGCAGAACTTTCCACAAAAGAGGGTTAATGGACATTCTTTTAGAGTTCAATATTATAATATCACTGTCATGTTATTTTGAGAATATATATAATGGAGGGAATATAATTTTAGGAATCAAGCTGGTATAATGATGAGTATTGGCTACATAGTGATTTTTTCTTGCAATTTACTTTAATTAATAAGAGTTGCATCACAATTGCATAGTTTGGACTAGTTAGAAAAATATGTAATCCTATCATATTGAATTAAAAATTTCACAAAATATAATTTATATTGAGAAAGGCTAATAAAATTAGAGCTCAACTGAATTACATAAACTTTCCAATGCTCAACTGAACAAAAATTAGAGCTTACGACTTGATATACATTTGTGAAGGGAAAATGACATTTTTGTGCCAGTATTTTAGTATAATTATTACTTTATTTTTTACATTTTAAAAATTACATTATTTTATCCTTGTAATTTGTCTCCCTTAAAAGAAATTATACTTTGTCAATTATTTGAGATTAGTCGTTAAATACTAGTAAAATTATAGAACTAACCTTATATATATATGAACTAAAAGGAGAAAGATTATATTTTTATTACTATGTTTTGATATAATTAACTAATTTGTCCTTATACTTTAAAAATTATGTTATTTTTTCTATGTCGTTTGAATCAGTTAACGACTTAAATCTCAAATAATGATGGACGGAATGATAATTTCATTTAACAGAAATAAATAACAAGGATATAATAGTACTAATCGTTAACTGTGCTTCGCGCGCGGATATTTAAATATTATTTTAATAATTATTATAAATAAAATCTCTACTTGAATTAAATCAATAATGGTAAATATCAAAATTATTTGTAATAAAAAGAACTATAACATTATTTGCAAATAGCATAAATATTTTTAAGATAAGGCAGATTGCTAGAGAAAACATTCAAATGCCAAATTTGAAGAGATTAACTTTGCTAACCAATATATGATATTCAAACTTATATCTAGTTATTTAATAATTTATATATCTATTACATTTTAATTGATATTAAAATATTGTTTTCAAAAATAAATTATACAATTAAAATATATAGATAAATGAGAGAACAACTTTTAGTTTAAAAAGATAAATAGAATTTCTTTTAAAAGTCATAATTATCTAGTTATTTAATAATTTGTACATATCCATTATTTTTTATTAATATTAAATAGATTTTGAAAATAAATTATCGAATTAATATTATCTATATTTTTTTTAAAAATAAGTCATAATTATCTAGTTATTTAATAATCTGCCTATAAGTGAGGAATTAATTTAATTTTAATAGATATATAAAGTTTTTATTAAAAAAATGAATTCCAAAAGTCTAGTTATGAAAAAAGAAAATAAACCTATAGATATATATATATATATATATATATATATATATATATATATATATATATATATATATATATATATATATAAGCAAAAAAATTTAAAATTATTATTATCTAAATGTAATTATCTTAAAGATAATGGTTAAATAACATAGAAATAATTTAAAATGTTTAAATTCATAATAATTTATCTAATACCTATTAAACTTTAAAAATATATTCAACATCCAATCAAACTACATAAATATAAAATAAAATCTTAAAATTCTTAAAAAACAGAAAAATAGAAAGATGAAAGAAGAGAACATATTGAACATATAGATATTATTAATTTAAATTTAATTTAATTATGTTATACTTTGCTTTATTATTTCTATTTTAATAATTTTTTCATTAATTTGTTACTAAAATTAAGAAATGGATAACAATAGACATAATAAGTATAAATTTTAGGAAACTATAATAATAATTTTTATATTTAATAAAAATATAAGATTGAAATTATAAAAATTAAATATAATAAAGCAACTCGTATCCAAGAACTCATACACTGAACTTGCAAAAATCTGCAGGAACGCGAGTGGATTAGTGCAGACCATTAACAAATCTTGTAAAGCAAGTCAATAAAAGAAAATGATAAAGAGATACTCAAAAAGCATCAGTAATGGTGTGAATTACATGCAAAGCAATGACTGATTGGAAGAACGCGGCAATATTGGTCGGTGTCTTCACCCAAATAGGACCACTAACGCTGCTGAGCAGATATGGTGTTGTCGAATTTCCATAAGCCCACTAACCAATCCAAGTAACAGCAAACAATAACAAATTTCCAAATGTGAATTGAAAGTACAGTGCTTTCATAATGTTATTTACAGTGGGTTGCTTTATTATTGCCTGTATCTCTGGAAGCATTCCTGTGTTGTATGTAAAAATCAGAGAGGACTATTGATCCACCAAGCCAAATTCGGAAGGCCGACAAATGATAAGTTGCAATGGCAAATACAGCACATATAATCCCAGCAATGCTCATACCAAAACTAACTGATTAACTATATTTATATACAAAAATTAATTAATCAAGAAGAGAAGAATAGAGTTTTTTTTGCAACATTGTTATTGCCTTCCGAAACTGATCCAGCCGTAGAGCTTTAGGATTTGCAGCTTTGATGCGCTGTATCTTCTCCCTGAAACCAGCAAATAAGAATATGCATAGTTATAAAAAGAAAATGAGAAATAAAATAAAGAAAATTTATTTATTATAATGATATTCTCTTCTTACCTCATAAATCGATTATAAGCAGATGGAAGTCTTGTTTCTTTTCTTGAATAAATAAATAAACTAGTGCATTACGTTTAAAGAAGTAGAGTTATATTAGGTTTAAAGTTTTAGTTGGATTAGGTTAGATGATTAGATTAGATTATTTAAAAAATTATCAATTATTAATACTATATATTAAATATTAAAATGAAAAAATTGGCCAATCAAAATATAGAAAAGTAAAGAAAAAATTTAAAATTTTCTAAAAAAAAATAAAAATAGAACGTTGGACAAACAGAATGCCTTGAAACTTTTTCTTTGTTTTAATTTTCATATATATAATTTTTAAAATGTAAAATGAAGTGCTTAATTATTCCAAAATATCATTTTTTTTTCTGGCCAAATGTATATTTTAGACCCTGTACTTTTCCAAAAAAAACCCTGTGGCCTCTAATACTTTATGGGGATCCTGTAAGGTACCTGTAATTTTTTTTTTCGTATTTAATAGACACCTCGCCTGGGCAAACGAAGCGCGTCAAGTCACATTATTTTACTTGTCAAAAATGTAATGTCGTGTCAGAGAAAGAGCTACACATCATACGCCACATCATATAATATGGTTTCTTTAACTCCAATGTAGACTTTTCAATTTTTAGTTTTTTGTTTTTATTTGCAAACAACCAAAGCATTAGCCAAGAAAGAAAAAGCTTGGAGAAAATAAATCCCTAAACAAAAATGTGTGTGTTTTGTATTTGGGTGATTTGCTAGAAAGCATTTGGGTTAAATGTTCCATTTTTTTAGCATTGTAATTCACGATGGCGGAGAAAAAGATAAATATTTTATGGATTCACAAGAGCATTTTGAAAATATACCCCAAAAGGTATACATTGGTGGAAGGAGAACCGTAGAACCATCTATTGACCCTGACGTATGCTCTATCATTAAGTGTTGTGCTAAAGCACTTGAGCTAGGGTCTATTAATGTGACAGGATTCTTCCACAGATGGCTGGTGGCAAATGAGATTGAGATTTTTACTACCCAAGACACTAATAGAAACCTAACATTAGAGATTTATTTTGAGCATGGAGTTGATGTTGCTGAAGTTATGGAGGAAGGTGCAGGTTTAATAGAGGGTATTAATGAGGGGAGTGAAAATGAGGGAGTGGGTGAAAGGAGTAAAAATGAGACATGGATAACATGGAAAATGCTTTTAATGAAAGTGTCAACCTGTCAGGGGGTAATGTGCAAGGGTGATAGCAAAGTAATGTCAGATCCTGAGTTGTAGTGACAGGAGACATTAGTCTCAAGCCACTAGGTCTCAAATGGAAAGGAAAAAATGCAACAAGACAATTAACTCAACAGAGGGCAACCACATAGTTCATGATGCAACAATCAAGAGAGGCAACCATGTTTGCTGGGTATACAAGTCAGAGTAGTCAAGCATCACAGACCAGCAACATTTCCACACAAGGCAATGGAAATGCATGAAAAATCAATCTGCTTGTAATGAGATACTAGTGAATTTAGGATATTGTGAATGTTTTTGGCAATGATAGGACAAATGCAAACAATTAGCTTTTTGTTGTGTTATATTTTGTGGATCTTGACAATGTATTTAGTTAGCCTGAGATTTACTTGTTTTCTTAGCATATTAGAACAAACTATGTCATCAACATTTCAGATCCAAATAAATCTCAGTGTGTTATTTTTGAACTATGTCTCAGTTTCTTATTATCACTGCCTAAGTCTAATTCAATTATGCAAATGTTGATATATTGGGAATGAAATAACAGGAAACGTGGACCAAATTTTCATTCCAAAATTACCAAGTTACAAAAGAAGAAGGTTTTTGAACACACCTCCAGCAATTACATTACACTTTCCAATCAACCACATTACAATTGCAACAATCTAAATACACCTAAACCATTGCCCTATTTTCCTAAATACAAATCCCCTAAACAATGACCCTAAATACAACCATACAACCAATACAAACACATAAAACAAAAATAGCCAACATAAGCTTCTTCAATTTTTCCTTAAATTTTTACTGTTTTCCTCATAATCCTTAATCCTCTTCAACAATTTAAGAATTACATGTTGCACATGCTCTGACATTGGGGGATCCAAACATTGAAAGAAATTGCAAGCTCCCCTTTTCTGAAATTTCCCATTAAATGAAAAAACAAAAACCCATCAACAACCTCGTTCAAATAATCAGTTGTAAATCATCAAGAAATTACAAAATTAACTCAACAATTAGAATATACCCACCCCATACTATCTACAACCGAAAAACCTCCTCCCTTGGTTGGCTTAGTGAAAGAGACCTTCAGCACCGTTGTTAGACCACGGTAGCAACTTGGGATAATGAAATCAAGCAGAGTATCCATTTCGATTTCCTTTGAATTGTATAAATCACCCAGTTATGATGATAAAAAATGTATGAACCCTAAATTGGAGAGCTGAGAGTAACGTTTTAGTTAAAAGAGTGACAATGGATGAGAGGTTAGCTTAATTTCTCTTTCCATGGCAAGGTGGTCAAGGCTTCACTCTCTTCACATTCACGTGGATACTCACGTATATGGCAAGGTAATCTATTAAATATGAAAAAAAAATTACAAATACCTTATAGGACCCCTGCAAAGTATAAGATGCCACATAAATTTTTTGGTAAATTACAGGGTTCAAAATATGCATTTGGCCTATTTTTCCCTTTGTGAAGCATGCACAGTACATTCCATAGGAATAGTGGTTCAAAAATCTAGCAACAACTGTTCCCTTGTGTGTTGAGGTTGAAAACAAAAAAAAGAAAAAAAATACTGAAAAACCCTCTCGGATATAAGATTACGAAAAGACCTCCACAAGTCAACACGAAGCAACCATAGTCAAGAAAAGAATAAAAGAAGCAACACCGACGGAAACGGTTCAGCCACCGGGAGACTCGATCTCTCCCGTTCTCTGTCTATTTCTAGGGTTCAAAAAGCTGAAAATGGAACAAGAAACGGGCTTGTCAAAATCGGTGGCAGTCGTAGCCTGTGCGTCCATGACTTTCTTTTATGTGGCAATTCTCCATGCTCCCACTTTGATCTTACGGCTTCCTCCTCCTTCCTCTCTCAAGCAATTTTTAATCCGACGGTTCATCTGCGCTGCCATTTGTTCAATAGTGTCCGTTATTTTCTGTGCTCTTATCCTTCCTGTAAGCTTCTCTTACCCTGCTTCAATTTCCTATCTTCACACTTCCATCTTTCTTCCTAATTAAAAGTTGTGAAATATGAATCCTATTGAAGTTATTATGTATTTATAGTTAATATAAAAATTCTAGAGAAATACTGATCTTATAACCTTGATTGACTATGCTTAATGGAGCCAGATAAGAAGATTGGAAGCTTCTCTTTTGTTTGGCATTTATGGCATCCGGTTGGACCATATTGTGAGTATCATGATAATAACATACAGCGTCTTTTTTTTTTTTTTTTGGAATCAGATGTGTTGTGTTATGACTTATGACTCTAGTATGAGAATTTTTCTTTTTTTTTTTTTTTTTTTTTTTTTTTTTTTTTTTTTGGCATATGGTAATTATTGCTTTTATATTCTTGTATCGTCTGCAGATATTGGAAAAGGGTGACTGATTGCTAAATTTGCATGTTGAAATGCAATTTTATGTATGAAACAGTGGCAAGCTGTGGCCTTTCCTCTTTCCTTGACTTCATTAATGTACGCTGGATCTTTTTTGGACAAATTGTTGATGCTGGTGGATTCATGGAAGGAAGATATGAATGAGGGTGGTGGAGGCTTTTCATTTGATAGTATCAAACATCTCCTGCAAAATTTCGTTGTTTGGATGTCTTCAACGGCTTCCAATGTTATGGCTTGGCGTAATTTTGTGGTGGTCAGTTTCTTTACTATTCTAGACTTATTTTTTACTTCAAGATTGTGTGGACGTGCACATGAGAAAAATTTGCACATAGTGAGAGACTGGCTTGAATATATTGTGTTAATTTTTCACAAATATTGCATGAAAAGGTGGTTGGAAATTGGAACTCCATTTCATGCACTAAAATATTGAGGAATTGATTGCGTGCAATCTATTTCTAAAGTGTTCCAAGTTCTGAAATAAGTCTTCATTCCTAAAAATGCCTGTTTTCTGTATTGATATTTAATCCCATTGTACAAGTCATTGTAATTAAAAATGATAAGGAATTACTTTTCATGGGCTATTTACTAAAATTGGTTATATGTGTTTTTGCATCATCATTTAATGTTTTTTGTTCATTTTTTAGTTAATGGTTTAAAATGGAAAGTATAAAGTTCTCCTTTAAATCAATCCTCGACTCTTGCTGTTCAGGCTCCATTAACAGAGGAATTGGTGTTTAGAGCATGTATGATATCTTTACTTCTATGTGGAGGATTCAAGATCTACAGTGTCATTTTTCTCTGTCCTATTCTTTTTAGCTTGGGTAAGTTGATTGATATGGGCTTATGAATGTGTATTTGCTGTATATGTTCTTTCTCATCTATGTTTACATTTCTGCCTGAAAACTTGCTGGAAAATAATTTTGGTTTATTTGTTAAGAGCACAGTTCTCAATCTTACATTCACTTCCGGTCTTAAAACTTTTGGTTTCTTCTTATGATGCATGGATTGAGCATTTTATTGGTAGTTATATGCCCCAGTAGATGCTAAGGTGAATTTTATGCCAGGAAATATTACTTACTGTTATCATTATTTGCAGCACATTTAAACCATTGGATGGAGATCTATGTTAGGCATAACTACAGCATGCTTAAGGCCTCCATGGTTGTAGGTAAATTCTGCTTATTATGCTTTGACTTTTAAAAACTTGCTCTGAGAAATTGGCATTATTTTATTCTACAAGTATGTCTTGCTTGTCTTTCCAAATTATTGACTCAATTTTTTGGGAGAACATTATAGATTAAAGATCTTTCTAGTTGTCATGTCAATTCATGAACAAGTGGATTTTTTACGCATGGTGTCAGGTCTTCAACTTGGCTACACAGTAATCTTTGGTTCATATGCTTCTTTTCTTTTCATCCGAACAGGTAAGCCATTGCTTCTTAGTAGTTGATACATCTATTTTACTATGTCTGTAACTATGGTTCCTCTTTTGGTGTCAAATAGATGCTTGCTGGATAGACATGCTTATAATGCTATATTTGGTCTGGGTAAATAAAAAACACACTGAAGCTTGCATCCACAATGTCGTTTGGTTAGTCTGTAACGTGTAATGGATTAAATTCTCTTGCAAAGTCTTGCATTCTTTTTGTTGCCAGCACCGACATAGTATTCCTAGTTACTCCACAAGATTTTAGAATTATATATGCTCAATGACAGAATATTTCAGGCTAAGAGTTCTGATAAGACTTTACATACAATAGAAAATGCAAGATAGCAATTAGGACTGTAGTCATGGCTTCAGTAATCCTGGGTTTCTTATTTTGAATACCTTTAATAGAATAGTTCTTATATTCTCCTTTGTTATGGGGTTGCTTATTCTGTCTTTGTGATTCAATAGATTGAAATGTATCATTGCAGGACATCTTCTAGCTCCATTAAGTGCTCATATATTTTGCAATTTTATGGGATTGCCTGTGCTGTTTGGAAGGAAGAAAGGTATGTCATAAAGTTGCAAATAAAAATTAATGCTTCCTTAGATATTGATGACAGATATTCAGAAGGCAATATTGCCAGAGTGGCAATTGACATGGCAAGAGCGAGATTTTTCGGAACTTCTTTCCTAATTCAGTTGTTCTACTTTTCTTTGTTCCTTTTCATTTAATTTCAAAAAAATGTCGACTCTCTTAAAAATCTGATGAAAAAGGTATCCAAAATAACAAAAAAGTAACTCCAGAACAGAAACCTAAGATAACTTTACTTCACGTTGTGTTAAATTGACTTCAGCACATTCAGGTTGTGAGTTTCCTGGTTTTTTTTATAACTCTACTTAAGTTTGGAGAGAACCAAATAGAAGATCTAAAAATGAAGAAAGCAATTAGAATTTGATCAAATCCAAACCCTCGTTTCTGCAGAGTAGGATCGTGTTAGATTTTAAGTAATGAACTAGCTATATATTGGAAGGTAGGTAGTCTTCATCAAAACAATATTTTTGGGGCTTAACCATCAAATATATCCCAAACTTTGCGGGTTGTAACAATTACACCCTAAAACGAACTTAATCCCTTAGGCACGCCAATTGCATAGTTATGTGAAAATTGAACCTCAATTTTAATGTCAAATTTTGACCAGATTAAAATTGGGGTTCAATTTTTTTAAAAAATATGCAATTGGGGTGCCTCAGGGGTTAGGTTCGTTTTAGGGTGTTATCGTTACGACCTGCAAAGTTTAGGGTATATTTGTTAGCCATATTTTTTGCCTAAATTTGGAAAAGACAAAATAAAAAAGCAAAAATCAATTTTTATCTGGTGATAGGAATTTTCAGTTGTGTAGATTGACCAAAGAATCTGGTGATACTGATGTGAACTTTGAGGTTTTGAGGTCCTGAGCAGCTAATGTCAATTTGAAAAAAACCTGAATTAGTGGTTTAGAGAAAACTGTGCTTTGTTTCCTTGAATTCCTACTATGATAATATTGGACCTTGTTTCAAACTTTGGATTCGAGGCAGATTTAGTTAAAATGGCCTTGTATGAATCCATCAAATATCAAAACCACCTTTTGCTTTTTTTCTGCAATGGTGCATGGTTGCATATTTGTTGTTTACATTTCCATTTCTTGCCTAAACCCTGTGATATTGTTTTATGATCTGTTTGTTCTTGAGCTAAATAGATTTGATTATTTCTCCTAGTTAAATTCTTTGAACTTCATCCATCACCTATTTATTGTATAGAATTTGACCTGCATATTGTCACTATTTCAGGGATGGTGACTCTGGCATTTGTAGCTGGAGTAGTAACTTTCAGTTGGCTTCTTTTTCCAGTTACGAGTCCTGATTTGTACAATGACCAAACAAATAATTGTAGATGTTGGCATGGGTATTGTTCCTGGAATTAAACCTGTGACATCTTGAAGGTGAAGAGACACTACTAATTTCATGTGCTATATTTTTTGCGCTGCCATGATGTTTATTATGCTTATTCCATAGTTTTTAAGTTTGAGACTTTCGATATTTGCGAGATTGAAACTGTCCCAATTGGATTATCGCAGACAAAAACATGACTTCTATCAGTGACAGACTTTGAACATGTAGTATCAGATTGTGTCATTTTGCAGATGATGTTCTATGGAAAAGGCAAAGAACCTGCTGTTGTAAGCCTGTATCGTAGTAGTGTATTTGCTTAGACTGATTTTCTTTCCTTTTTTTTTTAATTTATTTTTTTTCTCCTGATGAGCCACGTGGACTGTGTCTAACTGATTGTTGGAAGTAACCTTAACCAATATCTGAATATGCTGTACTCAAGCACGCTGAATCATTCTACTCCATTCTATAGCATGCCTTCACCAGCATCGTTCACTGTGGCACGAGTTGGATTTCAGTAAACGCGAGGTGATAAGAAACTTTTTAGCCACTTTTTAACGTTCATACGGATTCATCTTGGTTCGGGTTCTACCTGCTTTAATTTTCTTAAAACAAATTTATGTATATTTTTTTTGTTTTTAAATGTATATTTATACAATAAATTAAGACTCCGTTTGTTTGTATAAAATAATTTACAGAAAAGTATTTTTCATAATTTTTCAATATTTGGAACATTAAAAGAAAATAAGTCAAGGGAATTAAGGTGTTGATCAATGGAAAATAAGTTAGCAATTAAGGAAAATAACTTATCTAGAAAAACATTTTCCTAACTTTATTCATAATCCAAAATTAGTCTTTTTGATCCACCAAGGAACATTTCATCTGTTGAAGAGTGCAATTGTGGGCTCGCTCTCTTTTGGAAGCATAAAAAATGTGTCAATTGGCTTTTTTTTTTTTTTTTTTTTTTTAAGAAATGTTTAAAATATATTTTACATGATATTTTACTTTTAAATAATCATTAAATTATTTTAACAATGTATTTAAATCATACCATTTAAAATATATAATTTAGCAATATATTTTAAAGTAATTGTAGTATTTATATATTATTAAATTATCTTTAATGTAGATTGCTTATTAATTATGAATAATGTAATAGGTGTAAACACATTATTTATATAATGAAAAATTAAAATTTTTAATGCTATATCAAATGTTATTTTCCAAGAATGTTTTATGTAAAACCAAACATGGAGTAGCTCTACTTTTTGAATAACATTCACCAAAGCAACGATAAACTTTATGGTGGAAAAGACTCGAACTCAAAACTTTCTACTCCCTACATTTTCTATAAAAGGTAGGAACACTATTTAAACCACATCTGATTGGCTTAACTGAATAATTTTTTAATCTTATACCTAATTATATATATATATATATATATATATATATATATATATATATATATATAATCCTGAAATAAAAAAAAAATCTTCAAACAACTTATTTGGCATCCCTTCTTTAAGTATTTCTATTTTTCTCTTTTTTTTATATAAATTTTCTCATTTCTAATTAATTTTTAAACATTTCTAAAATATACGATATCTAAAATTTTAAATATTTAATACTTTAAAATTTTTTGAATTTCGCAATTAAAACTTTTAAAATTTTTGAATTCCTTTTTCTTATTTGTATCTATCTACATGTACCTATATCTATCTATATATACTTCGGTTAATGATTTTTTTTCAAAGTGGTTTTCTCTTTTTTCTTTTATTGCTTTTCAATTCTCTGAATTTTGATTATTACTTTATTTATTTATTTCTTTATATATATGTTTGTTCAATTCAGATATGTTATTGCATTCTTCTTCGATTCGATTGAGATAATGTTAACTTTTTGATTTCATTTTTTATTTTTTTCTTTTTAAGATTTTTTAACTTTTTGTGTAATTTTTTATGGTATCCTTTTTTTTCTTTTTTTGCATCACATAACATTTCTCGTCTTTAATCTTATTTCTTTAATAATATTTTATTTGTTATGTAACAATTGTATGTGCAAGTGTAGGTATGAAAACTATCATGTTGATGAAGATGGAGGCGAAGAAAAAGTTAACTGCAAATCCATTTATGTATTTTTTAAATATTTATTATATTTTTAGCAAATTGTGGAAAATTGTAAATTTTAAATTTTTTTTATTCATTGCTTCATATTCATACATATATATATATGTAAATTTTTAATTATTTATAATTATTTTGATTCATGTGTTATATTATATTAATTTTTTTGTTCTCCATTATTGAGTTAGTATATTGCATATAATTCAAGTATTTCATATTAAAATTGGAGATGGGAATATAAGTATAATCTATACTTATTATTTATTTATTTATTTATTATTATTATTACTATTATATTATTATTTTACCATTTAAATCAAATAGTAAATATCATTATTATTGAAGTTTTATATATAGAGCAAAATGAACATTTACATTATTTAAAAGGGAAAAAGGAAAGAAAAATTAAATTCAATAAACATATTTAAAATAACAAAGAGATCTTATAAATTAAAAAATAAATATATTTAATAAATTAAACAAAGAATTGAGAATATATTATTATTATTTATAATTAAAATAAGATTTTTATCTAAATTTTAATTATCTAAATATGAAAAAATTATATCTAATAATTATATTTTAAAAATTAATATTCATTTACAATAAATATCTATATTTATATTTCAATTTTGAATTTGTAATTTTTTTTATTATATCACTTAAGATATTTTTTTACAGTTTAAAAATTATTATTTATTTAAAATAATTAACAGTTTTTATATTTATATTTAAATATTTGAATTTCTTTTTGTTTTATGTTGGATTTTTTTTTTGTGTTCTTTTATTTATATTGATTATTTATGTTTTTTTTTTTTTTTGAAGATGATCTATTTTTACATCTATATATCTTTCAAATTTAGAATTTTGCAAAAAATTTTAACTAATATTTATGTCTTTTATATTGTATGTATTTACCCTATTTTAGTTTTTAATATACTTTTTATAATTTTTTTTTTCATTTCCCTAAAGTTGTAGGATTCTTTTATAAATATTTATTTTTATATATTCAATAAAAAATAACCTCTAATATTATATACAATAACAAAGTAACAATCAATCCATGCAATTGTTGGGTTTTTAGGGAAGAAAAAATGAAAGTGCATAAGATGATTAACAATGTTTAGCATTTCACTGAATTAACCATAATGCAGATTTTCTGCATAAAATTTGATATTTTTGTTCTCAGGATTAATTCACTTGTAAGCCTATAAATATTTTTAGGAGTATTTTTAGGTCGGTCTTAATTCACTTGTAAGCCTATAAATATGCATAGCTTTTTGTTAATTCAATGAAGTGCTAAACATTGTTAATCATCTTGTGCATTTCCATTTTTCCTTCCCTAAAAATCTAACAATTTTGGTATTAGAGAGGTGCTTCAAATGCTAGATTAAAAATTTTAATTGTTAATTATTGTAATAAAAAATATTATGTTTGAATTAAGAGGGAATGTTAGGATTAATTCAAAATAATATTATTAAAAATATTTTGAGATTTTAATTTTAGTTAGTGTGGATTTTCTGCATAGAGTTTGATGTTGTTTTTATTATGATTAATGATTTTTAGAAGTATTTTTAGGTCTTACTTGATTCACTTGTAAGCCTATAAATAGATATATCCTTTTGTTAATTCAATGAAGTGCTAAATATTGTTAATCATCTTCTGCATTTTCATTTCTCCTTCCCTAAAAATCCAACTTTTTTGCTACCAGAGCCTATCCCTTTGGGCCAAAAAAAAAAAAAAAATACAATGGCCACAAACACTATTCCATTTTCTTCCCCACCAATTTTTGTTGGTAAAAATTATCAGCTATGGGTTGTTAAAATGAAAGTTTATTTACAAGCTTATGACTTATGGGAGCACGTTGACAAAGAAAAAGAAATCCCTCCATTGCCATCCAACCCAACTATGGTTCAAATTAAGAACATAATGAAGAAAAAGCCACAAAATTTAAAGCAAAACCTGCCTTCACTCTTCTGTTTCGGACATAATTTTCACAAGTATTATGACATGTGAAACAACAAAGGAGATATGAGACTCATCAAAAAATGAGCATCAAGGCAACGAGGAAACGAAATTGATGCAAGTTTTGAATCTCAAAAGAGAATTTGAGATGCAAAAAATGAAAATATCTGAATGTGTCAGAGAATATGTTAACAATCTCATGTCCATTATTAACAAAATTAGATTACTTGGTGAGGAATTTCTTGAAAGAAGGGTGGTTGAAAAAAAAATTCTTTTTTGAGTATTGGAGAGATGTGCTTCAAGAGAACATTGGAGAGATGTGCTCCAAAAAAAAAAAAAGTGATAATAGGTGCATCAATATTTGAAGAGAAGTACTTCAAAAAAAAAAAAAACAATTAAAATTCATTTGCTAGTTTGATGAGAAGTGCATCAATATTTGGTGAGAAGTGCATCAAAATGATGAGTTGGAGAGAGGTGCTTCGAATGCTAGATTAAAAATTTTAATTGTTAATTATTGTAATAAAAAAAATATTATATTTGAATTAAGAGGGAATGTTAGGATTAATTCAAAATAATATTATTAAAAATATTTTAAGATTTCAATTTTAGTTAGTGCAGATTTTGTGCATAAATTTGATGATTTTGTTATTAGGAGTATTTTTAGGTCTTACTTGATTCACTTGTAAGCCTATAAATAGTCATATCCTTTTATTAATTCAATGAAATGCTAAACATTGTTAATCATCTTGTACAACGCGTTGGCTTCCTCCTAGTTAGATATATACAATTGGCAGGTCGATGTTTGTAACATCCCTTCTCGGTCCATCCGTAAACCCGAATGAACCGAACCGAGACGCTACAAACTGGTTGACTGTATGGCCTGACATGCTGAAATCATAATGTATATTTACAAAAATAATGTAATTTATATTTACAAAACATGGTACTAGTTTACAAAATGGAATGGGCCCAACTGTGTGCCCTGTACATGCCATAAAAAGGAGAGACAAAAGGTACACATTAAAAGGAGTAGCTACCCTGAAGACGAGTCTTCTAGATGAACTGCAGCAGTTGTAAGCTAACTCTCTACGGTCCAAACTCAGAACCTGCGAGTTAAACAGGTAACTCGCTGAGCAAATAAAGCTCAGTGGATATCTCAACATATAAAGAGACAATTAAGCACATACATAGATAGAAATAAGCATGTAACTGCATATGAATAATTAAACATATAAGCACATATAGCATGATCCTTTCATTATACCTTGATTATCTTTTGTACTGTTTGTAATACTGTATGATTCATGAAATGTTATGTCAAGATATCTGAATGGCTCCATAAGGTTATAGTGAAACCGAAGTGATAAGAAAAACTGTATGAAACTGGATGAATACTGTATGCTTGGCTGCTATGGCCCATATATAATCATATCCACTCAACGGCCTGTAGCCGGAGTACCAAACTGTATGAGGTGCAGATCTGCTATCCTATGTCGCGACATAGCCTTATCTACATGGTTTCTACCTAACCTCAATGGAGCATAATGTTGGTATGTCAAATAATATCACACAACATCATAATAATAGCTCATAACTTCATAAATCATAATGTTGATTTGATTTCACATCATTTGCATGCTTGAATGTTGTTTTGATACATGTTCTCATGTTGTATTTTGATGTTAAAATGATTGGAGGCATATAAGTGAAGCAAAGGAATACAATTGCATTGAAAATGAAATCCAAAAGTGCATGAAAGCACAAGTCGCGAGCGCGCCTTGCAAGGTCGCGAGCGCGAGATGCACAAATGAAGGTCAGTGTGTTATCGGGTGAAAGTCGCGAGCGCGTACTTGAAAGTCGCAAGCGCGTAGAGTGCAAAATGAGAGACAGTGAGTTCCCAGGCCAAATTCGCGAGCGCGCGATGAAGGTCGCGAGCGCTTACAGGCCAAGGGCCAAGTACCGGAGCGCGCACTTGAAAGTCGCGAGCGCGAGAAGTGCCAAATGAGAGTCAGAGAGGTTGCGAGCACAAGTCGCGAGCGCGCACTTGAAAGTCGCGAGCGCGAGATGTGCCAAATGAGAGTCAGAGAGGTTGCGAGCACAAGTCGCGAGCGCGCACTTGAAAGTCGCGAGCGCGAGATGTGCCAAATAAGAGTCAGAGAGTTTCAGGTGAAAGTCGCGAGCGCGCAGTGCAAATTCGCGAGCGCGAGGAGGCAACGCGAACTGGCCATGCAATTCGCGCGCGCGCATCGCGTTTTTCAGCCTGCACCATCTGTACTCTTTTGGTCATATCTCTCAATATACAACTCCGATTTGGATGATTCAAAAACCCATGTAAAGCTAACACATAGAGGAACAAATAACTCTTCTATGACACTTCCTAATTCCATCATTAAATGGGGTCAAAATCAATATGAAGTTACTGGTAAAATTTCCAGTACCAGTAACTCCCCTGTTTTCTCACCATTACCAGTCCTCCCACTCAACATAAAGCAATATTGTCTCACAAGCAACACACCACACAAATTCTCATGCAAAGAAAGTGGAAAATGACAAGAGATATCAAACCTTTACTCCAAAAAGCTTGAGTTCTTCTTTAGCTTCTTTTTTCTACAATCTTTGAACTCCCTTCACCTATAAATAAGAATTCTTATAACTTATCTACAATATAGCTCACTTAGAGGTTGAATAATATAAAGCTTCAAGAAATTTTACTTACTTGGAGAAAATTGAGGTTGGCTTAAACTACTATGAAAATGGATGGAGAAAGGAAGAAAGGAAGAAGATGAAGATAAGGATGAAAAATGGGAAAGTGAAGTGATAATCACGGGTAGGCCATCAAAAATAAAGGGATTTTATGTAAAACTTACTAAATGGTACCTCAATTAGAAAAAGGCTACAACTTAATACCCAAGCTTGATTTTTTTTTTTTTTTTTGCAAGTCAATCCTCACCCATATGCTTTGATCTTTTCTCTCAATCAAGTAACTCCACTAATAAACCCACTCTACCCCAACCGGGTTTGGTTCAACTCGACTCGACTCGACTCGACTCTATGCTAAGACTCGACTCGGAAGGATGTCACAATGTTACTGTTGTGGTAACAGTAAATTTCCCACTTAGCCTTTTAGTTATTTATTAATTACATTTTCATCCTATAATGTTTTCTTAATCCTTTTATTATTCTTCAATTGCATGTTTGCCACAATAGTATTTTACTCACTTAATCTTTTTATAATTATCTAATTAGATTTTTATCGAATATAATTTTTTCACGTAACTTTTTTTAGTATTCTTTAATTATATTCTTGCCATAACTTAAATAATTATTCATTTAAAATTTCTTAAATTAATTTTTTAATTTATATAAGCAAAACTTAATGTGATTTTTTTCATTGCATTTTTTTAAAAGCATAATTATTATTATGAAATATAAGAAATAGAGAGTATATATAGAAATATAATAGATAAAATAAGAGAGAGTAGAGAGAAATTGATTTTGTATTAGGATCTTAGTTACTCAATCCATAGGAGTACATAACTAATTATAGGATACAAAAAGTAATCTTTAAAAGACATAACCTTACACTAAAGGATATAACACTTTATTCCAAATGACATAACTTTTGGAGAAATAAATAATTCTCTAATAAATTTTTAATGGACATCCATTATATTATATAGTTTTATAACACTCTCCCTTGGATGTCCATTATGTAGTGAATACGCCTTATTAAAACCTTACTAGGAAAGAATCCAGCGAAAAAAAATCTTAATAAAGGAAAAAGAGTATTGTATTTTTTGTGTCTTAAAAATTTACTTCTTTCCCTTATGAAGGTCTGCTTTTAGAACATTAAGCTGATGCATACCTATCTTTTATACCATTTTCTTGAATGTTGAAGTTGGTAGAGACTTGGTAAATAAACCTGCCATATTATCATTTAAACGAATCTGTTGTACATTAATATCACCATTCTTCTAAAGATCATATGTGAAAAAGAACTTTGGTCATGCATGTTTGGTTCTATCTCCCTTATTGAATCCTCCTTTTAACTAGGTTACGCAAGCTGCATTATCTTCATATAACACTGTGAATATATTTTTGCAAGATAAACCACATTTTTCGCGAATAAAATGAATCATACATCTCAGCCAAATGCATTCTCGACTTGCTTCATGAATAGCTATTATTTCTGCATGATTTGAGGAAGTAGCAGTTATAGATTGTTTTGTAGATCGCGATGATATAGCTGTACCTCCACAAGTAAATAAATAGCCTGTTTGAGATCCTATACTGTGTGGAGCAGATAAATACCCTGCGTCTCCATAATCAATTAAATCAGGACTAAATTCATTGGAATAAAATAAACCCATATCAATTGTCCCTTTCAAATATCTCAAGATATACTTGATCCCATTCCAATGCCTCCGAGTAGGAGTAGAACTATATCTTGCAAGTAAAATTAACAAAAATTGCTACATCTGGTCTTATAGTATTGGCAAGATACATAAGTGCACCAATTGCACTTAGATATGGTACTTGAGGACCAAGAAGTTTCTCGTTCTTTTCTGCAGGTCACAATGGATCTTTATTTACATCAAGTGATTGAACAACCATTGGATTGCTTTATGGAGGAGCTTTATCCATACAAAATCATTTTAAAATCTTTTCTGTATAGGCAGATTGATGAATTAAAATTCCTTTTGGTAAATGCTCAATTTGTAAATCGAGATAAAATTTTGTCTTCCCTAGGTATTTCATTTCAAATTCTTTCTTTAAATACTTAACTGCATTTTAGAGCTCTACTAAAGTTCCGATAAGATTTATATCATCAACATATACAGTAATAACAACAATTTCAGATGTTGATCTTTTAATAAAAACACATGGACAAATTAGGTCATTTATATAACCTTCCTTTACCAGATATGTATTGTGGCGATTGTACCACATGCGCCAGATTGCTTTAATCCATACAAAAACCTTTGTAATTTGATTGAATATAATCCTCTGGAATTTGACTTATATGCTTTAGGCATTTTAAATCATTCAAGAATTTTCATATAAATGTCATTATCAAGTGAGCCATATAGATAGGTTGTAACCACATCCATTAAATGCATTTCAAGTTTTTCATGCACGGTTAAATTGATAAGGTATCGAAAAGTAATTGCATCCATAACAGGAGAATATGTTTCTTCATAATCAATACCAGGTATTTGCGAAAATCCTTGTGTCGCAAAGCGTGCTTTATACCTTGTAATTTCATTATGTTCATTTCGCTTACGTACAAAGAACCATTTGTATCTGATCGATTTCATACTCTTTGGTGTCTGGACTATTGGTCCAAAGACTTCACGTTTGGCGAGTAAATTTAATTCAAATTGAATTGCATCCTTCCATTCTAACCAATCATGCCTTTGTTGATATTCTTTAACAGACTACGGTTCAATATCTTTACTATCTTTCATGACATCAAGTGCAACATTATAAGCAAAACATCATCAATTACTGTTGTCGCTTGATTTAGATTGCTTCTTGTACTGACAAAACTTATTGATTTTTCCTCATTTTCGTGATGTTCATGTAAATGATTTTCTTCAAGAATATCATCATGAACAATCATATCTTGATCCATTTCATTTGACTCTTCAAATAGTGCTAGGATTATTTAATGTTTTCTTCCTTCTAGATTTTTGTCTTTAGAGCCCAATGGTCTACCATGCTTCTGGTGTACATTAGATTCACTAGCAATAGCGCTAGTGGATGGTCCTGCAGGGACATAAATTCGAATGGAAACATTAGCAGCTGGAATATATGATTTGGTTATTCATTTCAAATCAGTAAATGCGTCTGGCATTTGATTTGCTATTCTTTGCAAATTGATGATCTTTTCAACCTCTTGCTCACATATAGCTGCACGAGGATCAATATAATATAAAGATGAAACTTTCCATTCAAGTTTCCTTTTTATTTCCTTTTTCTCTCCCATTAAATCTAGAAAATTGTTTCATCAAATTGACAGTTAGCAAAACGAGCTGTAAATAAATCTCCTGCCAATGGTTCGATGTAACGAATAATAGAGGGTGATTCATACCCAACATATATTCCTAACCTTCTATGAGGACCCATTTTGGTACATTGTGGTGATGCTATTGGCACATATACAACACACCCAAAAATTTTTAAATGAGAGATATTCGGTTCATGATCAAAAGCCAATTGTAATGGGGAGAATTGATGATAATTTGTTGGCTTAAGACGAACAAGTACTGCTGCATAAAAAATAGCATGGCCCCGAACAGAAGTTGGTATTTTTGTTCTCATAAGCAATGGTCTTGCAATCAATCGGAGACATCTAATAAATGACTTTGCTAGGCCGTTTTATGTATGAACATGTGCTACAGGATGTTCAATAGTTATTCTAATTGATAAATAATATTCATTAAAAGCATGAGATGAGAATTCTATAGCATTATCAAGGCGAATAGATTTAATTGGATGATCTGGAAACTGAGCCCATAATCGAATTATTTGTGCAAGTAATCTCATAAATGCCAGGTTGCGAGATGATAATAAGCACACATGAGACCATCTTGAAGATGCATCTATTAGGACCATAAAATATCTAAATTGTCCACTAGGTGGATGTATAGGTCACAAATATCCCCATGGATGCGTTCTAAAAATGCAGGTGATTCATTTCCAACCTTGGTTGGTGATGGTCTAATAATTAATTTGCCTTGATAACAAGCAACACAAGAAAAATCATCATTTGTAATAATGTTTTGGTTAATTAAGGGATGAGCATATAAATTATTAATTATTATTCTCATCATTATGGATCTAGGATGTCCTAATCGATTATGCTAATGTATGAAAATATTTAGATCAGTAAACTTCCGGTTTACTGTAGAATGTGTCTCAATTGCACTAATTTTTGTATAGTACAAGCTAGATGATAAAGTTGGTAGTTTTTCCAATACATATTTCTTTCCTGAGACATTACCAGTAATGCAAAGATATTCGATATTCATTTTATTTATTGTCTCAATATGGTATCCATTTTTGCGGAAACTTAGTAAAGTTTTGCGAGATTAGATTTGGAAGAAAACAATGCATTACGTATAACAAATTTTGTTCCCTCAGGTAGAAATACGGTGGCTCTTTCGGAGCCTTCAATTAAATTTGTACTACCAGATACTGTATTAACACTTGCTTTTTCCATAAGCAAATGAGAAAAATATTTTCTATTTTTCAATATAGTATGCATAGTTGTGCTATCAATTAGACACATCTCTTCATCATTGAATTTTAATTCAAACGAAAATTTTGGAACATCCATACTATCTTCAAAGAAAAGATGATACACAATGTTAGAAATATATGAAGTAAAAATGTATATGAAATTTAACATAATAAAATAAAACATACAACATTTTTTATATTATATGATAAAGAGTAAAAATTTAAGAAATTATTTGACAATAATTACATAAAGTTAAACACACATAGAAGCATTTAGATAATTAACTAGCAATTTTATCACCAATCAAATTATCAATCCTGCCCTCAGGGTGTTCGAAAAAATCTACCACATCCAGATGAGTTATGTTAAATCTCAGCATCATTAGCATCTAAAACAAAATTTGTTTCTGCTTCTTTGTCTTTCCTTTTTAATGATGCTTGATAAAGATCAATTAAATGTTTTGGTGTATGACAGGTATGAGACTAGTGCCCCTTCTCACCATATCTAAAGTATAAGTCCTTGGAATTTTTAAATGACATTATTTCTTGTTTCTCATCTTTCTTTTTCTACTTTTGGTGGTGAGAATTTGATGAAGTACGGGTACGATCATTACGATTATAATATATATTTCTTTCTTGACCACGACCACGATTGGGACCATGACCTTTTTCATATTTAGAGTAGTAAGCAAAAACCTCATTCGCTTTAGGGAATGGGGTAAAGCCAGTTGGTCAACTTTCATGATTTTTCATTAATAATTTATTATTTTGTTCAGCCATAAGAAGGCATGAAATCAGTTCAGAAGATTTTTGAAAGCCTTTCTCTCGATATTGTTGCTGTAGGAGCAAATTCGAGGCGTGAAAAGTGGAGAACGTTTTCTCCAACATATCTTTATTAGTAATATTTTCTCCGTACAGTTTTAATTGTGAAGTTATTCTAAACATAGAAGAATTATACTCACTGATTGTTTTGAAATCTTGTAGCCTCAAGTGCATCCAATCATACCTTGCGTTTGGAAGAACAACCATTTTTTGATGATCATACCTTTCTTTTAGATTATTCCACAAGATAAGAGGATCCTTAACAGTTAGATATTCAATTTTCAATCCTTCATCGAGGTGGAGGCGAAGGAAAATCATTGCTTTGGAACGGTCTTATTTTGATGCTTAATTTTCATTTTTGATGGTATCTCCAAGACTCATTGCATCTAGATGAATTTCAGCATCCAACATCCATGACAGATAATTCTTGCCCGAAATATCAAGGGCAACAAATTCAAGTTTTGAGAGGTTTGCCATAGAGAAGAAAGAAGGAAGTAAAATTTCTTTTACCTTAAACTTAATGCAAAATAGATGCTCAAAAATGGCAAAGTCTCATTGTGGGTCCCGTATACATATGGCACAACCCAAGGGGGGTGAATTGAGTTTTCTAAAAATAAAAATTTAACTTATAAAAACAAAATTAGAATTCTGTTGCAATGGAAATAGAATGCATTTGTGAGAATAAGTTATTACGATTAGAACTTCCTCACAAAGCTCTATGCAGAAAATAGAAAGACTTTGTAAAGAGTAGCTATTGATTAGAACTACTTCACAATATCTTAATCAATTTCAAAACTACTTTATGAAGGAAAGTTATTACGTTTTTTAACTACCTCATAAGGTTTAGACAAATATTAAAGAGGATGTGAGAGATAGTTATTGAATTTCTAAACTGCTTCACAAAACTTTAAGTAAACTTAGAAAACTGATTAAAACCCAAATTGTGAAATATACTGAATATAGAAGAACAGACTAGAACTTGGTATATTCACAATGCAGAAGTCCAGAGTTCTAATGTTCAATAAAGATAAAGCTTATTCAAGTTCAGAAACAGAAATTCATTAACAACTTTGCATTTCTAAAAAGTTAACAGATGTGTAAATAGAATAAAATCTAGCAGAACTTCAGAAAATAAAAAGAAGATAAACACAGAGATTTATAGTGGTTCGGCACTAACTCGCCTATATCCACTCCTCAAGACTCATCTTGAGATCCTCCACTATGTTATCTCTTTTCAAGGGTAAGAGACAAACCAACAATATAAGGAAATAGATCAACACCTAGATCTAACATTTGTCCCACTAGAGTTTTCAAAGGTTCTAGTCAACCTCAACCCTTTCTGTTTTTACAGAGAACGGAAACTCACATCAAGATATTAGAATCTCACACAAGGAGAAGGTCGCTTGATAACTTATACCACCATAGCTTTTCACCTAAGCTATTACACAAAAGTTTTTCAATTAAAAAGTTTGTCTACAACAAATTACAGAATCTATATAGACAGAGAGAAATGCAAATATAAGCACAGGAAAAACAGAAATCAAGATTAGAAAATCGATTTAAAGATCAGAACTATTTTTCGAAAGATGTTATAAAATTTTCTTTTCTCTTTAAAAATATTTCTTGAAGCAAGAAGACGAAAAGAAACAAGGGGTTTTTGAGAGAGAACTTTGAGAGATTTAAAACATATGATCAATGGACTCTTACTCTTAAAATAAAATACCCACGTTTTCATAAGAGAAAAATGTTTTATATGGGGGATGAAGATCTCATTTAGAAAGCATAAAATCTTTTAGTTTAAGGAATATTTTTTACATTCAAAAATAAGAGATACGAAAAGATCTTTAAATATTTGTTGCCAAAAATATTTGAGTCAAAAATCTTTTCATTTAGCAAAGTAGAGTAAATAAAAGATTTGACTTTCCTTTTTATAAAATGATTTTCGAAAATGCAAAAATATGCAAATCTCTTTCAAATATTTTGTTACCAAAAATAATTAAGCCAAAATCTTTTTCACATAGGTAATTAAATTTAAAAAGATCAAGATTTGACTTTTATTATTAAAGTAATTTTCGAAAATAATAAAAGATATACAAATCTCTTTTAAATATTTTGTTACCAAAAATAATTAAGCCGAAATCTTTTTCAAATAGGTAAATAAATTTTAAAAGATTAAGTTTTGACTTTTATTATTAAGGTATTTTCCGAAAATCCTTTTGGGAGAGAAGAAAAATATTTTTGTGCTTATAAAAGAATATTCTCTCTATCCTACAAAATATTCTAAGATACTAATCACTAAAAAGAAATCTTCAATAACCTTTCATGGTCTTCAAAATCTTGGATTTGTAGAGACTTGCCTTCTTTAGCAATTCTCATATTAAAAAAATTCTGCATAAATTAATATTAGCACATACAAAAATATTAAATTTATTTATTTTGCATGATCATCAAAATCTCAAAATACAATTGACCCTTGAGCCAATACTCGTGCTAATAATGTATTATGAAATATAAGAAATAGAGAGTATATATAGAAATATAATAAATAGAATAAGAGAGTAGTACAGAGAAATTAATTTTGCATTAGAATCTTTGTTACTCAATCCATAGGATTACTGAACTATTTATAGAATATAAAAAATAATCTTTAGAAGACATAATCTTACACTAAAAGATATAACCCTTCATCCTAAATGACACAAGACTTTATTCCAAAGGACATAACTTTTGGAGAAATAAAGAATTCTATAATAAACTTTTAATGGACATCCATTATATTATATAGTTTTATAACAATTATAAATAATTTGAATAGTTAATCCTGTAATATATGAAATTGATACACCATTGATTTATATGTAAAAAATATTAATGGATAACTTTTTTCCATTAATTTTTAATTTGATTTATTTTCATACTTTTTCATTTTTTTTAGACCCAATTAATCAATAAATGTCATATATTTTTTTTCATAATGTAGAAATATTTAGAATTTGAAAATTTTGGTAATTTAAATACATGCATATTATTATTAATATTAAATACTATCAATATTTGCATTTATAATAAACAGTTATCCATCGAATATTAATTATTGAATGTTGATAATAATTTTTTTAAGCAAATTAAAGATTAATATTATAAATTTATATAAAGCTCTACTAATAATATTTTTTAAAAGAATATTTATTTGTTATTTTATTAGCCCAATCAATAAAAATAATAATATTTTATACCTTATTTAAACCCAAGAATAATATCTATATAAATTTATATTTTTTTTGACTTTTTTTTATCTAAATTAACTCAAATTAAAATTTCAAAGATAAAAAATTAATAAAAATTAGTTTTAATTTTATTTATACAAATTGCCCATTTTCATTTGAGAAATATTATATATCTAATAAATTCACATTAAAAAAAGACTCTTATTTTGCATATATATTCACATTAAAAAACTTTATGAAGGGATAAAATATTAAATTTTACTTAGTAAAAATGTAAAAAAAAAAACAAATAAATTTTCTTTTTGTGTAAAGTATCTCCTGTATTTATTTTCAACTAATTATGAATATAAATTACTTTTGTTGATTATTTAACTAATAAATTAATGATAAAATTAATTTCATTAATAATTTTATTAATTCTTATTTTTAAAAAATAGTTTAAAATTATGATGGATTGACAATAAAATTGTATTGTTGAAAAAATTATAATAAAATTGTGACAACTAAGAAAAAAACGAACATATTTGAATTTTCAACTTTATTTGATTGAAAATCTATATATTTGTGTGATAACAAATATTTTGACAAAACTCTACTAGAAATAGCATTATCAAACTGCATAGGTACTATTGTGGTTTATTATATAATTACATGTGCATGATAATGTCAATATAGTATTCATAATGTTGTTTATAAGTTAAATTATTATGTGGGAAGTCAATAATATGAAGTATCATACACACTTTTATTATAAAATGTCAAATTCTATTATATCATATCACAACTTTAAATGACATTTATAATTAACCAGTGCATCTCGCCGGGGTTGTGTGCTCATTTATCCCTAAAAAGCATCAATTAATCCATTAATCGTGAGAGTGCCAACTCATGCAATGACTCCTAAAAGCCACATTAATTAGAGAATTTGCAGCCAAAAATAGGAAAGTGAGAATGGCATTAAACTCTTAAAAGTTCAAAATTTTTCAAATTATAACTTTTAGTTTCAATTTTTTAATTTTCCTCGTATAAAGCAAATGTAAATTCAAAATTTTTGTTACTCTCATTGTCTACTCAACTTCTACAATATGCCCATATATAAATTTGAAACAAAACATGAACATGTAATTGGATTAACATTCCAAAGTCTCACATAAAAGAGGACAATAAGAAGTCTTGCATCATGAATCAACCATTTCTATTTTATCTCAATCACATTCCAACCAATTCACCAACACATTCTCAAAATAACTTTCTAAATGCTAGATTTGAACTCCTTACTTGACAAAAAATAAGGAGTTGTGATTGTTCCTGAAGTAATATTGCTATAGTGAACAGGAATATAGGAAACAAAAAGAAAAACATACCTAATGATTTAAAAATTTTGTAACCATCATGCCTTTTTTTTTTTTTTTAGTTGCAATAAGATAATCTAAATGAACATAGTTAGAAAAAAAGTTGGAGCCATATTTAATATATATGTGAAGTCAATTTATAAAATTTGGCGAAGTGCAAAGATCCATCCGGGGAATAACATTTCTGTCATGAAACATCTTTGGAACAGGGAAAAAAAAGAGTTCAAATCTCAGCATATATATGACAAAAAAAATCTCACTTAGACATTGTATGATAATATGCTCTCTAGCGCATGTACTAGGTGCATCTATTTCATATGTATACATTGGTTAAAGGTGGAGATATCGAACCTCATTCTAATGCTATAGCCATTGTTGAAAGATGAAAACAAAATATTAAGAATTCAGCTCTGCTTCTCAATGATTGACCAGATTTAACAATAAGCGAATTTTGGAGAGATTTGGGCGAGCGATTTATAAAAAGTACCTCTCTAGAAGTATATACCCTTATTTCATTTGAGAGAAATCGAGATAGTGTACAAGTTATTTAGACTAAGCTATCATTTTGTTTAAGTCAGTTTCCTTACATCTCGATCGAAGAACATTAGCACAAATTTTTGTTAATGCTCAATTAAATTAAAAAATTACATTTAATTAGTCGGAGTTAACAAAATTCATCTACATATTTATAAGGTGTAATATCAACATAAAATGATGTTTTAAAACTATGCAACTATTCAATTGTGTGTCTATATTATAGATAATTACACAAACTATCCCTCATGTTCATGCTTATATCCATACAATCAAGCACTGTGAAACACATAGAAAAATAGTCGTTCAGCCATACTTTGCAAATACAAATGCATTAAATGCAACCTTTTTTGTTTGCCACTTTTATCATTCAGTAAACAATTATCACAAGTATAACAGAGTTTATATAAGGACATTTTGAATTTTTTTCATCTGATATCATTCCTAAAATTTATATTTTAAGTAAAATTCTCTATATTACCATATAAAGAAAACAAAGGAAGTATTGTCTATTTACTTCGAAATAGAGTTGGCTTAGAATTTTTAATCCAGTTTTAATCCGAAACTAATTTTTAATATTTCAAGCAAACAAGAGAATATGAGTTGTTTAAAAAAAATATTTATAAAAAATAAAAATAAGTTATTTTGAAGATAAAGAGAACCTGAAATGAAAATATTTTAAGGTTATAGACTTGATTTTTTCTTAGCTATTAATTTTTGAGATATGACTGCCAGAATTATTTGGGGGCTTTCCCAAAAATTACATCAACATTGGACTGTTTGTCTTGCTTTCATTCCACATAAACACTTCAAAAGCGAATGTTTTAGATGATCAGTATTTTACTAATGTATCACATATGATAATAATATAGTAATATTATTCTCATAAACATTTTATTGTTATTTTTTATTAGTTAAATAAGAAAAATATCATGCACCCAAGAATTATTTAGTGGCTCTCTCAAAAATTATATCAATAAGACTATTTGTCTTGCCTTCATCCCTCTTGAGCACTTGAGAAGCGAGTGTCTTAGATAATATGTATTCTGCTAGTGTATCGCATATGATACCAATATATATAGGGGTGAGCAATTTGCCGATATAACAGAAAATCCAAACCGAACCGAATAATTTGATTTGGTTCGGCTATCAATAAATTAGTTTTGGTTTGGATTAGTTAGTTATAAATATTAATTTGGTTTTTCAGTTATGATACGGTTAGTTTAAAAAAAAATCCGGTTAATTCAAATTAACCAGATTAGTACTCAAGATATATATATATATCTTGAGTAAGGGTATAACTTGCAAAATTAATTCATTACGATTTATGACCC
The DNA here is from genome assembly GCF_041381405.1 of Jatropha curcas. Classification (NCBI taxonomy): domain Eukaryota; kingdom Viridiplantae; phylum Streptophyta; class Magnoliopsida; order Malpighiales; family Euphorbiaceae; genus Jatropha; species Jatropha curcas. The sequence goes on along the minus strand of NC_143152.1, from coordinate 8,691,483 downwards.
TTTTTATTTCTAAGGATTCAGAATCATCAGATTTAACACTACTATTAGATCTACATAATAAAGGATCCATTTTATGATATCAACAAGTCGCGGCCACTGCCTGGTTATACCCTTATATATATTCATTACGATTTATGACCCTTTTTATTTCTGAGGATTCAGAATCATCAGATTTAACACTACTATTAGATCTACATAATAAAGGATCCATTTTATGATATCAACAAGTCGCGGCCACTGCCTGGTTATACCCTTTTATATATATATATATATATATATATATATATATATATATATATATATATATATATATATATATGTTTTATCTCGGATTTTTTTTTTTTTGGTCAAAACGTTGCATTTTTATCCCATAGTAAAATAAAATCAAGAGTGCAAATTATATTTATATAGTTTTTGTGACAGATGACAACAATATGGTATAACTTTTGAGATTATTGACAATGAACGTTATGCTTAATTGGTTACTAACTATAATTTTGTAACTGAAAATTTAAGGAATACTTCTTTTAATATTAATTATATTAATTGTTATTTGGATAGTTAAATTTAAATATGACTGCCTTTATAATTTTTTTTTGGACACTTGTGACTTGTTAGATTAATTAATTAATTTTATTATTTATATTTTTATTCTATACAATTGTCTATAAATTTATAAGCAAATGTATATAATTACTTTAAGAGTGCAAACTGCAGATCTGAAGACAGTAACACATATATTAAAATATTTTGGATTTAGATATTTTTTTGTAATTGGTTTGTATTAATCAACTGAAAATACTAATCCAGTTATTTGGACGACTGCTATTTTGTGTAATAAAACCGCAAATTATCATATTCAGTTTCTTTCGGTTTTATATTAAATATACCCTCAATTTACAATGTTGACGCTGAACATGTAATGTTTCACTTCACGTCGGTCTAAAGTTCAACGATCTAGTAATTTTGCGTCGAGAGAATCATCAAGTCGTTGTAGTATAGTGGTAAGTATTCCCGCCTGTCACGCGGGTGACCCGGGTTCGATCCCCGGCAACGGCGAATCCTTTTTATTCCGGCGAAACTGTGCGCTTGTATAAATGAACCACTTCACGAAGTATGTGTACAGATAGCCCAAAATTTTGTTCATGTTTGCCTTTTGCTACTTATTGTTAGGTCGTTGTAGTATAGTGGTGAGTATTCCCGCCTGTGACGCGGGGCGGCAACGGCGAATCCTTTTTTATCCCGTCGACACTGTACTGGAGTTAGCAATAGATTTTGGTAAGGATATCGTCAGGTCGTTGTAGTATAGTGGTAAGTATTCCCGCCTGTCACGCGGGTGACCCGGGTTCGATCCTCGGCAACGGCGATTATTTTTTATCCGGTTGAAACTGTGGGCGTGTTGTTATACATTTATTTCTGCCATCGGATCATAAAGTCCTTGTAGTATGGTGGTGACTGTACCCGCCTGTCACGCTGGTGACCCGGGTTCTTTCCCGGCAATGGTGATCTTTTTTATTATCCCCTCGAAACTGTGCGCTTGTTTGGTTGCAGAGGGAGGACCACCCCATATTTATATATATATACATATATATAAATATGTTTTCGTCGTTAGATATTCTTATTCGCAAGTGAAACGAATTTCTTTCAATGTCGTTGTTTTGAACTCCTCTACTTGATTTTGCTTTTATGCACCTAATTATTGCTGCCATTTAATTTCTTAGAAACAAATCAAATCCAAGTATTCATTTTCCTACCAAATTGATAGAATATTGGTGAATAACGAATGAAACTTGGAACGCATATCTGTTGTTTGCTGATTTGTTTCCGTGAAGGTAAAATCACTGCTTCCTCTATTGATTTTGAAATCAAAATCATCTATTTAATTTTGAGACTATATTTTGGAATTGAAGTTACAGTCCATCTAATTGGTCTAATCAACAATCTTATCGTAGGCACTACAGTGAGCGATGAAAAGAGAAATGAGCGTGGGATATCATGAAGTTCTGCTGTTCCTGCATATTATGGAATCTTCATTGCATCCATGTCAAGGTAATTAATCTCTTAGTTCTGTTTTATTGCTCCCTGTGTTGTTAAATTATCAAAATGCTGAAATTATTTCTAAAGAGTACAATATTACAAGTTTCTTGCAACAGAAAATCATTAGAATTCCTGTAAGATTGAGTATTGAAAGAGCCTTGTATTGACAAGTTGATTGATTGAGCTTTTGCGCAATAAGTACATATTTGGACTGGCATTTTCTTTTTCTGATCGGTTTAAAGGCAACAATTCGCACCAACGTGTTTCTTTTCAATGGTCCGTACACAAAATTAGGCTGAGAAGTAATAACCCACAAATCGAGTTTCTGCCATATAATACAGAAGTCAATGCTAACCACGATAAACTTCTTTTTTCTTTAAAAATTTTTTGATATGGAGAACAAAAAACAATGAGGTAAAGTACCTTGGCTGCCTTTCCTCAATCCTCTAGCATCAGAAATAAGTCATAAGGTCTACATCTACAAACTATCAATTAGTACATTGAAATCTTGTGCCCATATTATCTTCAAGCTTTCAGCCATTAAATAGTATCACATTGTCCAAGTTTTGACTTAATACACAAATTGCAACTTGACACCACCTGCATGCAAACCTTGAGTCTAGAGAAAGAAGTGAGCTTAGAGTGTCTACTAAAATTATATCCCATAGGACTGAAAATCTTCATAAAATGATTAACTTTGAAATTTGTTTTGATATTTAGGTATTTGTTGTCCAACTCTTTTTATTTTCATTATTTTATTGTTGATTGTAGTTGTTTTTGAACTGAGATCTCTGAGATGATCCTGGTCTAGGTCTTCGAAGAAGATCTAAGTCATCATTCCTTGGACTTCTTTGTAGCATCCCAATTGACTTGCTGAGTTGGTAACTGGATTTGGTAGCCTCAGAGACCTGTTTATTTTTGTTTAGCTATTCATTTTGTGTTCTGATAAGACATTCTTTTTGTTTGTTATCTGTGTATATATAATGGTCAACTAGCATAAGCCATATGGGTCTAGGTCATATCCATGAATTGATATTTGTGGGTTACCACTTCTTTTCAAAATTAATAAATTCTCATTGACTTGCTCTTCTGATTCTCTTGATGACGTTATCCTTTGATTAGATCCTCCAATCAAACAGAATCTATATGAAAAGCCCTTCCCTTTCTAATCTTCTGGCATCCAGCTTTTTCTTTCTAATCTATTCTATTTATTCCCTCTTTAAAAAAAAATAATAATAAAAAGAAAGAGACAAAAGACAATATACGGATCCTATGCTTGTCATACTCTGCCCTTAAGGCCTCGACTAACTGTTTAAAGGAAAAAAAAATACAAGATAAATGAGTTCTGATTATTGAAGTTCTATTAGAAAATAGTATAAGATTGTGAATTCAGAACCGGTGTATCCTAAATTAATTAAAAAAAAGAGAGAGAGTTTTCAAGCTTGTGGCAGATTAGGGAAGTAAAGGAGTTGTTACTTTTAACTTTAGTTTTGCCACATGAAAACTGCAGTGTGATATAAGAACATGTATCTAGACTTTCAACTTGAATGGATATCTAAGATTTCCATTTTTCTGTTCAAAATTTGTTATCTATCTGTGAATGAAACAAGAAAAATGCACTCCACATTTGCTGTTTTGTTAATAAACATTGAATCAAATATGTCTCAGTAAAGCTTATGAAACTGATATGAACTTTGAATTACTTGATTCCCATTGGGAGCAACTTCATTATGTGCCATTTTTTGATACACTGTTGCTTTTGTTAATTTTGTGCCAATATGAATTTAGATATATAATTGCATAATTTGTGTTAGAGAAAGAGAGAGACAGGTAAAATCTAAAAACTATAATAACATTATATTCCTTTCTAGCAAATAGGCTGATACATCCTTGTAGTTCAGAAATCCACATATATCAAACCACCCCCCCCCCCCAAAAAAAAAAAAAGAAAGATAAGATAAAACATAGAAATAGAAGTAAAAGAAACCCTGCTAAGAAGATACTTCTACTGTCCTATATGATTGAAATTGGAACAACTACTACTGTTGGGGACTATGTTTTACACAAAAAAGGCAAAAGGGAGTCCTGATTAATTAGTGCTGGAATTGGTAGGATTATGAGTAGAACTTGAACTGAGGTTCAGGTCAGGAATAGTGGTGTTGGAGGCATTGGCTTTTGAGTTGGACTTAGAAAGCTTCTGTTTCAGCTCAGATAGCAGTGCTTGATTCTCCTGGTTAAGAAGCTGTGCTTTCTTCCTTAGCCTCTCATTCTCCTTCATTATGTAGCAGTTCTGCAGGTACAGCTTTGAGTTGAGTCTTTCCATGACTATGAATAAGTTCTCAAAAAGACTGTAATGCCCCTGAAACCAAAACAAAACAACACCCATGTTACTAAAATATTAAAGAAAGGTATCTCAGAAACTATTCTTTATTTTGTACAGCACATGAAGACAGTATTGAAATACTATATTTAAAAGCACAGATACTTTAATTTGAAGTTACATGAAAATAAAAAACAAATAAAGATATACCCAAAAAATAAATAAATAAGGATGATGACACAATGCTTACACCAAGATGAAACAACACAAAGATTGCCAGCCGAATAAAGAAATTAAATTTCAAAATAGAATAAGAATAGTGTGAGAAAGAAATGGAAATTGAACTAAATTCTAAAAGTATATTCAATTACCAAAAATTTTTGGACACAAGGGAAGAGCAGAGACAACAAGATCAGAAACTAAAAGGTCCACAGCACAGTAGAATGTCTAAGAACTAGTCTTATCTCAGAATTTCTAACTTTATTTCTTGCCTTGCCAAGTAGAGTTGTGATAGTCAAAAGAAAAGAAACCAAAAACAACAGAGGAAAGCAGGGCAAACAACAAATTAATACGTTTTGGACCACCCTGACATATAAATATGTATATATAGATAGAGAAAGCAAGTAGACAGTCATCTAGAAGATAAATGAAGGAGAGCAATGGAGATGGAATAAGAGATTGTCCAAATCTGTACTCATCACTACATTAGTGTCTCTTTCGGTTTCCCAAACCTGAAAGAAAAGGATAAAGGGTTTTTTTTTCTCTGAACCAAGACTGAACTTATGTATGTGTCTACATTAGAGAAAACCACATTTATGTTTGTATGTGTTATTACCATAAAAGAGTGTATGTAATCCTCATATGACGGATATGCCGAAAGTTATAAAATTTAAAAAAAAAAAAAAGAAAAAAAAAAAGAAGGAAAAGAAAAAGAAGACAACCTCAGAGCTGGAGAAAGACAAAGAGTCTCCTCCATTAAAAAAAAAGGGCAAGAAAAGAATCCAAAGAATTAAAAGAAAAACAGACATTCCCTCCTCCAAATGAGATTGTTTTATTAGATAGACAAGGCAAAGAACTCCAAAGATTGAGAGAGTGTACCTATGTACTCTAAAATGTCTTATTTGATACAGAACAAACAATAACAAGACCAACTAAAAACTCACCACAACAATTCATGTACGTAACCATGTTTACCTATCTTAGTGAAAGAAAGGCAAGAAGAATGAAAGAAAGAAAGGAAGAAAGAAAGAAAAAAAAAAAAACAACATAAGAGAGAGGTGGGGGCCTCTTTTGTTTCTCTCTTTATCTTTTCTAAAAAGATCACCTTTTCAAGGTGGTTGGTTAGAGAGCCTTGGCCGAGGAAGCTGATCTATCTGTCTGGCTTGTAACAACTAGCAGCTGTAGTGGTGAACGTAAAAAAGAAATAAAATTTTGGTGAGTGAGGGACAAAATGAACAAAGAGACTGTTAATATATAGAAGCAAAAAGCTAGAGAGGGAAAACTAGTAATTCATTGACAGAGAGAGAAAGACATCATGGGTTGCGAGAGGGGACATGCCTCTCTCTCCTGACACAACAAGCATGCATGTGTAAGCATGGAAGGCGGCCGGTTAAGGGAAAAAATTTAATGTTTTTTGGGTTTTTGTATGATGATGATGATGAAGGATATGAGATCATGTGAATGATGGTGGTGCTGTTTTTTCTTTCTCTAAGAGAAAAAAAAAAAAAAAAGCGACGGTATTTTTGTTTTAAAAATTTCATTTTATAAAAGGGTAGAAATTTAAGATATAAAAATAAAAATTTAAGTGATTTTGTGAAAATAAAGAGATGATTTTATCTGTAAAGTTATTGATTTAAAATCTAAAATTATTATAGATTCGTATTTATGAGAAGATTTTATATAAATACTATTACAATTCGAATCTGAAAATACATACGCGATCGAACAAAATACTATTAAAAATAAGTATATTTTTGGATAAAATTTGAAGAATTGTAAGAATTAAATCTTAAATATTTTTTATTTAACATTGAAGAGGGACATTTTCAGACCAGTGAAATTCAAGTTCTAACTCTTACCATTAAAATATTTTATTTTTCCTATTAGATTAAGATATAAAACACCATAAATTTGATTTACAAAATAAATTGTTGGTTAAAAGAAATTTTGACACTATATGATAATTGTTAAGGGTCAATAATGGGATATAATTTTTAGCCCTAGGCCCTTGTAAAATGATGGTGGGCTAGGCCGTCCCAAGATTCGCAATGATGGTTTGGATTGGTTCGAACCATCATCACCACCTCTTCCTTCTTCCCTCATCTTTACCCTCTCATCATCAATTCTCTTTTGTTTTACTTCTTCTCCTTCTCCTCTTCTTCTCCGCATTATGTGACTCTTGTGGTTTTTTTCACTTTCCAAAATCATTTCTTGGTTGGGCCACTGTTGCCTATAATCATTTTCTTGCCGTAATTTTGCACTGCTCTTCCTTATTGCACTTATCAATTTTGGCCACTTTTATTTTTCTGTCTTTGCCACTTGTTTATTTCTAGTTTTAAACATCACTTGTATATGTCATTGTTCACAAACAATTATATCTACTACATCTAGAGTCATTTCAAAAAAATCATTTATCTACTTGTAGGGGTAAATTCGTAGTTTTCCACGTCACTGTTTAATTTGGACAAGCTTATTGTACTAATTATTCATAATTAAGAATAAAGTCTAAAGTACTTTCACTGTAATTTTGTTTTTACTAAAAAAATAAAGGGAAGACGACGTATATCAGACCTCCCCCACTGAGTCGCTTTTTTTTTTTTTTCCTTTATATACGTTATAAAATCATGATAAGATATCCACGTAGATTATGTAATATAAATGAGAAATTAAATTGTGATTTTTTTTTTTTTATGTTATTGATGATTAACTTTCTAGTTGTAAGAGATTAAAATTAATAATTTTAATTTTGAACAGAACAACCACACAAATTGAGTTAGGATGATTGATAAAATATGTTATCAATAATAAGTATTACTAAATTAAACTTCAATTTTTTATTTTCTCTTAATTTATTTTTCTAGTTGTAGGATTAATGTAGTAAATTGTAATTGAACTTGCCATAAAATTTTTCTATAAATAATATCTTATATGAATAAAAAAAGGATAAATATTTTGTTTAACACAATTGAATTTTATAAAAATTCATAAAATAAAATTTATTTTTATCATCTATAATTTAAAATCATTTGGTATAGAAAACATGAATTTACACTTCCCTCATAACAACAAAATGAATTTTCGCCCCACCTTATGATTATTGAATAAAGCGACAATAAGGTATGATACGATTTAATAATTAAAGGGGTAGAATTTGTAACCAATGGGCAATTATATAGCAACGAAATAGACCATTTAGCCCCTTACAGCTTTTGCACTGTTTGCACAATTGATGATGTTTTGTTTTACGTTATTACAATCATAATTATAAGCATGAAATATCATAAGTTTAGGCATATATTTGCTGCCATATTTAGAGAGAGAGAAAGAAATAAGTTAGAAATAATAATGGAAAAGAGTATAAGAGGAGAGGGATTGATAGAAGATGAAGAAGAAGGAGAAAGGGGTTAGATGATAGTTGGGCCAGCCTAAGCCCTCATGGGTTATGAGTGCCTTAACGTGAAACATCATAGTTGACAGGGTGGGTGTTTTTGGATGGGTCTATTTTATGGGTATAATTGTCAATTGGATATCTTTTGCCCCTCGTGTAGCTCGTTCATTTAAGCCTTGATGACAATTATGGGTTCTAATTCAATGGGCTTTTTACTCATCAAATTACTAGATTACCCTTTAACCGTAATTTGCCTCTATTTGACATTCCATTATTGTAGCAAGAGATTTCTTGTTTAATTAGCTATTAACAATACGATCTTGGTTATTCCGACGGATGAAATGGGATGATAAAGATCTATTCTCCCTTAATCAGAGATTTCGAGTTTGAATCCTGGATATAGAGTCCCTTTAAGCATTCGAAAGGGAGCACTTTGCACTCTTTTTGTAAGCTTGTCCGGCGTGAATCCGGATTAATCTATATTAAAAATATATATATATATGATTGCCCTTTGCTACTGTTACTGTTAATATTATTATTATTATTAGTTTGGTGTCCATGTTATGCAACTAACTTATAGCGGTTCAGCTTTCCTTAACCTATGCTAATTTTTACTTCCATGTACTAGAGACAGCTAGAACTTGACTTTTAGGTGTTGGTGTGAATTGGGGTGTTATAACTTCTAATTAACCTTGGAGATTAATATTATAAATTAATTTTAATTAAAGTTATTAACCCAAATTTTTAAACAGTATATTTGTCACCATTTTAGGCAATAGATTAGGTCTGCTTTTGTTATAAAGTGGAAAACATGTTTGTGGTGAACGGGACATCAATGGGACATCCATGTTGGACTTGTCTAGATTGATTAGCTCTTTGGGTTAAACCAAAAAACTGAACTTAGATATGTAAATCCATAAATATAAACATTTTTTCTTAATTCTTATATGCTGGATTTGATTTAACACATACAATATGTAGCATGGCCTTGGTAATCTATCAAGTGGACCTACATTTTTTTTTTTAGGCAAACCCCAATTCATAGTTTCTACACTTATTCAGCTTTTATTATTGACCCCGCTAACTGTAAGAATTCCATTTTAAACTTTTACACTATTCAATTTAGTGCTACTGGCAGTAATTTATTCAAAAAATTGCAATAAGATAGTAAGAACTAATTACAAAAGTTTCATTTTTGCTTCCCCCTTATCATAACATGGACAAAGAGAGTAATTTTAATACAATAGTTAAGTTATTCTTCTTGTAACACAGAGATCGTAAGTTCGAGCGAGCTTTTATGATGTATAGTCATTCAAATTTATTTTCCTAAATAAAATATAAATATTCTACAATTTATATACTCCCGAAATAAAAATCTAAAGGTACATGAAAGGTGAAACTAATTTAAAAATAGACAATGATTTAATTTTTGCAATCACAAATACCCTCTTTAATGGAAAAAAAAAAAAAAAAAAAGAAGAAGATTAAGTAGGGATTTCGTTACTTAATATTGGATTTATTGTTTTCATTTTAATCTGTCTCATATTATCAAATTAGTATTTAGAAGCACTAGATTTGAGAATTTTAGGTATTATGCAGTGATAGAGCTAGAAATTAAAATTAAGGGGTTAAAAATAATTTTATAAATTAAAAGGTAAAATTGAAAATATTTACTATTTAAAATAAAAAATTTTAACATTTTTATGGCATAATGTTTTTTTTAAAAAATCTTGGTTGGGCGGCAGGGCCCTCCCACCGTCATTGGCCGTGATAAGTTGTAACTTTAGATAAAGAGCTAACAACAAAATGAGAAGTTAGTGCAATGTTCCAACACTTAATTATTTCTATGATCTCCATTTAATTCAACTTAATTAAATTTGAAAAAGAAAAAGCTATTAAGAATGCTATATTACATTTTCTTAATTCAGTATTAAGAATTTTACATTTCAGAAATGATCTGCCGCCTTTTCTCATGAGAACCAAAAAGAATATTAGCAATGAACAAGATTTCAATGGAAAGTACTATATATTAAGTTTTAAATTGGTTTCCTTTTCCTTTCTACTGGGAAGAAGGGCTTTTTTCCCCTCAAAAAATATTTTTTTTTCCTTTAATAAATGACATTACGTGGAATTAATTGATATTGAACTGAAAATCAAAATCGAGCAAAGTAATCACATCTCCTGTCTCCTCAAATTTAAACTGATTTGTATTAATAGGTTTGTTCTGTTTATCCATTTAGGTATGGTGCTTAAATTAGAACATTGAAAAAATATATACTTTGTATCATAATACAACTTTATATTGGAAAAAATATATGTTTTCAGCTCTGAAGTGGAGTGACTGAAGTTGTCGGAAATGTCAGATACAGAGCCGAATTAGGTCACAAGAATCCTTCTAACATTATTGCATGTGCTTGATCTTTAAGTTGAAAAGAAATGGGAGAGGAGTAACTAGTGTTATTTTCATGGCAAGAATTGATACATTTCAATACTATTGCTCTAATAATTGAGTTCAAGAACGGTCATGGAGCGAGGTGGAACCGACTTTGCCCCTACCGTCTCTCTCTGTCTCATTGTCCATGGGGACAAACTCGGGTCAGGTTCGGATATTCTTTTTTTTTTTTTTAAATAAATTTATTCACGAGGTATCTAGACCTGCATATTATTTAATGGTCATAAAATTTGATTAATTCTCGTTCATACTAGTAGGGTGTAAATGAGTCGAGTCAGTTTACGGGTTCGGTTTGAAAAAAAATTTTAAAAAAATTCGCTTGAATCAAACTCGAGTACTAATGATGTACAGCTCGAAAACTCATCGAGTTTTATTGAACTTATATATATATATATATATATATATATATATATATATAACTTATTCGAGCATAAAGCTGAGCTCTAGCTTAAAATTTTTCGAGTTGAACTTGAGTTCGAGCTCCTAAAATTTTCAGGTTCATCGAGCTAAATTCTATAAAGTTGAGCTTCGAGTCAGGAAAATTGAGCTTGACTCGGCTCATTTACACCCTAACTAGGTCAAAGGGTAAAACATTCTTAATGGGTATCCAATTTTTATTATTGTATGATATTTTTTAATTACAATTACTATCATTTGATTTAACAATAATAAGACAATTTCTATTTGTATTAACTCATTCTAAATTATTTCATAATTATAATTTAATCAGATTATTATATAATGGTGGTATCTATTTATTTATTTAGTATTAGGATTGGGAAGAAGTGAACATGTGGGCAGTCAGTCTTGCTCTGCAATTCAAACAAATGATCTAGTCAACCAAAGGGGTAGTAGGGAAGGGGCAAAAGGGTTCTGTCCAAAAGTGCAAGAGAGAGTAAATTGGGATTAAGTCTGAATAGAGAGCTAAGGTTCTGAAACAGCCAATGATGGCAAGCCCCAAATAATAATTGTTTCTCTTGCCCTCAGTAATCCCTTCAAGCCCCCTATTAAATAATTTTTGCTTTTTGCAGCAATCTTGAGTCATCCTTAATGAAAAGAAATTTTGGCTACATGATTTAAGTAAAAGGATATAGAGTGTGAGAGAGAGAGAGGGTTTATTATTAGGGTTGTTCTTATCATAAATGTTTATGGCAGTGCTCAAGAGATTTTGCATGGCCACAGATAAACAGGGCACTCATGAGTACCCTCCACTACCATCATCATCCTCTACATTGCCTATAAATACAATTATTCAGACACTCCCCAACTCTGTAATAACACTTTCAATTTTACTTTACCCATCTAAAAGAAAAATAGAGAAAAAGGATTCAATAAAAATAATTGATTTCTTATTTATTATTTTAAAATCAACCATTTTGATTGTACCCAATACCTTTTTGTTCTTATTATAAAATTAGAAATTTTCTTTTTTTCTTTTTTTTTTTTTTTTACATCGAGAAGACATTCCATCATTACAAAAAAAAAAAAAAAAAAGGTTAATTGAAATAGATAGAAGTGAAAATAAGTCTAATTCTGATTTATCAATTTATAAAATTTATATTGTTGTCTGTTGAGATTGAAAATTGAATCTTTAATCTCCCTACTTTATAAGTTGAATATTAAATTACTGAACTATTGACATAATAACTACTAATTTTTCGCTGCACTATAATTTCTAACTTTTTGAATTAAGTCATTATCATTTTATTGAAAATTTTCAATTTAATGTCACTTTAAATCTTGAAATATCGAATTACAAGAATAATTATACAATAAGTCAACTTTCAAAAATATGATATTTTCACTCGGTATGTGCAGGGGTGAGTATTTGGTTTAACTGGACATCGCATATTTCATGAAAATCGAATCCAAATCAAAGAGCGTGAAAATCAATTTAGTATCGAACTGAATCAAATCAATTTGGATTTGATTCCATCATTTTGAACAGAATCATCAATTTTATGTGTAGATATCAATTTAGTGACCAAATTAAAAATTGAAACTGTTGAATTAACACGGTTGAAACCGAATTATTAAAATACTGATGGAATCAAAGCAAAATGAATAATTTCGGTAGCAATTCATAAGTTTAAAACAGTAAAAAGTTAAAAGACAAACTGTATTTTAAACAAAATCAATAGATTTTTTTACACAAAATCAAAAGAAGAAAAAAAAGGAAAACAGAGAGATGATTGCATCACCCTACTAGAGAGCCAAGAAGTTGACTCGTGGGATATGATTGGACAACATGATGTTATACACGTGAAAGGCCAAGATTAAAATTTTGTTGATTTGATTATAATAAAGAAGAAAGCCCTTTCTTCGATTTATATCATGGGTGAATATGTGATCCTATTGGCTAATGGCAGAGATTTATGGTTCTAAGAGATATGGTTTTTTACTTTTTACTTAGGTAAAAGATCTGTGTTTTGTTTTTAACCAACCATTGATAGACATCGCCATGAGGATGACTTCATCAAAATTTGCAAATTCACTTCCAAGTTCTAGACTGTTAAATAAAAGGGTGGAACCTTCGTACCAGAGAAAAAAGTTTATAAACTTTTGGTTCGGTTTTTTATAAAATCTAAAAAATATATATCTATGTTTGATTTGATTTTTAAAATTTATTGTGGTTCGGTTTGATTTTGAAGGAACCGACTCTATGCACACTCCTAATTAAGATTAGGTGATAGCAGGTGTTATTAATTATTTCCTGGTAAAAGAATTAAAAAAAAAAAGAAAAGAAGAGAAATCTTTAAGTTTCTACTTTGTGAGGTCATATTTAATCATATCACATAATATCAATGCTCTGCATGGCTAATGATGAGAATAGTTTTTTTACATTATTTAATTATTATATTTATTTTATAGGGTATTGGAAGGAAGTGAAGTGCATTCTCATTTACCAACACCTCCCTACACGTCATCTTATATAGGCTGAGCTTTATTAGGGTCTTTATAATTTCAACTTAAGAGTAGAAACTTTAGGGACCACACGTGTTACGAAATTGCAATTTAAAGTTCGAAAGTTGAATGCAACACCTTTTCACATAAATATGACATGTAGTGGGGCTATATATGAGTGAAAGTTGTTCCAAGCTACAATAATAATAAAAAGAAAAAAAAATTATTTGATTTCATTGAGCAAAATTAACAAATTGACTTGGAGTATATTTATTGAAATTATTTAAAACTCAATAAAAGAATTTTTTTTAATTTTAAAAATATTAGTTATCAGTGGTTAATTATTTATAGAGTGGTTTAAAATAAAAATATTTACTGAATAACTGTTTGATTAGCTCATTAATATAAAAAGACAAGAAAGGTATAAAAAAAGAATAAAATAAAATAAAAAATGAAAATAAGTGTCATAGAAAATTTATAAAACGCTAAAAATTAATAAATACTACCTTAAATATTTCTGCCGAACAAGTCCTACGGGTCAATTAAGTTACCGTAGTTATGAATTGGGTGGCGATTTATGAAAAAAATTT